>NC_134206.1:242965781-243590781 GCF_965140235.1 Caretta caretta
ATTGAACTCATACACCAAATACAGATGAGCCCCAGAATGGCCATACAATCCTGCTGACTCTGTTGGGTCATATGGCTGCACGTACCTATGTGACACATTAGCAAGAATTAATCTCAGATATCTATGAGCCTGGTTGTGGACTATATGCACTCCAGGCAAGCACAGTCTTGACTTACTCATCATGGTTCCCCAAGAGGTCTTAGCCTCACTTACTTGGTTTGTGTGGGTACCTTCAACTCCCACTTTCAACAAAGACTATGACCATGGGTGCATCCTTCTTAGGTTGGGGAGCAAATGTGGAAGGGCAGGTTTCTCAAGGGACATGATCTCTGCAGGAGTCTATGCTTAATATCAGCATTTTGGAACTAAGAGCCGTCAGACCGCCCTGTGAGTAATTCCTCCTGCCCAACTGCAGCCAGTCAGTCCAAGTATTATTAAACAACATTATGGCAGTCTGCTATGTCAACAGCTGTGTGAGGAGGCCATTGACCTTGGAATTGGTACATTCCCATGTAGATTACCCTGATCGCCACTGACCTTCCAGGAATCCAATCACCCTGGCAGACTCTCTAAGCAGATATTTCTCCACAGAAAACTAGTGGAAAGCTGCATGACATGACTCTTCACATGGTGTTTTAGGTGTGGCGACTTGGATCCAGGATCTCTTTGCATCCCGTGTGAACAGCAAGTGCAAAAGAGTTCTGTTCTGGGGGGACGGGGCGGGGGTTGCACCGTTGGCTCTCGGGGTGACGCTTTCCTCAGACAATGATCAGGACCTGTGAGGTATGTCTTCCCTGACTCCTTCATTACCACGGATTTTGAGGAAAATCAGACAGGACAAGATGTGAGAGATTTGGATCACACAGGGGTGGGCCCGTCAGTTCTGGTACTCTATGCTTTTGCAGCTGTCAGCCTGGCCTCCTTCCCATTTCCCTTAACTCAGGATGAGGGGGGGACTTATCACTTACAACCCCCTCACACTTTTCATGAGGGCATGGTATTTGGATGGATGTCAGCATTAGAAAAGGCCTATTCAGCTGATGTCCAGGGCATCCTGAGCAGTGGCAGAAAGGACTGCCAGGAAATGTTACAAAGCAAAATGGGGGAAAAAATGTTTTGGTGTGATCAATCAGGAATTTCCTCTTTACAAAAACACATTCTGGATGCATTGTACTACTTCATAGCCTTAAAATCCCTGGGGTATTTATTAGCTCCTTCAGAATACACCTTACAGCCCTCATGAAGTTCCATCTGTCAGTAGAGGGCTATTCTGTTTTTTCTCATCCAGACATTTCCTGCTCCTTGAAAGGTATGATTTAGAACCCTGGATGAACAAAGTGATAAGTGGCCTTGGCAAGAGATGGCTTTTACTCTGTGGCCCTACTAGCCTATCCAGAAAGTGAAACTGACCAGTTATCAATTTCACAGTGCTCCAAAGATGCATTGAGCTGGACAGGAAGTGAAAGTGACAAACTTACTTGTCAGTTCTGCTGTGCTGCTTTGATGGCACATAGAATCAAGTAGCAGACATCAGAAAGCAGAGGAGGGGATTTGTGGCAGAGCTTAGGGTTGATAAGAATGAGGCAGGTGGAAAGGGCTGAGTGAAGGGAATATAGATTGTGGTGTCTTTGGCATAGAAGTGACCCCCACACTTAATTCCTAGTTTCCAAGGCCAGATGGGACCATTGTGATCATCTAGTCTGATCTCATGTATAACACAGGTCATAGAACTTCTCCAAAATAATTCCTAGAGCAGATCTTCTAGGAAAAAAATCCCATCTTCATTTTAAAAATTGCCAATCATGGAAAATATACCACAACCCTTGGTACTTTGTTCTAATAGTTAATTACCCTCACTGTTAAAAATGTATGCCTTATTGCCAGTCTGTATTTGCCTAATTTCAAAGTGAATTTAGAAGGGAATTGCCAAGGGATGAGATAGAGAAGGGATTTAACGACACTCCTTAAAGAGGTCTAGTGGCAGAGAAGCCTCTATTGATTGCATTGACTGTAAAGATAGGAGTTAAACCAAAAGAGCAAGGACATGCCCAATATGCCAATACCCTGTGCCAGGGCATTGAGAAGGAGGCAACTGGGTGACAGGGTGAAATGCAGCACTGAGCTGAAGAAGGATGAGGAGAGAGAAGGAGCCAGGGCCACACACAAAGTGAGAGTGGGAATCAAGGCCAGAAGAGAGGAAAGTTCTTCACCACCAAGAACAACACAAACCCACTATCTTTAGCCATCATCTCAGTGCTTAAAGAGTGGTAGCCACAGGGCAAACAAGGTTGTTCTGAGAGATAGGTTTTCTGTATCCACTCAAGCTTCAGGGTGGGGGACCCAAATTTCTGAACCTCTGTGTGGCAGCCCAAGGCTGGGTTTCTGGACTGGCCACATTTTATCATTTACTGAAGTGATTGGAGCACTTTTCTTTGGCCAATGCTCAGCTGTCAGACAGTTGACAAATCTCCCACACCAGGGAGCTGTCTGTGTGCAGTGTAGATGGCTTTGACTGCTAGTGCCAGATGGATTTTTTACACACACACACACACACACACACACACACACACACACACACACACCAGTTCCATTGCAGAGTCGGCCATTGATAGTGGAGGTGCAGAGTGAGGGCAGTCGGCTTCAGCAGTGTTCCTGAACATGCTCAATCTGTGTGAGCATGATCAGTACAAGCCAAGGAGCAAATCTGGGGAGGAGAGGAGGGTTGTCACGTGAAGTCACATGCCACCGCATGTGTCACCTCTGCATCTGTTTTCATGCTAACCCACCTGCTGAGTATACAAACTCAGGACACAGTGCAGGCTGACACTGGCAGATCCTGTGTACGTTGCTCAACCTCCAGTATTGTTTAAAACAATCTTAGAGCCGTTTGCAGTGGGCTTGCCTTCTCACTGGTATATGGTATATTCAGGTGTTCTCCATAGTTCAGGGGTTCTCGAACTGGGGGTTGTGACCCTGAAAGGGGTCACAAGGTTATTACTTGGGGGTTGCGAGTACATGGACAAAACAGAGAGCAGCAACCTCTATAAAATATATAATCTAGTGTTTTAGAAAATTGTACACACCTTTCCATCGCAATGTAATGTATTTACTTCAAAAAGTATTGTAAATGTATAATGCAGCGATCCTTGTTCCTAAACAAAATATTTAATTGTATTATTACCACTTTAAAGGAATTGGACTCTGGGGATTGTAGATAACAAACGCAGGTTTGTTGTCTTGTGACTAAAAAGTGGGACTGAGACACCATTAGAGGGCTTGATTGTTCAGCAGCTGAAGAGCTGCATTAAACCACAGATCAATCAGAATACCGAGATCGGCAAAAAAAAAGTAATTTATAATTTAACACTCAGCCATACAGGCAGGGATGGCTTGGGGGGGGGAGACAGAATTGTGGGGGGCTATAGCCCCTCAAAAAAAATTGCCTTAGCTCCCCCATAGCTACCCTTCCCAGTGCAAAGGTCAAATGTTATGCAGAAGTAAGGGTGGCATGGTATAGCATTGCCACTCTTACTTCTACTGTTCTGCGCTGCTGCTGGCAGCGGCACTGCCTTCGGAAATGGGTGCCCAGCCAGCAGCTGCCACTCTCTGGCCGCCCAGCTCTGAAGGCAGCGCCACTGCCAGCAGCAGCGCAGAAGTAAGGGTGGCTGTGGGGGTGCTAAGTCTGCTGTGAAAAATGATATTGGCAAAGTTTCTTTGCATTACTCTTCCCCCATTATTAAACAGTATTAAACTATTTTGAAAAAATAACTTTTTTGCTTATAACAATAATTTGATAAAAAATGTGTTTTAGTCTTAGTTTAAAAGCAGTGAGAAAAGGTAAATTAATTTTAAACAATAGGGTTATAAATTTAGCATTTAAAAATAGTATTAAATATAAAAAATGTGTTTTTAATTAATAAGAGGGGGGTCTCACTCAGGCTTGCTATCTGAAAGGGGTCGCGAATACAAAAAGTTTGAGAACCACTGCTACAGTGTCTCTCTCACACTCAGATTCACCCACCCCCTCATCTCTTGCCCTGGTTCTAGCAAGGAGTCACATCACTGCACTTCCAATCTAGAAAGGAAACACTCCAAGAAATATTTTTTACTGCAGCAGCCTCAAAGAGGAAGCACTTATGCCAGTCCTGCTAAATTCCATTGAAACTGACACTTTCAAACGGAAAATATCAATTTTGATACTTTTTAAAAATCATTTTTCCAAAGCAACATTTCAAAATGAAATGAAACATTTTGAATTAAAATGTTTCTTTAAGTGGAAATGTTAATTTGAAATGAAATTTTTCAGTTTGAAACTAAATGTTTTGGTTCGAAATGACGTTTTGTTTTGATTGAAAATGTTGTCCTTTCATTTTGATGTTTCCAAATTGAAATATTTTTATAACTCTTCATTCCGTGAAAATATTTGATAGTCTGACTTTTTTGTCCTGATTCAGGATGAAAATAAATATGAAAATCAGCAGCATGTCCCACAAGATGGGAATTCTGTTTTCCAACCAACTGTAATCAGTTTGTAGCCCCTGTTCTGGCTCTTCCAAATACATTCCCTCCCACCCTCCAGTCCTCCTCATCTGCCTCTCTGAATCTTCAGCCACAGTGTAAGAAAGGGAACCAGGGAAGCTGGTGAAGGTAATGAATTGTAGCCCGCAGTGGGGGTCAGGGTCAGTCTGGGGCCTTGCAGGGCCCTGTGCAAAGAAAGACCAGCAGGACCCGGCAATCTGGTTATGCAGTGCGCGTACAGCTAATACAGTGAGAGGGAGGGCAGCTTCCTTCCACTTTCTGCTCTCTGGCTTGTAATCCCAGAGTTAAGGGGTTTTACTGGCCCTGCGAGGAAATTGAATGGCTGAGTGAGTGGATCTCTGAAAACCATGACTTGCTGAACATTGCGCACTGCATCATGGCCTCAGACCCAGCCTGGGGGGTTGGATGTTACTGGAGTTAACCAGATGCTTTGGTTTGTCTTTGGGGGTCGTGTAGCCAAATCACTGTTGTCGCTGTGGTGCAGTAGATGGTGTATCCCTTCTCCCACCGTAGGGTTTGTTTTTCAAAAAGTTTATTTTCCCCCTTTTTTTTTATTTGTTCCAGAAACGGGTTCTCTTTCTCACTAATGATTATTTCTTCACTGACATCAGTAGCACGCCTTTCAGGTGAGCTAGTGTGTGTCAACTCAGGGATGTACCGCTCGGGGTGGGGGCGTGGCTATTTGGTCCCTCCTTCTCATGATATTGGCTATGACAGAGGGGTTCCTTGCTCCCTTGTATTGGAGTTCAGATACTCTTACTGCTCGCTTGGGGATGTTCTTTTGTAAATAAGAGAGGAGAGAGCTGATGGCATTGGGGATCATAGCTCACTTCTCAGGGAGGGCAGTGTCAGATGTAAACATCTGGGGATTGCACGTGACCTTGTTGACAAACCCTCTGTTTTCCCCCTGCCTGCAGCCTGGGTGTCGTCCTCTCCCGTGGGCATGGGGAATACATCCTGCTGGGGAACACTTCAGTGGAAGAAGGTAAGTTAACCTGAAACAGCCACATCTCTGTAGAGGGCAAGGATGCTGAACTTTGTTGGCATCCCAGGGATGAGCTTGTGCCTCCCTCTCTTCTCTGTCCCCCACCTCACCCTCTCAGCCTTTCTGTGCATTTGGTTCATTGATTGATCAATAGACTTATTGGTTGCTTTCTTGTTTCAGGCTTGCACGACCTGCTGCAGCCAGACTTGACCTTAGCTAATGAATGGTAAGTAGATGGTATCCTATTAATGATGGAGCTTTGTGTTAAGATCACTGGCAGAGTTTGCTCTGCTCTCCCACCCTCCTGGCTTTGAGGAAAAGCAATGTTATTCTGAAGTAACTGATGGTGCCAGAGTTTGGTGCAAGCTCCTGAGACTTCCATCACTTTCTTTGGCAGATTATTCTACAGTCTGACCCATCTCACTGTCCAGAAAGATATCCTGATATACTCCCTAAATTCTCCTTTGCACAATCTCATCCTATTCCTGCCTAGAACTGTGCAACAAACCATAAATCACACAAAACTTAGTGAGGTGGGATTTTGTTGCAAGGTCAGATTACTCTCAGTGAGAAATCAGCTTGGTTCCCATGCCTTTTAAATGAGCCTGGATGTGGTTTCTAGTGAACCTGGAGTTGACTTTATTAATGCAAAATCATATCATGCAAAATTTGTGCTTTTGCTTGGTTTGGCCATGAAACAAAATGAAGCTTGGCATTTTCAACTTTTGCTTTGAGATTTGGGATTTGTGTGTACCTGAAACTCAGCATTAAACTTGGGCATGTGAACCTCAAATGGATCAAAACTAAAGCAATTATTTACAAGAAGCACTGCAAAAAAACCTAATTTATTATACCCTAGTTAAAACCCCTCAAACCGCCTTGAACAGCATCTCTTCCTCCTTCAGTTTCATGCACAGTTAACATATATACTTAAGTCATCTGTTCACCAGCTTTATATAGTCACTTCTTTTAGTCTTGCCTCATAAACCATTCCTTCAAGTTCCTTAATAATTTGTGTTTTTTCTTTATACCCCTCCAATCTGACATAGAAGTGGCCAGAACTGAAAGCAATATTAGATGGCTGGTCTCTTGTGAAATACAGAGAACTGATCACCTCCCACCTCTGCATCCTGATGCCTCTGCATATGCAGCCCATTAGTTTATCTTGCCACCATATCACATTGCAAGCTTGTTCACTGTCTAGTTATCTGTCTTCTTTGGCATTGCTGCTTTCCAGGTTTCTCCATCATACTGAATATTGTTATAAGCAGGCTAGTGTATATGTTACCATTGCCCTTTGCTAGGTGAAATTAGAACTGCTCTGCTGTGTGTCAGAGGAACTATGCTGCTAACGAAGATGCTTCTTTAGTGCAAGTGGTATCATCCTGTGCTGTTTTTAACAGGAGGAGCTGAGTTTGATCCATGCTGTTGTTGTTAAGTTCTGAGCACCCATGGAGTGCAGCATAGTGACAACTGAAATTCCTAGGTGGCCAAGGATTTGTTACAATATTTTTTTCCAGATCTCTATTTTCCTTGTGTGTTTGCTTGAAAATGATTTTCTGTGTTTCTTTCCTTGCCGCCAGGATTTACTGCATCACCGATATTGATCCAGATCACCGGAAGCTCAGCCAGCTGGAGGCCATGATCCGCTTCCTCACAGGAGAGGAATCCGATCTGGAATGTGAGAGCTGGAAATGAAAGTGACCTACTGGAGCTCTCCTGTGCCTCTCCACGGTGGAGAAGGGCTGCGGGAAGCTGAGTGGTGGTAGACGGAACTCATGCGCTCTATGCTCATATCTGCAGAGCTGAGTTCAAACACTTGCTCACTTCACAAGTGGCAATAAATTGAGTGGCCACATCCTAATCCCCAGCAAATGATTGTCCCCAGCAAACTACCACAAAATTAAACCTGATTGAATGTCTCTGTTAAGGAGAGATCCAGGCCTGTATTAGCTAGGGGTGCTGTAGGCCATGTTTGACAGAGCTGTGCGGAGAGCCAGGAAAGAAAGAGTGCCTGTGTGTAGTTCAGAGCTGTGTAGTCCTAAAACAATAGTAATTACATTATTTGTATTGTGGTAGATCCCAAAGGCCCTATTCAGAGCTGGGGTACCATTGTGTTTGGCCTTCCCTCAAACACAAGATAAAAGGCAAGCTCTGCCTTACTTCATATTCAGTCATTAGCTCTTTAGGGTAGACGAAGTGGTTGTGATGAACCAAGGAGAGAAATGAACAAGGGAGGACAAATGTCATGAAAAGATCACGTGGATTCATAGGTTAGATATTGCACTACTTGATGTGCCCTGACAGTTTCAAATCATCTGAAAGTATGTTTGGGTTTTCTTTGGGTTTTGAATTAAATTAAATCAAGTATCCCCAACTGCTGGTCTACCTGCACATTGTTAGCTGGTTGATGTGTTGTAAATATCAGCACAGAAGTGCATCTCGAGGAGGGATGTGAGGGAGGAAAGAGTAGTGGCCTTATTGTTCAAGTCAGAGGGTGCTCTATGAATGAGAGGTAGCATAGAAGAAAGCACAAAGATCTTTGTGGGACATGCAGATAAATGGCTGTTCAAAACTGGTATAATTGGTGGCATGAAGAATGCAGGAATGATGCTATAAGAGTCAAGAGCAAATAAGCAGGGAAGGGCAGTGTAGTGAAGGGCATTAAGGGTGAAGACAAGAAGTTTGAACTTGTTGACGTAGGAAGGGGGAGCCAGTGGAGGGATTCAGAGGAAGAAGGGAGGGTGTAACACAGAATTATGGGAAAGGTCAATGAAAGGCTGTCTTAGTGGCTTTGTTTTGAATGGACTGGACTGGAAGGAAGTGAGATGTGTCAAAGAGGAGAATGAGGTAGATGATAAGGACCTGGGTGAAAGTTTTAGCTGTGTGGACAGAAAGAAAAGTTCAGATTTTGGATTTGCAATGGAGGATGAAGCAGCTGGATTTGGACATGACCTGAATGTGTTATGTAAAGGAGAGGGAGGAGTCAAAGATGACCCCAGCTTACAGGTCTCTGTGACAGGGAGAAGAGGGTCTTGTCAATAATAGCAGAAACCGGGGGAAGTGGGGAGAGTTTTAAGGAAAGATAAGGTGTTCAGTTTTGGCCATGTTAGGTTTAAGCTAATGGTGAGGCATCCAGGAGGAGATGTCAGGCAGACTGAAAAAAGGGACAGAGTAGATGGACAGAAGTCAGGACTGAGGAAGAATATTTGCAAGTCAATGGCATGAAGATGGTGAGGAAGCTATCTAAGGTAGATGAGATCTCCCAAAGTAAAGCTTTAGAGTGAGAAGAAAAAGGGGCTAAGAATGGAGCCCTGTGGGATCTTCCAGGAGAATGGAGGAGGACCACCCACTTAACATAGGGCACAGAGGCTTTGTCTAGACTAGGATTTAATGGTGTGTTGTTAGATGGTGTTAGGTAACACACTCCAAAAGTCTAGTGTGGATAAACCAGTGTAGATTTTAATATGTGCCAAGCAGGTCAAGTTAAAGCTTAGGCTCAGCTGCCTTGTCCACACCAGATTTTACAACTGTTTAGCAAGTATTAGCAAACTCCTTCCAACAACACATCTTTACATCCACATCTAGAAAAAGCCTAGAGGAACAGCCAAAGAGTAGGAAAACTAGGAGAGGACAGCATCCCTGAAGCCTGGTGCGGACAAGATTTCAAATTTCAAGAAGGAGGGTGTGATCCACTGTCAAAAGCAGAGAGGTCAGAGTGGACAGGAATGGCGTGGAGGTCCTGAGATTTGGCCACAGAGAGATCATTCGAGACTTTCGTGAAGGCAGCTTGAGTGAAGTGGAGTGGGCAGAAGCTTGATTAGAGGGGACCCAGAACTGAGGGAGAGGGAGTCAAGGCCACAGTTGTTGACTGCCTGTTCAGTGGGTTCAGGGGTGAAGGCCAAAAGGGAGGGGGAATAAATAATTCTTTTGACGCTGTTTTGTTTGCTCAGCCTTTCAACCCCTCAAGCTTTTGGGCTGACAGAGGGTGACCTCTGACCCTGTGTATAGAGCGACCAGTGTGCTGAACTGCCGTGTGAAAGTGACCACCGGAACCCCAGAGTCTGGGTCATTGCCACTCATGTACAGCATGGTGGTGAGCTGCCCTTACTGTAATGCTGTGTGCATGACTGCTGCTAGACAGTCTGTGGGAGTGGCTTGGTCACACCCTGGTGAGAGTTGCCATGCTGTCCTCTCAGCCAGAGGTGAGGCACCCCGGGATGGTCAGCAGATGCAAGTGGGGTCTTCTTTTTATTCACTGTTGTTCAACCCACTAGACCACAAGGTAGGTCAGTAACATTGCTGCTCTAAAGGATATCTAGGAGGCAGAGGGATGACGCCATTCTCACACCTCATCATGTTTGGGTTTTTTGCTCAGGTGATGAGGACTTGGTCCAGGAGGTGCTGTTTGATGCTGTGGTAACTGCGCCAATGGAGGCCTATTGGACAGCCTTAGCCTTCAATATGTCTGAGTAAGCATATGTGAAAACACAGCTGAAATTAATTCAGATCCCATGGTCTTCTTGGGAGTTTGGACAGGGTCTCCTGATTCCCTGGTGGAAGCTCTGTGGCCAAGTTGAAGGAGCAGCTTGATTCCCTTTGTCCCATAGAGCCCATAATAGATCCTTACATAGCACTAAGCTGACCACAGAAACAGAAACCTCCTTCCAAGGAGGAAGAATCTCACTTTTGAGGTATTGGTAATAGATACAGAAACTTACACTTCAAAGTTATGAGTTCAAATCTCACCCAAGGACAGTAGTGACTAAACTTTGTTACCATGTGACAACCGTTCCTTGAACTACATAAAGTGAATTGGGCTGAGTCCAGCTTCTACTGTATCACAAAAAATATTATCCCAGCTGGCACTAGTCGGCTCTCTTACTGACACTAAAGCCAAGGATTGAATGGGCCATGGAAATTGACCTACCTGACACACTTATGGATGGTGCCATCAGATCAGGGTTGAGGTACACAGATGGAAGCTTGGACTGCTGCTGCCAGGACTGAGAAGGGATATAAATCTAGAGGGTCTTGCCTCCACTTGGGATTTTTTTGGAGGCAAAATTTTACCATGGCTGCTACCACCTGGGCATCTAGGGCCACTAGCACTTTAACACTGTGTTGTTCAGATCTACTTGCAGCATGTGTTATAAAAATGGGCAGCCATGGTTTTCTTATCTGCTCTTGGACTCCCATTGGTGGAGTTGAACTAGTGGTAGCAAAGACAGGAAATTTTTGCCAACAAGACCTAGTGTGGACACAGTCTATCATCCAGCACATTCCTCTCACTTAAAAAGACACTGCCCCGTCCATAGCAGCTGGCCCTCTACACTGTGAGCCTCTTCACAACAATGTCAGGTCTATGGTACCCACAACTCCAGCAGGGTCGCCCTGAGCCACTCAGTTATGTCATCCCTCACCATCCCTTAATCTCCCTGTCCCAGACAGAGGTTGGGTTCAGCCCAGGGGGCACACCCATTCTTTCTGAGTAACCCATCTCTCTCCCCAATTCCATATGTAAACAGCCTGCAGCTGGGCGGTCAGTAGTAGAGGACTTTAAGTTCTCTCTGTAAAGGGATAAAATGAACAAATCACACAAGTGTGACTGTGAGAATGAATAGTAAAATCATAATAATCCTAATTCCCGCTCAGATTTTCAAATGTATCAGTTCTGGTGTAACCCCACTGAAGGCAGTGGCATTATATCACAGGTGAATTTGGTCCTAAATGCTTAAGAAACCTCCCGCTCCAATGTGTTGCCCTCTGAATCTCCACTCTGAAGGTCCTTACTACATGGCAGGCTTAGTTTTAGCTCTGAGAACTAATTCTGCCCCTGTGGGTCTCTCTCTCTGTCCCACAGTGAGACTGAGCAGGGGGTCGAGATGGCATTTCTGGGCACTCGAGCTGGCCTCATGAGGAGCCTCCTGTATGTGGGATCTGAGAAACTCTCGAACAGGCAAGTCCTAAAATGAAACTTCACTGAGGAGTTTCTTCTAGTCTCTGTGAAGGAGCAGCATGAAATTGCCACTGTGCCTTCAACAGTATCCAGGGTTACAAAGAGCAGAATGGGAAGCAACCAGGGGTTAGTGGAATGGATCTGTCTGATGTGTCATAAAGGATAGGGCGGGGCACTGTTTTGTGCTTGTTCTGTTTGTTATATGGCAAAAACCTGTCCCAGAATGCACTGGTTTCAATGTAAAATGTAGGCTAATTTTTCTGAGAGACATAATCTTTTCTTTGCTTGTTCCGAAGTCCTGGTCAGGAAATAGAAGGGGTGTTGCCAAGACATTACAGCCAGAAGATTTCCAGTGACACTTTTTATGAGAGTATGTGGGGGGGTATCTTTTGCTTTCGCTTTTGGGCCACGTTCCAACTTGGCTAGTAATATTCTGCCTATCTCAATTCCCCTTGCAGTCTCAATTGCTGGATATTCTATCCTATACAGACTCTTATACTGCCCTCATCATCATAGTATCTGAACACGTTCCGGGGGTGCATTATGCAATGTGACTAACATCTGTCACATGTAGTCACAGTCTCTCTCTCATCCTCTCCCTAGAGGGAGAATTGTGTGTGCAGTGGAGTGTTTTGGCTTGGTAGGATTTTGGTTAGAGTTATTTTAGAGTTATTCAGCTGCTTTGAGTTCCTGTTAGAAAGTAGGCTGAAGAAGTGTGCCCTGCACTTGGAGCAGAAGGTGGTGAAGTTTGTGATGGGCCTTCATTCCTGTGGGAGTTTCTTCCACAGTTTGGGACCAGCCCCTGAGAAGGTTCCATTTCCTGCACAAATGAGCTTCACCCTTATGGCAGAAAGTCCCATTGTACCTGAGGAGCAGACTTGTCAGATATACTTGGCCCAGGCCATTGACTGCTTTGTAGATAGGAAGCAAGACCTTGAACTTGACTCAATATGCTGCGGGAAGGCAGTGTTGATTCCCTGTCCTGTACTGCTGGCACATAACATTTTTCTGTGCTTTTAAAGGGTTGCAGGTGCATCACTCCAGTGGTGGCTGCATTTCAGTGGCGGATTCCTGTGTATTGTATGTAAAGCGCTTCCAAATCTTCTGGAAAGGAAAGAACCATATAAATGACCAGTCATTGCTATGTCAAAATATACAGCAAAAGTAAAGATCTGAAATAAAGAAATTGGGGAGGGGGAGGAAGAAGTGGAGATCTTGCTGGGAAGTCTGTTACCTGGTTATTCCTGGTGCTCCCCGCAGATATGGTTTATGTTATGGCAAGTGCAGAAGCCCATAGATCAATTTTTTTGGTCTGAGAAGCTCCAATGTGTCTCTGGAACTTGGCTGACCTATAAGGGGGGCATCATTTATCCCTTATGACCTCCCTTGCCCTTTTTGACCTGGTCATTAGCTCTGTCTATATCTTGTTTTCTTGATCAGGCAAGACTCAGACCCCTCCCCCATCTCTTTTTCACTGAGCACCGTAGCCAGTTCCTGGTCCTTGACTGAGTCAGAAAACTAGGAGCCTTCATTCCCCCACCACACAAATAAAAGGGCTTCCTTGTGATCTCTTTCACAGCCTCACTCTTGCGCTTGGGAGCTGAATGCATGAATGGGATTAGATATTTTAAAAGGAATTCAGACAGAGGGTAAAATGTTCTAAAGCACCCAAGTCCCATTTTCCAAAGTGATTCAGGCACCTAAGAGCCCAAATCACTTACACACTTTCGAAAATTTTATCCAACATTTTTTTGGTTGGGTAATTAGTCCCACTGGCATAGTAAGTGCAGGCCTCTCATCTGCACAAGGATCCCTGTGATGTCCCCTAAGACATTACCTGGACTAACAGCGTTCCTTTCACCTACACATGGCACCTGTTGATACTTTAATACTACAGCTGTGACCTGTGGTAACTAGATCTCTTCCCCCTGCGTATGGTAACACCTGTTAATACACCCATATTGCAGATGTTAGCTGGAGTAACACAATCCCTACATAATGACAAGTTTCAGAGTAACAGCCTGTCTGTTAGTCTGTATTCTCAAAAAGAATAGGAGTACTTGTGGCACCTTAGAGACTAACCAATTTATTTGAGCATAAGCTTTTGGAAGCTACAGCTCACTTCATCGGATGCATACTGTGGCATCCGATGAAGTGAGCTGTAGCTCACGACAGCTTATGCTCAAATAAATTGGTTAGTCTCTAAGGTGCCACAAGTACTCCTTTTCTTTTTACAATCCCTACAGTGCTACAAATAGATATACTGCTGTTGCAGCTCTGGGCAGGGATACAAGATTGTTCAGAGCTGCAGGGTACTACACAGCACAGATTCTTACTTTGCACTTCCTTGCATCTCCCTTTTTCAGTTTTGTGGCTCATTCTTACCCACAATAGAGATGACTTATGCATGTTAGTGCGGGCCCTAGTGGGATGGACTAAGTGAAGTATGTGCTATCTGCTCACCAAATGGCAGGTAAAGAGTTTCAGCTTCAAGGATAAGGAGTACTTGTGGCACCTTAGAGACTAACCAATTTATTTGAGCATGAGCTTGTTACTTATTAGCTATACCCGTCCCACCTACCACTGGTTATGTGTGGTGGCTGAACAGCCTGTGCTGGCTGGTGATGTGGACAGAGATGTGGACAACAGCACCACCTGGTGACTCAATCTGGAAAAAGTCATAAGATCTATGTGACATGCTGAGCAGAATCCAAGAAGCGAAAAAACTGGGAAATAAGGCTCTTGGTTCATGCAGATAATTCTCTATACGCTCAGATGTGTTCCTAAAGCTAACCACTGTCTTATCTGTCTACAGCAGTAGCATTTGTAAAGCAGCTGCCACCATAGTATTTAGGTGCCTTGTGCCTTATTTAAAAATAATTTTATCTTGCTTGTCTGCAAATGGACCGCTGTATTCTCCTTTTACTGGAGGTGAGAGAATATGGAATATGTAAGGACCAGGTTATATACAGGGGCTGTTACGCTGTATGTGACAGTATATACAACCATCTCTACTGAGGGGGTTAGGTCTTTGCAAAGAGGCGTGACTTGTTCTTAAAAAAGAGGTGTAGGCTCAGCGTGATCTTCTGTAGCCAAGGGTCCGCTGCCTAATTGCACTGTCTTGGCAGACGCAGGATTGACACGAGGCTCTATTAGTTGTAGTGACTCTGTGGACTGGAGAATTCTTGGAAGGTTGCGTAGAGCAGGGGTTCTCAACCGTTTTCTTCCTGAGACCTCCCCCAACATGCTATAAAAACTCCTTGGCCCACCTGTGCCACAACAACTGTTCTTCTGTACATAAAATCCCGGACCAGCATTAGGGGGCAGCAAGCAGGACAACTGCCCAGGACCCCATGCCACAGGGGGCCCCATAAAGCTAAGTTGCTCAGGCTTCAGCTTCAGCCCCAGGTGGCCGGGCCCGGGGCCCTGGGCTTCAGCGCTGCATGGTGGGGCTTCAGCTTTCACCTTGGGCCTCTGCAAGTCTAATACTGGCCCTGCTTGGTGGACCCCCTGACAGGGGCAGTGGAGTCTTCCTAAAAGTAGGGGAACCATGAGGCCATGCCCCCTCCAAAGCCACACCCCTGCCCCTCCTCTTTCCCTGAGGCCCCTGCTTCCTGGCCAAGCCAGAAGCCAGGCCTCAAGAGCTGAAGAGCTGCAGCTGGGCCATGGTAAGAGCCACCCATACAGCTGTGGGGAGCCCTGGGTGGGGAATCCGGGGGGCGGGGACATGGGCCAGGAGCTGCTCTCAGGCCCCACACCCTGGGCAGGTGGAGGATCCGCAGCTCCCCATGGTTGCCCAGGCTCCCTGGGCTGCTCTTACCCGGGCCGAGAGCGGGGACTTGGGGGGAAGAGGAGGGTGCCAGGTTTGTGACGAAAAGTGAATGGCCAGGCCCATCAACTTTCAAAAGTGGGAGGGCCATGAGCCCTTGGTCCCCCTGTTCCGGTGCCCCTGCCCCCTGAAAGCTGCTCCTGGCCCTGGACCCCTGGTTGAGAACTGCTGGCGTAGAGAGACTGTCCTGGTGGTTGTCAGGCCCAGCCCATTGGGAGCTTTGTAGATCAGTACTACAACTCAGATTTAAAGTAACTCTGGGGTGTGATGGATAGTCCATGTAGGGCACTGCACACAACTCTCTTGCCAAGGTGTGTCTCTCAGAGATGAGCTGCAGTGTGCTGGATCAGCTTTCTAGGTATAGGCCATTGGCATAATCTGGCCTAGAAGGCAAAGGCCATTCTGTAATAGTGAGGAAGGAGGCACCAATTTCTTGCCAGTCAGGTGGGAAAATATATTTCTGATAACCTTCCATGCAGCTCCAAATGTGGATTTCTTCCAATGGCTCACGTATAGGTCACACACTCAACATCCCCAGCACCACCAGTGAAGTATCTTGGACATCTTGACTTTATGACTTGTCCCAACCAACTCATTCTTTAAAAATGCTCGAGCCCTTCTTGTGAAAGAAGGGGTGGGAGCCATAATTTCCCAACCTCTGTGCTTGCATGAGTCTTTCTGTCTCTCTCAGTTCTTCCCTGCAGTTTGTTGCACACAGTTAACTTTCTGCCCTGTCACGTACCTGGTGTACCTGTGTGCTGCTAAAGAGCAGCCACCTTCCACCCCAGCAATGACTGCATTTCAGCAGTGGATGAACTGACGGAAGCCTGTGTACAGCATATAATTTGTAAACTGCTCTGGGGTCCTTTGGGGTGAAAGGTGCTATCTGACTGTAAGTTTAGTATGTCACCAGCCTGTAACTATCCTGACGCTGCATTGGTGTCCTGACAATGCTAAGTGCAGAACATCCCCCCAGGCAGGCACTGTGCTGAATGCAGCTGAGGAGGGAGATGTAGGTTTCCCTGTCCCAGATGAAGGTGGCAATTTTCACTTTTTTTTTCTTCCTCACAGGAAGTTCCTGACCCTGGGGGACAAGGAGAGTATCTTCACCATGGATCACTTCCCCCTGTGGTATCGTCGAGCAGCAGAGCATCCTCCAGGGAACTTCATCTACAGCATCACCTCAGAAGAGGGTTCAGGTAACCCTGGCCTTAGCACTACAGCAAAGGAGGGAGGTGGAGAAAATAAATTTGTCACTCACAGTCCCCCGCTGCCTGTCCCCATCCCATTCACCTCATAATCCTCTTCCTGCAAGACTAAGCTCTTACACGAGGGGAGGTGGTGAGAGCCATCCTCAGGCTGCTTATTAGAACAGAAAGAGGGAGACGCCTCACAGCAAGATATGGATAGGAGAGGTGAAGAATGGGTGCCTGGAGGGCTGCAGGGCCTGGAGTAGATGAAGGATGGACGGGGCTGCTGAAAGATGCATGAGTCTGCTGGGCAGGGGAAGACAAGGAATCAAGTGAGGGGAGATGGGAAGGGCTGTGAGGCAAAGTAGAGGAAGGACATGCAGGCTAGCTGGCTGGAATGATTTGAGTGGCAGTCAAGTAGGACGTGAGCAGGGGGCCAGGTGGGAGGAGGCGAAATTTGTCCGGGAGTCACTTTTTCATGGTTTTCCATTAACATTTTCCCAAGTGGGAAAATGAGCTTTTCACAGGGGGAGGGGGAACTTCACTCCCCTCACCAAAAGCATGCCAATGGTCCCCACCAAATACGCTGAGTCTCATGCTGGTTCTGTAGTGTAGGTAGGCATCCCCTCACCCCCTGGAGTCCCAGAGTGACAGCTGACGAGCAGCTTTGCTGTGTCTGTGCTCAGGATGTGATTGTCCCTTATGTGATCTCCAGAGCCTGCAGGGACCTATGCCAGGGTGGAGGAGGACAGGAAAGCACAAGAAGAAAAATCAGAACAAAATACTATGTGACGCTCATGCAATGGAGGCAGAAATCCCCTCCGTGCTCTTCCCCAGCCCCCTGCACTCAGGCACTGTCACGGAGCTCAGCGCTCTCGCTGTAAAAGCTTTTTGTAGCATTGTGGTGGGAGGGTAGGTGGGAGGGGAAGTGAGCAGCACGGAGAAGAAAATGAAGATGGGATCCAGAAGATGAACCAGGATATAAAGGGAGGGGGAGAGAAAACACACTAAACCTTCCATCCGTGTTCTCCTCTCCTCTCCTCCCTCCCCCCCAAGTATACCTCACTTAAAGAGTAACCACTCGAGTGAAGAGCAGAGGTGGCAGTTGTGGCAAGAGGCATCTTCTGCCAGACTATGTGCAACTTTCATTGCTCTTTGCAATAGAGCAGGGCTTAGAAAGTCAGACATTGGCACCCCGCATGGGTGTGACTTCCTGACATCCCTGTAGTAGCTTCCTATCAACATCCAGTGTGAGAACGGTGAGAACAGGTCACATATTAAGTCAGTAGCAGAACTGGAAATAGAACACAGATCTCATGAGTCCCAGTCTAGGGCCTTCACCACACGATCACGCTTCCTGTTTCTACATGAGTTACCCAGCAGGACCAGGAACTTCACATGACCTCCCTCTAGGGAGTTTGATCCTGCATTTGCCGTCTACCCGAATTCCCCACAGGTGTCACAGGGAGTTTTGGGTTCACAAGGAGTGCAGGATCAGGCTCAAAGCATATGAACATCATCTGGCAGGAAAGTCCCTGTGTTTCACAAGTGCTTCTCTCACTGCGTGCAGTGCCCTTGTGCAAGTCAGTCTGACTTCAGTCAAAGAAATCCACACACAACCTCAGGCTAAAACACATAATGCAGCTACAATGTCATGTTCAGGACGCATCAGACACCAACAAGAATGATGAAGGCAGAACTAAGACAATGACAAATGCTGGGACTGGGGGGAAGGACAAAGGACCTACTCCATCTGCTGGGGTAAAGCACTGAACTCTACAGTATGTCGCGAAGGAATGAGTGGCAGAATAAATATGCTCAGAAATACTGACCTTCAAAATGTCCCTGGTAACTGTGAAAAAGAAGCCACAGCCCCTATTTTTTTTGTTTCAAGCAAATCCAATAAAATGAAAAAACCTACAAAACTGGAATTTGTCCCTAGGATAGTTACAGACTAAAATGACTGAATTCAACTGAGGAAATGGCACACTGCCTCAGGTGCAGGTCAGACTACATGGGCAACCATGGTTTTTGTATCCAGTGTGTGGCACAGCGTACACAGGGCCAGATTGTGATGGCCTTTACTTGGAGTTAGGGGGCCAGAATCCTGTTGGAGTTGAGGTCATGGCCTCATTCCTCCTCCATCCTGGCCTGCAGAGTGGGGCTGGGGCACCAGCAGAAGCAACCTGCTCCGTTTTAGTGCACTGTCTTCCATGCACATGTGCAGCCCCAGAAGAGGCTATGCCTACCTGACGTACAACTTCCCCAGTGCCCTTCTGGGACAGGGTACAGGGGCCACAAGGCCCTTTACACAGAGTTGTTCTATAAATGGCACAATCTAGTCCACAGTCTGAATTGTGCCTGCTTTTATGCCTCAGAATAATAGCTGAACCATGTTTGTGCATTCACTCATAGAACACTGCCTAAACGTTGTGTGTGTACCAGTGCATTCTGGGAAAATCTGGGCAGTTAACCTATAGCATCTCAGCAGGAGAAAGCGTAGTGGCCATGCACACAGAAAGGCACAAGTGGCCTGAGGTGCAATGCGCTCTGAGGGTTCCTAGCACCCAGAAAACAAGGAGGAAGAAGGACTGGCTTACTTGTGTGTCGTTCCTCTAGACTTAAATAGGTCTAACTGAACCCTAAACTTGGCCTTACAGTGTAATGACACAACCCTTTTATTCAGACAGGTAAACAAACTTGAGGTGGGCAGGAAGGTTGGCTGAGTCTTGTAGCAGCTTCTCAGGGGGTATGTACTTTCTTATTTTGAGGGCAACATCCTTGCTCTCATGGGCCATTCCACCAAGAGGAAATCTGGGCTCCTGAACTGCCAATCAGGATGCTTCAGTGCTCTGGGAGATGCAGGCTTGAGATTAGAATTGAGCTTTTCAACGTTGGGGCATCCTTTGTACACTATTATCACATGGCCCCCCCACGCACCCAGTCCATGTCAGAGCTGGCTACTTCAGTGATCTCAGTGGTTTTTCTCTGTGGACAGTAAAGAGCTCCTGTGTGTGGTCCCTGGCAACAGAGGGAAAGTAACTGAATCTGCTAAATCTGTGTCTTGACAGAGGGAGGTGGCAAACCAGAGGTGGTGACAGTGAGCACATCTGTTGCTGTGACTGTGGATGGGAAGACAGCTATTGCTGCAGGTAGGCACTGCCAAGAACAGGTGTTTATTTTTTTCTTGAATAAGAGGGTGGCACAATGTCTTGCAGGGAGGAACCTTCCTTACAGTGAGATCTGTTAGCCTGTGGAATTGTCTTCCTAAGAAAGTGGTGGAAACTACATGACTTGTGTTATCGAAAACTGGACTGGACAAAGCACTAGAAAATATACAGCATGGCTCAGTCCTGTGTTGGGCACAGGGAGAGGGAATTGGTGAATTAACAGGGTGAATTCTGGTGCTGATATCTGTGAGTCTATGGATTGGTGCAGTCGTTGACTGTAGAGCAGAAAGCTTACACAGTGGGTAGTTCTGGAGCTTTGAGATCATTGTACTGCCTTTGGGTTGACGAAGTATTTGTGGTGCTTATGCTGAGTTTCAAAAGAATGAGATGTGCCTGTACCTCCAGTATCAGTAGAGCTGGAAACTAACCTTTGTTGATGGAGTGGACATTCTGCTGACTTTGAAATTCTCCTGTAAATTCCCACCATTCCCTGTAAATCTGAGCCTTTTGCTCCCTCTGAATGAGTTTCACTGAATTCCATGTGTGCTATTGGAAGATAATGATCTCACATTTATAGAACACCCAGTCACGTTCTGGGGTGCAATCCAGACCAGTAAGGGGTTGTGTCACTGCCTGCCCTGTAAACAAAATGCTCTTCTGCTGTAGCTGCTTGACTGGATGCTCCAATCAGCAGACAAGCATACACTGAGTGTCTGTGTGTTAAGCAGCCCTGGTGCAACGCTCTGTTTCCAGCAGCCTGCTTGTTATACTGCTGCCACACTCTGGCCTCCACCAGCCTTAGTTACATGTGGCAAGATGGTCCCAACAGCCCCCAGTCCTAAACTTTCCCAAAATCGTGTGTTCTGCAGCAATCAATTCTCTCCTGGACCATTCAGAGAGATAGTTTGTTTGTTCCTTTCAAGGTACAGTACCCAGCAGCTTGCCACATCAACTGGAGTTAACATTCACTTTAAATCAAATGCAGGGCTGGGTTGGTTTAGATTCAAAATAAAACAAGTCTATTAACAAAAGGAGAGGATATTAAGTGAGTTCAAGTATAAAGGATAGAGTTAGAAATTGTTACAAGCACATAAGAATGCTTTCTAGAGGCTAAGACTTAACAGAACAAGCTACAGCCTTTGTTCAAGTTAGTTTCCTTATCAATCTACCTTCCAGCAAGTTGGCTGACCACCCCTCTGGTCAGGATCTCCCAGAAAATCCAAAGTACTCGGTTCACTTGCCATAGCTGAAAGATAACTTGGTGTTCTTTGCCCCTCTCTTTATAGTCCAGTGCACCTTTGAAATGGATTCTTCTGAAAGTTACCCACCAAAGTAAAGTTCATTCAAGCTCTGAGGAAGGCAACATGGAGTTTCCTGGTGAAGGAGCTTTCATGATGGTTTCTCCTTTCACTGGTGTTTGCTAAAATGCAGATTGATCTGTGTCCTGCCATCTCCTCCCCTTGCTGTAATGTTGGATGGTTGTATCCTCCCCTCCTTGGTTCAATGGTCCTGTTTACCTGATACGTAAATTGCATTCCCATTGTCTGGAAATACCTCTCTGGGGGCAGGATCACATTCTTTTTTCTAAGGTGGGATATAACTTTAGCCCTGCTTGGCAGGCACACTTCAAGAACACAATTCCCAAGATGTTTGTAATGGTGAATTTGCCCTCCGTACACACAATAATATGAATGATCAGTACAGCATTAGCTTTTTATTGATATCTTACATGACACCTTTTAGATACAGGTTATGACATTAGTGGGTTGGGGAATATTAAACTCATCAGGTCAGCTGAAACTCACTACCAGATCCAATGAGCTCCTTGCCCTCTGACTTTAGGATGCTGGTAGGGTCACCCGCTTTTTATTCCAAAAGGTCCCAAACTGCTATATAAAATCTACAATTATCCAGTACTTACCACTGAAATGCAGCCACCTCTGGGGTGAATTGGAACAGCTGTTTAACTAACCAGAGCAATTCTAAACAATTTACAATACTTACCACATCCCGCTGAAACTGCAGAGGTAATTTAAGGTGTCTCTTGGTAGTTTCTGTTGTGCTTAAGATAAAATTAGGAAAATTTAGTTTAAATGTTGGGGGAAATTTTATAACTTGAACAACAGTTCAGTTCAGTAATGGAACAAGCTGCCAAAACAGGTTATAGAGTCACTGTAACCAGAGACATTCCGAGGTTGACTACCATCTACCAAAGTTTGTTTAAGATCATTAAATCAAACATGATATAATCCAGGAAGGTGGACTAGGCGGCCCATTAGGTGTAGCTTCTAACTCAAAGGATTTTTTTTCAGTTTCCATCAGTCTTACTTCTTCTTCTTCTTTTTTTTTAAAGTAGATGGGCTGCCATTGAAATCCATCAGAGACTCTGCTTCTCCTCTGTGATCAGAGTGAGATGACATGGTGGTAAAAATGCTAGTGTCCTGTTTACAGTAGCATTTTGTACTGATACTGTGTAAGAAGATCACTAGCACAGCCAAGGTTGCTTTTATCCATACTGGATAAAGAGTGCAAGGGACAGGCCCTCAGCTGGTGTAAATTATGATGGTTCCATTGAAGTCAATAGAACTGTGACTGTTTACACCATGTGAGGGGCTGTCCCTCAAAGTTTTCAGTCGTTCAATATAATTATTGAGGTTGAGAACACAAAAACGGCCATACTGGGCCAGACCAATGGTCCACCTAGCCCAGGATCCTGTCTTTCAACAGTGGCCAGTGCCCAAGCTTCAGGTGGAGCGTACAGAACAGGGCATTACTGTCCCAGTCTTACCCTCCCAGGTTCTAGCAGTCAGGCTTTAGGGTTGCCTAGAGCATTGGGTTTTGTCCCTGACCACCTTGGCTAATAGCCATTGATGGACCTATCCTCCGTGAACTTATCTAGTCCTTTTATTAACCCAGATATACTTTGAGCCATTACAACATCCCGTGGCAATGAGTTCCATGGATTAGTTGTCTTGTGTGAAAAGTACTTCCACTTATTTGTATTAAACCTGCTGCCTATTAATTTCATCGGGTGACCCCTGGTTTTTGTATTCTGGGGAAGGGTAAATAACACTTCTGTGTTCATTTTTTCCACACTGTTCTTGATTTTATAGACCTCTATCATACCTTAATTGTATGTTTTCTAAGATGAGCAGGTATAATCTTTTTAGTTTCTCCTCATATTGAAGCCATTCCATGTCCTTGATCATCTTTGTTGCCTTCTCTGAAATGTTGCAAGTTCCACTATATTCTTTTTGAGAAGGGGTGACCAGAATCACTATGATTTCAAGATCTCTTTCTTGAGCAGTAACAGCTAATTTAGAATATACACACCATTGTATATGTGTAGTTGGGATTATTTTTTCCAATGTGCATTACTTTGCATTTATCAATTTGAATTTCATCTGCCATTTTGTTGTCAGTCACTCAGTTTTGTGAGATTCCCCTGTAACTGTTCACAGCCAGCTTTGGCTTAACTATCTTGAATAATTTTGTATCTTCTGCAAACTCTGCCACTTCACTGTTCACTCTCTTTTCAAAACCATGAGTGAGTAAATTGAACAGCACAGGTCCCAGCGCAGATCCGTGGGGTTCTCCGCTGTTTACCTTTCTTGATTGTGAAAATTCACCATTTATTCCTACCCTTTGGTTCCTACTTTTAACCAATTATTGACCCATGAGAGGACCTTCTCTCTTATCCCATGTCTTCTTTGAGTGCTCCTTTAGCACCTTGGTCATCTAGTGAGCCCACTGCCTGTTTGTCAGGTTTTCTGCTTCTGATGTACTTAAAAATAATTCTCACTGTTAGTTGTTGCGTCGTTAGCAAGTTGCTTCTCAAATACTTTCTTAGGCAACATTGTTATACTTAACCTGTCAGAGTTTGTGCTCCTTCATATTATCCTCACTAAGTTTTGACTTCCAAATTTTAAAGGATGCCTTTTTGCCTCAAATGGCCTTCACTACTCTTCTGTTTATCAACGGTGGCATTCTTTTGGTCCTTTTGTTGTCTTTTCTGATTTGGAGTATACGTTTATTCCGAGTATCTATTATGGTGTTTTTAAATAGCCCCCATGCTGTTTGTAATGGAATGCTAAACTGTTCAGCCACTTGGAAAAATACCTTATTTAAGCTAACGTCAGCCATATCTGACAGAACATCAAAGGATTTTATGATGAACAACTCTGGTGTGTATCTCACTCAGAAGAAAGTTCTGTAGCCAGTCTATATCTGGCACAGCAACATGACCTGGTGGCAGAAGTAAACTAGAGTCAGAGAAGAAAAGAAACAGAAGGAAAACAGCAACAAAGCTTGCAGATAGAAGGAACAAAGCAACAAACGTTGCAGGATTTCATCAACATGCCACTCTTCAATGCCCCAGAGAATTACAGCTTTAACAAATGTTAGGGGGTAGCCATGTTAGTCTGTATCCACAAAAACAGCAAAGAGTCCGGTGGCACCTTAAAGACTAGCAGATGTATCTGAGCACAAGCTTTCGTGCATCTGAAGAAGTGAGTTTTTTACCCACGAAAGTTTATGCTTAAATAAATCTGTAAGTCTTTAAGGTGCCACCGGACTCCTTGTTAGCTTTAACAAACTTTCACACTGGACATACTGGAAGCTATATTTTGCAAGATTTCAAATTGAAAACCAGCTCCACAGAGAAACTGGAGATATACCTGTATCTTATTTTATGCTATGGGGAAGCAGGCAGAGCTTAGCTTTAAATCATTTGACTTTAATGAAGACTGTCACAAAGATGACTATGAAAGGGTTTGATTCATACTTTATACCTAAGAGTACATACCTGGCTATGTTTGATTCATACTTTATACCTCAGAGAAATGTGGTTTATGAAAGAGCATGTTTTGACCAGATAATTCAAGAACCAGGGGAAAATGTTAAATGTTTTATAAGAGCTCTGCATACGTTGGCTGAAAACTGTGATTTGGGGAATGCAAAATATGAAAATATCAGAGACAGGCTGGTTATTGGGTTAACAGATAAAACCTTTCACAGAAGCTCCAATTAAAAAGAGACCTAAGCTCACGTACAGCTATTAAAATAATAAAGCAGTCTAAGCTTATGAGACAGCAAAACCAAGAGCAACTGGCCAAACTTGAAAAACAAGAAACTAGCTTAGAAGCAGTAAAAAGACCCAGCATGACTGTTAAAAGTCATTATCATAAAACCCCTGGGACAACAAGAGAGAACTACCAAACCAAGAGGGACAAACTTCAGCCCACATGCACAAGGTATGAAAAAGGTCATATCCCAAGAGATGATGCATGTCCAGCCAGAGCTGCATGGTGTAATAAATGCCTGAAATGTGGACATTTTGCAGTTGTTTACTACACCAAAGCAGTCAGGGAGTGGACTCATATTAAGATAACCAAGAGCCATTGTTTCTGCGATCAGTCACCTGAGATGACACAGAGCCTGCTGGAGAATGAAACTGAATATTCAGAAGGGACTTACAATCACCTCCCAAGTGCCTGAACAGTGTAAACCCCCAACCCCTCCCAGTGTTGATGTCACCTAACATAGCTCTGACTAGCCCTGTAAGTATTCTGAACTACATGGGCCAGTTCACCACAGAAACAACTTACAAAGACAAATGATCACAGAGCATGTGATCAAAGGATCAAAGACCAACAATCTTTTCAGCCGCAGTGTGGGAGCCAGGATGGGCATAAAGTGAAAACTGGAAGAACTCACCAGAGGATTTGAAGTTACTGTAGATTTGAAAGGATATTCAGTAAGAATCAACTTAAGAGAAAATGTTGACCCATACAGTCTAAAAACACCTTTCCTAGACAGACCTTAGAAGAGACTAGCTGCAGATTTATCTGAATTCAGATGACATCATTACCTGGTCTTCGTGGACTATTTTTCCAGGTATATAGAAAAAATGTACTTGAAAGACAAAACATGTTGCAGTGCAATTGAAAAACTGAAGTCCACATTTGCTCATGTAGGAATTATAAAACAACTAGTGATGGACAACAAACCACAATTCACTGCAGGAGAATTTGTCATTTTGAATGAAATATGATTTTGATCATATTACTAGTAGCCCACATTACTCATGAGCAAATGGAGAGGCTGAGAGAGCTGTACAGACAGTCAAGAAAATCCTACAGAAGGAAGATCATTCATTGCTCTTCTGAGTAATAGATCAACACCAATAGCAACTACTAGATATAGTCCATCACAATGCCAGATGGGAAGACAACTCAGAACTACTGTTCCAATTTAGTTTCTTTTCCAATCCCCAAAGTGACTAGACATGAAGAGAGTAACCAAATCTGATAAAAGTGAAAAGAGTGCCGATGAACACTTCTATAACAGACATCATGCAGAGAACTGCCAAGTCTAGAACCTGGTGCCTATGTTCTTGTCAAATTGGATGGAGAAAAAAGATGGAAAACTCCTGCTGTTATAAAGAACAAGAATTTGTCACCCAGATCACATGTGATCAAGACTGATTGTGGAGAGTTCAATAGAAACTATTGACAACTACAATTTATCCCTCAGAAAGAACAATCAACAGAGCAAACTCTACAGGTGGCAGATGCAGAACAAGAAGAAGACGACTCGAGGATTCTAGACTGACCACAGCCACTAAGTGGCATTGTGTGTAATATACCTTATTTAAACTAACCTAAGCCATACCTGGCAGAGCATTAAAGAATCTTATGATGAACACATCTGGTGTGTATCTTGCTCAGAAGCATGCTCTGGTAGGCAGTCCATATCTGGTACAGGAACATAACACTGCTTGCAGGCATTTAACCCTTGAGAGAGCTCCTTTTAATTTCCATCAAACAAGAACCCTCATTTTTCTGTAGTTCCCCTTTGTAAAGATAAATGTTACTGTGGTGGGTATTTTTGGTATTATCCCACATACAAGGATATTAAATTTAATTACATTATGGTTGTTATTGTTGAGTGGTTCAGCTATCATTGCCTCTTAGACCAGATTCTGTGCTCCACTTAGGACTAAATCAAAAATTGCTTCTCCCTTTCTAGGTTCTATGACTAGCTACTAGGGGCAGGACATCTGCCATCCACAAGAGCTGGAAGATAGAACTTGATAAAATGCATGTACAGCTGCTTGCATATTAAATAATTAGATTATACTCGTGTGAAACCATTCCATGGAGGCCTAGGAATTAGGATCAATGATCAGGTAGACAGGTTCCAATTTTGCCAATATTATCCGATTTACTAGAGATAGTAGTTTAGTATTAATTACATATTTCTTTGGAGCTGCGTTGGTAATAATATGCCCCACAAGGGATAGACTGAACATTTGCTCTCAGCTCTGGGTAAGGGACAGTGCATAGCTGCCTCAAACCATGAGGACCCTTGGGAAAGAACTGTGACTTAGAAAGTCACACTCCTTCCTTGGTTCCCCTTTACTCCAGAGGGAAGTATGTTATGGAGCTCTTTCATGGTGCAACTTACTTCCTACCTTGCACTACTGCTCTGCTGGCCAATGTATTGTTGGAACAGGCTAATGCATACACTCGTTATTTTACAAACATTTTTATGGAACCTAATTTTTAAAAAAAATCCCACATTTCAGCCCAATTAATGTTTATGGCTTAGTCAGGAAGGCTTGAAAACAATAATGTGATGTGGGGAGCTTTGGGTATTTCCAGAGGGAGCAAAATATTCTGGAAAGGAGCATTGAGTATAACCAAAGCAACCCTTTGGAAATCTGTTAGTGGAGGTAGCTGAATTTGAGGTTTGCTCTGGAAGTTGGATTTTTGTTGCAGGAACTCAGGAAAGTGGAAGTTTGGGTGTTTTAGCCAGCCATCTTGGAGTTAGAATTTCAATTCAGGAGAGGTTTCAGAGTAGCAGCCGTGTTAGTCTGTATTCGCAAAAAGAAAAGGAGGACTTGTGGCACCTTAGAGACTAACCAATTTTTTTGAGCATAAGCTTTCGTGAGCTACAGCTCACTTCATCGGATGCATAAAAGTGGAAAATGCAGTGAGGATGTTTGTATACACACAGACCATGAAAAAATGGGTGTTTATCACTTCAAAAGATTTTCTCCCCCTACCCCACATTCAAGAGAGAATCATGTTTTCAAGTGCAGATGACTCAGCACCAGAGGAATAAAAGAACAGGAGGCAAGTCTGTTAAGAAACTGCTGAATATCCAGGTTACTTGATTTATATATTATGCACGTGTCCTGAAAGGATTTTCAAATTGTTCTGTTACAATAGTTCATGTCTTAGGAATGTGGATAAGAATGGCCTTATTGCTAGGTGGAAAGACACTTCTCTTCATCACACTAAAGCGTACTGTTGCAGGGTCGTCTGTGCCTAGCCTTGAATAGTAATAGCTCAAACTGACATGGGTAGCAGTGGAGCAAGAAGACAGCATTTTATCAAGTCCTATCTTCCAGCTCTTGCGGATGGCAGATGTCTGGGGGATTTTAACCAGAATGGACACAAAAGCTTAACTATTGTGGCCATAACAACAAAATATTATGCATGCAGGGCTGTCCCTAGGGGGATGTGCGGCCTGGAACAACGCTCCCCCCACGCTGCCCCAGGCCCTGCCCCCACTCCACCCTTTCCCCCAAGCCTCCGCCCTGCCTCTTTCTGGCTTCCGTCCCCTGAGCAACGCCGGGACCTGGCGGAGTGGGGCGGAGCGGAGCGGAGCAGGGTGGGCTGGAGCCAGGTTGCTTGCTGCTGCCAGCACCAGCCCCCCGGCTAATCCCCCAGGCCACCCTGGACCCCGCGTTCCCCTAAAGCACAGGGGGCCCCAAAGCACAGTAATCCCAAACATTGGTGGAGCCATGCCCACGTTCCTAAATATTGGTGGAGCACAGGCCCCACGGGCCAATATAACTCATCACCTATGTACGCTTTCTACTTTTGTAGCCTCTCTGACTTCCATTAGCATTGCACAGTCAGTGTCACCATCTTGCTTAAGTGGCTGGTAGTATACTCTTTTTATTCAAACATGGAATTTCTATTCACAGAGTTACTTTGATACAGTTTGTTTCATTTAAAAATTTTAGTGTGTTTGACTCTGTATGCTTTCTTTTACATATAATGCTACTCCCCACCCAGAGCACCATATGCTGTCATTCCTAAATATTTTATAGCCTGGTATTACCATAGCCCACTGAAATTGAAGGGAAAATAAAACCTTTCAAAGTGTTATTGGCCATTGAGAAGCAGCTGACTTCCCAGGGGAGTGATGATATCATATGGATTCTTTCACCTCTAAACCACCATTTCAAATCCAGTCTAGGTCATAAAGTACTCTTAAAATTATTATCAATCCAAGGCTCTTCAGAGACTGCTGTGAAATAAGTTGATTGTTCTCATCACAGACATTACCATAAAAACTGCCATCAACTGAAACTATGGCTAGCATTCCCAACTGAGAATAAAATGGCATAGAGACTGAAGTACCCACTGATGTCCAGAGGTATTCACTCTGGGTGCAGCATTGAGGTGTACTTAGGAACATGGGCCCAGGTCCTCAGCTCAATGGAAGTTAGGAGCTTAAATACCTTTGAGCAACTGGATCATGATGTTTTCAACTGAGACACAAAAATGAAAGCCTGATTACATGTGTTCCTTAAAGATACCATGATTCTTGTCATGGGTAAACGTGTTTGGAAGACATGGCCAGTTTCAGGTGGGTCATGCCTTTCTATGTACTTCAATCCTCTCCGCGCTGTCCATTGACTCAGGTATTCTTCTCTCCCAGTTTTGTAGCATTGCCCTATTTCACCCGAGAGGTGGCAGCACAACAGTGAGGTGCAAAGTAATTTCTCTGTACAGGCCCCAAAGGATCCACATGGGCTGTCCCCGAACCCGTGCATAGCCCCATTGACTTCAGTGCAAGTATCCGGGTTTGCCTGTACAGAGCCAATTGTTGGACTGGAGCCTACATTTGCAACCACTTTAGGATCTTACATGTATATAATGTCTTTCATTCTTCTTATTCAGAATTTGCACTGTTCCCAGTATAATGGAATGGGTTTGTAGTTATTGGAGAAGTTATGTCAGAATCCTATAAACAGGGACTTGGAGGGTTTTTTAAAATGCCGTTTTTAAAAGTGTCATCTGTGAAATGACCTATCATCCTGCCAGTGGCTGTAATTGTCATGTGCTTGACTTGGTGATGCTTGGGGAGATTCCAGTGTGTTCCAAAATATCCATAACACATGCAGTGATAAACTCAAGTCTGGGATTTAACAGGGCCTGCAAGGAGCAAGCCCCCCACAGCAACCTCTTCCTTTGGGGAGCTCCAAATACATAAAGAGCTGTGTCCCCTTTGTTCTGGCAGCTGAGTTTCACTCCCCTCAATGCTGTGAAAGGCAAACCCTCAAAATCAAAGAAACAAGGTGACATAAACCTGGATTCTGTCAGAGAATTACAAAATAATTAGGAAGAGGGGACTGGAGGGCAAGGGCAGGGGTTGGTCATCAGATGTGAGAGCCTTACTCCTCTCCATTGTTAGCTCGGGTCAATAATAAGGCCCAGGACAGAATGGGCGGGAGACTAAACTACCCTCTCAAACCTAGAGGTGCTGCCACCAGGTCAGGGTGAAGACATATTAGTCAAGCTGAGATCAGTGCAGGACCTGAGACAGGCTGGGGCAAAGATGACTGAGCACCTTCTTTGCAGCTTTTGGATTCTGGATATGTAAACTAGAGCAAAACTGGGGCTGCTCTAAATTATGCTGTACTGCAGTGGCCCTCTATGGATCAGAATAGATAGAGTGCAATGTGCTCTGGCCAAGTCCCTTCTCTCCTGCTTCTGGCCATACCCCTACACCAGGGGCTGTGAGGGGGAGCAGCATAAAACTATTTTCTGGGTCTAGGCCCCGGGGGGTCTCACCCAACGCCAAAAGGTATTCCTAGGTGGCCAGTTCTGGATAGTTTAGGGCCCTTTGAAACTGGCCTGTAGGGGCCAGCCAGGACCCAGAATCAGTCATAGGTGGGGAGCAGTGTAGAAGAAGCTTGTACTGCTACTGCCTTTGCTGTACTTGTTTTTGTGAATTAAAAATACCTACCAGATATATTGCGCTTTGCAGTTTCAAAGCATTGTGCAAATATTAACTAAGGGCTAGGATATTAATTATAATTAATAAGAAGGGAGGTAGTCTCCGGGGATGTCAATCCAGTGCCTTTCACTAGCACTAACTTCACCAACAATAATTGTAATTGAATCCTCCCTAACCCTGCTTTAAATAACATTGTGTCAACTGTTCTCCCATGTGAGTCAGTAACCTGGGGCTTTAGCCCTCTCAGGGGGAAGCCACTGCAGTCACATTGCAGCTGCTGACATATTCCTTTAGTGATTTAGAGTCCCAGAGCAACTGCTGGAGGCTGAACGGGAGTTTAGCTGTCTCTCTGGGCTGCCTGTGACGTCTCTTTTTACTGCATGACCTTCTCCTCGAGTGTGTTGTTTGGCTGGCATCTGATCTCCTTTCACAGCATGAACAAATATGGGCTTCTTTTCAAGCGCTCCTTGCTGTTGTTGCCATGGGTCAGGGATGGGAGCCAAGCTGGGACCTGCAAAGTCTTGGGACATGAAGGAAAGTCCTGGGCTGCCCAGCGGAACTGACAGGGCATCAAAATAGGGATTCAGGAGCTAAGGGTATGTTTTGTTTGACTTCATCCTATAATCTTCCTCTCTGTTTAAATTCAAAACTAGGATCTTTTAATGTTTGCATTACACTTGTGCCTAAGGACCCCAGCCAAAACTGGTACTGCACATAGGCATAGTAAGAGACAGGCCCCGCCCCCGAGCACTCAGTCTAAAGAGAGAAGGCAGACAAAGGGTGGGAGAAGGAAGGATTATTCTCCCCATTTTACAGAAGGCGACCTGAGGTTCAGCAGGATGAAGGGCACAGCACTCATCCTTGGGGCCAGATTTTCAAAAGCGCTTAGTAAGATTTTCAAAAGGTGTTTGAAGCTGACTGGTCTGGGAGATTGATAGGATATAAAATCATTCACCTCTAGGCCACCAGTTGAAATCGAGCTTAAGTCATAAGGACAGCTGTGGGAAGCCTTTCATCTGAAAAGCGGTTGCTCACCAATTTAAAGTCTCCCTCCACCCTCACTCTTGGCTGTATGATGTGTATTACCGCTGGCAGGGAGATGAGGTGCAGGTGTCTTTATCAGCCATTCTGTTGCTGTGGCATCACTACAGGGATGCGGTTTTAGAAACCAGTATTGTTAAAGCAATACAACTGTCTAGTGTGGATGCAGTTATATTGGTATAAAGAGGCTAAAACTTACAGGAATCAGTGAGATGGACATAAGCACCTTTCTACTGATATAACTGCACCCACACTAGAGGGTTGCACCACTTCAATTATATTGGTTCAGAAACTGACATAGTTACAGTGATTAAAAAAAACATGTGTAGACCCCTTCTTACAAATAGATACTGCGGTATTCTAAAGCAGTGCCCTCCCCCGCAGTCATCATCAGCTGCAGCAGGTGACATCATTGCTCTAGGGCAGGGACTTCTCTGCCCTGGTGGGGTGTTACCTGGATGTAAGGCAGCCTGGTGCGCCAGGTGGATTGCGCTCCATTGGCAGAGAAAGCAGTAGAATCCCTGGGTACCTTGGGCGGAGAAGGGAAAGGGCAACTCACTCCCGGCCCATCACCTGCTGCTGCTATGTCTGCCTCCTCCATCTCTATGCCACTCCCTCCTGCCCACCACCCAATCCCTGAGCAGCTCCACAAACCTCTCCCTCTTCCACACCTGCATGGCAGTCAACTTCGGAGTGGGGAAAACAGCACTTCAGTGCACTGAGCAGTAGTTCCATAGACTCTAGAAGGGCAGTGCCCTGGAAGCTAGCAGTTGGGCCTGGGAACGGCACTTAGTGGGGCCAGGGGTGGGGCTAGAACACTGCTGCACTCCAGCAATCCCCAGCTGGCAGAACAGCCCTTTGGGGGCTATTACGTTAGAGCAGCTTACGGCTGACCTAGCCCTCAGCAGCCCCGGGGATGCTGGTGTGCAAATGCCACTGTTGATCATGCCTCATTTCTTCCTTGTAATCACCTATTGGTCTGTATCCATCTTCTGCCTCTTGTCTTGTGTTTAGATTGCTAGCCCCTTGGGGGCTGGACCGATCCTTTTGTCCTGTGTTTGTACCTAGCACAAGGGGGTCCAGGTCCATGACTAGGATGGCTACGTGCTGTGGTAAAACCCACGCCTAATAAGAGTTCAAATACCAAACAAGGAACATTAGGCTTGGATGAATAAAGTAAGCAATAAAAATAGAGCAAGTGGCAGCTAGGCCCAGGATCCCATACTAAAGTATGGGTCACTTATGTTTGCAACAAAGAACAATTCCCTCCCCCCCAGCTAACAAGATAGGCTCCTGTTATCATGCTGATGGCTGTGCTTGTATGTCTGTTGTTTTCTTTTCCTCCTCCTGTTAGCCATTTGTTCTCTTTTTAGATTGTAAACTCTTCAGGGCAGTGACTGTTTCTCTGTGTGTTTGTACAACAGTATTCTAGCATCTAGCAGGTGTTGATCTTGACCAGGGCCACTGGTCACTACTGCCGTGGTAAATATTTAATAATAGCAGTCAGACCCCCTCAGCCAGTTTGAGCAGAGATTTGCACATTGCACCACTTATTCTGGGAGGAAAGCATGCATTTATGTAAATCAGAGTACAAGGCTGTGCATAACAGAGAAATAACCCTGATACTGAGGATCAATATCTGTGCAGCATCCCTGCATTCTGGCTGGCTGGGATGATCCTCCTTCAGGGTAATTTTTTTCTAAGGGCCAGGCTGGCTGGTAGACTGAGATGGGTTTTTCATTTAGAAACTGGTGGGGGGGGGCATTTCCCTGGGAAATCTGTCCCCCTCCGTCCATTGGTTTGAAGCCGTTTCTAGTGTGGGACTCCAGCCCAGGAGCCAGTTCTTGCCTATGCACAGCAGAGCTTGCCTGGCCAAGGGTTATCCATCAAACTCCCCTTTCTGGCTCTTCTGATTGCTGTTGCAGCCATGCTTGAACGGAAAGGAGCCCTTGATATTGGCTCAGGAGAGGCTCACGTACAGCTGGACTTTGGAGATTGGCACCCGGTGACTTTGCCACATTCCCTTTGCTTGCAAATTATTTGATATCATTTTAATTCCAAGCTGAATTAGAGCAGTGAGGGGGTTGCTATGGCAACTATTTCCTTGTGCCTTTGGTCTGACTCATTGCAGACAATTACCCTCGCGCTCCAGGATTCACAGATGTGCTGGGAGAAGAATCATGTGCTGGGCTTTCAACTTTTTGCTTTTAATTTCCTTTCCATTTCCTCCTTGCATTAACTCCTGCATAACTGCAGGAGCTAGGAATGTATGTGTATGCATGACACTACCTGAGCATGTGTGAGCATATTGTGTGTTTATGGACATGGGGGGAGAGGTGTATATGACTGTCGGCTGTTTGTGTACATGGGGGAGATGTAACAATGCATTGTGTGTGCCTGGTGAGTGTGTGCATGTGTGCACGGAGGGGTGTAGTGTGGTGGGGGGGTGTCCACATGCATGTAGGCACTGCAGAGTGCAGACATACATACATGCATTGTCGGTGTGTGCACACTTGCATAAATGCACTGGTGCCTGTATGACCATACATAGGTGTATGTGTGTCTGTATATGCGCATATATATTTGTGTATGTTCATGTATCCATGGGATTAGAGGGTGCTCAGTATGAGATCTGTGCATGTTCATGGCTGGTGGCTGGTCTGTGAGTGTTCAGACAGATTGTTGGTGACGAATTTCTAGTGATTAGCTGCCTATGGTAACTGGTAAATAGAGACAGGCACTCCCTCACATTTAGGGTCTATGTGAAAACATGTACACTGCCAGGCAGGTGGCATTACACTCTTGCCCAAGCAGAATTTGAACCAGTTCTCAGCGTAGATGAAAAGCCAGTACATTATCTCACCATGTGACCTCACGCCACTCCCAACCCGCCAGCCCTCCCACAACCTAGGCTCAGACTTTCATAGGACATTGAAGGTATGAAGTTATCCATGCCAGGACCACACTCTAATGCAAAGGGAACCTGATCTATGGCATAGGGTGTGTTAGATCACTTTTCATACATCTGTAGAGGAGAGCGGTCACTTACTTACAAAGAAAATGCTGGTCTCAAATGGTAACTATAAGTCTCAGAAGCTGCCTGTGTGTTTTGAGACAAGGCTGCTGATGAAGGGTGCATATTTTTGCACATGAATTTGGGTTGTGGGGAAACATTTTTATCTGAGATCGTTCAACTTAGTAAAAGGAGCTGCATTTCAGATAGGTTCCACCTTTCTACTCAGTATGGATGGAGGGTCAGAGTGACAAATCTAAGGCCACATCAGGAGTTGATGGAATCAGACTGCAGGGCCCTTGCAGCTTCCAACTCCCTGAGCTCTCCAGGGAATAGCTTCTGAAGGTGAAAATTCCATTCTCACACACAGGGTGGAATCCAGTTGCTGTGTGTCTTAATATAATTTTTTTGCCACTGGAAAAAGTGAGAGAGAGAGAGAGAGAGAGAGACTCCCCTGTGGCTCTGAGCCTTACCCTAAATGGTGGTGTCCAAACTTTTAATCTTGAGAGCCAGATATACCATTTTTAAAAAGGACAAGGGGCCACAATCAATATTCTTGAGCAAATTGTCTTCCCCCATCCACTCCCTTTGCATCACTTGGGCAGTCCAAAGGGAGCAGAAATTACCCACAGGTCCCCAGCTGAGGATTCATCCAGCGTAGGGAAGTCTCCAGCTGGCATAGCTAGTTTCTACAGCTCCCTTCTCACAGCCTCTGGCGCACGGGGCCTGTTGGGGGCAGAGAGGTAGAGTGACTGGAGCACACTGCACTCCAGCTATTCCCTGCTAGTGTATAGTAGCTTATGGGGGGTGTCAAGGTTCCTTCCCCACTCTGAACTCTAGGGTACAGATGTGGGGACCTGCATGAAAACCCCCTAAGCTTATTTTTACCAGCTGAGGTTAAAACTTCCCCAAGGTACAAACTATTTTACCTTTTGCCCTTAGATTTTATTGCTGCCACCACCAAGCATCTAACAAATATATATAACCGGGAAAGAGCCCGCTTGGAAACGTCTTTCCCCCAAAAATCCTCCCTACACCCCCTTTCTTGGGGAAGACTTGATGAAAATCCTCACCAATTTGCATAGGTGAACACAGACCCAAACCCTTGGATCTTAAGAACAATGAAAAAGCATTCAGATTCTTAAAAGAAGAATTTTAATAGAAGAAAAAAAGTAAAAGAATCTGTAAAATCAGGATGGTAAATACCTTACAGGGTAATCCGATTCAAAACATAGAGAATCTCTGTAGGCAAAACCTTAAGTTACAAAAAGACACAAAAACAGGAATATACATTCCATTCAGCACAGCTTATTTTATCAGCCATTTAAACAAAACAGAATCTAACGCATATCTAGCTAGATTACTTACTAAGTTCTAAGACTCCATTCCTTTCTGTTCCCGGGAAAAGCATCACACAGACAGAGAGAACCCTTTGTTTCCTCCCCGCCCCAGCTCAGAACGTATCTTGTCTCCTCATTGGTCATTTTGGTCAGGAGCCAGCGAGATTATCTTAGCTTCTTAACCCTTTACAGGTGAAAGGCTTTTTCCTCTGGCTGGGAGGGATTTAAAGGTGTTTACCCTTCCCTTTATATTTATGACAGAGGTCCACAGTTAGCTCTCACCTGCTCTAACCTGTACCAGAGCTGGGGCAGAGAATTAGGGAGCTTTGACTGGTTGCTGGTTCGTAACTTCTTCTCTTCGCCTAGCCTGAGCTACTCTAGGTGGCTATGCGTGGAAGCAGTGGGCTATACTTTGCTCCCTAGCTTCAGGCAGAGCCAGTCAAGTGCCTGTGGTGCTTTCCCTGGCGTCTCACAGCCTGGCAAGGAAGCCAGCAATAAAGCAGCCACTGCTACTGCAATGCAGCAGGCAGCCAGCAGGGGAGCGGCTGGGCAGCTGGAGCTGGGAAGGGACTGACTGCAAGCTGCTCAAAGCACCGCCTGCTGACATCAGTGCTGTGTCTGGGCCTGCGGGGGAAGCCCCCTGCTTATGATAAACCCTTTAAAAGGCAGGTGGGATGTGGGGGCTGGAACATTGTGCTGCAGTTGAGAAGTGACAGTTGAGGAGATCAGAGAAGAGAGAATCTGAAGAGCAGCTGGTCAGAGAGAGTGTCACAGAAAGGGGGTGATCCGTTACTAAGAAAAGAAAAATGAGAGCGTGAGAGGGATAGAGTGAAGGGAAAAATCAAAGGCACTGAGACCAAGGAGAGATTTAAACCAGCAGAGACCATGCAGGGAGGGAGAGGATTGAAAATACGCTGTTGAGACCAGGCATGAGAGAGAATGCAGAGACTGTTTGGAGACAGAGAATAAGCTTGTGGCTCAAGTACCAGAGAGGGAGTCAGGAGACCTAGGGCCTGATTTTCCTCTCATTAACACTGGTGTGAATCAAGAGTAACACTCCTGAAGTCGATAGTTTTATACTAGCATAAAACAAGGTGTCAGTGAGATCAGAACCTGGCCCCTGTGTTCTGTTCCCAACCATGTCCACGACTCCCTTGGTGACTTTGTACTAGCCTTTCTGTGCCTCAGTTTGCCCATCTTTAAGGAGTAATCATGAATACTTATCTGGCATATGAGGCTAGATTCTTTAATGTTCACAAAGCCCACAGAGAGCATCAGAAGGCAACTGCTATAGAAATGCAAAGCGTTATTGTTACTCTGGATATTTCCCCAGAGCTTTATGCAGAGCTGAGTGAAGATCTCGGTGCTTCTTCCATGAATATTTACTCCGCTAAAAACCTGAATTTTCACCGTTTATACCCTTTATGTGTTTATTTCTGCAAATGTTGTAGCGAACAAGCTGATTCCCAGGTATGTACATGGAAAAAGCAAATGTTGTGGACTAAAATGTAGTTTGCCTGCGCATGGGGCAGTGTGTTGCTGCACTGCTACATACTGTTGCCCTGGGGTATGCCAAGCTTTGAGCAATACATCTCTTGCTGGGAAGCCATCCTGGTCAGCATCGGGCACATACCCCACAAAAGTGCTCCATCTGCGCCGCTTTTAAGGGCAAGGCAAGAAAAATTGAGAGCTAAAAGTGAGACTCTCAATGGTGGAGCGTTCTCTCCAATTGGCCTCAGATCCAAAGCAGGAGACACACACCACTACCATCAGTCACTGACTGAAAACAATGCCCTGTCAACTTTGGAACATTCACCTGGGTCTACCTGAGATAAATCCACAGAGAAGACCCACAGAAAACTGAGTCAATCTCCACAGAAAGAGTCCACCTCAAAAAGACATCAGTCCCTGCGGAGCAAGACTGCAGTGGAGGTCTCGTGTCCTACCCTGACTATGGCTGAGGCTCCAAACACTCTTTGTACTGATCCTGTGCCTGGCTCAGCAGAGGAAAAAGACAGCAAGCGTGCCTCGGGACCTAGACCTTCGCTGCCACACAAGCAAGGCATTGCATTGTCAAAGCATTCCATTTCTAAGAGAATGGAATCCACAACTCCTTTGGTGCCATCTACATCTAAGTCAGCCACTAAGACGGCCATGGTACCAGAAAGACACCATGCCTCTCATACAGTTTTGGTGCACCCCAAGGTATCCTCTTCAGTACCAACTACTTTGACCAGAGTGGGCTTGTCAGAGAGCACACACTCTCGGTACTGACAAAAGTACAGAGCCCCGCTCTTCAAACCCACCCGGTACCGCAGGAGTTCAGATTCTCAAGGGATCTACTTGTTTTTGAGGAGCTGGAGTCTCCCTTGTTAGTAAGTACTAAGAGGTTATTGGCACCGAGACAGGCACAGTCACTGAGGTGGGACCTTTCCTTGCTCTCACTTGATTCTCCAAGACCTTCAGAGAGGAGGTATTTTCTTCCAATTCAAATATTTCAATCCAGGGTTCCCCAGCACTTCAGACAAGGGATTTCCATCCTGATGCTTTTGACAAGGGCGGGGAGTTGCACCAGAGACAGGCTTGTGTTTCCCTAACCTGGTTTGAGCACCCTTAGATGCCACCCACCAATTTCTTTTGGACCTCCCCAATGGCTATACTAGGATCCTTGGGCTGCATGTGATCAGCAATTTTCCCATGTCCCTGGGCCCTCTTATGGGGAATACAAGGAGAGATGTTCCCCTACTTCATCTGCTCCTCCTCCATTACCTGAGGCATTACCTGAGGCATAAGAATCCTTTGAGGAGCAGGAGGCCAGGGCACAAATAAACAAGTTAGTCCCCAAACAATATTTCTTCATCTTCCCCAGATGAAGCAGTTATGCCTCCTCCATCAGCTGTGGCTGATGACTTCAGAAACTTTCAAGAGTTTAATTAAATATATTTCGGATTCATCTCCAGTTCCCTTGGAAGAGGTCAGGAAGTCACAATGTAAGCTCCTGGACATCCTCTAATGGACTCCTTCTACCCAAGTTGTCCTGCCTATTAATGAGGCCCTGTCGGATCCTGCAAAATCCCTTTTGGAGATCCTTGCGATGATTCTGCTAATGTGTAAACAGGACGATAAGAAATACTATGTCCCAGCTAAAGATTGAATTTCTGTTCCCCCATCCAACACTGAACTCCCTGGTTGTGGAGGTAGTGACAGACAACATCATGCAAAGGACACACCATATAAGAACCAAAAATGTTTTGATCTGTTCGGCAGAAGGACCTACTCATCCATGACTCTTCAGTTTAGGATCACAAACTATCAAGCTCTCATGGCTAAATACATTCACTCAAATTATACCAAATTCACTACCTTTATTGAGCATCTGCTGGCTGATCAGCATGACCAGTTTTAGGCTATTATTAACAAGGGTCAGCTGTTAGCTAGAACATCACGACAGGCCTTGTTGGATGTGGCCAACACTGCCACTCGATCCATCTCTACAGCAGTGTCATGCAGAGGGCATCCATTTTGAGCCCAGTATAAAGAATAGAGTTCATAGGAACCTACTTGGATGCCATATCAGTAAGGGCTTATCTTCCCCCCAACAGATTCTTGATGTTAGCAAATCTCATCTCAAAGTTTCGTCAGTCTACAGACATCAGTAAGAAGTTGTCTTCAATTACTCAGACACATGGCAGACAGCCTGCACTTTTGTGAAGCCATATGCCAGGGTCTGCCTTCGTTGCTTGCAGGACTGGCTCAGAACTGTTTATACTCTGAAAAAACACATCATAAGCAAATTAGTATCAGTCCCTCATCAGGTTCAAGACTTTCTCAATTGGTGGAGGAATCCCAACAACGTCTGTGCAAGGATTCCGTTTGTTCAACCTCCTCCCTCTATCACTGTAATGACAGATGCACCTCTAGTGGGCTGGGGGCTGTACTTGGGGACCCTCACTGTCCAGGGTAAATGATCTGTCCAAGAGACATGGCTACACATCAACCTCCTCAAACTGAAGGCAGTCAGGAACGCCTGCATCCACTTCCTGCCTGTCATCAGGACAAGTCCAAAAAGATTCTCACACACAACAGAGCTTGCATGTTCTATATCAACTGCTAGGGAGGTGCCAAATCCCCTTCTCTTTGTGTTAAAGCAGTAAAGTTCTGGAACTGGTGCATAGCCAATTCTGTGCTTATTTCAGTAGCTTACCTTCCAGGATACAGAACCCAACCTCAGCAGGCATTTCTTCCAGGACTACGAATGGGAGTTGAATCCTCAGCTTCTCAGTCAAATTTTTCGGACTTGGAAGGTTCCAGAAATAGACCTCTTTTCCACAGTGACCAAGAGGCAATGCAAACACCTTTTCTTAAGGGGGAGGGCTCTCTTTGGGAGATGCCTTCATCATTCCATGGACAAGAAACCTTCTATACTCATTTCCCCCAATACCACTGATCTTGAAGGTGATCAACAAAATTAGACATGACAAAGCCAGAATTATATGAATAGTCCCAACAGTGGGATTTGAACTCCTGTGAGATTCCAGACACTTGAGGGGTTTTTTTGGACTAAGAAGAGTAAGTAATTAACTCTGTATATATGTGTACCACTGCCCTCTGCAGAATGGAATGTAAACTACTCATCTGTGTGTCTTAGACCCTGTACAGCTAACGGCAAATAAAGAATCTCCTTTTGCTTGAGTAGCAGAGGTCTCTGTAGCCGGTGTGCAGGAGGATTATGGAGATCTATTTCCATTAATTTCAAAGTAAAAATCATGTTCATCATAGTGACAAATGTGAAGCTGTAGGAGCCCACAGATTATTATTTGTCACAGTATGTTTTATTGAATATGTTCTGAATCTATTTGAGCCAAATTCAACCTTGATGTAACTCCATCGGCTTCAGTGTAATTACAGGAGGGCTTAATTTGGCCCTTTCTGGTTTTAGATAATGAGCTGATAGCCACAACACCTTATCCTTGTTGCTGTTGCCCTGACTGTGCCCCTGCTCTCTCTTTAGCTATACCCTGCCAGTGTTTGCCTGCATGGGGGGCTAGGTGAGGGAGGTGGTACTAGAGATCTCATTTAAACAGTGAGGTGCATAGGAAAATACATTCTTTATTATTCTTCTGTAACAACAAGCCAGAAATATAATATACCTTTAAAAAGCTTCTGTCTCATGTCAAATAAACCTCTGTTCAACCATTTTAGAAAACCATGTCACTCTCCCTCAAACCTTAACAGAAGAAAAGAAATTGCCCAAGCCATCTGCTCCCCGCAGGCAATGGGCCTGCCTGCACCACACCGAGGAGACGTGTTCCTGCATGTGCCTGCTTGCCCATGGGGAGCACATTTACAGAGTGTACCCATGTGCACTGAGAAACTGACTGCTCTGCACTGCAGTGCCTGCACAGGAGGGACATGTTTGCTGGGGTTTCCAAAGAGAAGCCCATCTCCTAGCTGTGACTGGTTGCAAAGGAGGAGCCCACTTCCCAGATACACCCCAGAGGAGGCCTTTTCCTGAGCACACTACCACGGCTGGGCCAAGCTGTGGGCCAGGCATGTTCTTCTCCATCGAGCGAGCTTATTTTCTAGCTACACTGGAGGACCGTGTTCCCCAGATGTGCTTGGTGGCAATGGAGAAGCCCATTCCCAGCTGCATGAGAGGAGCAAGTTTTGCAGATGTGCCAGGTAACCGTTGAAAAGCTTGTTCCCGAGCTGTGGTGTATGTTGGGCCCTTCCCTGGTGGCCCTGTTGCACTGTTCAGCATGGAGGACATCGCCACCCCAGGGTTTCAGTAGCTCGTTGGCCTCCCAAGTACTTGCATTTCATGGGGACCAAGCAGTGTCTACCCCTCACCTTTCTCAACAACCTTCTGTTTTTGCCCCTCATCTTCCTCCTCCTTTCCTGAGTGGGCTTCTAAACCTGGAAGTCCCCGTAGCAGGGCTGAGGTGAACCCAGCCTGCCATTCGTCAGACCCTTTGCCATACCATGGAGAAACGAGGAAATGAGGTTCGAGGCCACAATCAAACCCACAACAGAAGAAACAGAAAATGTTATCAGCAACAAAGGAAACTTTGTTGGGGAAAGTGGGCAGGTGGGGATTTTTCTCCTCTCCCCCACCCCTTATCCCACTCCCTACACACATACATACACGCAAACCCCATTTGCTTTGTGCAATTGTTTCATCATTATTTGTTACAAGTAAAATAGAAATCTATAAATATACAGCTCTGACTCAAGTCCCATTTCAAGTATGATTGCGGAGTCCAGTATGCTATGGTGGTAAGTTCCTGGGGTGGGGAGTCTGGATCCAGCAGGCAGAGTTGAGTCCTGGCTTGCTGGGAATATGGAGCAGAAACAACATGCCCCCTGGGAGGTGAAGTCTGTAGCGCACCAGTTCTGCCCTTCAGAGCAGGCTACAGCTGAAGCATAATCAGGTGGGTTGAGAGGAGAGTCCATTCTCCACTCATGGCATTTCCCCTCACCCTCCCACACACAGCACATGGAATGGGTGTGTAGAATATGCCTCTCCCTTTCCCACCTGCGCGGCAGCCTCCCTTCCCCTTCATGTAGAACGTTCTTCTCTGTCCCTGCCATCACTAGACAAATGGAATAGTTTTACTTCTGTCTGTGGTTATCCCATCTCTTTGGATCTGGTGGCTCTGGACCGGTAGGACGATTTTGCCACTCCAAGCTGTCAGAGTACTTGGTAGTGTTCCTGTTTGTTGATATGACAGCTGGACTGACAGTGAAGGGGTTGAGAAGGAAAGTGTGGCGTTTCCACTGAAATCCAGCAGCAGCAGCTAGAGGGAAGGGCTACAGATCATCTGAAGGCATTAGGATACAATAGGAGAGGGAAGGAGTTGATAGGACCTGGCTCTGTCCAGCTGCAGTGATTGCTGGACTCTGCACCTGGCTTACCGGAGAAATACCCTGAAAATCTGGGCCAGCTGCCAGATCATTTCAGGATGTTAAGGATCGCACCAGACACAAACATTGCAGCTGCAAGACCTCTGGTGTCATCTTCCTGTCCCAGGAATACCCACTGTGACAGGTTAGAACAGGTTACCATGGCAATGTGCGTTCTCCCCTGAAGACAGCACTTTATCCCACTTCCAGTGATACAAAATGAGTCCTTGTGTTGGCTTCTGTGTGTGTGTGTGTGTGTGTGTGTCAGTTTCAAAAGAGATGAGGCTAATATGAGGCTCAGTGGGTTTTAAAATCGGGCCTGGGAAAAGTTAGCCTAGGTGACAGATACAGTGCATATGTGTGTCAGTGAGCACATACATGTATATGTTTGCATGTTAGTCAATTTGTGTGTGTGTGTGTGTCCTTATATTTTTATGCGTTAGAGGTGCATGTATGAGTGATTGTGAACACTTCTGTGTCAGAGGGGTGTGGGGTGACCATGGCACCCACCTCTTTGAATCCCTCTACTAGTTCCCTCTTCTCTATTGCATCAAGTTCCAGCATTCTGTTCTCACCTTCAAAGGCCCTTCATAAATAACTCTGCCCCTCTCTGCTTAGCACATTGCCTTCCCACCATACACCCCCTCCACTCTGCCAGTGATGCCAGCTGTCACCCTGTTTATCTGCTTCTCCCACAGCCACCTCCAGGCTGTTCTCCGTGCTGCCCCTATACATGGAACACACTTTCCCGGCTGGTCAGCAAGTTTCTATTTCAGTGTCTCCTGAGGACCTGCTTCATCCGAGATGTCTATAGGACACTTGCAGACTGAGGCTTCCCATTAGTCACCACCAGTTGTGTTTATAAAACCATAAAATAAATACAAAGCCACGCTTCACCTTTTCGTGCTGTGCACAAGCCTTCACTGAGTAACACTGGAATCTTAAGGATGTTGTCTCTGTCCTTTCTCTCCTGCTCCTCCCTACGTCTTTGCACCATCTCTGAGATATCTTTGTAAGCCCCTCAGGACTGGTTGCCTGTATTGGGAGGCACCTAGCATACCTTTAGGTGCTCCAGAGTAGGAATGTATCGATACACATAGGTATGCAAGTGAGTAAATGTGTGCATGTGGTTATGTTTGTATGCACATGTGGTGGATTGGCATGTGTGCATTGGGGTATATTTGTGTGTGCATGTGGGTGATCCGTGTGTATGCACATAGCTGTTTGTATGTACATGTGGGGGATAAATGTGTGTGCATGTTGGTGTTTGTCAGGGTGAGCGGGTGGAGGCTGTGTGCACAGATCTTAGGGTAGGTGTGTCTTTCCAGCGTTCAAAGTGAGAAGGAGAATCTCCCCTCTCTCCCTATTGTGACCATCTAGGACCTTCTATCGCTCCCAATATTCTCTTAGCCAAGTTTTTCTCAGCTGTACAGGAGATGGGGAGTAGCTCACTGTCCTGTAACACCAATGACTCCACCAGTGAGACTTAGACACTTGCTCTGGTGTCTTGGTCAATATACAAGGAGCTTCTTCAGCACAGTTGGCTGTTCTTTGTGGTTGCAGAAGGCTCTGCAGTGCTGTGTGGGATGTAGGAGGAAGTGGGGACTGAAGCGGAGAGGAGGGTGTCTGGACACCAGGATCTCCTGGAAGGTGTTGGCTGCCCTTGCTGTGCATATCCAAGGGGGCTCTGTGCAAGGATTAGGCACGGCAAGCACTTGAGGTCTGACTATAGTTTATTGACTTGGGAGAACGTGAGGGTGAAGGGGTGCTAAAGGGCCTGCTGCAGAGGAATGAAATTTAGAGCCAGATGTCCTAAACCCAGAAGCATGTTGCACTAATTGGATGAGTGGAGTGATAGCACAGTCTGTCCATCTGTCTGGGAAGATGGATCATGGGAGGACACAGGCCTCACTGCTCTCAGGTACCCTGCTCACTTCTGCCCTTGCCTTCCAAGAAGAGTTTCATGCCACAGAGGAGATTTGCTTTTGTTCTTCATGTTCACCCTCTGTGTCACCCATTAGCGGCTGCCTCTTCTTCAGCTCTCGGTGGTATTTGGCCATCAGGGATGCATAGATACAGCCATAAGCTGCTGCCACCACCATCATGATACACACAATGCCACACACCACCCCAGCTATGATCACGGTGCCAATGGCTCGGCGCACACTAACAGGCCGGTATCTCTGTTTCTGGGGGCACCCCACACTCGGCTCCACTTCGGGTTCTGGACCTGACTTGGATTTTGAAGGAGTCGGGCTTCCTTTGGTGCATGGTGGGCCAGAATTGTCCAGCACAGTGGAACCATTCTCATCCTCCAGCTGTGAACAGTAGTTGAACATCTCCATGGGGACCATTCGCATGTCCTTCCCCCGCAGCTCTTTGGGCAGCGTACACGCCAACTGGTCAATCTTTCCTCCTGTCCCAACAGAGAAAAAAGGGGTGATTCACAGCTCAGTGTCAAGCAGGGCCTGGTTCAGTGTGGTGAGCTATGTCAGTACATTGTTGTGGTTCAGCTTTTAAATACATAGGGCTAGATTCTCAGCTGGTGTAAATCAGTGTAACTTACACTAGCTGAGGATCTGGCCCACAGAAGCTAGGAAATACAAAGGTCTGAATCCCCAAGTGACCATAACTGAGCCTTATCATACCTAAGGGGCTATAATCTGGTCTCTCTTGCATGAGTGCTCAGTGGAGTGTGGGAGAGGATGCAGGGAACCCTTCCATACTCCAAGAGGCAGCCAGAATCCAGCACCTTGTGTTCCCAGAGTGCAAGAGTGAGAAGGGGGTGGGCGGAGTCAGAGCATTGCCCGCTGCACTACACATGCCAGAGGTGATGGGATGAAGGCACTACACATGCCAGAGGTGATGGGATGAAGGCCCTGTCCCCATTCACTTTCACGCTGGTAGGGGGTCCACAGACAGTGGCGGGGGAGCCGACACTGCACCTTTTAAAATGGCATATCAGTGGCTGCCCCTACCTTTGCTCATCCACTAACCTAGGAGACATTGTCTGTCTGCCTCAGCACACTGCGGGCAGAATGGTTTCAGCAGCTGCCACTGGTTGTGATCTCCCTCCACCACCCTTTAGGTGGGTAGGGCTTTGGTAGCTACACTCTAGCCTGAGGGGTGCATAGTTAGTATTTGGTAATGCTTTATACCTTCCATCTAAGGATATCAAAACTCATTAAAAACACGAATTAACTCACAAAGCCCTTTAAGGTACGAAGGTCAGTGTTGTTAGCCCCTTTTTACATACGGGGGAAATTGGGCACAAAAAAGACAAAATAACTTGCCTAAGATGAAACTGCAAGTCAGCGACAGAATTCAAATGAGAATCCAGGTGCTAAAACTCCCAGTCCCATATTCTCACTAGTCGGCACTTCCCTCCATACATTTAGCAATCTATGCTGATGCAGGTGCTTCACTCTGTTTGTGCAATTTCCTTTGAAAGGAAAACCAGAATGCTCTCTGTCTGCTTCTCTTGTTTTGTGGTGTGAGAGTCAAATTCAGAAAACAAAAAAAAAGTCAAAAAGAAAAAAAGAGGAACCAATGTGCCTCTCGGTCTGTGCTCACATTGATGCATATGCCAGGGGTGGCCAAACTGTGGCTCATTAAAGTGTGGCTCCGGGAGCCTCCTCTGCGCCCCTCTCCCCGCCCCGCATTCTCCATCTACTAGTCTTGGGAGGGGGAGTTGAGAAGCACTGCCTGGCAGTGGGGTAGGGACTTCTGCCCAGTGGGGACGGGGATCCCGTAGGGCTGAAGTCCTGAGTCCCAGCAGGTGTGCCCTTGTTCTCAAACATCTGAAGACTGTCGTATGCGGCTCGGATGGTCAGTACATTTGGCCACCACGGCATATGCCAAACTGCAGCCTCGTAATTGCACAGACATGTAATCTCTTCCCAGTGTGGTTATTTGAGATCAGTAGAGGGAACATGGCTGTTGCCATGCTGATAAGTTAAGGCCTACTCCTGCTTCAGAGAGAGCAGGGTCACGCCTTTGGTATTATCACAATATGCAGTGTTTCTCTTAAAGTCCCAGCACCTGGAGTCATGTGATTCTGAGAGAATTTCAGCTTTTATCCCTCCATGTTGCAGAGAAAAGCTTTAAAATGTAAACCCTATAGGTTCCAACATCAGATGGCAAACAAAAAGGTCTCCAAATTTATTATTTTTTTTAAAAAACTAATTTTTTAAAGCCAGTCATGTTTTTGGGGCCTAACTCATGATTTTGGGTTGGCAATACTTGTGTAGCAGTACACCACTTTCAAACATCAACATTTCTGATATTTGCTTTACTGGAGGCAAAACTGAAGCTTTACCAACAGTCTTGTTTTAAGTTAATCCAGCACAAGGAAGTGGGCTGGAGAACTATTTTTAAGCATGAAAAGCACCTTTTTTTTCAAACTCATAACTCTAAAATTTTCAAGCTTTTTAAGCAAGTTCTCCCCTCTCCAAAAAAAATCCACCTTTGGGTTTTGAAGCAAGTATGAAAAATCGCATCTGAAAAGAAGGTTTTAGAATGCAAGCACCTTCTCAGAAATCACTGTAGCATTACTACATTGTAGCATAGCACAGGATTATAGTACTGGCCTTCTTCTCTTTGGCCAACATCTAGAATTTAGGTCAGCCTGATCTGTCTTTCTTATCTCTGCCTGTCTGTCTTTTCTGTCTACCTTTCTCCTCCACTGCAAAGCTTAGCAGTCAATCTGTAACCCTGTGACTGGATCCCCCTCCCCCTGGCACCTACCTCGATAAGAGAACCATTCCATCCAGTGTTTGAAGTCTCTCAGGTTGCAGTCACATTCCCAGGGGTTATCCCCAACTTGGAGCTGCTGCAGGCTGACTAATGGTTCAAAGGTCACCCTGTCTAGGCTCTGTAGGCGGTTAGATCTGAGGGAGAGCAAGCGGAGAGCCGGGAGGTCATCGAAGATTCCTGAGGGTATCTGAGCAAGACCATTGATGGATAGGTCTAGCTGGCGCAGTAGGACCATCTGCTGCAGAAGGTCCTTGTCCAGGGTCCTGATACTGTTGTTCCTCAGCTGTAGTTCGGTGAGGTTCCCTAAGTCACTGAAGATGTTCTGGGGCAGCTGGTCCAAGAAGTTATTGGAAAGGTCCAGCCTCTGTAGGGCAGAGAGATTGGAAAAGACTGGTCCTGGCAGCATGCTTAGCTTGTTGTTGAGGAAGAGGAAGATTCTGGTGTTTGTAGGAATATCTGAGGGGATGGATGAGAGGCCCAAGCCACTACAGTCCACTTCCAGACTGCCGCTGTTACATTTGCAGGAGGAAGGGCAAGTGAAGAGGGAGTCTGCTGCACACAGGGAGAGCCAATAGGCAAGCACTAGTGGGTGAGAAGCGGAGAGGAGAGAGTGTGTGTGTTAGAACAGTGATTATCCCTCTTTAAGCCTTCATGCATTTTTAATATAGTTAAGGCTACAGTATGACCACAATGGAATTCTTCACTGCTGTTCCCTGCAGTATAATGAACTTTCTCCCAGATGTACCCTGACATTGCTATCTAGGCCCCTGGCAGCATGAGCTTGCTCTCAGCCTTTCTCCCCCTAGTGTTTTTTATGAACTACCAGGGCTAGTGAGTAAACATCCCTGCAGTTGCACTAGAAAGGTCAGCGTGTCCCAGAGGGCTTTGCTGCCTCATGTGAGGACACTCCACAGAGTTAGTAATGACTAGAATGGAGCAGAGCATGATGGGAGAGGTGGCCTGAGCTAAAGAATGACTCTCTCAAAATAGAGGGGCTGAGGGAGGGGTGTTGGTATATTTTTTAAAAGCCACTTTGCTCAGAAATAAACACCTTAACATTTTTTTCTGATCCGCCCAATTCCCTTAGAATATGATGTGTTATGGCTACAGCTGAGCCCTGCTCCACAAACTCTAGGGAAGCTGGGATATAGTGCTGAATTTCATGACCAGATAACGGTTCTTGAGGTTTGGTAAGGGCTGAGAAGTCTAGATTTGAGAGACTCTGGGTATAGATCCAAACTTTGTAGCAGGTCATTATCTCTTAGGTGGGCCAGACCTAACCCCTGGATCCAAACAACCCCCAACCTTGGGTAAGTTCAGCTCCAAATCCACACTTTGCAGCTTGGGCCAATCTCAAGTGGTGATGGGCCTCAGTGTTAATTAACCGAGACTGGTGTCCCAGTAAGGTGTAAACGTGCCCAACAGGTTCTCTAACCCACTGGATGCTCTGCCTTTGGCAGTGCTGTCCAAATGACTTCTGAAAACCACAAACACAGACCCACCTGCCTTTGCTAACCTGAGAGTCTGGCACACTGTGCAATGCTCCCCAAACCACCTGTTGCCAAGGGAGAACTCAGAAAAAATGCAAGCTTAGCTGATGAAGATGTGAGTGTTGAGAAGGGTGTGGGAGGCTGAGCCTTGACTTGCGGTGTCTCACAGGTGGGGTTTAACCTTGGCTAGGCCAGGTGGGAGAAGGGAAGAGGGCATTGAACTATGTCTCTAGGGGCCTGAGTATGAACGAGTTATTCCACAGTGGTATCTGCCATCTGTATTGCTGGTCACATTGGTCTGGAGGGGCAACCATTTCAGTTATTTGTGTGGATCTTGTGGATGTGTATGGGCTGTAGCACTTCAACCCCTGTGAGGAACTAGTAGCCTCACAGTTACCACTTCATCCCTGTGACAACATAGCACCAGCAACAGGAGAACAAACTTTCTACCTCATACTGGCGGAGTGGGGGGTTTGCACCTGTGCTTCAGTACTGAGCTCTCATATTTATTGTAACTCCTTTCCTGGAAAGTGTCTTCCGAGCAGGAAGTCTCTCCATCTCCCTCAGTGTTTTCATGGGCTGCAAGTAGAGCATCTGACCAAAACTCAAGTTAGGTTTATCCCTACTTCATACCCGGTCCTCTCTTCTCTTCATTTTGCCTTGTAGAAGTCAATGCCTTTAGATCGGGATAGCCAATAGGTGGATCATGGGCCAAATCCAGGCCACTGGACGCTTTTGAACAAACCCTGAAATCTTTTTATTTACGTATTATCATTATTGTTATTTTCTCTGAAGTCTGGACCTTGACTATACCTTGACCAAGAAATTTGGACCTTGACAAAAAATAATTGACTATCCTGGCTTTAGATTCATTCTGCTGTTCAGTATTAAAGTAGATAAATCTCAGATAGTGTTCTTATAGTCCCACCATGGATTGTCTTTCATGGATTGGAAACCAGATTATCTTATCCTGTCTGCTTTCCTGCTTCTGTTTGTAGGGACCAACTTCCAGAATGAATTGTTTCTTAGCCCCAAGGAACTCCTGGAAAGTACATCTTGGGAGAGGTAGCTGGTAGAAGCAGATATTTTGGAGAAGCTGGGACTGAAGCAGCTGTGAGCTTCCTCTACTATCATACTCTTACCCCATTCTTTTGGGGTTTATTATGTCCTACAATCCATTTTGGATGTTGACTTGGTTTATATCAGTGATGTCCCATTTCCCAGTAATAGGGCCGAATCCTGTGGTCCTTGCTCAGGTTTTATTCAGTCCTTTTGGAATTCAAATTCCCATTGACTCTAGTGGGAGTTTGCCAGATAGTGGACTGAGTGAAGACTGACATAAGGGCTTCAGGATTTGGTTCATAGGCAGGGCAGCTTCTTGAAGCACCAGAGGATGAGGCAACAAGGGTGCAGAGAGAATGTCCCAGATTTTCTTTACTCAGGCTGTATCTCATGATTCCTTCAGTCAAGTGAGATTGTCTACATCGGCCTAGGAGATAGCAGTCAGAGCCCTGCTTGTCTCAGCTCTCCCTAAGGAGGCAAATGGATCACTGGGGCCAAACTGAAGGAAGATTTTTATCCTAAGCCCCCCATGCCTTCCTGTCAAGCAAAGGTTGGGGTCAATAGTACAGAGACTCTCCCTCAGGTGCCATGAAAGCAGATCCTGTCCTGTGCATTGGCACAGTGGCAGTGCTCGCTGGCTGGATGATATTTAATTCCACTCAGAATATGTCTCTCTCTTGTTGCAGAATGGGACTTGAAAGAACAAGAGTTAGAGAGGGGAAGAGAGAGAGACATGAGTCACTCAAATGCCCCTGCCTTTTCCTGGATGCTTGACAGAAGTACAGGATTAATAATAGATTGACAGCTCTGATGATAAGATAACACTTAGCTTCTTTGTATAGAGAGAAAGGCCAGAACATCCAGGTAATGCGATACAGGTGATGCTCTGTTCAGGGCTTGTCTCTCCAAATACCTACCCTCTATTGGCCCCTGACTGAGCTGCTCTGGGATTCTGCCATCAGAGCTGGCCCTGGCTGGCAGAAGCAATGTGTCAGACAGCTGGGTGTGGTTGTGTTCAGGAAATTGATTTACTCCAGGTCTCTGCACTGATGCAGGGTTTGCCAAAAAGAAAGAGAGGCTCCTCATTGCCCCCTGGAAACATGGACACCAATACTGTGCATTTTACTAAAATAGCAGTAAGGCAGAGGTCTGGTTTCGTTTTCCATCCCCTTGAAGGATGCATCTGTTCTGGGTATGGATTGAGATCTGGAAACTCATCTCACAATGAGCACCCAGCCTCACACTAAGAGAAGCAAAGATGTGGTAGACAAAACATTAAGCTTTCTTTCAGCCAGCATAGTTCAGAGCAGCATTGCAGCAGTAGGAGTGGAATGTACTCTCATCTTCGGGAAAGATGATGTTACTTTGTGGGGTGTTCAGAAAGCTAAGCCAGGAGTATCAGATTAGGTCAGGGCTCAGTAACATGCACAGTAAATAATTTATGTAGCAATCTAGTTGGTGCGGATGGATTACAAAGATGGTCTTCTACAGAGAAGGAAATAATTCCCTCACCTTCTTACAGTGGCAGCCCTAGGTCAGAATTTTAGGTGCGGACTATAAGCCTGTGTGACTGCCTGTGTTCTCATTAGTGAGGATCATTTTGTAAAAGGGCCTCTCTTTCCTTTACTGTGATTACCAGACTGTTCACTGAAGTACAGACACCGTCCCTCCCTGCAGTCCCTGCTGCTGCTTCAGAGCGCTCTCGAGGCATGTGTTCCACACTCTGGGACAACGGAGCAGCTGCCCCAGTGTGGATCCTTCCGTGCGAAGATGGACGAGCTAAAATGTTAATTTACCAGCAGTGCGTGGGATGGAGAGTTGGGATGAGGGTCCATTATTCCTCTTTGATTTGTCTACATGTGGCAGGGCCCCAGTGATAGGATCACTGCTCACTTCTACTAGCCCAGATCTGCAACACCTTCCTCCCCAAAGAGCCAGCAGCCCTGCTCCGCAACCCAGGTCCTAGTCAGGATCACAAAGAGAAGGGAGGAGAAATCTGCTCTTTACAAGGTCTGAAGCTGACAAATGTTGTATGTGGCCCTTGGGCAGTAGCTGTGCTCTAGTGCCTGTCCCTCTGTCTCTCCCCAGCCAGACCCAGTCCAATGGCAAATCAGAAACACTTGTTACAGACCCTCCCACCTTAAACTCATCTTGAGCATTATAGGCTCTTGCAGCCAGCCTGGCCATTCACTCAGTGCCTTGGGTTCTGGGAACTTGCTCAGACTTCTTGATACTTAGCTACCCCACATCCTTCCCCTGCTGCAATCTATTTTCTCTCCTGTCCCCTGAGACACAGGGGCGCCATACTTAGCACCTGATCTCCCAAATGGTCAGTACTTACAGCAGGTCTGTCGCCACCTCATGGAAAACCTGTTCCTCCACCAGTGGCTAGCACTCCCAGACAGCATTATGGTCACTGTTTTCTCCAGTCTGGCTTCCCGTCCTCTAGCCAGCCTGCCACAGGTTTTCACAGGATGGAGGAGCAATCTGGGCACCCTACCTGTCAGATACTAAAAGGAAAAGCAGAAGCACATGGTTCTCAGTTCTCTAGGGACTGGAGGAGACAGGGACAGGCTCCGGGGTTCTGTTTCCCTCCCCAGTTATATTTCACCCTTGGGAGTGGGGCTGGCAAACTGTTTTAGAGAATAAGGGTGCAAAGCAAGAGGAAGGATGATGGTTAATTCAGTTTGGAATTCCTTCCCTCTCACCACACACGTGCTGATACCGACTGTTTATCCACTCCCTGTGACATGGATTTGCAGTGGTGTAGGCACTGGAAGTGGCTGCCAAGCTGCCTTTCACCCTTGCAAATGCACCCTTTCTCTTTGGCGGTAAAGCAGATGTAACGTCTCCAGCTGGGATCTATATAACACAGCTCATCAGCTTGGGGATTTCAGACTGCAGCAGATGCAGGAGCCAAAGAGCAAGTGAGCAGAATAGGAGCCTCATAGCAGAAGAGAGGACTAGGAATGGGGGGGGAGGGGAGGAATTACGTCTCAATTAGAAGAAGAAAAATGCTCTTCCTAATCAGAAACCCACAGACCATAAAACTCTCCTCTGAAAATAAGTGACTATGACAACAGGTCTCCCCATCCTCTCCCTTCCCTCTGAATAAAGACAAGCAGGGAAAGGAAGATGGAAGCTCTGCAGACCCTTCTGTTCCTCTGCCTACTCTTTCAAGTATCAGCAAGGGGATATTTTCCAACACTCACACCAGGGGTTAGTTGGGCAAATCCCAGCAATGTACAGGAGACTCGCATGGCTGAACATCTCCCCCCTCTACCTCCCTCCGGAGGGCTCTGGCGATGCCCCTAGCCTTTATTTTTAGATGTGCACAGTGCACTCATCAGGGCATTTTCTCCCAGCACACGTGCCTCAATTCCACTTGCCTATACCCTGCAGTGACTGATTTATTTTCAAGGGCAAGCAAAACACCAGGAGATATTTTAATTATTGTCTCCAGAAGAGGGGTGAGCAGATTTAGTGGTTGGGCTAGTACATCTTGCGAGGCTGTTGTAGATAATCATATCAAAATGCCAATGCACAAGATGCATTAACAGCAACAATGCCCAAAAGACTCCCCACCCCACAACTGAGCTGGACTATCTTGCCTACAGTCTGTAGCTGAAGGAAAAGCTGAAAAATAGCTGCCCCCATTCCATATGTTTGCTTGCTGGGTTTAGAGAGGTGCTTTCACACCATCTGTAGCCATGGCTCGTCTTAAATGCAGCCTCGGAAATCCCTTGGTCTGTCTCGCTTTCTCAGTGGGAACAGTGAAAAGCCAGGAGCACTTACCTGGAGGGGCTTTGCCAGCAACTGCTTCCACCCGACTCCCTGGACACTGTCCAACTGCAGTCTCTTCTCTCTCCCTCCTTGACTTCAACTCCCAGCCAACAGGCTTTCTCTGTGTCCTATTTAACTCCCTACACCACAGGAACAAACGGCAGAGTTAAGCTGACAGCCACAGAGACTTATGCGGCTGCTGGATAGCTGGTGTTCATCAGTTTCAAATCCTGTTGTTGAGTGTTCCTGTCCTCCCTTAGGCAGCAGGGGATGCTTGCCACTGCCTCTCTCTCTCTCTTTCCCCTTCTTTCCATCTAACTTCTCCTGTGTTGTAGAGCATTCGGATCCTAGCCTGTTGGTTTGTTAACACCCATCTGTATCACCTGGCTCAGCTCCAACCAAAGGTGCTAAGCTTTAAAAATCTTCCTGGGTGCTTCCTGAGCCCCTCCCATCAATTCCTTAGGTGGCGTTTTCACCCCACACAATCTCCCCTGCAATCATTCCTCTCCATCCCAATGCCCAGTGTGCTGTGAGGGCTCTGAGCAATGTTGGCAGCACCTGAGCACTAGGACAGTGATGGAGTTGGCGTCTCTGGCCCTACTTCCCTCTGCTCTGGCATGGAGAATCCAGTTCCGGTGTTAAATTCTGGTACATCACAGGCTCCTCTTCCAGTGATACATTGGCAAAGCTCAAGCACACCACGTGGGGTGGGAGGAGGAGATGTGTAGAAATGAGCCTTTTCCCTGTGTATAGAATGTATTGTAGTGTCTCGTGATTAACACCTGTTCAGCCTTTAATTTGTCTCTCCTGTACTGCAACATGCGCAAGAATGGCTGTGCCTATATGCACATATGACTATGTAAAGACATATGCCACCCTTGTCCCTGTATGAGCATGTGATGTAAACATGCACCATGAGCCTGCATGTAAACATACCTAAATGCACTCGCATGCCACTTATGTGAGTACGTGCGTTTGAGCACATACGCCCAGCCGTGGGCATGTGACATAAACAGGCGGGTGCATACACAGACAGAAACCCCAAAACTTTTGTGCACACACCCACAAATAAACTCTCGCACACAGCCATCTGCAGTCCCGTATGTGTGGGCAGACACATATGCATGATAACAAGTATAGCCTACAGAGGCACAAGCACACACATACATGTATGTACATGCACACATACTCCTGAATGCCATGTGACCCATATGCATACACACCAATGTCTTGTACAAACTTGTACACATTGCTGCGTTCTGGTGCCCAACATATGCCTTCATGGTGCTCTGTCTCATACAAGCGGCAAGCAACCACCAGGAGCTCGGCCAGTAACCAGGCATCAGCCAGTCATGAGTAGCCCAGCTAATTCCCATCCACCTGGGGTTAGAGGAGCCACTATGGCAGCCTGAGGTTCAACTCCACAAGGGAAATCCCCAAATGGCTGGATTGGCCAACGTTTAGGCTGCTTTGCATCATAGGATCAAACCCTTAGTGCTCCAGAGACCTGGAGTCACTGTATCCTCTGGGCCTACGTGATTCCCTCTGGTTCCTGGGACACTGTGTCCTATGTGTCCACTGGGTGTCCTGTGGTCTCTAGGACACTGTATTCTGAGCCCAGGGGATGCCCTGTGATCATGACGACCCTGTGTCCAATGCAGTCTTCCATGCACTTGAAATTCAACACTTTCCAAATTCAGCGACAGTGCCCCCAGCAGCCTGTGGAGCAAGGAATATGCTTTTTCTTTGTGCCCTTTGACAGAGCAGACCAAGGGGCAAAATGTTTGGTTTCAGCTCAGGGCCACAGAGCGAGTTAGTCTCTCACCGGCCTCATGTTACAATTCCCCAAAATGCACTGAGCTGAAGCCCCACTCTGACATTCGGCCTACCATGTGGGCTCCCTGTGGAGCGCCTTCCCATCCTGATTAGCTCCCTTGGGGACCTGAAAAGCTATAGAGTTGTTAGACAACCCGAAAGCGATAGAACATTTCACTTTAATTGCTCCTGTGATTGTTGTCAGGCATCCTAGTGTATAAAAGCTACAGCAGGTGCCCCTCCCCTCCCCTCTCCTCTTCCAGTTCTGCCACTGGTGACTGGCACCATATCACTTAAAATGTGATTGAGTTGAATCAAAACTTTCCAGGACTAGGGTCCCAAAGAGCATATTGTGAGGGTGAGGAGAATCTCTGTGGGCCCTGCCTTCTGTGGGCCCTGCCTCTGCATGTTGTTTCAGCAATTCTATAATATCTTCTATCCAAGGCTCTCCACGTGCTTTACAAACGTTCATAAGTATTACTATTTATCATGGAGTTAATCAACTAAGGGCATGATTTTCTGAAGTATTTGCAGCTCCTTTTGACCTTCCAGTTGGAGTGGTGGGTGTTCAGCATGTCTGAACATCAGACCTGAGCCCCACTATAAGAGTACTAGAGATAGATAGAGGAATAGCATTATCCCTATTTCATAGACAGGGATACTGAGTCACCAAGTGGTCAAGTGGTTTGCCAAAGGTGTCAGAGAAATCAGATAGAGTCAGAAGTACAGCCCAGGAATCCTTTGCTTTAACCAGTAGTGTCAGTCCTTTCCTCTAACCCTTAGGTCACAGATCCAACATCAGCCCCTTTCAACAGCCTGTATCTCTGCGGGCACGGGTGACGTCTGTTAGGGAAGCGTAGGTAACAGAGACTACAGCAGATGCCAGCAATAAATTACAGGAAGTGCGCGCGCACACGTACACACAGCCGCTGATGAGTGATAGGAAAGTCCATCTCCAGGGCTAAATTGCTTTAGTCTTTATCTGGAATCCAGCAGGGAATGAATGGAAGATGCTTTAAGGAGATTACCCTTTTTTCCCCCTCCCTCCATGGGGGAGGCTGTTGTTGCTAAGATTCTTGTTTCACTGCAGTCCAAGACCCACCCAAAGGAGAGGGGGGTGATGGCACCCCCATGTACAGTGATTAGAGCATATAGTGTTATTTCTACACAACCTCAGTCATCCCTAGAGGGCAAGAGTCTGGACACCAGGAATGGGGGGGAGGCAGAGACCATGTGGGCTGATTAAAGCCATTTGAAAAACATGTTAAACAACTGGCTGATGAATCTTAGGTGGGTCCATTTGTCCCTGAGCAGCACCCAGGGTGGGAAGGTGACATGAGTGTGAAACCATCTGTGCCAGCCCAAGAGACCTGGGCAAAGGCTGCAAAAAAATTGACCACTAGTATTCATGTTTTTAAGCTTATTTGTTCCTGCCGTGGCCACTCCCTTTTTGTTTATTATTTATTTATGTGTATTACAATAGCACTCCAACGTCCCAGCCAAGATCAGAGTCCCACTGTGCTAGGCACTGTACAGACACATAGTAAGGGACAGTCCCCGTCCCAAAGAGCTTACAATCTAGATATCCTGGGGCTTGTTTTCTGTGAACTTTCTTTGTTTTAACACACATGCACACAAAAATTGGGTGATAAACTCTCATGCTTAAATACTCCTGGAAAGCAGATTATACGGTCACACCAGAAACCTGATTATGGGAGATATTCATCCAATAAGGGAAGTAAAACAACACCAGGTAGTTTGTATTGATCCGTCACAACTAAGCAGCCCATAGCCGTCCAACAGCAAAATTTATGAAAAATCCCATTGAATAATCTCAAGAAAATCATGATCCACTTGCAGACATTTGACAAACAGAAAAAAGGTAGAATCTATCAGATCCGTTATGTGTTATGAATTAAACACTCTTCCCTATTCCCAAGTATGTGTATGCTGATGTCAGAAACTACCTGTGAATTCCCAACACCTAGGCTCAGATGAAGCGTAAACGTGATTATTGGCTCAGTGAAGTATGGCATCAGGGAATGAGAATTAATATTCGGAATTTCTGTAGCACTTGACATCCAAGGCTCTTCCAGTGTTTTACAAACATTAATGAATTTAGCCTCGCAGCATTGCTGGGAAACAGGACACTGCCATCCCTAGTTTACAGATGGGGAAACTAAGCACAAATAAGTTGAGGCCTAAATTTCCGAACATGGTCACAAATTTTAGCTGTCTTAAGTTTGGGCTGTCCAGCTTGGGACATCTGATTTTCAGGGGAGCTGAGCACCTGCAGCTCCCATTGAAGTCATTTAGAGTTAAGAGTGACACATTGGCCATTGAAAACGTGAGGCACCCACAAGGTAGTGGACACCTTTGAAAATGTAGGGCTAAATGTGACTTGCCCAAGGTCGCCCAGGGAGCCTGCAGCAGAGCCAGGGCTAGAACGGAGAGCTCCTGATTCTCAGTCCTGTCCTTTTACAAGGAAAGCATTATTTTTATCACCACCCTCAAAAAAACAAATACAAAACCCGGCTCCCAGCATCTGAGTGTCAGACACTGGAGAAGCTGGGGAGGGTAGAGATTTTAAAATTCAAGGAGCCTGAAGAAGAAGCACAGAACAACTGGAGAAGGGGAAGATGTAGAGTGGCTGAAGAGAACTAGGGATGCATGGTGCAGCTTACGGAAGCAGGTCCAGAGTAGTGAGGTGGGGAGATTGGGGGATGTCCAACTCTGGAGTGACACAAGAGGCCCAGAGCAGCACAGGAGTGGCATATGGAGCTGGCCCAGAGCAGCAGCAAACGGAGAGGAAGGGGGCAGGGAGCAATCCAACCAAGTATCCACCAGCATTTGCTCAAGGTAAGGTTGAATACTACAGATCACATGTATATTTCCTGTAGTGAGAGGGAAGAAGCTGAGAAGGGGAGCGGAAGAGAGGCTCAGAGGGGAGACACACAAGGAGGTTACCTGGCTTCCTTCTCTTCTGCGCTGAATGCAGAGGAGCATTATGGCTCTCCTCCCTCAGAGGAAAATTAATAACAAAGTGCTGCAGGAAGGGGGATTCCATCTGAGGCTGGAGACACCATTTTCTGATCCAAACAGGAACAGTTGCATGTGGGTAGCAGCTTGTCAGCGGGCCTGCCAATTCTAATCCAAATCCTGATTTCTCTCTCTCTCTCTCTCAGTTGTGGAGGGAAGAGCCTTCTCTACCATAGCTTTAATTTCCTGCAGGGGTTAATCCCATGGTCAGCAGTGGCTCAGGCCTTTAATCCTCCCGTTCAGGCTCGTGACAGAAGGATTGCATCCTCTCTGACCTCAGCAGGCATGATGGAGACAGAGGATTGCTCCCTCTCCCCTCCCCGCACCCTGGCCATGCCCCTTAGTCTGCTGGAGTTTAAAATGCTCCTCCCTAACTCTTGTAAAGTGCCCCCACCCCGCAAGGTTAGGTCAGTGTCACATGCCCTGTTGGAGGAGGGGATGTTGCTTGAGAATCCTGGCTCTGATGCTTTCACCTCTCACAGAGAACGGCATTTTCCACGTTCTCATTTGGCTGGCACTCAAGGACTCAGGGCCCAGAAAGAGAGTGGGCCCCTCTGCAGTGACACGACGGGAACCGAGGGGTAGGGAATGGCCATACACCTATGACAAGAAAATCCTCAAATTCAGCCTTAAGACTCCCTTGTGCCTCTGCCAAAGGAGCCACTTTCATGCAGGTGCCTCACTTGAGGCATCCAGGTTTCAAAATGCTGGCCTTAGTCTCAAGGTTAGAACGCAGGCGCTCTTGGTTCACTGCCCTGTGCTCAGAGCATGAGGTCACGCCTCTCTCCAATGGGAGCAGACAGCCTCTCCAAGAGTGAGGAAAGTGAGATCCAAGCCAAGAGCCCCCTGACAACCCTCCACTAAACCTAGCACATCATCCCAGTAGTCCAGCCCCACTTCCAGAGGGCACCACATGGGGAAGGAGTTCCCCGAACCTGTCAGTGGGATGAAACAGAGTGGGCTGGGTTGAACAATCTCACCCCTGCACCCAGTGTATGGCTCCATTGGCCCCTTTCTCCCCTCCCCCTAGAGAGATAACAGCCTTTGTGTGCAACCAACTAACCCAGCTCATCCTGTCGCTCAAGCTGGGCTGCAGGGCTGAAGGTTGGGGGGTTAAATCCCAGCAGTGATTTATGATGGGGGTGAGAGGGTTACTGCAATTCACTGGGGACTAGGATAGGGATCAGACCAGGATTTAAGCACCCTGATCAGCCTCTTGTAAGAAAACATGGCGTATGGAGGCAAGGAATTGGTTCTTTTTGAATCAGCAACAGGTAAATATAGACAGTCCTTAAAGTCCTCATCTCTACCCCAAAACCCCACCCTTGCATACATGAACCCCCTTTATGATATTCCAGTCCTGAGCCTCTCCCCTGACTATCCTGGGGCTGTTTCCTGCATCTCCCAGCCCTTGCATTATCACAAGCACACCTGGCTAGCCAGCCCCTCCCCCCCGGCCACCACCAATCCTGCCCCCTGAACCTCCCACCACCACAATTTTCCGGTCCTGCAAAGCCCAGCAAATACATAACAGTCATCCTAAAAGAACATTTGAAAAGCAAGATGAAGGGCTGAAAGCTTGAGCGGCTCATTAAGATATCAGAGCTGCTAATTCACCTCACTAGCAAGCAGCAGTCACAGCTGTTGGAAGCAGGGGCATCACTGCAGTCTGTGGTGTGGAAAATTATTAGGGCTTTTCCCCCCTCCCCCAAAAATGCCTTTTCCCAGGATTTACCTTTAATTGCCCCAGGTGAATGATGTTCAGTTATGGAGCCTGCACTAATGGCAGGCAGGGAGACAGCTCCCTCAGGCCCTTCATTCATTTGGAATAATTCACTGGCACACAATGCTCACCCACAGCAGTTACAGGAAAATCCAGTCCCCCAAAATGGACCCTAGTGAAAAAACCCCAGAGAAAAGTGGTCTGAGACCTCAGGGGATAAAAATGTCCCTTGTCTTGTGACAAATCTATATATCCCTTCAAAGGTGACCACATCATTAAGTGCCCCCTTCCTGTGAGTTGCTTGTGTAATAGCATTCTGGATGACAGCTGCTCCAGCTCATATCAAAATGGGCCCCTCTTAATTTTTCCTCCAGATCCTTAAGTGGCAAGAACAGTCCCAGCCAGCAGAGCAATGTCATTTACGCCTAACTATAATGTTAACATTAGAGGTGGATCTGAATCAGAACATTACATTTGAATATCAGAAACTGTGGTACGACTTGGATCCAGATCCTGATCTCATTACTGGGGCATCTCTCTGTAATGAACTGAAATGGTGCCCACAGGTCCAAGTATCCCCAAACCAGGGGGACATTCAGCTCCGTGTCCAGGGGTGGGTCTGATCTTTTCTCTCTCAAATTAAAATAAGCTGCAGTGCTAGTGACAGGCCAGCTATGAAATGTAAGCATTGTGGCAGAGTGCTGTGTAACCTACATGGGTGCACGTCTCCTTCTACACGTACACACACATAATCCACCTCTTGAGGCAGGATCAGGAAGAAGTTTCACATTCAGCTCTCTCAAGCCCTCCTTCATCTGCCCCCCTTGCTCCCAGGTAGATCCACCCAAAGGAATGAGACTGAAAAAGGCTGCAAATCTCTCTCCACCCTCCTCTCTCCTCCCTGCAGCAGGATACCCTCATACAGGTTCACAAATATCTGGGCTCAGCCTCTGGGGACTCTTAAGAGAATTTTGGCTCTATTTTTGGCTCTTGTGACATAACTTCCTTGAGTTCACGCCTTGTGACAGGGTTTTCCTGAGTACTTTGTGGGTAGAAGACACACAAATAAAAACAAACCTAAGAGAAAGTGCCCTACCTCATCAGGCTTGTTTACTGGAGCCTGGACTTCATATGGACCGGTCCTTAGACAATACTTCCATCAGCTTCCTGTCCTCATTCACGTTTGCATTTTATACAGTCCCTTCGAAGGCAGCTCAGCCCAGAAACATTCTCTGAAACCTCCACAGGCAAGACCAGTGGCACCCCCAGTTTCAGACCCATCCTTTATTGTTCTGGATTGGAAGACAATATTTTGTGGTGCTTATCCAGTACATATTGGTCCTAGCACCAAGTACTTAGGATCAGCGCTGTACTCAGATTTGAGCTGCTCATGCTGTAGACAAAGATTTCTGTGCCATTCCTGGCTGACAGGAGTTACTTCCAGTCCCCCAACACATGAACTGAATTAAAACCGGTACCATCCGTCCCTGGGGCAGAATCTGCAGTTCTGTCTGGTCAGTAAAACGGCTGCCCTGTGGCTGCACATTGCTAGGTTGTCTCAGCAGTACCTTGTGACAGGCAGTTCTGTCACTGCCGGTGAACCCCCTCCCTGTGGCAGCAAGTGCTCTGTGGACAGAAGATGGCAGTGAGCAAAAGCCCACTGCAAGATTTCAAATAGCTGGGCACAAATATAAAACAGAGACACCTCTACTTACTGTTCTCTGCCTGGAACAGAGCCTCTTGCGCGTTCTTCAGGTCCTTCATTAAACCCCGACGAGTCCCAAAACAAATCCAGTGGAAGCGATCAACAGCCAGGCGAGCGCTCAATGGACTCTAGTGAGCATCAGCCCCCCTGCTCCCTGCAGGGTGCCAAGATGCTAGCAGTGCCCGAAGTGCAGAGAGGAAGGGTTAGAGGACAGCATGTAAAAGAGATTGTAATCCTCTGTAAATAAGAAATAGGGGGAGAAAGGGAATGAGAACGAAAGGGGGAGGGAATGCGCGCTGTGGAGTGACAGCTGGGGGTACATCTGCGGAGACAGCAATGCGTGCACACCCACAGACAAGTGCATGCACACGCTGTGTAAAGGAATCAGCCAGCCAAGTGGGCAGAATCCACTCTGAAATGCCCAAAGGCGCAGACAGGAGACTGGAAGGTTTTATTTCCTCTCAACTCAGCCTCAAGAAAGAGCAACTGCTTTTGTCGCCAGCCTGGCTCCCCCTGTCTGGTGAATGGAATACATGGGCTTGGGAGGCGGGGAGGGGGAGAGAACTCCCTTCAGCCCCTGTTAAAGCAGGCTGAAGTCATCGGGACCAGGTTACTGGGAGGAACCCATGCGCTGAGCTGCCTCCTCCCCTTTCCCCTATCATAATAAAGCCACAGTGAAAGGAGAGGTGAAGGGGCCAAGCCTTTGTGTCTGCTAGTTTCTAAATGGAGATTGGGACAGCATGGAGTCGTGAAAGGGACAGTGTGGAGAAAGCCTGGGGACTGGTCACAAAACAAGCATCCCCATGGGGAGTCCCGAGGGCGGGGAAGGGGCAGGAGGCAGCACCTTAAGATAGACCCTTATAATGGGCTGGATAAAGGGCAGTTAGCCGCAGCAGTTGTGTTGAGCAGCTTGAGAGCAGCAGGAAGTACTGGGCTATTGTAAAGCTTGAGTAGGAGAGGAATATGCATGTTCTGGCATTAGCTTCCCTAGGAGCATGCAGAAGAAAAAACAGAAAAACTTGAGGACCAGGGTTGTGGGGAGATGACTGGTCTAGAAAGCAGCCTGGCTTTTCACAATGCTCCCTTCTGGTTTGGGAGTGCAGAGGGAAGAGCTTGGTCATCAGCTCGTGCATCCCAGGCCAAACCTTGCCCTCAGTTACACCACTGTAATGCCACCTTGACACCACTGAACTCAGCGGAGTTACTTGGCCTTTACAGGGGTGTGACTGAGACCAGAATCCGTCCTATTGGCTCTGTGAGTCTTTCCAGTGCATCCTGGCCACTGGCCCATAAGCCTTCTCTTTCTTAATCAAAAACTTCTTTCTCTTGCCTTTGTCTTGTCCTTGATTTCCAGTCTGGGTGTCCTAGCCACAGCAGGTAAATCCTGGGAAAAATCATTCTTTTTCACCTTACCTGCTTTAATGGCCCTGTTTCCAACCTCCAATTCCTTTGGTGGGCTGCACTTGCTTTAGGTGTTTTGTTTTTTTTTTTGTTTTTTTTTTTACTATTACTGTATTATATTAGTAGTAGTAGTTTGTCCTGAAGTTATTTTTTAAGCAAAATGTTTCTTGGCTCTTAGGTCAGTCACTTAGAGAGAAAGGGCCAAATTCATCCCTGGAGAAGCTCCATTGGCTCATGCTAGCAAAGGAAGAGAAGTGGATAAATTGTTCAATGACAAGACAGAGGGAATGAAAATAATGTTTTTATTTAAATGGCAAGCCAGCTGCTGTGGCAGCAAAAGCTTTTGAATGGTAAGGTACATCTAGATAAGCCGTCTACCAGCTGTAATCTTATCGCTCTTTGTTATGACTCTTTATTATGAGGTAGACAAAGAATGAAATCTTGAGGAAAGCTCCTTATGAGAAAGGCATATGGATAATCAAAGAGACAACCCAAGAAAAGGCAGACAGAGAGAGACAGACATGGATGAGTTAATGACAACAGACGTGGTGAGTGGAGGAATGAACAGGCGGAGGGGAATAGTATAAACAACACGCTGAGCCGTGGCATGTGGTTTCTCGGAGATGCAGTTGCAACAGTGCTGCAGGGGCATGATCAGTTTGCAGCGACTAGAGGATACCTGCTGGTGGGAAGCCATGCATGAACTTGGGATGTCTGAATAGCGCACCAATATCGGACTATTCAACATATATTATGTTGTCTCCCTTCACGTACTTTATTCTACCGCAGGGGAACTACGGTTGCTGAAGTTATTAGCAAGTCAGTAGAAATAATACCATTATCCAGGGTCACCTCTAGGACTTTATGGTCGTTGCTGTGCTGTGCTCCACAGCCACCCTGAATTTCGTAGCAGAGTAGAACTCCCCTCTTACGCTGGAGCAAAGAAGGCTCTCAGGTAGCTCTTAGCTATTCTTTGGCGCATGCGGTGACTTTTTATCACCAGCTTTTCCTTCCTCTCATCCCTAAGCTTCTGACTCATTGTCTCCTGAATCTGTGTCTCCTGCCTTCCTCCTTCCTCCCACCCCCTTCCAAAGTACGGACAGCCTGCAGGACAGCCAGGCCACTACTGCTTACTGCCCCTTACAAAAAGGAAAGGAGGACTTGGGGCACCTTAGAGCCTAAGAAATTTATTTGAGCATAAGCTTTCGTGAGCTACAGCTCACTTCATCGTTGCATCCGATGAAGTGAGCTGTAGCTCACGAAAGCTCATGCTCAAATAAATTGGTGAGTCTCTAAGGTGCCCCAAGTCCTCTTTTGCGACTACAGACTAACACGGCTGCTCCTCTGCAACCTGCCCCTTACACTACATCTACGTACTAGGACTAGCTCAGTGGTAGTGTAGCCAGGATAGCACGGACAGCAGTGGCATGGGCTTAGCCACCCTGAATATGAATCCCTGGGGTTCAGGCAGGTTTGGATGCAGCACAGGTAGTCCGTGCTGTCACTGCCGTGGGTGCACTATTGTTTTGAGTCTGCTAGCTTGGTGTGAGCGCGCGCAAGTATGTCTACATGAGCTGGGAATCACACCCAAGTATAGACATAGCCTGAGAGGCTGTCCCCTGCCTCTTCTTTCTCAACCCCCCAGGCTCAACATGAATGCAGAGGAGGCTAATGTATAGTCCCCACTGAGCACCACTACCATTCCCCACATAGGCAAGGACAGGGGACAAGACACTAGAAGGGGACAGGTTTTCCTACTCCTGTTCCCCTGAGTGGAGACCAGCCAGAGACAGACCACAGTGTAAGTTAAAGTAGACCCTACATTGCTTGAAATTACCCCTTCTTACATCTTCTGGCTGCAGGACTGCATGGAAAGGAAAGTGGGTGTGAGCCCCATGGGGTAGAAGGGGATGGCTGCTGGGTCACATCACCAGGATATCACTACAAGGAAAGAGGACTAGCTGTTGGACTACATGGAAAGTAGAGGGCCAACTGCCAAGCTACATACAAAGGAGAAGGGTGGCTTCACACAATGACAAGGGCCACATGCAAAGGAGAAAGATAGCTGACAGACTGCCCAGGAAGGAGAGACATGGCTGCAGGCTACAAGGAAAGGAGAGGGCTAGCTACTGGGTAGCTCAGGAAGGACAGACATGATGGATTTCTCTTTCTTTTGGTTGCCACAAAGCACCAGTGCAAACCCGGGAGCCCTATTCCCCCTCATGACACAAGTAATTCTGCAGTGGAAGTTACTTTCACCCTACAGGCTGAGGAGGAAAAGGTTCATGACCAAGGTTTTCATTTCCTTTGAACAACATTTCAGGACTTAGGTCACTCTTGGCAAAAACATGAGCTTCTCAATAACTCCCTGTGTTCCAAGGTTAGTTGTCCTGGTACCAACTCCTCCTCAGTCTTGTAAAATCTGCATGTCCTTGGTAATGTTCACTCCCGTTGATGTGATCGGCTCTGAAAGGAGGAATGACTCTTGCTTGAGATAGTTTTAAAGGATAACAAGGAATTTATTCAAAGCTATGTACAAAGTCAGCCTATCTTCTAGATGGACTCAACAACAAACAACAACAACATCATTTACACTCTATCATACTCCAACACAGATAGGCCATGAGCCTAATTCACCCTTGGGGTAACCCAGCTGAAGTCAATAGAACTACACCAGAACTGAACTCAGCCCTGCGCTTTCTTCTTTCCTTATATTCAGAGACTTAGATCCAGATGAATCTTAAATTAATCTTTTGTCTTGTCAGGTTGTGTATTCTGGGGTTTAGGCAGCTGTAGAAAATAATTCCTTTCCCCATTTCACAGCAGTCAGATTCATTCTATAATAGGAAGCTCTGGATGAAAACCTTCCAGTGAAGTGGGATCTTACCAGCAGTAAGGATGTGACAGGAAGGACACTGACACCAGGGCGTTACAAGCAGAGATGATGTACCATGGCCATGATGCCAGCTGCCAGGTTCTTTCTGCACGAAGTATGACAATACCTATTGCACTCCCTGGTTTTTATTACTTCCCAGCTGAATTACAACATCAGATCAAAGAGTTAACTTAAAAGCAGCCACACAAAGTTGCAAGATATAGACTTAAAGAACTCACCAGGCCTGATTCTCCTCTCACTTACACTGGTGTAAATCTGGAGGGGACCAGGCCCTCCATCTCTCCCTCTCCTGCTTTCCTCTCTGCCTCTCTTTCTCTTTATTCTTTTTTTTAAATCATATTTTAAGATCCTTCTTGAGGCTGGATTTCTTGCAGGCCCCTTTGATTTGGCTGGTTGATTCTGTGGGTTGACACTTGCCCCTGTTAATCTTTGTTACTGCATTTGTATATACACTGGGGGCATTCCTATGTCCTACAGAGAGACACTGCACACTTCTTGCTTCTACAGAGGGCATGACACTGGGGATGTGACAGTGCATGGAAGGGGCTGAGGCACAAAATCAGGGCAAGACTGAGTAAAGAATACCTGTTGGCCTAGGGGAAGGTGCACTCAGCTGCAGCGGCACAGGAGCCAGCAAACAGAGCTGTAAACAGGGGCGTTTGAGTGGGAGTTTGCAAGGGGAGTTTGGGGGGAAGACTAAGAGAGCCAGGCAGAGGAACAGACAGGCTAGGGAAGGGAGTGTGTGGTGTTCTGGTAGTGTTTTGGTGCTCGCTGGGGGGTTTGTTTTGCTGTGAGTGGCGGCGTTTTGCTTTGGTTTGTGTTTCCCAGACTAACAGGACTTAGGTGAGAAGGCGATGACAGATACAGAGGCAGCAGTGGGAGTGACCCAAGCAGTGGAAGACACAATGAAGTTGGCTGGATGTGGAAGCTGTGGCATGTACATGATCCTGGAGCGGGTACCTGAAAAGAGTTTCGTCTGCATCACGTGCCGCTTGATAGAGCTGATGGAAGAAAAGAACCGAGGATTGGAGGTGCAGGTGGAAACTCTGGTTGAGTTTAGAAGGGGATTCAAGCAGATGATGGAGCAAAGACATGAGGAGGCTGAAGGGAAAAGCTCAGACTGGCAGATGGAAGCAGGGCCAAAGACTGCTGGATGAGGAAAGTGGTCAGTGGAAGCATGTGACGAAGAGAACCAGGGAGAGGAAAAGACAGGCTAGAGAAGGAGAAATAGAGCTCAGAAGCGGTTTGCGGAGTTGGAAAATGAAGAAGGGGCACAACAGGTGGTCACTGAAGGTGAGAGGGCAAGGAAGACGAGAAGAGCAGCTAGTCCTATAGGAAGAGAGGAAGAGTCAATGGAGCTAACACCAAATAGGAGCCCCAGGAGGATACTGGATGGGTTGCAGAGGATTGCAAGGAATCAAAAGGACTTGCAGCCAGAGGGAACGGGATAGACTGGAGAATCTCACCATCACCAGAAAAAGGCAAGACTACATGATTGGGGACTCCTTACTGAGAATAGACAGGCCTGTAACCAGAGCTGATCCAGAGAACAGAAAAGTGTGCTGTCTGCCAGGTGCTAAGATACGGGATGTGGACCTGAGGCTGAAGAGGATCTTAACAGGAGCGGAAAAGAATCCACTGATTGTCCTTCATGTGGGAACAAAGGATACGGCTAGATTCTCGCTGTAACGTATCAAGGGAGACTATGCCAGGCTGGGGAAGACGCTTAAGGAAATCGAGGCTCAGGTGATCTTCAGTGGGATTCTGCCTGTTCCTAGAGAAGGGCAACAGCAGTGTGACAAGATGATGATGATCAACAGATGGCTCAGGCAGTGGTGCTATAAGGAGGGCTTTGGGATGTGTGGCCACTGGGAAGCATTCATGGACAGAGGACGGTCCTCTCGGGATGGACTTCACCTGAGTAGGGAGGGAAATAGTCTTCTAGGATGGAGGCAGACACAACAGATTAAGAGAAATTTAAACTAAGAATTTGGGGGAGATGGTTGGGAGATGTCCAGGTAATCTCCACGCTGGATTTTAACATTGAGAGGGAAGAAAACGAAGTAAGAAAGGATACAGCCGTGGGTAGAAGAATGGACATGAGAAAAGATAGTGTAGATACCAGTCTAATAGGTGATACTGGCAGTAGAATGTCTGTTTCTAATCGGGTAAAGAATGTGAGCGAAGCCAAAACAGCAAAAATTAAGATGTTTGTACACTAATGCAAGCAGCCTAGGTAACAAAATGGAGGAACTAGAGCTAGTGGTGCAGGAAGTGAAACCAGATATTATAGGGATAATAGAAACATGGTGGAATAGTAGTCATGGCTGGAGAATAGGTATTGAAGGGTATGTTCTGTTTAGGAAAGACAGAAATAAAGGCAAAGGTGGTGGAGTAGCATTGTATATCAATGATGAGGTAGAATGTAACAAAATAAGAAGTGATGGAATGGATAAGACAGAGTCTGTCTGGGCAAAAATCACATTGGGGAAGAAAGCTACTAGAGCCTGCCCTGGGATAGTGCTTGGGCTGTGCTATAGACCGCCGGGATCCAATTTGGATATGGATGGAGACCTCTTTAATGTTTTTAATGAAGTAAATACTAATGGGAATTGTGTGATCATGGGAGACTTTAACTTCCCAGATACAGACTGGAGGACAAGTGCTAGTAATAATAATAGGGCTCAGATTTTCCTGGATGCGATAGCTGATGGATTCCTTCACCAAGTAGTTGCTGAACTGACAAGAGAGGATGCCATTTTAGATTTGGTTTTGGTGAGTAGTGAGGACCTCAGAAGAAATGGTTGTAGGGGACAACCTTGGTTTGAGTGATCATGAGCTAATTCAATTCAAACTAAATGGAAGGATAAACAAAAATAGATCTGTGACTAGGGTTTTTGATTTCAAAAGGGCTAACTTAAAAAAATTAAGGAAATTAGTTAGGGAAGTGGATTGGACTGAAGAACTTGTGGCTCTAAAGGCAGAGGAGGCCTGGAATTACTTCAAGTCAAAGTTGCAGAAACTATCAGAAGCTTGCATCCCAAGAAAGGGGAAAAAATTCATAGGCAGGAGTTGTAGACCAAGCTGGATGAGCAAGCATCTCAGAGAGGTGATTTAGAAAAAGAAGAAAGCCTACAAGTAGTGGAAGATGAGAGGGATCAGCAAGGAAAGCTACATTATTGAGGTCAGAACATGTAGGGATAAAGTGGGAAAGGCCAAAAGCCATGTAGAGTTGGACCTTGCATTATTAAAATTAAAACCAAGAGTAAAAGGTTCTATAGAAACATAAATAAGAAGAAAACAAAAAAAGAAGTGGGACAGCTAAACACTGAGGATGGAGTGGAGGTTAAGGATAATCTAGGCATGGCCCAATATCTAAAGAAATACTTTGCCTCAGTTTTAATGAGGCTAATGAGGAACTTACGGATAAGGGTAGGATGACAAATGGGAATGAGGATATGGAGGTAGATATTACCACATCCAAGATAGAAGCCAAACTCGAACAGCTTAATGGGACTAAATCTGGGGGGGTCTAGATAATCTTCATCCAAGAACATTAAAGGAACTGGCACACAAAATTGCAAGCCCATTAGCAAGAATTTTTAATGAATCTGTAAACTCAGGGGTTGTACCGTATGACTGGAGAATTGCTAATATAGTTCCTATTTTTAAGAAGGGGAAAAAAGGTGATCCAGGTAACTACAGGCCTGTTAGTTTGACATCTGTAGTATGCAAGGTCTTGGAAAAAATTTTGAAGGAGAAAGTAGTTAAGGACATTGAGGTCAATGGTAATTGGGACAAAATATAACATGGTTTTACAAAAGTTAAATTGTGCCAAACCAATCTGATCTCCTTCTTTGAGAAGGTAATAGATTTTTTAGACAAAGAAAATGCAGTGGATCTAATTTACCTCGTTTTCAGTAAAGCATTTGATACGGTTCCACATGGGGAAATATTAGCTAAATGGAAAAGATGGGAAGCAATATGAAAAATGAAAGGTGGATAAGGAACTGGTTAAAGGGGAGACTACAACGGGTCATATTGAAAGGTGAACTGTCAGGCTGAAGGGAGGTTACTAGTGGAGTTCCTCAGGGATCGGTTTTGGGACCAATCTCATTTAATCTTTTTATTACTGACCTTGGCATAAAAAGTGGGAATGTGCTAATAAAGTTTACGGATGACACAAGTCTGGGAGGTATTGCCAATACAGAGAAGGACCAGGATATCATACAGGAAGATCTGGATGACCTTGTAAACTGGAGTGATAGGATGAAATTTAATAGTGAAAAGTGCAAGGTCATGCATTTAGAGATTAATAACAAGAAGCTGGGGACGCATCAGTTGGAAGTAACAGAGGAGGAGAAGGACTTCGGAATATTGGTTGATGACAGGATGACTATGAGCCGCCAATGTGATATGGCCGTGAAAAAAGCTAATGCGGTCTTGGGATGCATCAGGCGAGTTATTTCCAGTAGAGATAAGGAGGTGTTAGTACCGTTATACAAGGCACTGTTGAGATCTTATCTGGAATATTGTGTGCAGTTCTGGTCTCCCATGTTTAAGAAGGATGAATTCAAACTGGAACAGGTACAGAGAAGGGCTACTAGGATGATCCAAGGAATGGAAAACCTGTCTTATGAGCTTGGCTTGTTTAGCCTAACCAAAAGAAAGCTGAGGGGAGATAGGATTGCTCTCTATAAATATATCAGAAGGATAAATACCAGGGAGGGAGAGGAATTATTTAATCTCAGTACCAGTGTGTACACAAGAACAAATGGACATAAACTGGCCATCAGGAAGTTTAGACTTGAAATTAAATGAAGGTTTCTAACCATCAGAGGTGTGAAGTTCTGGAACAGTCTTCCAAGGGGAGCAGTGGGGGCAAAAGACATATCTGGCTTCAAGATTAAGCTTGATAAGTTTATGAAGGGGATGGTATGATGGGATAGCCTAATTTTGGCAATTCATTGATCTTTGACTATTAGCGGTAAATATGCCCAATGGCCTGTGATGGGATGTTAGATGAGGGTGGGATCTGTTACTATAGAGAATTCTTTCCTGTGTGTCTGGCTGGTGAGTCTTGCACACATGCTCAGGGTTTAGCTGATCGCCATATTTGGGGTCGGGAAGGAATCTTCCTCCAGGTCAGATTGGCAGAGGCCCTGTGGAGTTTTCGCCTTCCTCTGCAGCGTGGGGCACAGGTCACTTGCTGGAGGATTCTCTGCATCTTGAAGTATTTAAACCACGATTTGAGGACTTCAATAGCTCAGACATAGGTGAGAGGTTTGTTACAGGAGTGGATGGGTGAGATTCTGCGGCCTGCGTTGTGCAGCAAGTCAGGCTAGACAATCATAATGGTCCCTTCTGACAAAGTCTGTGATTCTTATGAAGAGCAGCCAATGAGTTAAAATCTCCCCTTTTCTACTGACAGGTATTATATTTCTGTGTACTTTGCAACTGTTATTGTTGATCAAGAATGGCCTATGGGCACATCTACACCACAAATTAGAGTGTAATTGTAAACGATTTAATCCAGCTAGCAAGGGTAACAATAGCACTGAAGACACAGCAGCACAGGCTTCAGCGCAGGTTAGCCGCCCCAGTACAAGCCCACTGGGGAGCCTGGGTACATTCTTGGGTTGCTAGCCCATGCTGAAATCCATGCTGCCACATCTTCCCTACAGTTATGCCTTAAATTGCAGTGTAGATGTATTCTTTATTGCTGCATTCAGGTTGCAGTCTCCCTGGAGGTGGGGGCTTGAAACACACTCCTAACACTAGCCTACTTTTCTGAGTCAAAGTGTGTTATACGCAAGAGATCAGCCTAGATGATCATAACAGCCCACCCTGGCCTGAAAATACCTGACAGCCCAAGATAAAAGCCTTTTTTTATCTGTTTGTAGCTCTGTAGTGTTTAGTGGGAGGAAGGTGTCAATATTTCAATACAGCAATTGACACCTCCTTTTCTCCCACCCTGTTAAACCTCTGACTCTCACTTGACTGTCTGACTCAGTGCTTACCTTTCAGTTAGTCATTTACACTTGGAATCAGGCTGCGAGTGCAATTTCGTCCTGTTGTTTCATGCAAATATTTTTTTTCTTTCCTAACGTGCAGCAATTTTTCTCTCACCCCCCTGCCCTTCCTCCCCGCTTTTATTTCCCCGTAGCTGTGGGCGTGCAAATTAAGCTGGAATTACTCCAACGCAAGTTCTGGATGGCTACACGGCAGGTAGGAATGGCAGTAATTCTGTGGAGACACGATTTCACCACCTTCCTTTTGCTTGTCCCATGCTATGCACTTTGATTTCTGGTGGCATGTCCATGAAGGCTTTTGTGAAATTTGTATGAAACAGATTTATGTGGTAGATTAGTTTTAAATTATGCTTTTCTCTAATCCTTTGATGGCTCAAATGCTGCATGAGCTGCACGTCTGATCTAGGAACGCTGCGTTAACTGGCCTGGCATTAACTCTGCTGCAGCTGACACATGCATTGTGGAAATAGGTTTGCACTCATTCAGGCTTTCGGACCCATCATAGAAAGCTGTAATTTGGGACACAAAATCTCCCTGCCCTCCCCTTTGCTATCCTGATCTCAGCAATGCTGATGTTGATGATGATGAGGTCCTACTAGCCTGTCAAAATAAAAAATAAAATAAATAAATAAAAAGACTTGCTCCAGGCTAGCAGGCCAGGAGAAATTTGCGATGTTGAGCTAGTTCAGACACTCTCATCAGATTGAGAGAACTGGGATAACTAGAGCATTTCCTGGGTATGATAAAGGAGGAGAATGGAAATGCCTTTTGTTACCAGCAAGGGGCACTCTCAAAATATCAGGGAATATGAGCAGCACATTGTTGGGAGGAGTCTCATCGGACTGACGAAGCAAAGAATGAAATGTCTGCCTGGTGCTCGCATAGGAAACGGTTACCAGGTTAGAATTATTCTGGTTTGAGCTCAGGAAACTTGTCTCCATGACTGGAGAACCCGAGGGGAATGGGAAAGGATTTTTATTGCCATTGGTGGCACAGGGAGGGCTCTTGGCAGGCTGGAGACTGAGGTGCCCTGGTTGTATGTCTAACAGGATACCTGGCAATAAGGAGATTCCCCACAGAGGGAATAGGAGCTCCTTGGAGGTTTATCAAGGAGGGTTATTGAAAGGAGGTTGTACAAGAACCTTCTGGGGGACATGGCCCAAGGAAGTAAACACATATTAATATACGTTAATTCCTGGGGTGAAATGAGCCTGGAAAGAGAGAATGAAGAAGCTGAAGGGTGGTTCCTGGATCAGGAATGAAGCCCTGTTTCTGACACTCACTCATGTGAAAGAAGAGTTTGCCCGACTTACAGGCACTAGGTAGCGGTTCAAGAAGGAGTCACTAATGAACGGTTTGTTTTTTCTCTCCATATCTCTTCTGCATACTGTACTGCTCCACATACCCACACTCCAACCCAGCCCAATGACACTGACGTAAGTAGACAGGAGCTCAGTACAGAAAGATCTCCCAGAGTTCCCCGCTGTGTCCCTGCCCTGTGTTGTATGATGCTTTGTTTGTCACGTGTATTTTATGTCATTGTAGGATATACGCTGTCCCTTGCCTCTAGTAGCTGGAGACAGTCCAAGCTCACTTATCTTGTGTTTTTCTTTGCAGTAACTAAGTGTCTTTGAAAAAAGAAAAGGAGGACTTGTGGCACCTTAGAGACTGACAAATTCATTTGAGCATAAGCTTTCGTGAGCTACAGCTCACTTCATCAGATGCATGCAGTTTTTCTACCGCATGCATCCGATGAAGTGAGCTGTAGCTCACGAAAGCTTATGCTCAAATAAATTTGTTAGTCTCTAAGGTGCCACAAGTCCTCCTTTTCTTTTTGCGGATACAGACTAACATGGCTGCTACTCTGATACGTGACTTTGGTAAAGCTTAAAGTAGACTGGGTTGCAGTGATTCAGAGACCCACCCAAGAAACCACAGAGCCTGATGTGGATTGGCCCCTTGGGAAGGAGTAGTGATGCAGAAACGTTTGAAGAGGCAGTCCCAAAATAAATGGGGAGCACAAATTCAACTATCCCCATCCCTGTGGTTTTCTCATGTAAATTTCCTGCTCTTTTTCGAGCAGAATGAACAAGGGTGATTCTAATCTCATTCCCACTGCTGCAAACCCAGAGTAATTCCAAAGGCTTTAAGAGAGTTCTTCCAGATTCACACCTATGCTGAGATGAGAATCTGTCCACATGCTGCTAACAGGGGTGCTGTAATGTAAGCATGTAGATGGGAACACATGAATTGGGAATGGGTGTTGTGGCCTTTCATGATGAAAATAATTCTTCTGGGTTTATTGGGGATTCTCACCTGAACTCTTGGATTTGGTCAGATTCTGCTGCATCACTCTTCTCTGGGCCAGTCCCCAACTGGCCACTGACTGGATGGTACAATCCTAATTGATACATTCAAACTTCGCCTTGGAAGACTATCCACTTTTCCATCTGTACATTATTAGTAAACTTTTCCCTGCTGCCCTCATCAACAGGCACAATAACGTTATAAATAGATTTAAACTAGAGCTAGGATCAAACCAACACCCAGGACCTTTACTTTGCAGGAGGGGCTTGAAATCTGAACATGGATCTGGACTTGAATTTTGTAAGTGGCCCCTGACTTTATTTTAGGCTGAACTAAACCTCAGATCTGAACAGCCTTAACTTCGGAAGTGTCTGAAATCTGGATCCAGATATTTGCAGCTTGTACCATATCTCATTTACACAAACTCTCTCACTCCTGAAGTCTTGTTACAGTATAATGAAATTCCATTGCTGGGCAATGGTGGAACTGTAGTTCTGAGAGATCACTTCAACCCCTGAGCTAAAAGATACAATGAGCCCAAACTATCCCTCGGCTTAACTCAGTTGTCTTCACTTTGGTTTGTTAATCTTCATCCCTATGGGTAATACTCTTGGGTTTGTTATGGCCATATTTCTCAGCCGCACAAACCAGAGAAAATCCAGAGTGACGTCAAGGGCTGCCACTTTTTTGTGTGTGTCATGCAGGGATGAAATAATCCCATTGTGACAAGGCAACATTTACACCTTCACATCATAACAATGGACCAGGTAATGTCATTGCCTATTAAACCATTATCAAGATGTGAAGAGCTGATGTAGCTGTGGCATGAAGATGCAACGGCACAAACCCATGGAGCCTGAAGCAAACTGAAAATTCTTTAATCATCCTTTGAAATACACTTACAGGACCCAGGATGGCTCCATGGAAATAGCAACTCTGTGCTGCAGATCTTGAGATGAGAAACACTAGCTGCGATTAATAGTTTTGCTGTGGTTTGAGAGGCCTATTTACCTGTAGCTGTTCAGAAACAGCCAGGAAGGGCAGGCGGAGAGGGGGTTATTTTATAAAATTTATTGCAGTTTTAAAATAATCAGCAGCTGATCCAGAGTAGGCAAGGCCTGTCATCTTTGTCATTATTCTTCCCAAACCTCAGGAAAGCCATAGAAGGGGGACCCCCCCCACCCTCTGGCGAGAACTTGGCAACACTGTGTCAACTTTCCCTCCCTTGCGCCCAAGGAAAATAACATTAAAAAATAACACAAAGAGACAGACACAAACACGGAATAGTTATGAAATGAATAATCACTTGAAGGCTTTTGTTACTCACTGTTTAACTCCTCCTGTCCCTATCCAGTTCAGTGGTGTGACACACATGTCAACTCTGGTATCTGTAGATCCTTGAATGAAGCAAATGGATGATGCCTGAGGCTATCCGAGCACATTCACATTCTATTGTGTCATTAGTTGTCTGGAAAAACCCACTGCCTGAGAATAATGCATCCCTAAAATGTAATGCCTTTATTTGGTCAAGATGTTATGAAATATGAAAATGCACTCTGTTTTCTCTCCACTGTATAATAATTTTTGTTATTAATACTAGAGGGTTTGATTCTGCCACTTGCACTGAGGGCTTGCTATCCAGCCAGTGCGTGGCAAGCTAGGCTGTGAACATACAGCGCTCTAGCCTGCTGCACGTTAACTGCCCTGGTGAGCCCCACTAAAGCACATTAGAAGTTGCCTTAGTCCACTGTGATGTACTTGTAGCATGTGGAAGCAGACAGCCAGTTAGTGCCCAGCAAGCTAGATTGCTGTAGATTTCTATCCCAGCTTGCCAGGTACTGACAGTGTAGACAAGCCGTGAGTAGTGCCTTGCTCTATGAGCAGTCCCTATTCAAAGAGCAAGGTCCTGCTCAAAGTGGATAAGGAAGGCAGAACCAGGCTCACATGTAATATTCAGTGGAGACAATACTCGTTATTTTGAGGACTTAGATTGTGGGTAGAGGGCAGAACCATTACTGGCCTCCTTGGCAGGCGTTAAGTGTGTGCTGCGTAGACAGTCTATTTCAAAATGGTAACTAACTCGTTGACCTGTACCCAGCTGTAAGATGTAGACCCTTTGTCCGATAGCCTCAAGGGGAAGGACAATGAGATACGACACTGTCATCATTTAACTTCTTCTGTTCCTTTCCAGTGCAGTGGCGTGGATGGCCTGTGTCCGCTGAGCTGTCAGGATGATGTAAGTTTCATTGAGTTAGTTAAAGGGTCTCTGTGAGCATTATGGCATGAGGAGGTCATTGTCAGAGGGCCTGCTCCTGGGAGGTTCTCGGAGCCTTTGGCTCCCACTAAAATCAATGGGAGTCAAGGGTGCTCAACACCTTACAAGAGGTGCTCAGCAGTACCACGACCAGAGTCCCCCTGCTCGTGAGCCAAACATTCAGTATAGGACTTGACCTAGCACCAAGTCCTTCAGGGTGCTTGTCTGGATCAGATGAAATCACCATGATACAGCATGTTGGGCTCAGAGTGCATCGATCTCCTCTCTGATTTGGCCAGCTGATTCTAGTGGCTGCTGAGGAAAATGCCTGTTAGAATGGAGAACATAAGGGGCTTCTCTCCCTATGTTCATGCCATCCAGGGTTTCCACCAGCTGCTCTACCATTGGACCCCAGCTGTGTTCTGGAGAGAATGTCCTCTCCTATGAGCAGTGGGGTCAGAGGAGAATCCATTTTTCCTGCTCAGAGAGGGTCTTTTCTGAATCCTGATCTCTCCCTCAGTCTGAGACAATAGGATAAACTGCAAAATATAGAAGATCAGGATTGCCCATGAAATGATGGAGCTTGACCAGGGTCCTCTCACTCTTATCCCAGATTTTTTGCCTCTGGGGTATCTGGAATCTTTTTCTCTTGGGAAAAAAAAATCTAGATGGAGGCAGGATCATCTAGTGCTTACAGCAGAAGAACTGGTTGTCAGGAGTCCCAGGTTCTCTTCTTCATTCTGCCACTGACTCACTGTGTGACCGTAGGAGAATTATTTATCCTTTGTGCTCTGTTTCCCCATCTGTGAAATGGAGATCGTAACAAGGGTTAGCTCACTATTGTTCATAAAGCACATTAACATCTGCAGGTGGAAAGCACTAGATAAATGCAGGGTATTATTACTATTGTATTAACAAGAGTGCTGTCTGAACTCCCTTCCTTTTCCAACAGTGTGTAGTGTTTTCTTAAATACTATTTATGTTACAGTAGCACCCCACACAGACAGAGTAAAAGACAGTCTCTGCCCCAAAGAGCCTACACTTTAAATACTATAAGCAAAGTGGACACAGGGTGGGAAGGGAAATGGAGACAGAGAGGGGAAGTGACTTGCCCAGGGTCACACATCAGGCTAATGGCAGAGCTGGGAATAGAAGGACCCAGGTATCCTGAGCCCCAGGACAATGCTCTGTCCACTAGGCTATACTACCTCCCCTGATATACTGGTAACGGTAAACAACCAACCATAACCAAAGTGCCATCTGTAATTTCACTTCCTTTTCCTTTTATCTCTGCAGAATCTGAACTGCTTCCTCATTGATAACAATGGGTTTATATTCATTTCCAAGAGATCCACAGAGGTAAGAGGGCTCAGATCTGCTTATGCAATAGAGGGGAGAGTTCAGATGCATCAGCCTTCAGTTATTCAATATGCAGACCCAGGATCAGGGCCCCCGCACAGCAGAGCAGGGCATTCAGCACAGTATTCTCCCTACCAGTCTTGAACAAGGGAGCGAGGGTTTGGAGACACAGAATAGGCCCCTGCTTTCTCACTTGTCCTTCCAAGCATCAGATCAAACAACCACTGGGGAGGGGTGCTTGGGGCAGACGGGAGGAGATGGAGATATCAGCGCTCAGCAAAGAGGCGTCACTGTGTTACATCCAATCTGCTGAAACCCTCCCCCAGCAATTGGTAAGTGAGTGGGGTCTGGAGGTTACAGCCTAGGGCTGCGAGTCAGGAGACCTTAGTTCTGTTCCCAGGTGTGGGACTGATTTGGTATATGGCCTTGAGCAAGTCACTCTAGTGCCTCAGTTTCTGCATCTATAAAATGGGAATAGCAATAATTACCTGCCCCTCCCCTCGGGGGCATGGTGAGTCTTAATTAATGAATGCATAAGTGCCTGTGAAATGCATTGGGACCCTCAGATGGAAGGGTACTAGAGAATGCAGAGTGTTGATATCATTCTGTCTCTGGGAGTTGGTTGAAGAAATGACTCTAGCTGAATCATTAAGTAAGAGCAGCCACAGTATAATTAATTAAACTCAACATCGTTTGGGGAGAGAAGGTACCGAAGGCCCTGTGACACTGAACTTCAGAAAGGGAATTTTTAAAGATAACGAAGAAACTAGTCAAAAAGGTGTTTATGTCAAAAGTAAAGAAATTAAAATCCTTACCCTGACCCTGGAGGTGACTGACGCAATCTACAAGAGTTATAAAGGGCATTCATTCCCATAAGCCAAAACAGAAGCAGGAAGGCAAGAAAAGAAACAGGATGGTTAAATGGCTGGGTTCTCAAGCCAAACAAGTGTCCTTCAGAAAATGGAAATCCAGCTCAAGTGAAGCCAATAGAAAGGAGCATAAACTATTGCGGGTACAATATACGGTAGTGTGACGGGGTACAGGGTACAGTCTGGACTGTTGAACAGCTGTGTCCCCTCAGTTCTCCAACCTGGGATGCCTCTTACACTGCTTTGCTGTAAGAACATCTACTCCTGGCCTGCTAGCATGTAAAATCAGCCTCTAGCATGTAAAATCACTCCCAGCTACCAAGTATTGAGCGCTACTCACTAGCCACTTTTGAATTAAACTGCAGAGCAACACCAGCAAGTTCTCTAGTCCCAGACTTGTCTCCTAGAACTATGCATCTTGTACTGTCCAGCACACTACTGAACAATGCAGGCGCATAGAAAGTCCACCATTTTATCAAAGGAAAATGATATGCACAGGCCTTGTTAGGCCAAATGGAGTTTCCCCACCCACTTCAATCCAAGTACACTAGTTAAGATAAAACAAAAAGATAAGTTTATTAACTACAGAAAGATGGATTTTAAAGGATTACAAGTGATGATGCATAAAAGTCAGGATTGGTTACAAAAAAAAAAGTAAAACACAAGCTAATGGTTAACTTAAACTAACAAAATTCAAAGCAAAGGTTTTCCTCGCCATACGCTGCAGTAAATTTCACAGGCTGGGTCTCCTTTCAGGCTGGGACCCCTCCCCTTAGTTCAGTGTCCTTCAGGTATTCATTGATGTCATGAGCAGAGAGATGGAAGGAAGAGAGGTGAATTGGAGGCCACTGGCTCTCATTTTTATATCACTGCCCCTCTTTGATCCAGCGGGGGTGCAGGTGACAAATAGTCTCTTGTGTATGTGAGTTCTGAACCGTCCCTGTGATGAAATGTAAATTTCTCGTTCACACCTTCCTGTTGTTGGAGAATGGCTGCTTAAACCGTGATAGCGCTTTAACACCAGACTGGATATTGGTCTGTCCTTTGTTCCTGAGCAATTGGTTTGGGCCTGCTTTTCTTTACTTATAGCATTTTACAGCAATGTGATACAGTAGAATCCTATAACTTTACATACAATAATGATATACTTATTTTACCAGAACACTAATGTTCAGCAGATTATGAGTTTTCAAATGATACCTTACAAGGCATACTTTGTACAAAAATCATCCTGGTCTTGTAAAAATGGTGACCATAGTGGTATAGACTGTCACAGGTAGAAATTAATGAGGAATTTGAAGAGCAAAAAGCCAAAGACAGAAACAAATTAATTCTTTAAGTAAATTAGAAGGAGAAAACTTTGTAAGAGAATTTGTAGGTCTGCTGGACTATTGGGGTTTAAAGGCAGCAAGTAAGGAAAATTGTTGTGAAACTAAGGTCCAAATTCTGATCCCCTTACATATTATGAGTATCATCTTACTCCACAAGAGTGCCACTGAGCTTAGTGGGACTGTTTGTGATGTAATGTGCTTCTCAGCATGGGTAAGGTTGACAGAATCTGGCCCTAAATTATTTCTTTATGTCTATCTTCACTAGAGATGATGCTGGGGAGATACATATCCCAAACCTACTCTTTTTAGATAATGAAGATGGGGCACTCTCAGGGATTCCGATGTCAAAAAAGGAGATGCAGGAACAAACTCAAACTGAAGAGCAGTAAGTCAGCATGGCCAGATGGTGTAGAAAGAAGCTGGAGAATGAAATGTTTAACCTTCTAACAAAAATATGCAACTTCATTAAAATCCACCCTATGCCAGATTACCAGAGAGTTGCAAATATTGCACCTGTCTTTTAAAAACGCAATGGGTAATCCTGGGAATAACTGCAGCCTTACTTCAGTACCAGGTACACTGGTTGAAGTGATACTTAAAAACAGAATTGTAAAACACCCAAATGGACATGACAAACAGTACAGCTTCTGTAAAGGAAATTCTGTCTAACCTCTTAAAATTCTTTGCGAGTGTCCACAAAATAGTACATAGTGGAGAACCAGTTATACCTTTATTGGAACTTTCAAAAAGCTTTTGACAAAAATCCCTCACAAGGGGCTGCTAAAGAAACTGTGTAGTTACAGGGTTAGAAATAAAGTACTGTCTTAGACCAGAAAGTAGTTAGGAGACAGAAAACAAAGAATAGGAATAAACAGTCCATTTACAACATAGAAAAGGTTACCAATGGCGTGTCCCCACGTTCCATAGTTAGACTAGTGTTGTTTAACATATTTATCAATAATCTGGGAAAGGGAGAGAGGGAAAGAGCAAGATGGTGAATGGTGCAGATAAAATTATTTAGGTAAATCAAGATTAGGAAAGAACATCAAAAGATCTTAATGGAGCTAGGCAAAGAGGCAATACAATGGCAGTTGAAATTCAGTATGGACAGCTGTAAGGTAATGAACATACGAAGGAATAATTTGAACTACACGTATACATTTCTGGGCTCTAATTTCACTCTCAGAAATGCGACCTGGGCAGCACTACGGACATTTCAGTATAAACATCTGCTCAGTGTACAATGATGTCAAAAAAGCAAACAAAATGTTACGATACATAAAGAATGGAGTAGAAAAAAATATTGCAAATATTGCAATGCCATTAGGTGAGTCACTGATATGCCTTCACCTGAAATGGTGTGTTTAGTTCTGGCCATCCTCTGCTAGAAGATGCAACAGAACTAGAGGGGCTTCAGAGATGGCTGAAAAAATTATTAGAGGCATGGGGAGAATTCCACAAGAGGAAACACTGAAAAGATCAGGATGGTTTAATGTAGAGAGCAGATGAATATTTACGCCTATTTACTTTTCTTCATAATGCAAGAAATAATGGACAGTTAATGAAATAGAAAAAGAAAAATTTATAAAAGAAAACCTTTGTTTCATTATATTCCAATAACCTGTGGAACTCACTGCCACACAATTTCACTGAGTCAAGAACTTAATAGAATTCAAAACAGCATGGTCATTTAGATGGTTAATGAGACCATCCACAATTGCATTAGACAGATTAAAAAATGGAGAAGGGATATAACCCTTACGCTTCGGGGTATAAATCAGCCACCGAGAGTGGGTTAGGAAATGAACTTCCCCTTTGGGCAGATTTTTCTGTAAGTCTCCACTGTCAGCCACAGGATACAGGAATAGATGGACCCCTGGTCTGCTCTTGCAGAGAAGTTGCTATGTTCTTACTGTTTGTACGTCTGGGGTGTTTTTTTGACTAAGTTCGACTATTTCTTTACCTTGACCCTCACATACTTAAAAAAAAAAAGTCACATCCCTGAAGCCATTTCCCCATGAACAAAGGCAACGGCAAACTGCTTAATGCCATTACTGCTGTCAGTTCTGGGCACATGGCACCTGTATTCCTCTTGTGCTACCTCTGCATTGCCCCTGGGTCTTATGGAAAGTGAGGTTTATGCAAAGCTGTTCGCTGGAAGATCTGACGAGTGAAAACCTGTCATTATCATGGATTTGGATAAATTATAAGCATTATCCGCGTACCTCTGAGATCAGGCATTCTGGCAGGCTCCAGTGCTGTCAGCTACTGTAGTTGTTAACTCCCCAGAGCTGAGGAAATTCATCATTTCCCTTCTCAGTCCACTGCTTGCCAGTGACTTTCTTTTGTTCATGTTTCATTTGTATTTAGATTGGCTCTTTATTTCACCTGTTACCATTGGTCTCTAAATTGTTGAATCCTACATAGGATTCCTACAGCCTTTTCCTCTGCGACAGACATCAAACAAATGGCAGCTACCCCTCCAGTAGAACACACAGGCAGTAGATTTACTAAATCGGGAGCCTGAGGTCTGGGTAGGGCAGCCTTCCTGGTCTGTGTCTGCACACTGGACATCTCACCACACTGCAGCCTTTTCCAGCCTGGGTCTCCACACAGGACAACTCACCACGCTGCAGCCTTCCTGGATCTCCACATGTGGGGCATCTTAACACAGGGGAGCGTTTCTGAATCTGGATTTCCTTGAGGGAACAAGTCAGCCAGCTTGCCACATTGCAAGTCAGCCAGCTTGCCACATCCCTATCCGAGTTAGCTATTTAGGTTATATGTGCCTAGTACCTGATGCTGATACCAGTGTTTTGCAAGTGTATGCGATTTAAATACAGAGGCCAATGTCTGCATATAAAAGAGAGAAGGACAGAAGTTCTGCCTGCAGTGCTTATCATGCAAAACAAACCAGGAAGCACATCAGATCGTGAATGAGTCCATGCGGGAGAGTCCAGTGAGTCATGCAGTACCGTGTGTCTCAAGAGGAAGCTTTCCCCGCATCCCATCTGTGCCTCAAGGCAGCACAAACTGTTACTGCTCTAGCATGAACAGTGGTGGGCCCTCGTTCCTATTTCTCCCTGCATTTGGCCAAAGAAAGGCAATCAAGGAACCGGCTTCTTGTTTAAAACAAACAGAACCTGCCAACAGTGTGACACTTCCCAGCATATATTTCAAGATAAAAATAGAGGAACGTGCCAAAGTGTGTGTGTTCTTACAGTGATGACATGAGCAACTGGGATTGAATGGCCTTAGCTACTCCAGAACCTGAAAGATCTTCTTCCCCATGTCTCTTCTCACTCCATCCTGCTGCTGTCCTTTGCCTTGATCTGACACCGCCCCCGTCCAGGGCATATAGCCTCGCTTTGATCCATATGTTGATAACAGGGATTCCACCCACAGTATAGGAGATAGTTTTAAGAACAGACAGTGGATCATCCAAGCTAGGCCGCCCTATGCCTTGGGAGCTGGAGGGGAGGGAGCGGTCCAGTAACCTCTTCCCAAAGGAAGCAAGCAGCTTAGTGAAAGCTGAGAGCTGCAGAAGCTTAGGAGTTGGGCTTTAATGAGTGTAAAGAGTTGCTTTGTAAAGAGTTTGAGTGTAAAGATTGTAAAGAGCCATTTGGGTTTACTAAAAATTGAGTTCTCTCATGTTATCAAGCACACAGTACATAAAAGTACCTAGCTTTGAAAATCTAGTACTGTAGGTCAAAAGACCAGATCATTGCTGTTTTCTGGATGTACTTTCTGGGCCTTATTCTCATTTATACTAAGGATCCATTCAACATTTACATTGCCACTGCAAATGAGAATCAGGCCCTCTGTGCTCAGGAGGAATTGCAGGAACTCAGTAAGACATCCCAATATTCCTGAACTAGACAGGCCACATTCATAGTCCAACAATGGCCCTTTGACCTTGCCATGCCAGCTGCAGATTATGAGGTGTTAAATCCAACTGTTCTGGCTCTCATTACTGCTACAGAATGGTACTAAATGAAGCAGCTGGACCAATAACCACCATAATCAGATTGAAAGAGCCAGTGAGGTGAAAGAGCTGCAGCTTGCTCTGACACCTCTGACTGAGTCTGAGATGATTAAAATCCAAATTGCGCGGGGACGAGGTAACTTTGCGCATATGTATGTGTGGTGGGAATGTCTGGCTCTTTAAGAGTGTTGGGAGGAGATTTTTAACCAAGTATTACTAATGTTGGATGATTATTATCAAATGATTCTTTGGTAAATCCTCCTGAGGCTTCCTAGTGGAAATGGTCACACTCACAGTAATGAAGAATTCATCTCTCAGTTGCTATTGGCTGCTGAACTAGTTTCTCATTAGAAAAGGGAATTTTCGCCCAAACTAGAAGAATGGTTCCATAATATCTGAGAGATAATTCTTATGGAAAAATTAACGCATCAGATCTGTACACTGCAAAATGGACAGAAGACCAATAAATAACTATTTAGTTACCCTAGCCCATCCTCAGAGAAAGCACACTTGCCTGAAAACAAACCATTGCTCTGACAAATGTTAAACATAACTATAGTGGACTTACTCTGGTTTGTTAGTAAGTAAAGGCAGAATTGTTGTTGAATTCAAGAAAATCTCCAGAGGCAACTACATTGATGTATATAAAAAATGTTCACCCTCTGATATTGTAATAACCTGCCCAATCGATAATCCTGACTATATCTTTGCACAATGTCTCTCTTAAACAAAAAAAGTGATACAGCCATTTTTGTATTTGTTAATAGTGCACCTTTGGTACCTGTGTGGCTGTGATTTGTAAAATTGCTTATGGTTCCTAAACATGTAACTGCACATACACATTCTGGCTCTCTGCCCCCCTATAGTCGCTGAACCACACAGAGATTTACGAGTCCGCTACAGATTTTGAGCTAACATAGCTGGGTCTTTTAGCTCAGGCAGGAGGGGCACGTGCTTTCAGAACCTGTGAGCACAGGTCACAAATATTCACAAGCGAATACAGGCCCCCACCTCAAACTTCTCAGCCAATCAAAAGCTGGAGCTATGTGATACCTCTTTAAAGGTGCTTGTTGTTTATTAACAGTATTCACCAGGCAGTATATCCTTCAGCTTCTAGACCAAATGGATTGGTTTCACCAATAGAAAGCTTGGGAACTTTATCACTAACATTTCTCTCTTCCCTCTCCCCTTTTATCACTTTGTCTGTGCAGACCGGAAAATTTTTTGGTGAAGTGGACGGCTCAGTAATGACCCAACTGCTAAACATGGGAATGTTCAGGCAGTAAGTGGAGATCTCCTCTGTACCTTTCTTCTGTTAGAAGGTGATAAAGGTGGGGATGGAATGTATTGTCCCAGTGACAGTGGTATAGCTGACTTTAAGGACAATGAGGGAAACCATGAGGTGGGGCAGGAAGTTCGATTATTTCCCTACTGTCAATTTTCCTACAGACTCTCCTTCACCTAGCATCTTCCCCCTTACCAGAATCCTCACATTTCTTGTTTTCTCCCTTCTCCTGCCAGGCTGTGATGCAGCAGGGAGGGGGGAGTGTTGACCTGGGAATGTGGCAGGGGAGTTTCATTGGGGATGGAAAAGGAGTGGCACTTGTGGCACCCTAGAGACTAACAAATTTATTTGAGTATAAGCTTTCGTGAGCTACAGCTCACTTCATCGGATGAGCCTGTAACCTGAGCCTGGAGGGGGAGGGGGAAGGTAACACCTCTGCCCGGGAAACTGGACAAAGGCGAGAGCCTGCTAGAGGGGTTTTGGTTTCAGTCTTGTGGTGGGAGGTGGAACGCAGGGAACCCCAAGGCTGGGGTCTAAGCTCCTTGCCCCCCAGAAGGACTTGGCTGAGGGGTCCTAGTTGTACCCACAAGCTCTGTTTTAGACTGTGTTCCTGTTGTCCAATAAACCTTCCATTTTGCTGGCTGGCTGAGAGTCATGGTGAATCCCAGGAAGAGGGGTGCGGGGCCCGGACTCTCCCACACTCCGTGACACAGGCTTCTCTTGCTTACTGGATCCAGCTACTGCAAAGCATTATGGGATCAACTAAATCCCAAACTGCCCCAGTCTTGCACTATGGGAACTGCACCTATGTCTTAGTCCCATATGTTAGAAGGTGGTGTGTGTGTCTGCTTTTGGTTGAAAGCTTTTCAGTTTCTCATCAGGCCTTGAAAGACTTTAAATGATTGGCTGGCTGCCAGAGACCTCCTCAGTAGCTGCAATAGAGTTGGTTGAAAATGTTTTCCCTTTGAATGTCCTTCACTGGTTTAGTTGCATGCACACTAATTCTTTAGTAAGTTCAGAAACAAATTAAACATTTAGATGGATTAAAAATGGCATCTGGGTTACTCAGGTAGATAAATTATAATCCTCCTGCTGGACGACATACAATGGTCACCATCTGAATTCAGGAAGAAATTTCCTCCTTTGGTATAGTATTGCACAGTGTAGCCTGTGTTAAGTAAAAAATAGGTTTTGGCCTAAGTGTAGAAGAGTATGGAGAAATTAAAGTTGCTAGTGTAAGAAAAGTTAGAGAGAAGTTGAAAACAGTAAGATAGAAAAATTGAAGTTGGCTACAATGTAACTTTGCTCATGTCCTTCCTATGTTTTGCTTAGAACTAGTTTTAGCAGTGTTTTACTGTGGTTTTAAAAATGATAAATGTTTTATTAAAATGTTATCTCTATTAATAGCATGAAAATATATTGTTATAGATGTCAATTTAAATGATGTGCAATGTAAAAAACCAATAAAAAGATGACAAAAATGTGAATATCGTAATAAGTGGGTTTAATGTTAATTATTCTTATAATAGTTATAAAAAAGTAGTTTTGTTAAAATTGAGGAGACTTCCAATCAATATCAAAAAAGTACCGTTAGGTTCCAAGCTTATAAAACTGTACTTTACTCTGTTGTCAGTGGACTAATCACCCATTGACAGACTTTCACCGTCAAGTATAAGTATAACTGTAGTATTGTGTAAGTAGTAATTGCATGCCTGTTTGCTTAACTAATCATTTTTCTTTTGAATCAAGTTCAGTGTATCATTCACTGTGTCGCCTAGTGGTCCTTTGCTAAATAGATTGTCTGTAACCGACTAGGGGCTCTAATCTGAAAACTAAGTTGTGTTTTATTGCACCCTTTTCTTTAACAGCTTCATATTAATTGGGAACATTTCAACATAAAAGTTACAACAGCTACAACACCTCTCTCGGCAGCATCCAGCATTAGCCACAGACAGGATAGTGAACTAGATAGACCATCAGTCTAGTCAAGCATGGCAATTCTTATGTACAAAAATATATCCAGGATATAGCCTGAGTAGGAAAAAAAGTAGCTCACACTTGAGTGACCATCTCATGGATGGTCGCACTTCTTGCTTTTGACTGTTTGTTTGCTTTGATTTTATAGGGTGACGATGTACGACTATCAGGCCATGTGTAAAACGCCCTACCATCATCACAGCGGTGCCCGGCCTCTGCTCAGTGTACGTATCTCCCTATAGTCAGCCCATTGCATGAATGCTCATCAGTAGTTTGGTCCAGAACTTCTCTAATGTCTTGAAACATATTCCTGTTAAGAGATAAGCAGTTGTTTGTTCTCAAGTAATAGGAAATTCAAACCTGACATAGGACAGTGCAACTCCATTTCCTTCGGCCATTTACATGCGGTCTGAAATTGGCCCATCATGCCTATCAGGCATATAGGGAACCACAGAAATCTATGCAATGAACTGTCACCAGTACAGTGCCAGGCTTTTCTTAGGTTACAATCTGTAGATGAAAGTGGAGGAATTGACTGGCCATTGCAATGTCAGCATCAGGAGAAAGTCCTCTAGGAAGAGGCATTCAGACTACCATGGAAGAGATGAAGACATGGAATAGAGGGACCAAAGCTAAACGTTCTGAGAATAGCATGTAGGCCAGGAACTACCTAAAAAGGTAGGTAGATTGGGCAGTAGGCAATCCACTTTAAAAAAGCCTGGATGGATATGGGGTAAATATGCTGTGTTATCAAAAGCAGACAATACTAACTTTAGTGCAAGGCTGCTAATGCCACAGCTTGTACCAAAAGTACCACTTACCATCAGATGATAACAGCATTTTAAACCGGCATTGTCCCATTTAGTTGGTTTATTTCCTTCCTTGCTCTGTGCTCTCAGAGGTCACCCATACCAGTGGAAAATCACCAAGTAATTACATCTTCAAAGTCCCATGCACATTTGGAATAAACTCTCTGACCCAATGTAAGTGGAAGCGTGGAGATACTATTGGTAGCAAGGAGACTCCACTGGCTTTTGATGCATTTTGCAAATTTCCCATTGATTCCAAGAGCTTAAATTCTAGCCCATTTCCAAGAGTTTGCTTGGTAGAGAGAACCTAGATGAAATATTGAGTCCTGCAGGACAACTGTCTTTTCTGTGAGCAGATCTTTATGGTATTTCTCTTTTTTCTTTTTCTCCAGCCCATTTATACCTTTTTCGCTGTATTGAAGTGGCTGATAAGTGATTTCCTCATGTGAGTACATCAGTTTGGGAGGATCACACCAACAGGAGATAGATCTAACAAATTCAAGCACAGGCTCCTTGTTAAGACATGACTACAGTCGAACCTCAGAGTTACAAACATCTTGGGAATGGAAGTTGTTTGTAACTCTGAACAAAACATTATGGCTGCTCTTTCAAAAGTTTGCAACTGAACATTGACTTAATACAGCTTTGAAACTATACTATGCAGAAGAAAAATGCTGCTTTCCCTTTATTTTTTTAGTAGTTTACATTTAACACAGAACTGTACTGTGTTTGCTTTTTTTCTTTTCCTTCCCTCCTGCTGCTGCCTGATTGCATACTTCCAATTCCAAATGAGGTGTGGGGTTGACTGGTCAGTTCATAACTCTGGTGTTCGTAACTTTGAGGTTCTACTGCATAGGCATTTCTGTGGCATTCATCACCATAGTACCTGAGCACCTCACCACAGCCCTGTGAGATACAGAAGTACTAATATTCCCATTTTGCAGATTGGGAAGCAGAGGCACCGAGTGGTCATGTGATTTGCCCACGGTCATCAGAGTGCAAAGTCTGTGGCAGAACCAGAAATATCACCTAGCTCTCCCAACTCCCAATGCAGTTCCTTTAACCACTAGACCATCCTTCCTTTTCAGATTTGACTAAAATCAGTTGAGAGCAATTGTTCAGTTGAAAAGAGATAAAGAAAGAAGAAATGAGTCTGTTCAAATAAGGATCCTAGTGACATTCTGGAGACTATACCCTATATTTCCTGTGCATGGTGCGGGGGGTGGGGGAGGAGGGGAGAGGAGAGAAGAGAAGTTTAAACAGGAGCACGGGAGTCAGCTTCCCCTCAGATTGAGGAAGTTCAGATCTACATCTGGGTCCAAATGTTGCAGCTTCAGTCAGTCTTTACATTGGACCCAAACTGAAGCACCGAATCTAAAACATCCTTGCAGTTTGGAAAAGATCCAGAGTCCAAGGCTTGAGCCCATCTTTAGTACAGATTAGTTCACCAGGCACACACTGCAGCTGTCGCTGTGTTTGCATAGTACCTGCTTCTGTCACACTGATCAATCCTTACTCCACAGCTGGTTCTCAAGATGCTTGAATAATTTCTCAGCCTCAAAGGCCACAGAGCTAATGAGTGCACTGGGTGCGAGGCAGCCTACACTGTCCTTCGGAAATAAGGCACAATTAGCCATTCCAGAATGAACAGAGCAAATCAGAGAGCCCAAGGGATGTGCAGAAAGGGTGAAAAAGGTCTCAGGCTTCTGCTGCAAGAAAATTCACATTGCACATTTTAGGACTTGGGCTCTTTAGGCCCTGGCAGTCCACTAGGCCATCTCTGTGACACCTGTATCCTTCTGGACTAGTGTAAAATGTCCTCTCTTCTTGCTCTTTTGTCAGATTTCTTTTGGAGTTCAATATTTGTGACTTCTGGCCCTCAGACAACTTGGCAGATGGTAAGTATGCAGGAATACAGCTACCCCACAGCACACAAATGTTACAGCACCACTGGAGGAAGGAGTTACACAGAAAAATTTTGCACAGTGCCAAGGCAACACTCGCACATGGGCACCAGGAATTTAGTCTCCGGGTCCTATTACCACCATGTTCAAGACCTGCTGAAGCTCCAAAGCTGAAAAGCACTCAGAATGAAGTTCGTGACTCAGTGTCCCAGTGCCTGGGGCTATGGTGACTTTACAGCAGCTTAATATCACATGAAGCGGTAGAATGGTTTCTTCTCCCCTGGTATCCCGATAAGTTTTCCCCACATTGGACCAACTGAATATATAAAAGTCAGTGGTGGTGAATATTCAGTTGAAAGACTCCCTCAGGTTCTATGGAATTCTATAGCCAACATATAGTTCTCCATTAAATGATACAGGATGGTTTTAAAAACCTATAATTTGTCATTTCCTACTACCTTCTATATCTGTATCTATCAGTCAAGACAACGAAAACAGAACATTGCACAATAGTTGAGCACAATGCCTCATTAGGAGCTGGAAGGATCCGTATGAATTAGGCTGTATTGTAATATGAAATCCTCACTAGTTATTCATAGGGTCTGATTCCTGTACTATTCATCATCACTTCCTTCTCTGCTTTCTTTCATTTTCCCCTCGCTCCATCCATGACCTCCCCATGTGACTTCATACATTCACTGTGCTGCCATCTTGTGTGACTGTCATGTGAACCCATCTTCATTATGTGACTCGGATAGCCAAGTCCGTCTTCCATCATTGTAAGTAGACTGAACAATTTGAGTTTCCTAGGAATGGAAAGGGGAGGTTCACAAAGCATTTAGTCAGAAGCCTTAAGATGGGAAGGGGCAAGCAAATCAATCCTCTTGGGTTTTTTCCTGCAACGGTCCTGAATTTGCAGTGAGGTTTCAGAGCAATGGAGGCTGTGGTGCCTAACAGCAGGTCTTTGCATTGCCGATGGATGGGGATAGAGGTGTTGTTATTTGTTCCATTTGTTGAGCTGCCAATATGGACTAGGTCTCTGAGAAGTCAATAAATGGAGGAAAATACTAATCTCTTTAGTTATTGGCTGACCAGACAAAGCCTAGCCAATTATTACTACAATACAGATGGATCCGTGGCCTCTTCTAATATCAGCAAGTAAGAAGGGGCCTTTGACTAACTAGACCTTGTAGGGCACTTGGAGACCAAGCTGTCACTATGTCTCTCTTTCCAGGAGCTATGCAGGAAATGAACAAATGATAAGCCACTCCTTCATATGAAATAAACCACACTGTTTTATATACTTCAAATATTAACAGGCAACATAGGTTTTTCTTCCACAACATCTTGTCTTAACTCCGCCTCACTAATAGTGCTATGGTAATGCCAAAATAGTTAAATCAATACACCCCCCAACTGGGGACTCAGTTGAACCAGTCTAAAAGTACCTTATACTGGTATAGCTTGTTCTCGTTCACTATGGGAATAGCTGTACTGATATAAGGTACTGCTATAAGAGCATCCATGGTAGGGGAGTTCTACCACTTGAACTATATGAGTACAGTTAAAAACAGTGTGTGATAAGGCCTAGTATTACTTTATCAATGTAACCATAGAGTAATACCTCAAACATTTCTCCTGCTACACTGGTTTTTCTGCACCACCTAGTGGCTTTAAGTATCACTACACTTCATTTTTGTCAGCAACTTTGCCTTTTTTTTGGCACCGTCCACATTTTTCTTTCAATCCATTTCTCTGGGCAGGTCTACACTTATCGGTAGATTGGCATTGCTGCAATCGATGCAGTGAGTGTCAATTTAGCAGGTCTGGTGAAGACAGGCTAAACTGTGGGAGAGCACTCTTCCATTGATTTGTGTACTCCACCTCCCCGAGAAGCGTAAAGGAAGTCAATGGGAGATGCTCTCCCGTCAACATAGCACAGTATAGCCACCGCAGTAATGGATTTAACTACATTGACTTCAGTTACGTGAATAACGTAACTGAAGTTGCGTAAGTTTGATCGATTTACCATGGTAATGTAGACCAGCCCTCAGTCTCTCCGTTCCCCAGTCCTCATTTCTGACTTCATCTCTTTTTGCCATTGCAGCTCACAAGCATAAGAAACATGATATGCTACAGCCATGCGACACAGAATACCCTGTCTTCGTGTACGAGAGCACCATCAAAGAAACCAATGGGCTGATAGAGTGCGGAGACTGTCAAAAGTAAGAAATAAGTCTCCCCTTTTATTTCAGGACTTTACCTGTAGACCTCCATTCCTTCCTCTGGTTCATCCCAGCTCATTGATACCACCTGAAACTCACTGAAAGAGAATGACAATATTCTAGAACAATCCCCTGATACACTGTGCCTGTTTGTCGCCAGCATTTTTAAAGCACCTCACACGCAGGGTGACCAGATGTCCCAATTTTATAGGGACAGTCCCGATTTTGGGGTCTTTTTCTTATATAGGCTCCGATTACCCCCCCACCCCGTCCCAATTTTTCACATTTGCTGTCTGGTCACCCTACTCACACAATCAATGGAACTCCCTGGTCACACTGTGTATCAGCAGAGGTAGACAGAGAAATCTGTCAGAACCCCTGGTTTTAAAATAAAACACGAAAACAGAATCTCCTATTAATACCAAGAGCTGGTTGGGAAATAGGCAAAAATGCACACACAAAAATCAGTCAGTCATTTTCATTCCACAGATTAAAGAGAGGAACAATTTTTTGTTTATTCAAAAAATTTTTCAAACATTTTCTGTTTAGAAAGCATTTATTTTCAATAGTTTTTAGTTTTCCTTTTTCTCCCTATTTTCATTTGTTCCCCCCCCCCTTCCATTTTTCCACAGAAAAAAGGGGGCAGGGAAAAAGAGAAGAAATAAAGGAAAAATTATAAACCAAAAAAGGCAAAAAGTGGGTAAATTTCTTGCTTTCCAACTTCATCAAAAAACATGGAAAATTAAAAAAAAATTGTGAAAGTTTCTGATTTTGAATAAGTCATTTTTCAACAACTAAAATGTGATCAGCTCTTAATAACCCTTACATTATTAAAGCTGAAAATGATAAAATTAGATTATTTTTTACCCTTTATGCTGGTGAGTTTCACATTTTCATTTATAGTCAGCTTGCCTTTCGGGTTGCCAAGCACTAGCCTAATGCTGCAGTCTTTGCCACCCACACACTGCAGGGAGATATTTAAATCCATTTTTTAACACTTCTCTTGATTTTAGGCTTTGCAAAAATCTAATTTTTCACAGAACCCAAGTGTGGACTCTAAACAAATCTAACAGATGCTCTGGGTAACTATAGACCAGTTAGCCTGATATCAGTCCCAGGCAAAACAATGGAAAAACTGTCATGGGATTCTGTTGATAAAGAACACCATGTATATAATTAATGCTAGTTAACATGGTTGAAACCTGATTTAATTCTTTGAGGAGACTACAAGTTTGGTTGATAACGGTCACTGCGTAGATGTAGTAGACTTTTGCAAGACATTTGACTTAGTATCACATGACATTCTGATTTAAAAATTAGCTCTATACAGTATCGATAGAGCACATATTAAATGGATTAAGAAGTGGCTAACTGACAGATCTCAAAAAGAAAAGGAGTACTTGTGGCACCTTAGAGACTAACAAATTTATTTGAGCATAAGCTTTTGTAAGCTACAGCTCACTTCATCGGATGCACGAAAGCTTATGCTCAAATAAATTTGTTAGTCTCTAAGGTGCCACAAGTCCTCCTTTTCTTTTTTCGGATACAGACTAACACGGCTGCTACTCTGAAAGATATCAAAAAGTAACCCTAAATGGGGGAATCATCAAAGAAAGGGGGAGGGTGGTGTTTCTTGTGAGGTTCCACAGGGATCAATGCTAGACCCAATGCTATTCACCATTTTTAATCAATGATCTGGAAGTAAATATAAAATCACTGCTGATGAAACTTGCAGGTGACCCAGACTGGCAAATAACGATAAGACAGTGCAGTCATGCAGAGCCATCTGGACTACTTGGTAACCTGGGCCCATTCAAACAAGAGGCTTTTTAATATGGACAAATGCAAAGTTGTATATCTAGGGCCAAGTCATACAGGCCATGACTACAGATTGGACTATATGCTAGAAAGCAGTGACTGAAAAAGTTTAGGGAGTCCCAGTGGACAAGCAACTAAAGGGGAACTCCCAACGCAATCCTGTGCGGAAAAGGGCTAATGTGAGCCTTGGATGTACAAACAGGGGAGTAGTGAGGAGGAGGAGTAGAGAGGTGATTTTTACCTCTGTATACTGCATTAGTCAGACTGATACTAAAATACTGTGTACAGGTCTGGCGTCCTTTGAAAAGTAGTTTGCATAGTTTGAGATGATGTAGAAACGAGCCACCAAAATTATTCAAGGGCTGGAGAAAATGCCTTACAGTGAGCGCTGTAAAGAGCTCTAGCTGTTTAGATTCTCAAAAAGAAGAGTGAGAGGTGATCTGATTACAGAATACAAGAACCTTTATGGGGAGAAAATAGTGGGTACTAACGATAGGGTTCTTTAGTGGAGAAAGGCATAATAAAATTAAGAACCAAAGAGTGGAAGCTGTGGCCAAACAAGTTCAGATTAGAAATAAGGCAGGTATTTTTGATAGTGTGGGTGATTAGCTCTTGGAACAAACTATCAAGAGAAGTGAATGGATTTTCCAGCTCTTGATGTCCTCATAGCAAGACTGGATGCCTTTCTGGAAGATGTGCTTTAGCCAAACATACCACCAGTTATTGGGCTCAATACAGGGGTTTCTGGGTGAAATTTAAAGGGCTGTGATATATAGGAGGGGCAGACTAGATGATCTAATAGTCCCTTACAGTCTATGAACCTCTGAATTGTGCAGACTGGGAAGTACATATGGGGCTAGAGTGGAGCTATGTTTATTAGAATGAACTTTTAGAGGTAAATTGTAAGTTCGCCACTAGGAATTGAGGATAGGTCACTATTCCCTTCCCCAGCTTCTGCTTCCTCCTGCCAGTAACAAATCAAGCTATCATCCCCAGCACAGCTCTACTGAGGGTAGGTATAAAAGCGGCGAGTGTGAGCTTTCTGGACCCAAGGGCCAGGTAGCCTGCACACAGGGGTGAAAGTAACTGAGGCCACTTACTGGTACAGCGCGGGGCGGCTCCGGCCCCCAGAAGGGGCACGGCCCCTGGTGGAAGGGGCGGGGCTGGGGGTCAGCATCCCCCAGCCAGCCCTTCCAGACCGCCTGGCCTATGCCACCCAGGGCTCCCATGTTGATTTAAAGGGCCCGGGGCTCCAGACGCCGCTGCTGCAGTAGCAGCAGCAGCATCTGGAGCCCTGGGCCCTTTTAAATCGCCGGCCCCAGGGCAGCTGCTCCCTTTGTCCGCCCCTCCCTCCCCTCCCCGCCCATCAGCAGCCGGGGCGGGGGGCAAAAGGGGCAGGGACGTTAAAGCGCTGCAGGGTCCTTTGCCGCGGGAGCGCTTTAACATTAAAGCACTGCCCCTTTTGCCCCCCCGTCAACGGCCCTGCTGGTACGGACCCTACGGCAGGGCCGCCGACAGGGGGAAGGGGCAGCGACAGGGGAGGCAAGAGAAGCAGAGACGTTAAAACACTGGTGTGGCAGCGCTTTACTGTGGGCTGGGTATGGGCCGGGGCGGGTTCTTACCTGCAGGAGGTAGCGGCCCGTACCGACTCGCTTTCACCCCTGCCTGCACAGGAGCATAAGGCAGCATGGGTGCTGCATTCTGATTCTCCCTTACACTCACCCAGCCGCCTACACGTACATTAGAAGCTGCCCACAGAAACTGCAAGGTGGGGGAGGTAATATCTTTTATTGGCCCAACTTCTGTTGCTGAGAGAGACAAGCTTTCGCGCCACGCAGAGCTCGTCTTCAGGTCTGGGAAAGGCACTTAGAGCATCATAGCACAAGGCAATGTGGGACAGATTGTTTAGCTGAAGTAGTTAGCACATACTCTAAGGGACCATTCAAGGTAGATTTCAGAGTAGCAGCCGTGTTAGTCTGTATTCGCAAAAAGAAAAGGAGTACTTGTGGCACCTTAGAGACTAACCAATTTATTTGAGCATGAGCTTTCGTGAGCTACAGCTCACTTCATCGGATGCATGAAGCGAGCTGTAGCTCACGAAAGCTTATGCTCAAATAAATTGGTTAGTCTGTAAGGTGCCACAAGTCCTCCTATTCAAGGTAGAGTGGCCCATTCATACCTCTGCAGTCATAGGACAAAAAGAGGGGGGTTAGACAATTACAGATGGTTGTAATAAGCCATAAATCCAGTGTCTGTTCACGCCGTGATTTTTAATGTTTAATAGAGTTATGAATTTAAGCTCCCAGGCTCAGCTTTTGAAAGTGTTGTGAAGGTTTCTGTTGAGGATGGGGACTTAGAGTGATCGCTCTGTGAAGCGTTCACCTACAGGTGATAGGGTGTTTTTGTCTTATATTGTTTTCCTGAGTGAATTCAGTCAAAAGTGTCGTGATTATCTGGTTTCACGCACGTAGTTGTTACTGGGGCATTTAGTGCACTGGATGAGGTACACCACATGTTGTGATAGGCATGCGGAGGATCCATGGATTGTGAAAGGTGTGTTGTGTTGATCATTGTAGAAGTGGAAATATGTCTGTAGGTTTTACATGTTGTTCTGGCAGGGCCTGGTGCTGCTTTGAGTTGGTGTGTCCTGGTCTGTGGGGAGCTTGCTTCCAAGGATGAAAAAATGCAGACATTCTTACTTTGCCATCATCGCTACACAATGCTACACAGCACCTTCTTCCGTTCAACGTTTACAGATTACAGAATACCCATTCCCCTCAAAATCCCAGCAGAGGGCAGTAGAGCACTGCAGTTCATACTTGTTTTAGCTGACTTTGTAGATCAGGGGTCCGCAACCTTTCAAAAGTGGTGTGCTGAGTCTTCATTTATTCACTTTAATTTAAGGTTTCACGTGCCCGTAATACATTTTAATATTTTTAGAAGGTCTCTCTCTCCCTCTCTAAAAGTCTATATATTATATAACTAAACTATTGTGGTATGTAAAATAAACAAGGTTTTCAAAATGTTTAAGAAGCTTCATTTAAAATTAAATTAAAATGTTGATCTTATGCTGCCGGCTGGCTCAGCCCGCTGCCGCTCAGGGGTTCCATCCGCCAGCTCCTGCCAGCTGGGATCGCGGCTGCTAGACCTGCTCAGCCTGCTGCTGGTCTGGGGTCCCGACCCTGCGTACATACAGTGGGTACCTACCTTCTCCCTGGTTCTGGCTATTCTCTTCCTCTCTCTCTGCACTGAGATGAGGGTGGGAGTGCGCTGAGCACAGGGCCGGGGGTGAAAGAGCAGGCTGGGGGTTGGGGTACAGGGTCGGGCCAGGAGCTAGAATGAGGGAGGGGGCTCAGGGTTGGGGCAGGAGGTTTGGGTGTGGAGAGCTTACCTGGGCAGCTCCCATTTGGTGGGAGGGGTGCAGGTGGGAATGTGGGTGGGGAGGGGGTGCAGGAGCTCCTGTTTGGTGCTCAGGGTGGGGGGTGCAAGAATCAGGATGTGGGGGGTGCAAGAGTCAGGGCTGGGGGCCTGTGAGGGGGTGCAGGTGTCAGGGCATGGGGTGTGGGGGGCCTGGGTATGTGGGGGGGTGCCAGAGTCAGGGCTGGGGTCATGGGGGGGGCGTGAAGGAGTCAAGCAGAGGGCTGGGTGTGTGTGACGGGGCTACAGGGCTCAGGGCAGAGGGCTGGGGGTGTGGGCTGGGGTCGTGGGGTGCTCATGGCAGGGGACTGGAGGGGGTATGCCCCGCTTCCACCACCCCCTTCTCCAAGGCCCTGCCCCCGCTTCTTCTCTGCCTCCGCTGGGAGCAGCGAGCACACTGACCCCGCTACTCCCCCACCCCTTTGCAAGGGCCATCAGCTGATCTGCTGGCATGGAGGGACTGAGAGGAGGAGGAGGAGGGGCAGAAACCCAGCACAGGGCGGGAAGAGGCAGGGGAGCCGGCAGGACCAAGCTTCTGCCCCCTGCCCCCGTGGGAGGGGGTGGGAGGTAGAGAAGAGCGGGCCGGGCGGGGCAGGATTTTTAATAGCACGCTGCTGCTGCCCCAGCATTAAAAATGAGCTCGCGTGCAGTCTTTGGCACACGTGCCATAGGTTGCCGACCCCTGTTTTAGGCACACTGCATTTGGGTGTCATCACCAGAGCTGAAAGAAGAAGGGGAGGGCGGGGGGGAGGTTAGGAACTGAACTGAAAAATCTGGCTGGATTCTAACCAAAACCATTTAAAAAAATTTTTTTTTTGTCAAACTTGAAAAAAATTAAAAATTTGTTTCAAATCAAACAAAATATTTTCGGTCAATTTTAAATGAAGTTTTTCAGTTTTTCTGTTTGGTGTAGCCCGTTTTGGGTGTTTATTACATCTCCCCATGTTTGGGGGGTGGTTTTTAAATAAAGATATTGGCAAATCTGCATCTGAAATGTTATGAAACAAAAAGGCAAAAGTCTTCAAAACAAAAATTTGACATAAAACGCGTTGAATATTTTGGGCCGGGGAGGGGGGGGTTGAATGCAGCTTTTCTCAAAAATTCATAAATAGATTCAGAGCACCAAAAATGCATTTTTCAATGAAAAAAAATCTATTCATCAAAAGAATTTCACCCAGCTCCAGTCATACATAACCTAGCAAAATACAGGAGTTTGTTGCACCCAGGTGTGGGGCTGGGATTGCAGGGAATGTTCAGAGTTGTTCCCACACCAGGAGTGTGCATTAGAGAAAGGGCTAGGAGGTGTAAAGCCTGAGGACTCACCGAGGGATGGTGAGTACTACTGGCTATGTACAGTAAGGATGTATAAGGTTGTGTCTCACCCATACATAGCTACAGCATCATGCAGATAGTTTTCTGACTACACTTATACGCAGCTATAAAATGGGGTGGGGACACTTGTAATTACAAAGTGACGCTTCAGATTCTAATGGCACAAAACATCACGCAGCCACATTATGTGAATGTGCTGTTTTGTATTATGGTGTTTCTATTTTTCTCAACCAAGTTTCTGCAACCTAAGCAAATTCTTACCTTTATAGGACAATATATAACACACACAAATGTGTGTGTATTTGTCTAGTTTGGATTTTTTTAAATTCAAATAGGTTTGGCATAAAAAGGTACCTTAATTTCATCAACTGAACCTCACCTCTCCTTGCCCCGCATTCTCTCTGTTCACTGTTCCTCTCCCTTCCCTGTCCTTTCCCTCCTGCTGTCTCTTTCCCATTCTCTCTTCTCCTTGTATTCCTTGCCCATGGACATCATCAGCAGGTGCTGCAGTTTCCCTATCTTTTATTCTAATCGCCTGCATTGGGGTGGGTGGGCTTATAGTTTCTCTCTCTCCCTCCTACAGGATGTTTGTAGCACAGCAGATTGCCAACAGTAACCTCCTGCTCCTGGTTACAGATGCTGCCTGTGACTGCAGCATCTTCCCACCTGTCCTCCTGGAAGTGAAAGAAGTCAAATATATCCTTCTATCACAGTGTGTTAGACTCTGCAGCCCTTTCTGCTGTTCTCCCACTGCACCAATTAGTCGGGGGGTGGAAGATCGGTTCCTGTAGCAAATAGCATGGGGGAGGAGAAAAGAGGAAAGGGCAGAGAGGTATGCTCCATTTGTGATGCAGCAGGATGCGAGTGTCGGTACAACAGGCAGGCATGGTGGAGGGAGCAGGGAGATAGAGCAGGCAAGTTAGAGATGTGATTGGAAATGAAAATCTTCCCTTTTAGCCACCCAAGAAATCTAACCCCATTTAGAGCCTGGTGTTGAAAAGTGGCCTCCATTGTGATGAGCAGAGTGCTGTGCCAACCATTCACTGCAATGCAGGGGCTCCTGTATAGATATCTATGCTTGCTCCCTGCCCCACATACCCACGTGGGAAGGGAGCAGCAGCTCAGTGGGGACTCCAGCACTGTGGAGTAGCCCAAGCAGGGGTATACGTGGATCCTCACACACCCTCACTTCCCTGCACATACATGAGGACTCATGACTGAGCTGTAACTTGTTAAAATACAAAAGTCCGTCCCATTCTGTTACTGCCCCTTATAAATAACCTGTTACTTACCCTTCAAGCAGAAGCTGGACCCAACTCTCCCCTTGTGAACTGGCCTCAATTGGCTATTACCTATTTGTATAAGCTACAGAGGGAGGGCATTTTGCAGACTATGCTGGGATTCTAGGGAATGCACTCACTGATCCACCAGCCCTTCTAGGGTCAGCAGCTTATTTAAATACACTAGAAAAAACCTAATCTGGGAACTTCTGAAACACAGGGAGAACAGCTGTAATGCTTTGTTTTTATACAGCACTAGCAGATGACCTCAAAATGGCTCACAAACACTAACAGACTAAAGTGGCCCAGCACCTCTGAGAGGCAGGGAAGTATTGTTATCCACACTGGGGAAACTGAGGGACAAAAACACTGATTTGCCCACACTCACACAGGAAGCCTGTGGTTGAGGCAGGAGTCAAAATTTTATCACCCTGCCCCAAGGCAATGCTTTAACCACAAAATTATCCTGCCGCCCTCTGCTACAGAATATACAAAAATTTTTAACAAAGATCTCTGGGAACCTCAGTGAATGGAAGCATGACTTTCCAATTGCTAGCCCCTGAGAGTGCTGGGGAGGGCATAGAAGCTACGAACGTGTCAGACACTTCCATAGAGACCAGTTAACTCTGTGCCTGGTATCACCCGCTAGCTCCCTCATCAGGCTCAAATACAGCTGAATAGGAAAAGTAATGACTAGTTGGCATGATTTGTGATGTTAAAGAATAGTCATGGTAGAGGTGGGGGAAGAACCAAAGGGTTAGGATAATAGGGGGAGGAAAGAGACAGACATGATTGTGGTGGGAGAACAGACGTCTGAGAACAGTGGCCCAGTTATTCTGAGTTCAGGTAAGTCACCTACAGCAGGTGTTTCTTTAATTCAGTCCTGCAGGATCATGCCCCTTCCTTATTAACTGGTCACATTAAGCTTTCGGTCCCTATTATCCTGTCACCCCATGAGGTAAAGTAGCTAAGCATTTCTGCCTTCTCCCCAGCCTCTGTTCTGTGCACTCCCTCCCCAGCACAGAGACAAGCTGTGCTTTCTTTTTACAGTCTTTTTCTTCCATACCACAGCTTATTTCTTTATACAGCCTTGGAGACTAGTCCTCCCACATTGTGAGTTTGTTTCTATCCCGTCTTATCCTCTCTCCGTCTGAATTCCTAGGGCCCTTGGACTCAGCTCTAAGATTCAGTCATAGCCTCACGCGGCTGTGTGAGGGACCTCACAGTCTTTTGTCTGTGCTGCTTTTGTCCCGTTCTAAATGCTACTGTTGGTCTTAATGGCAATAAACATAACGCTTCGGTGAAGTGCGACAGGATGCGCTCCCAGAAAGTGAGACGGCGGCCAGATACCTGCCACGCATTCCATCCGGAGGTACAGTAGGGACCATGGGGCGTTGCAGCTAGGGATGGGGGTGTCTTGTGTTCGGTCTCATTCACACCACTGCACCTACTGCATAGGCTCAGAAATGCCCAAGAGCTTGTGATTATGTTCATCCTATAGTGGTTTTCCAGCAAAGTGGACACTTAATTAAGGTGATCACCTTTTCAAAAATGCAAAACCGCCCCCTCCGCAACTCCCGGCCAATGGGAGCTGCAGAGGCAGCACTCAGGGCTGGGACAGCATGCAGAGCCTCCCTGGCCACCCCTACATCTAGGAGCCTGAGGGATATGCCAGCTGCTTCGGGGGAGCTGCGTGAAGCCAGGCAGGGAGCCTGCCAGCCCTGCACCAACCAGACTTTTAGCAGCCCAGTCAGCAGTGCTGACCGGAGCCACCAGGGTCCTCTTTCAAGTGGGTGTGCCAGTAAAAAAAAAAAAAAAAAAAATGGACATCTGGCAACCCTACTGGCAGAGGCCTTTGTTTTTAGACCATAAGATCCTAGGTCCCTACACCACAAGTGTGTGTTTTAGCAAATGGCCAATCCTGTACATATGCAGCCTGCCATGGACCCAAGAGACTTTGCTACCTCAGCCTACTGCACCTAAAGGCAGGAAGTGCAGATCCTTGCACTAGTAAACGGCTGTGCATGAATCCCTCAAAGCCTGTAAACTGGTGCATGGAGCTGGCTGCATGCAAGGGGCCTCAGTGGGGCTGCACTGGCAGTAAGTCCATGGAGGCTTTAGGAACCTGAATCCCAGCACCGCTGCCATGGGGTGTGGATCCTACAGCACTCAGAGGCTGGGGGAGCAATTTCTGGCACTGGTGCATGGGTCTTTGAGAGCTCTAAGAGAGGTTTTAGGACAGTTGGTTTTCCAGCTGTCTACATGAATGTGTGACATGCTCTTGGAAGGTCCCCCAGCCTGAAGGCATGAGGCCCTTACTCTTGACCTGTCCCTTCCTCTCTGCTCAGTGTGATATTGACCAAGGCAGTGAATACTGTGGGACATTGCGCTGGCTGCAGCCTCCACCCCCTTCATTCCATAAGCTCCTGAGCATCCTGGCAGTGGGATGAATCATTTTACTTGCCCTCTTGTAACCCTAGAAATAGATTTGCTGATCTTGTGCCTCCTCCTCATTTGTTCTCAGGAGAACGCTCAGGACTGCGGTGGAGCTGCTGAGATCTCAGCCTCGCTGACATTACTCCTTCTAGCGCTGGTGACCTTTGCCGTCCTCCTGCGGTGACAGAGTCTACCACTATCCTTACAGTTCGCAGAAATGGTGGATAATACAAGGGAGTCCATTACTTCCCAGGGACATTCTTAGAGCCAGAGTTGGAGCTGTAGGAGGGGAGGAGCCCACGATGTAGGCACTTTGAGACTTCCTGTGGACTTGTGGGGACAAGGCATTAGAGACCCCTCACATATTGGCCTGTCTCTCTGACAAAAGGCGTATAGTTCAGTTTTGTGTTTACAATGGAAGCTATTTCTTCCAAAAGAACTTGCAGCTTGAGTCCTGGCCACCAGGGCTGAGGATCAAATGGGATTAACTGTCTATGCAATAAACACTGGATTGGCTATTCCCAGCTCTGGAGACATTACCTGACAGATCAGAGGAGCTCATGAGGGATGTGAAGGCTCCAGGAACATCTGATACCATCTTCCTGTGGCTGGTTCTGCCCCCTTCTGGCGTGGCACCTCACTTACACTTGCCTCTGCTGGTGATGGAGTCCATGCAGATGCAGTGGGGATTTCACCAGTGCTATCCACTACGTAGCAGAGCTCTCCATAATGTAATCTGCCTGGCTGCACCAAACCAGGCTGATTTACTACTGCGTAGGATGGTTTGAACTGGGCACACATTGCCCTTCAGGAACAGTAGGGGTTTAGATATGGAATTTTATTTACTGAACATATTGCTCACTGGGATCAAGGATTTTCAGCACCTTGGATTCCTGGTGGTTATGGGGCACAGGGAAAGTCAGTGAAGAACAGAGTTAGGTATAAACTGCAGGGCAGGGCAGCAGTAAGGAAAAATACCTCAGTGAGGCTCTGCACAAGGAGGTGGTTCCCCAACATAGGGAGGTTCCTAGAGACCAGATTCCCCACATCAATGTTATACAATTCGTAACCTGGAGTGCACTATCTTAAAAGGAGATCTGAGCCGAGGAAACAGCACAACTTGGCTAGTTATACTTATTTCAGCAGAAACTGCCATAGAGCTTTAGTCCCCAGAACTGACTTCTCTTAAAAAGTGATTGAACACCTTGGAAATTCTAACAAGCCTGCATACAAAAGGAAAAGGCACCTGTCTGTTAAAAACAAAATGAAATAGCCCCTCCAGTCGTAGGACCTACGTACAAAAAGAAGAAAGGAGAGAAGAAGAAGAGGAAGTGGGGTTTGTGCTGCCGTCTGCTTTCTCTGCAGAAGCAGCTAAGAACGAAACACTCGGAGCTCTGCTGTCCTAATCAGTTGCTGAGGCCACAGGCTGGGCTAGAGACAGTGGCAGTCCCCCACTAATGATTCTGGTTGCTCCCAGCTGCCAGGCCATGTTTTCAGGCATTACAAACAATGACCAGGGAAGAGGAAACAAGGTCTTTTTTTTCCCCTCTTTTTTCTTTTTTGTTTTTTTTTTAAATGAAGTGCATGCCATGGTCTCTTTAAAAACAAAGATATGGCATATTTTAAACAGATATTTAAGGTGTATTCTGTTATACTCGGGACTGATCTCAGCCTTGTAACTCCAAGCAACCCCAACCCACTGGTCGTGATTACAGCCATGGCAGAGTCTATGGCCTGGGGGCAACTGAGTCATGCAACCCCTACAGTGCATTGGCAGCTTGCCAGGAGCTCAAGGGTTGGCCCTGATTTGCCTAAAATGGAACAGATGGCAGCTGACTTAATTAGTAATACAGACATGGAGACTACATCTCCCAGCATGCAGTACTGTCAACTGGGCCAAGGTCTGTCGGGGCCTCTGAGTGCTGCCATAATACCAATAAAACATGAATAATAAAATAATGAGGCAAAATGATTAAAGCATAGTCCAGCAATGAGCATTGTTAGTTGTACCATTTGCTCCCACTTCCCACGGCTCCCCATTATTTGCTCTCTCTTGCACCATCTGTCCCTGAGCCAGCCCCTCCCCCTTTTAAAAAGGGCCAGACTTCCCTATTGTAGACCATGGACTGGGCATGAAGGAATGACAGAAAGAAAGAAAAAAAGTAGCTAGCCAGGCAAGAACTGCCAGTGTCTAAAGGAACGGTCGTGATATTTGGTTTGAGGGGGGTAGGGCATGGGGGATATGGGGACAGAGGCCTCCTGGTCTCTCCTGGTCTCTCCTGCCTCTAGCTCCAGGCTCTGTGGGCAGCTCCAGCTGTTTTCCCTGCAGCAAAGACCTCCGCCTGCCCTGGCAGAGGTGGTGAGGAGCTCGCTCACCTGCCCCCTCTCTGGCCAGATCCATCTGCTTCCCCTGCAGAAAGCTCCTTTGGAGTTTTAATCTAATGATACTGCATTTTGTCATGGTGCAGTTATACATATTTCACAAGCATTCCCCCCTTCTCTCCCCCATAAGGGGGGAATGCTTGTGATTGATGCTCACACTGAGCATGCTCTGAGTGATGGAGGAGGCCCCTGGGGTTTCAATTACTAACCTGCAGCACCATTTGGGCAGTGCTGGATGCTCCTTTGTCTGGGACTCCCTGCTGCCCACAGGGAAAGGAACATGATTTATAGACCCACTGTTAATGCTGTGACAGCCAGGCTTACTGTGGGGGAGCAAGCCAAGGGAAGCAAGCTAGCCTGCATGAGGCACCATGTGCAGCCTCACAGAACACTACACCACTGCACTCTCAAAAAGCCTGAACAAACAGGGTCTTGTGCAAAGCCAGTCCCAGCAGAGTCTACGCTTCCCAGAGCCCTGCTGTCAATCAGGGAGAAAGAGACAGATGCACAGACCAGAGAGGTGTACAGCAAACTTAAGAGTTTAGCCAACAGAGTACCATGAAGGCTAATGTCTGTCAAATTTCTTTGGAAGCACCTACAAAAAGAAAATGAGGAGAAATATGGATCCAAATAAGTAGATAAAGGGAAGAGTGGCCCTATCTACCCAGTGATGCTGCTGATGTGACCTGGGACCAAAGTGCAGAAGTCAGCCTTTTGTACTCCCTGAAGCGGTCGCTATACAGGCCTGTTTATGACTAAAGGCTGGTTTCCCTTGAAAGCAGACCTTTGCATTCTCGACCAGTGGCCTAACAGAGCACTGTCTGATGCTCCTAGTATTTTTAATCCTTAGAAGGGTGAAAGGTTTTCTTTTTGAGACTCTCAAAGGTGCTCCAAACATACACCTACAGCTTTCCCTGTCTGCGACATAGTGGGATTTACTGTGCTCCCAAGCTCTGGTTGCTTGCTGGTTTGGCAGGGATATCAGCTCTCACGTGGCCCTGGAGTTAAGGGAAAATGCCCAGAAAAAGCAGCTACTCCTACGGCCATCTTCCTCAGCCCTGCACACTTGGCAGCGCAGGCAAAAACAGGAGAGAAAAAAAAACAAAACAAATCACAACTGCAGAAGTAAACTAGCAGCTGTGAAAGAAGCCATTGTTCAGCTCCAGCTGAGTGGCATTATGCTGCCACCGTAGCATGGCATGATGATGCACAGCTGTAATTTTTTCCGCCTTGTTTAGGGCAGAGGCAACAATGTCTGTTTGCACACCTGTGCACATGCACATGGGGCTGTGGATCTCAGATTTTTTTTATGGAGGAGGCAAGATTTGAGGTGGGAGGGGCATCTTATAATGCCTCTCTCATCCCATCATGACCCAAGAAGGCTTCCCTATGAAAGTTTCCCCCAATCCCCGCCCCTTTTGCAGGAAAAGTTTCGGGTTTGACAAGTCTGCATTTTCTAATGAAAAACGGTCTTGGCCAAAAATTCCCACTCAGCTCTTCGTTGTTGTAATTGTATTGTGGAGAGGAGCACAAGAGAGCCCGCTTCTCTCAGGTGAATCAGAGGAATAAAGGGCACAGCTGAGAGGGTTGGTTCTAGATGGGGAATACATGACAAATGCAATTTCTTCTGGGACAATGAACTGACTTTACAGGATGAAGAACTGGCCATTTTTATTTACTTTACTAAACTCGAAAAGATGCTGTGTATATTCCAGAGCAGATTCTATTCCTGGAACCTAGGACACAGATCTGGAGTTTTAACTCCCAGTAACACTCAGCTAACTTATTTGGATTTTGAATCCACATCAGCCAGATGGTTTGATTTAGCACTGCAAGTCCAGTATCTAAGAAATGAGGGAGTGGGCACAGGGGTGTGTGTGACAGCCACTTACCATAGACACAGTCGTTTGACATACAAAATAGGTAGCATGGGAGTGACTATTGCCTAGATCAATGAAATTCTTGCTATGAGGGAAGGCCTTGAGGATGGAGGAGCTGGGCATTTGGAGGTGTCAGAGTTAATTGAAGCATCTCCAGCACTAAGGTCTTGTCTACACACAAACACACACCAGTTTAAACCAGTGCAAACCCACATGGCACTTAGTTCAGTTTAAGAGTGGTTTAATTGCAGTTTAGCTTCAACCTATATTCCTAATCAATTTAGGGCAAACTAACGTAAACTGGTTTAAACCAAAATAAGAGTGCCCAAACAGCCTTTCCCACCAGTTTAACTAAAATTGGTTTGTAATCATACCTTTAGTTAAAACCACTGCAACTCAGCACATAGACACACCCTGAAACTATGGATAATGGTTTCTCTGCTTCAGACAGATCACATTTCCTGCTTGGTCTCAGAGCTGAGATGTTCACTCGTTTGCATGCACCCAGGAAGAAGTCAGTCACACAGGAATACATGATGTCCATGTCTGTTCGCCCTCTCACAATGAGAAACACTGCTCTGGGCTGACTAGTAAATCTGCTCAACCGTGTGTGATTGTGGCACAGCCTCGTTGTTTATAATCCCCAAAACAAACTACAGTAGAGATTCTCCCAGGAAGAAGGGTCCACATGCTCCTAGAGTTTTTCAGAAGTGCACCATGAAAATTCTGTAAACAGCCAGGACATGTTCCAGGGTGGGAACAGAGAACAACTGCCACCCTCCTCCTTCCAGTGAGATGAGGGAAGGAGCAACGCTGAGGGATACATCATGCAGAAGCTTATCAATCATGATATTTATTCATTCCCACAGCTGCATACAATGCAGGCATGGGATTTTGACAGTGGCAGTTCTTATGAGAAGTCTGCAGAAGCAGAAAGCAGTGGTTGTGGCCTTCATAAAAGGTGCTGGTGGATTCAAGCAGCATCTACTGATAGAAGCTGTCTGGGGAGATCAGCGCTATGAAGACCTAACTTCCTTCCTATAGCAGTAGCAGCACTGTGGCCTTGATTAGTAGCAACAATATAGCTCTGAAGGCATTTAATTCCATGTCCCCCTGCCACAATCTTGAGTCCTGAGTTGAAAGGGGAGCGGTGGGAGGAAGCACACATTTTGGTTAAAATTCAGAAGTGCATTTGATGGGGGTTTGCAAAATGAGAAATGCCATGCTACAGGATAAAGTTATCCTACTACCTAGAACAGTGGCTGCAGCAAATATAAAAGCCCCGCTTTATACTGTACCACTTAAACATGATGCAGAATCTTAGCTCACATTGCTCTGCCTGTGGCAGAACTCCCACCTGAATTACTAAACCCTCAAGTACAACATGGCATGGATGGCTCCTTAGCTCTAACTAGGAAATGGTTTATGGGGGAAGAAACTGAGAATTAGGAAAGTTAGCCTTGGACTTACCTCACAGCATTAGGTGGTTGCAGTAACGTGTTTGGGATATTGTCCTGAAAATGAAAGCAGAAGCCTTTCAGCTGAGTTGCAGCCGTTTGACTTAAAAGCACGTAGGCTTTGTGGAGCAGGAACCAAGCCTTCTTCTGTTTGGCAAAATGCTAGTGTACCATGGACCCTCTGGGAAATAATAATGGATCAGTGTAAAGCTGGTGGGAAACCTCAGGATTCCAAGAAGGGGACCACATATACAAGAGTGCTCCTCCCCCCCCACCACCAGAAGATTAACGGGGAGGCAGTTGGCTCAGTCTTTGGTTCAACTGTATGCCCATCTAGCATATGATGGGGGCTATAAAAGCTCCTCTGACCAAACCCAGGTAAGGTGCTTTGCTAATAGCAGTGCCTGTTGATATTTTCAACACTTGGGAAAGTTGGAGGTCTCATGTGAAACTTATTTACTAGAAAGAGGTACCAGACAGAAATGTTATTTAACTTTTGTATTTTGTTGCATGAAGTTATTTTGGCAGCACCACTAAATGACCAATTTGTAGTGAGTTGACCAATTTTTAGTGTTAGTCAGAACATCTCTCCACCGGAGTGTGGCTCCAGGAATATCAAAACAGCTTCTAACATTCACTGTCCTTCACAAGAGCTTCCAGCATCCATGCTTCCCACCAGCTTGGTGCCCAGTTCCCAACCCTCCAGCAGGTAACCTCCTCACTGATTTAGAAGATGAATTCCACTTTTTTCCCCAAAGGAAGCCTTAGACCCTATTTCCTTTCATCATTTATTTGTATGATGGTAGCCCTAGAGGCCCCACTACAGTCAGTATGCCATTGTGCTAGGCACTATAAATAGCAAAATAATCCCAGTTTAGAAAGGAAATACGCTTTGTAGCATTTAACACATATTTGTTATTAGTTTTCACTCAGTGCTACTGCAGTGTTCTTTTCTGCTACTCTATGCACAATAAGGAGCTGTAAAGTTAAGGACGACTAGAGGGTTGGCTGGGCTCCATGGCAGCACAAAGGCTCATCTAATTCCCAGTCCAGCAGATGCCTGAGAAGACGGACAGGGTAAAGAAAGGCAATCTTGCCCAGGGAGACTGAAATATACCCATCCCTCTGCCCTTTGGAACATGACATAAGAATGACCACACTAGGTCAGACCGATTGTCCATCCAGCTCAGTATCCTGTCTTCCAACAGTGGCTGCTGCTAGATTCTTCAGAGAGAATGAACAGATCAGGGCAATTACTGAGTGATCCATCCTATTGTTCAGTCCCAATTTCTGGCAGTTGAGACACCCGGAGCTTGGGTTTCCATCCCTGGCCATCTTTTTTTTAAACCCAGTTGTACTTTTGGCCATCACAGCATTCCTCAGCAACAAGTTTCACATGTTAACTGCATTGTGTGAAGCAGTAAGTGTTAACACTAGTGACAGTCCAAACCACATTCTGACCCACCTTCATACTCCATGCACCAAGTTCTTCCGAGAGTAAAAAGCACTGACCAAGTTTCATTTTCTAATCCAAAGCAGTCAAATCCAAGTGACTCTTGGGGCAGTACTTCAAAACAGGCTTCTCTAGAAATTTAGTGCAGATATTGTCTATCCTAGAAAGGGATGCTTGGCAATAGGAAAGTGACTCGATGGCAATGATGCCAACAGGTCCCCTTAGCCCACAATTACTCAGCCAGTGTTTAAAACTGTTCTCCTGCTAGTGCAGACAGGATACACAATAAAGGAAGCATACAGAACACTGGGGGAGCAAGTGTCTACCGGACTTTTTGATAACGGAGCCATTTAACTTTGTAAGTAGCTGCCAAACCATTTTTAATCTCTGGAAACATTCATGCTCCTGGAATCACAAACAAGCTTATGGTTTGCTAATCCTGTTTGCTAGACTGATCCAGTTTATAAAATAGTTTTAAACAGGATTTGCCCAGCTGTTGACGAGACAAAAAACTTATTCTAAAACAATTTGAGACAAGTCAGGACCTACAATGCAAAGTGTCTAAGGAGGCCTAGAAGTAAAGCAATGTTTCCATCATACAACATACATGAACAAAACTTAAATTTGGTGTATTAGGCATAGAGGCATGAGTGACAAGCTTGATCCCTATGGTGTCAAACTCAAGGTCCATCAGTACAGCAGTGGGTGAAGGCCACAATTAAAGTATGAAGACTTAATCCAGGTGAGCACACAATATCTGCTGTGTATGGGCAACCTTGCTTAAGGCAGAGTTTAAAGAAATAAAATAGCACTGATCTCAGACTCATAAGCGAGTCAGACTAGACTTTTACTTCCCTCACTTGAGCCATAGATAAAGGGATGCTATCTAGCAACACTTGTGCAACTATTTGCTAGCATCTAGGTCCTGTCCTAGTGTTCACAGTACATCCCCAACCCTGCTCCAAGCAAGTAATGAGAACTCTCCAGGTCTCAGTTTGACATCTGGACTATCAGACCCCTTAATAAGAAGCTGATTGGTCAGCCAGAAGCATTGGGGGAGGGAGAAAATAAATTGTTTTATTCTTGTAAACATCATACAAAGCAAAGAAGAGCTAAACTTGGTCAATATCCCATTTGGTTCTTTTATTAGCAGAAGTTAAGAACACAGCAAGTCATGAGATCCCATCTTATATGGAACCAATCACCAGAGACCCCAACCATCAAAAATCCCAAAATGTGCTTTGTTGCTTCCAACAGTAAGCAATTTAAAAAAGAAAGAAAATACTGAACAAGGCCACTATTTAATGAGGAAGGAAAAGAGCTGTAGGTCCTATCTATTCTATGGCAATAATCTGCACACAGAGCAAGCAAGCCTCTGACCGCTGAGAGTAAGGCATTCAGGTGCCAACCTGGGAAGAGTTCTCAGCAAGTGCTACTGGGGGGGGGGGGGGGGGGGGGGGGGGGGGGAGGGAGAGGGGAAGGAGAGTGCACAGGTAGGCAGTTTATTGGAGCACAAAAACTTCCTAAACAGAGATTGACTGGGTTAAGAATAGCAGGTGAAGTGTGTTTTTGTAATAGTTCTGTGCTGTGTTGGGCCAAGTTACAATGTTCCTTCAGGGAGTGAGCGTAGGGTGATTCAGGATGGAGACTGCCACTTTTGCTGGTATTAATACAGAGGTATCCAAAGTGCTTTCCAGAACAAGTCTGGTTCTGATATGTACCATTGCTTTCTCAAGTAGCAAAGCACACCTCCTGCCTATGCTTATTAAACCCTCCCATTAAAAGTGCCTGGTTAATACTGCTCTGTATTCCAGTTAGGCACTGCACAAACCCACAAGACAATACAAGCCTTTCCTTCAATCCTATTGACATCTACTATGGTGATCCAACCAAGAAGAAAAACATCCCTATAAGCCTCCCACAGGCTCCAATAAAGCACCTCTTTCTACAGCTAAGCTTTATTTCAAAATTTCTGAAAATAACTAACCAAAAGGCAAGAGAGAAAATACTTGCTCTTTAGAGTCAGTGAGGAACCTTGAAGATAATCAAGGTCTTCCACTTCTATTCAATCCTATTAGACAAGATAACTGCTTGAAACATTCATTAATAGCCTGGATTCCCAAGAATGTTTACTTGTAAGATCTCTGCAATCCCCATTTTTCACTTGCAAATTTGAATTTTCACCCTTTAAAAATTTAGAACAATTTTACCTTCCTATTGCTTTGTGAACCAAAGCATTTTAGGAGCTGTTTAACTAATCCTATGTGAGAGATAATAACTCTTAAGTTTCCAGCAACTAGGCTCTTACTCCATTACATAAAACTTCTGTGTCAAACTATATATCTGACAATCAGTTTTGCCCCATGACTCAGAAGATTCTCCAACAATTTGCTTCTCTCTCTGGCTTCTGACTAGGCTCCAGAGATGAAGCCACACCAACCCAATGAGAGAAGACTATGCGCTTCCTGCTATACAGAGGCTCCACAATAGTCCAAATGGTCTCAATTTTACTTCCAGGTTAAAAAAATAAATAAAAATAATAAATTAAAAAAAGCCAGCTATCCCATTGGTTAAGCAGGGCTGGGAAATTACATTGGCTGGACCTGAGAAGTGAGAACTGTGCAGGGTTTAGTGCAGATTTAAAAGTCACAAGATTCTGTAGGCCATGGGGCTTTGTACACACATGAAGGTGATGCATTAGGTCAAGAGAAACCATTAAATCTGAGTGCTTTCTGCTGGCTGCTTCACAGCACAGCACTGCCCATGATACCGGGGAAGTCAGCTGCTCCCCCAGCAGGAGCAGCGGCAACAGTAGGACAGGGAGTCTATTGCAGGACAGGGAATTTAGTAAATTTAACACTGGAAAACATTAGGACTTCTGTGGATAAGGAAGAAATCCAATAAAAAAAAATCGAGTGTGTGCAAGCAGCCAAACAGTATTCTTCCTCTGAGTGCACAGCTCCTTCCTTCCAGTGCCAGCCTATCTTCCCCACCCCCATTACTCCTCACATGCTTACCCACCTGAGCAGCTGTTCTATTCTTTGACAAGTGCCATTAGCATCATATAATCATATCAAAACATGGCAGATCCATGAATGGCAACCAAAAAGCTAGTGGCTTTTGTTTGCAGAAAGGCCATTGCCAACATTTATGTGCCATGTTCTGAGCCCACTCCAAATACTGACCAGAATGCCATATTGCCCAGTACATGCCAGCTTCTGGGAAGAGTCTGCAGGACCATCATGCCTCACTCCCAAGGATTTTATCTGATCCTCCTGCAGTCACCTTTTTGTGCAAAATTGAAACAGTGTGTGGTACTTGCATGTTGCATCTATACAAAACCCCTTTCCCCCCCCACCCCGTTTAAAACATTTATATAAATTTATTTTAAACAGAAAGTTAGAAATCTTATTTACAATTTTTTCCCCAAAAGAGCATCTAAAATCAGCTCCTTCCCCTGCCCCTAAAGAAGATATAAATCTTAGCCTAGATTTAAAAAAGAAAACTGCTAAGCCATCCCTCCCATTTTCTACAAATAAATATGGCATTGAACAGAAGCCGATTTGGACACGGTCCTCTATAGCTCAATCTGTAGATCAAGAATAAGTTAGGGTTTAAGAATTTCCTGGTCTTCAAATTGACTCATTCCATCATTTGAGGTATAAATTTCTTGTGTCAGAAATCCCAAGTAGCTTCCATATCCCATCACATGAGGCTTGGATTCTCAGGTGTTCACGTCACTAGCCCGTTAACATCAACGCCTCTTGCAATCCTCTGTTTTGGTTATGATCCTGGGCTGAAGGCAGGTTTTACTGCATGTCTCCCTCCTCCGTGCAGCCTCCCCCAACTGTGAAACGGAACTCCTGAAGGTTTGAAACACCATGGAAGTGCACAAAAGCTCCAGCCACTACGAAGATGTGAAACAGCTGATGGGAGTGGAACTGTGGAAACAAGACATTACTGTTCAGCCAGAGACCCACGGAATCCAAGTACCAACCTCTTTCCAAAGAGACGTGTTGGGCTGAAGCATATAGCAGTGCACAGCAGCAGCAGCTTAAGATTACTTGCTGGGCTATTCAAGATCCCATATTGTACCAGTCACTGTATTATCACTGGCTACAGCATCTCCCCCTCTTCCAAGCTGTATTCACTGGAAGCAGGGGGAAAAAGAAATCTGCTTCAGATTTCACAGCCACCAGGATCACTTGCACACTTAAAATCTGAAATGAAGCTGTATGCCTTTCCTTCATATCTGTCTTTGGCAGATATCACACCAGCATGCTTCCAGTTCCCAGGCCAAAAAAGGCTTAGCAGTACAGGGTATTTTTTTCCTTAGACTCTTAATGCCTCGCAATAGGGATACACTGTAGCTGCTGGGATTACTGATATGTCCCATCTTACACACGTGAATAGGTACTGGAGCTCTGCTCTAGTCCTGGACGCAATGTCATCAAGTGGATTTTCAAAACACAGTTGTTCTGTCTGCTCCCCCACCATAAGGGGAACCAGGCTGAACATGAGTCAACAAGTAGTTTGAGGTTTTAGTTAATACTAAAATCTGAAGTTCAGTCACTGGCTATCCAGGATAAAAACCCAGGAAGCGAGGGATTACAGTGCAGCAGAATGGACACCATGAGGACGTGATATTGAGTATACCTCCCAGGCTAAAGGAAGAGGTAGTAGCATGAGCAGTGGGTTTGCATAAATGCTGTACATCTATTTGAAGTATCCCTAGGAGACTAGAAGCAAAGTGTCATGCATATGACAGAGCCTCAGTGACAAAGTACAGTCCCACAGCTAGCCTTTGTAAAGGCATTTCAATGATTTCTAACAGCATTGTGTCAACTTTTCAATGATCAAATCCACTAATCTGTTCCCAAATTATGAAATCTCAAAAGCAGCTTTTAAAGCAGTTACAGTTGGTTGCCACAATCAAAGAAACACAAAAGCATAGCAATACCAGACCTCAACATAACAAGCTTGTGTGTCAATCTTAGTACCCAGTTACTTTGCAGACTCACCCAGATATCACACTTGCCCGGGAAGAATCTCTCTGGTATACGGGCAGCATACAGCGCAGCACCAGTGATGTACAGACAGGCCATGAGTGCCAGCCAGCCTATCTGCCCCATTGTGGCTGCCTTGAGAAGGCCCTCAGAGATGACAAAGTGCAGGGTGGGGATAACACCACTGAGGCCGAGACCCAGAAATACTCCTAGGAGGTAAGGAAAATGGTGGAGTCAGGCTTGGACAAAGAAAGCAGCAATAGGCAGAGCCTAACATTCACAAAAGACTTAAGGTGGAAGCTGTTGAAGCTGGAGGTCCCAAGTATGGCAGCAAGTTTATGCCATAACAAAGTAAGTGCTCAAGAAAGTACAGAGTCCCTTGATACACTATGGATACTGGTCAGCAGTTCTTCTAGGCATACTAAATGTTATTTCGCTTAAAGTTAGTGCCTCTTTGTATAAGCCATCTATGCACCAACTTGAGTGTTAACATTCTTGGGCTATAGAGGGCGCCTAGATCCCATAAAATATTCTGCTACTGAAAGAGTATGGTAGAGAATGACATGCAAGAAAAAGGAAATGACCAGTGATGTAGACTGGGGTGGGCAAACTACAGCCCGTGGTCCAGATCCGGCCTGCCAGCCATTTTAAGCCCGTCCTCGAGCTCCTGCTGGGGTGCGGGGTCTGGGGCTTGCCCGGCTACAGCACTCTGACATTTCAGCCAGGGAGTAGGGTCGGGGGCTGCTCCATGTGGCTGGCGGAAGCAGCTGCATGGCCCCTCTATGGTGTTCAAGCTGGGGAGCAGGGGCGGTGGCCTCTCCACGCGGCTCCTGGAAACCACAGCATGGCCCCACTCTGGCTCCTGCATGCTCCAATGGCCCCCTCCGGTGCTCCAATGGGCCATCTGGCCGCACCCCTGTGCGGGAGCGAGAGAAGGGACATGCTGCTGCTTCCGGGAGCCATTTGCGATAAGCACCACCCAGAGCCTGCACCCCTAAGCCTCTCCCCATGCCCCAACCCGATCCCCCTCCCGCCCTCCAAGCCCCTCAATCCCAGCCCAGAGCACCCTCCAAACCTCAAATCCCTCATCCGCAGCCCCACCCCAGAGCCCATACCCTCAGCTGGAGCCTGCACCCCAACCCCCTCCGCCAGCCCTGATCCCCCTCCCACCCTCTGAACCCCTCAGTCCCAGCCCAGAGCACCCTCCTATACCCCAAACTTCTCATCCCTAGCCCCATCCCAAAGTCTGCACCCCCAACCAGAGCCCTCATCCCCTCCCACACCCCAACCCCAATTTTGTGAGCATTCATGGCCCGCCATACAATTTCTATTCCCAGATGTGGCCCTCGGGCCACGAAGTTTGCCCACCCCTGATGTAGACTATTTACAGTATAGCATACAGGTCGCCCCAGGAACAACACAGAAAAAATTGCACCTGAGGCTTATCTGACCCTGTAACTTGCCTGATCACAGCTTGGCTGATTTCAAAATTGTCCTAGCATAGAGTATTAAACCCTAAAGATCTGAATAAGAAGTCTTTTTGGAAAGGAGTTCCGTCCCTCATACAGTTAATATTCAGGAGACTGAACTCCTTGCTGTATCCGGACAGTCAGACCTTTCCTGAATATAAGGAATAGTACCTTGGAGTGCACACAGGTTTGTATACACACAAAACCCAACATGAAGAAACATGAGAAACTTGGTATACCATTAAATTGTGTTACCCAAAGACTCCTTATTCTTGATTGGTGAAGGCAACAGTAACTATTCTTGTCTACCATAGTCAAAGGGAGAAAAGCTAGATATCCACAAGATTATGATTATATGTTAACTGCTCAGCTGCACTCAGCAGGGAGGCTAACTACCACGTTTAGTGAACCTAATGGATGACAGCCGTAAGACGAGTCTATGGGAGTCGGACACAGACTGCTAGTATCTCACCTTTAAAAGGGGAGAGAGCTGTTTAATAATGATGGAAATACCGTTATCTGCCTCTCCCATTCCATGTGCTGCCCCCTACTCCTGCACCCAGAGGGTCTAACTTAACACCAATGCCTCTCTTATAGCAGATGTGCCAAGTTTACTGTCCAAGAATGCGTTAGTTGCGTTTCCCACACACTAGGACATCCTTTGGCAATGCAGACTTTTCCTAGGAGTATGCTTTTGTAATGAGTCAGTAGGAAGAAGCAACTGTAGTAAAAAAGCAAAAAATAAATTTTGGTTTTTACCTGCTCTTACCCCTCGGTACTCAGGGGTTGCAAACATGTCCCACTGGGAGACTATTATGGCTGCAATGCCCAGGACACAAATCACAATCAAGTAGATGAAGCAGGGCTGAGGGTTGCAATAGAAGGAGTAGTACAGCCATGGAACAAAGCTGCCCATGATGAGAAGTGCGATGCCAGAGTAATCCAGCCTAGAACAGGATAAAACAGGTTGACAAAGAAAGCCAACCCCAGTAGTTCTTGTACCACCCCATGTACTGTTTATCCTAAGAGCCAATTGATCACTGTAAAATGAGATGACTTATCTTGTTCACTGAATGATTACTTCCACAGACCCCCGCCCCGCAGAGGTGACTTGCCTAGCCAGGCAGTCATTAGACCATTTTTGAGCAGTGGTCAGTAGGTGTATGCTGCTCCCCATAGCCCAACATTCCACAGGCCCAGGGTATAAATAGCCCACCCCCCCTAAGAGTACCTCAAGGTTTTTATTCTGGGGATAAGAAGGAATTGACTAAAAACAGTCAGGAGCATTTTCTTGATGCAAGGAATAGGCAGCAGATAGAATTCTGGACACTTTGTTCTGACTTGTTTGACGAGTCCACACCAGGATGGCAAATAGACTGCCCACCCAAGGTCCCAGTGACCACCTAGGAAACAACCACTCACATCATCAACTAGGATGTTTTTATATCTACTAGGTGCAGAGCAGACAGGGTCCCCACATTCCAGATGCACAATTCCCATGAACTATTTGCTTCCTGACAGAGGACTCGTGAACTATCATGGCCTCTTGCAGAAACAGGTTCTTTAGGAGGGAGGCTTTTGGTCCCTCTGAGCTCTTTTTGTGGTAGACTTGCAGACTTCACAGCCCTTGGCTGAGTGACCTTCCAGAGCAAAGGGCCCTCATTGTCCAGCCAAAGCAGGGTGCTTAACAAGGGCAAGAGAAATACTCCTAAACCCTTTTTTATGTGACAGATCCACTATGTCTAGCAAGGCCCAAGATGGTCCAAAATAGGTTAAAAAAAAGAACAAAGGCAAAAAAGTTACACTCTTAGACTTTAGAATCTTAGCTGTAATAGTTAAATATTTAGGTATAGTCATCTCAATGGTGAAAAGGAAAAGTTGGTTTTGAGACTGCTCCAGCAAAGGGATAGAGAGAGTGGTATTTATACCCTTGGTCTATGGAATGTTGGGCTCGAAGAAACTGCATGCAAGCCCTACCCACCAACTACTATTCAAAAAAGTGTTTCCATGGCCACATAGCTAGGCACACTGTTACAGTGGGGCTCCCAAACCCTAGCCAGGATTCCCCACCCCATTCTGCCCAGCCATTTCCGAACTAGCATGCATTCCACTCTGGATACTTACTTGGAGAAGAGCCGGGAGACACCTTCTGAATGGCAGTAAACCGTGTGGAAGAGCCATGAGAAGGAGAGGCAAAGGATGGCTCCCAAGAAGAACAGTCCAACAACTACCTTCTCCTGCACAGGTGCTACAAAGGACATGTTTGGCCGGAACATGTAGAAGATTCCCAGACACAGGAAGAACACACAACCTAAGTAAAGATAAGGCAGAGGTATCAGACTCATGTAACCTGAAAGGTATTGTACTAGACCAAGTTTACGGGCGTGGGGAATACTGAACAAAAATCATAATGACAATGTTACACTTCCATGCGGTCTGATCTGATCAGTCATATGTTTGACCCTCAGACTGAATTTGTACACACGTGAACAGAAACCATGATTTCACTTGTTTGGGGAGGCATCCACACTCTGGTTGAGCACACAACCACCACTCACCTGTAGGCCTGAGATCAGATCAACCCCCACCCCGCATATTAAACTAGCCTTGGGTGAAACTCGGAGTTCATCACCAAAACTGGAAAGAAAAAGATAATAAAAGGAATGTTCTGCTGCTGATAAAGCACCCCCACCTCAGGAATGTCCCTAACGAGAGTTATCACCACCAAGGTTGTAAAGACTCTTGGAAATTAAGGAGGATGCAGAAAGACTCAAATGGTAAGATAAGCTCTGACCAGTGTTTTATGATGACCATCTGCTCAAATAGAGAAGGTCACAATTAAGTTACAATTTGGGCATGAAAGAGGACACAGGTGCCAGTGCGTAATTGTTTAAAATTTGCTATTTAAGAGTGTGGGATAATGTGATAGATTTAGAAGATTTGAAGGAGGGAGCTAGTTTTACCTATACAATGTAAATGAAAAACAATGCTCTTTGGGAACCATTTCCAGACTGCAGTTCAACATCAAGCTGCTGGAACTCAGACCCCTCTGCATGACCACGACGTGCAGAGGCATTGTCGGGAACCCCCAGATGAGTGGATCCTGACTGGACATAGACAAATTCACCCAATCCATTGGGAATGGTGCACATAAGATATTTGCTTGGTATTTGTATTCTGTGTGTGTTGCTAATAAATAGATGCGTAAGGCTCTTTCACTGGGAAAAGGTTCCGCAGACCCGTAGAGCCTTGAGTCCCGAGGGAAAGGGTGGGTACTTAAATTGACCGAGTTTCTTCCTGAGCCTTACGCCCCGAGCCCCCAGAAGGGAAAGGGTGGGGGTGCTCTAAATTGACTGGGTCATGCCTTGAGCCCTCAGTAGGGTATAGGCGGGGTGCCCTAGATTTTCTCAGGTAATACACCAGCAGTGTACCCAATCTGTATTTTGTTCCTGATTGCTAATTTAAGTGCTAAGGAAAACCCTAAAGTTAGATGCAATACCATTCATTGCTTCCTCCATTTCCAAGGTAAAGGTTGGGAAATCATGAATCCTAGTCCTCATAGGAATTATATTCCCACATTCCCCAAATTGTGGTATTCATTGAAGAGCCCACTATCACCCAGAACCACCATCTCCCTTTCTCACTGTGATTGACAGGCTTCTTCACAGCCTAGTCAGATAAAGACCAGGTACCACCCCAGCCCTCCTGAATCCCTACAAAGTAGCATTTCTTATTTGCGTGGCTTCCACCATGCAAGGAGGAACAAGGATGCTTATGATCGAGGTGAAGACACCACTGACTCAAAATCACTGGCATATCTAAGACAGACCTTTTCTGAGCTCCTGGGAACAGTGGCTCAGCCCAGCTTCACAGATCAGCAACCCAACACAGAGCCCAGTTTGCTGCTGTGATGTGTTTATTTCAAAGCTTAAGTTGTTTGCCAAAGAATACTGCTGTTCACTCAACAGCTGGAAGAGTGTAAGAGTGGGTTTTTATCCTCCCAAGCTGGGCAGGAGGGTTAAGTGGGATAGAGTCACTGCAATGTGAATTTAAAACTAATTTGTGGTCAGTTAAACTTCTGCTCACACTTTGATAATGCGCCCTGGGCAATGAGAAAGGGGTATACAGCAGAAAATGCTCAGCACTGCCAGGGAAGTTTGACCCTCCGGCCAGACTCTTTCCCCTAGTTTGGCAGGGAATGGAAAGTAGCACACATCTGCAGGAGAGGAAGGAAGGGAGTATGTACCTTTCAGGCAAAATGGAGAACGGCACAAACAGGTCTGAGAACAGCTACATCCAGTTCTGCTCGACTGAAATGCAGTGATGCAGTGTCACTACTTTAACACAGAGCTCCCACAAAGTATTTCTGCTTACCTTGTGATAAGCCCTGGGTATTGGGGAAGATTGCGTACTGCAGTGGAAGAGGAGCACAGGTGAGGGACAGGGTAAGCTAACAGAGCATGTTTCCCCTTTTAGCAAAAATGCTGTCTCAACTACAACGAGGGAGAGCAACAGCACTTGGCATACAAAAATATATTAAGCATTTATAGCATACGTACTTACTCTTTGCTCCTGAAAAAGGCACACGTCAATAGCACAGCACCGCTTTCAATTTGTGTAATTGGAGAAGGGGACAGGAAAAGGGTGAATGTCTTTCTCTGGGATCCAGGAAATGCCCTTCTAGTAGATTCACCCCACCCCTCCCCGCAGTCCCCTGACACTTGTTGCAACTTTTGTGCACTCTGAAGGCAATAAGTGATCTTCGGATGTATGCTTATGGGCCCCAAGGATAAGATCTCACAGTGCTGAGTTAGCAGTATCAAGAGGAGCTGAACTCCAAAGACAAGGAAACCACCTTAACTCTCCCTAACATTTGGTGGGGGAATTTTAACAAGGAACACCTGGAACTCTACCCAGCATGTCATGCTGGAAGGATAATGGCACCTATGACTCTGCCCCGGCTAAAGGATCTTCCACACCACTCAAACTTCGGTAGCAGGTGGCTAGGTCTACAGGGGTCTCAGTTCTCACTTCTCCAAACTATTTGGAGCTACCACACTGTCTGTATGCATACCCAGTCAGCAAGCAAAGCCTCACATGTGGCTGCACACTGGATTCCTGGGAGGTGGAGCTAGATTCCTCAGTCCCAACAGTGGATGCTGGCTCCTAAATGGCATTTCCTGTGAAGGTTCACTGGGATGGGGCGACAGTCCCACAGGAAATGAGGATCCTAAGGCCCTGTGTTTGGCAGCACCAGGGCCAAGTAGGAGGTTAGGCAGGGCATCGTGGGGGAGGGGGACTCTATTTGGATAGAGATGCACTTATGTGACACTAAACAGGCTCCTCCAGTATGAGCGCAGTGAGCCAACAGGTCAGAGTGAGGGGCCACAGAACAGGACCTGCCACCAAGGAGTGAGTGCAGGGCTGGCTCAGTCCCCCTAAAAATATTTCCCCAGCTGCCTATGCTCCTCGATCATTAACAGTGCTCATTCACTTTAAAGCATAATGGAAATACCTAGAAGATGTGTCCAGATGTTGCCAGTCTCTGTGTGTATTCTGAAGATGCTCTTGAAGCAAGCGCGGAAGGAGGGCATAGGTGGTCTGTGTCCATGCAACAGATAGTCATTATCCTTTAGCCAGTCAGGAAGAACATCATGGGGTATGACCCGCCATCGGCCCTCCCACACCTGGAGGTTAAGAGTGCATGGTTAGAATCTCAGCCAATAAAGTCCCATAAATGGTGGGCATGGCAAAGAGAAAAACAGGAAATCCTGAGTTAGTGTCAGTGCTTGAAAGTAATCCAAAATTAATGTACTAAGTCTAGGGAGCAGAGTGTTTCCTTTGGGACAGGCGTATCTTGTGCTCAAGTCCTAAGTCATACTGGTCCCTATTCTACACAACACTAATGGTCTGAACTTGAGCTAGTGCTTCCACCAGTGCAGGAAGTGAAATACTTCAACACTTCAATAAACAGGAACACAACCAAGCTCATTTTAACTGCTCAACGAAGGCCAAAAGTGGATTTAATTTGCATGGTTAGTTATGTGGTAATGATTCAGTATTGGGGAGGGGTGGGAGGTGGGGGGGGGAGGGGGTGTCTTCCCATCCACCTCATTGAGGAAAGCTAGATGTGGCTCTTCATCTCTAACAGAGAAAGTCCTGAGCACAGTCCCATCTCCCCATCACAAGATCGTTACTGACTGTATGCTCACTAGTGTTAGATGCAGTCTAAATGTTCAATCTAATAGGACGGTCAGTACTATTTCAGTTATCCAGAATGCATAGAGGGGCATTCAAGTAAAGTGAGGAGTATTCTTTTCCCTATGGCTAAGCCTGATGCCTTTTCAGCACTGCCAGCCCAAGAAGTAGAGGACCAGCAAGAACCTGAACTCTGATGCTCTAACAGTAGATCTACACCATTCCCAATTCTTGTATTCCTTCCTACATATTTATGTGCCCACTTCTGTAGAAGGTCCCCATTGCAAAAATCTCACACACAGCTGCTCATACACAGCAGGTCTACATCACTGGTCAGTTCCTTTTTCAGTGGCACAGAGCTAACAAGATGCAGGTCATCTTCAGTATGGCTCCTCAGCTGGCATTGCAAAGCTACATACAGGCATGGCACAGATGCAATCGTCTTTGGGATTTGCTCACTTAGCAATAAGAGGAGCAGAGATGCGTGCATTAAAGGTTAGGGAATCCTGCAACTGTTAATTTCAACTGCTGGGTTCTCATTTCTGTTTTAACAGTGAGGGCCTAAAACAATGTCAGGAATGCTGCTGATTGGTTTTCCTTTGAAGGGACACTTCCTACCGCCAGTCCTCTCTAGACCCCACCACCACCAGACAGCTCAAAAATTAGTCAAAGGAACTAGCTCAGGTAAGACACTTAAAGATTCTGTTTTACAGAAGAATTAGCTGTGTTTTGCTTCACATGCAGCAAGAATGTGGGCGGGGGGGGTGTCCCATTTTTGAGAAAGCAGAGGAAGAAAACTGTTTAAAAACAAAACACGCTCAAAGCACTGTATGAAAATGGAACCTTGATTTCCCAGGATCCCCTCTACCAATGGCAAAAAGCCATTAGTAACATCCACTGTAATAAGTGTGCCACAGACAGCACTCCACCCAAACCCAGAATTAGGGCATCAGCCAGAGACCAATACAATATATTCCCCACAACTTTAGCAGAACTGAGATTCAAGGCCAGCAATCTCTACATAGTCCACAATGGATTTGCTTGGATAGACTTTTAGGAGAACCTGTTCTTCTATTTGGGTAGCAGACAGTCTGTTTTACAATGGAAGCAAAAAAAAATTGCATGTCTGCAGAAGTCTGGAAAGAACTGTCCTGATAAATGAAAGCATCTTGAACCAGAAACACTGGAAGCAGAGTGCTTTTATTCCGCCTGCAAACACACAGATGTTTCCCAAAGGAGACTCATTAGCTGCAATATCAGCTTTAAAATAATTTCAGAATGTAATCCCTATTGTTCCATGCTTTCTAGTGTGTGCAGTTATAGCATACCTGGGACCCCACACAGCATCAGCATTAGCCGATATACAGAGAATCGGTCAACGACCAACTCCATTGTGCACCTGCTGTTCCCCAGCTTATTGCCAACACAATTTACTTCAGGAACATGGCCTGTTAGCTTCATTTAGCTAGTAGGCTCAAGTGACCATCTGGATAGATTTGTTTTCTTTAATCTCTTACCTTACACACAAACTCTTCCATTTTCTCCATGGCATGGTGGGCTTGTAAGAGAGGGGACATACCCATAAACCCTTCATCTTCCTGAGCTGGTTCATCATTACAGTCGCATTCCTCAGAACTCTGGAAGCGAAAAACCAAAAACATTTCATATAAAAACCTGACATAAGATTATGCTTTTCACCGTTTTACACCAAAACCAAACATGGGCCAACCGTTGAGTTGAAATTTCAAATTCAAGACAAGGTGTAAAATTTTCAGAAAAGTGACTCAGATGCTTTTGAAAGTGTTATCCATGGTCATACCAAGCACAAACCAGTCTGGAAAATTCAGTGACATTCTGTGAAGTTGTGTATTTCATTAAAATCATCAGCTATAAAGTCCACAAAATGATGTGGCCTATTCCCCTACCAGTGCAGGATTACTTCCTACACAAAGTTTCAATCTCTTATCTGTTTTAGGACTAAACACTTTAATAATCACGGGAAGGTGGCACAAAAAAAATTAGTTGGTTAGTCTCTAAGGTGCCACAAGTACTCCTTTTCTTTTTGCAAATACAGACTAACACGGCTGTTACTCTGAAACAAAAAAATCTGTAATTCTGGTAGCCCAGGATAAGCCAGGGTGAGGCTGCAGTCAATTTCAATGCAAGATTTGCAAGCCAAATAAAACATGACTTCAAATCAAATTCAGGTAAATTTTATCATTTCACTCAAATCTGCTTAGCTGAAAATTATGCCTATTGCACTGTGCTATGAAGTGTTGATTTGTTCATCTCTGCTGGTCCTGCTAGATGTTCCAGTAGTAAAACCAGGAAATCAAAAGTTGGACAGAGGCATATTATTTTTATGTAGGTATGTAGAAGATGGTGGTATAAAAATTTTATTAAGATGTTTAAAAAAGTGAACGGTACATAGTTTAAGCGTAAAAGTTTTTGGTTATCAGGGAATAATGTACAGATTATCAAGGGGTGTGAAGTTCGGTTTAAGATTGGATGGCGTAAGGAATACATAATCTGCAATATCCCTGATTGGGGGTAAAAGGTTAACAGGTCAAAGTACAGACATTGAGATAGGAGGGTATGTTGTTCATATAATGGCCATGTTCAGGTGTGGAGTATAAAGCAACTAAACCAAAAACCACTTTTGAATGGAAAGGTTCAAATACTAGTTACAAGAAACCACTGTGCAGAAAGAGGCCAGGATTTTGATCTGGAAATGGAAAAAAAGAAACTCCAGAATCCTGTTTTATAAGGCAGGAATATAGATGGAGGAGTTTTATCAATCACAAGAGAGAAAGTCATTAGCTACAACAATTCCATGGCCCCCATTCTCCAGCACATTAAAATGCAGAGGACAAAGCAAGTGAAGACACGCTTTAGTCATTCCAATTTCAGGAAATAAAGAAACAGGTCACAAATTCTGCTTTGTTTATTAGAAGCGATCCATACCACCAGGGACTCAACACTTCCGCTGCCAAAGTAAATCTTGAGGACGCAGCAGGAGGAAATAGTTATAGCAATATTGAATAGGAGAAAAAGAAGAGAAGTGAAGCCTTTTGTGCCCTTCAAGTCTCTGCTCTAGAAAGCTGCCAAGAGTTCTAGTGGCCAAGTCAAAGATTTAGAGGCCAGATGGTTCCAATATGATTATCTAGTCCAGTGGTTCTCAAACATTTGTACTGGTGACCCCTTTCACATAGCAAGCCTCTGAGTGCAACCCCCTCTAATAAATTAAAAATACTTTTTAATATATTTAACCACCATTATAAATGCTGGAGGCAAAGCGCAGTTTGGGGTGGAGGCTAACAGCTCGTGAACCTCCATGTAATAACCTCAGAACCCCTTGCGGGGTCCTGACCCTCAGTTTGAGAACCCCTGATCTAGTCTGACCTCACGTATGATAGCCACAGAACTTCACACCTTAGTAATTCCTGCATCAAGCCCAATAACTTGTAGTTAACTACTGCATCTCTTAAGGAAGCTTCCAATGTTGATTTAGTCCCTTCAAGATATAGAGAATCTGCCATATCCCCTTTATATAATGTACCAATGATTCATTACCCTGAATGTTAATTTGTACTTTATTTCCAGTTTGAATATTTCTAGCTTCAACTTTGAACCACTGGATCTTATGTCTTTGAGGTTAAACAGCTAGGATTAAAGAGTCTTCTCCCAGTGTAAGTACTTCTAGACCATGATGTTGCCTCTTAACCTCTTCAACAAGCTAAAACAATTAAGCTTCAGTCTTTTATTGTAATGAGTGTTTCTTAGACCTAGATTCATTTTGTAGCTCTTTTCTAAACTCTCCATTTTTTCAACATCCTTCTTGTACTGACACCAAAACTGGACACAGTTCATTTGACAAGACCTGTTTTTCATAAAATTACATTGTCACATTTATATTTGTGTCCTTTTATTCTTCAGTGATAGTCTCGTAACAGCCACTGTATTATTTTGCTCAGGATCGAAGCCAGGCTTCCAGACCTACAGTTAGCTAGTAACCTGGTTTACTTTAACTACTGGCACAGCAGTGACTCCTGTCTCCCTCTGGAACTTGCCGAAGTTTATTAAAATCTAACATCAATGATGCAAAACTCCTCAGTCAATCCTTAGAACTCCAGTGTGAAAGTTATCCAGACCAGACTTAAAAAAAATATATTTTAAAGAAAGGAGAATATTAAACAGCATCTTACTACTGTTGGAATAGAAATTGAAAGTAAATACAACATCCAGCTTCATTCCAAATACAAAAACATCTCTGCTTTTCAGCATCGACAATTTTACAATCTCCACCCAGTAACAGGACACCTCTTTATCATTAGGATTTTTTGTTCCAGATTTATTTTAAATAATTCCTTTAAGGTTTGGATCTGCTTTGCACTACAATACTCTGCATGCTATAAGGCCTCCTTCATAGGTCAGCCTTGTTACAATGTACACTTTCCAAGATCAGACCTTACAGAAAGGTAGGACTGGAATTTGAATTCCAGCACACCTGACATGGGCTAAACAGACAGAGAGGGATTCCCTAATGTAACTAAGGCCTGTCAGACTACAGCAGAATCAAATAAAGTGTTCAAACTAACCGTTATCATTTTTAAAACAAGAGGGGCTGGAAGCAAGGGATCTTGACTGAATGATCTTAAATTAAGGAATCCATTATTCCCCTACTTCACTGTCTAGCAGAGCCTAGATTTGTTTAACCTCGGGATACACTTTAAGGCCCAAAACATCAGGCTTTTTTATTTCTAGTATGAGAGGAAAAAAGTTTTAATTTGTGCGGATTTTAGGAACACTTAATTATGAACTACATTCCAAATTCTGCTTGCATTTTGGAGATATGCTAATAAATGAATAAAACAACACCAAGCTCTTTACAGTAGTGATAGGAGGAACTGAGACAGCAAGCACCTTGAGACATGGCAACATTAGGTACCATGCACACAAACCAAATTGCTGCCAAGCAACAGTGTTTTTCCATTTCCTTCCTGCAATCAGGCTATAAAGTTAATGTTCAAGAAAACATTAAGGCATTAATATTTAATGTGAGCCAAAGTTTGGAGGTTTTTCAATACTCTTATTTTTCCCCCCAAAATAAAGTATCTGGTTAAGACAACGATGAAATACTTTGGTTCTTACTAAGGTATATATTGAAATGTATTTCAAATGTAGAAACAGTAACTCCCTCTCCTGTGCTCTCCTATGTCCCATTAGGCTGAACGAATGAGGAACTGCCAGTGTTAGAGAGAGGTAGAAGTATGTCACTGGAGCATGACACTAGACTAGCTTCCAGGCGGTGCATTATTCAACAGCCATCATTCATGACAAGGGGAAAACAGAGCACCAGAGCTCTAGGAAGGATACCGACACCTGCCTCTCATAACAGCGAGGATCCTTTGCTTCACCTTAGAATGGTATAACTTACATAAAGAACATTCCCTCAAAAGTCAACACTTCCCAGTAGCCCGGCAGAACAAATGCATATGCAACTCTAAGGGCTGGTGTAGCGACCCTTTGTTTAGGATTTCTACTGGGGACAAGAAGAGTGTGTCCAACACTGAGGGTATGTCCACACTGCAATCACAATGTGAGACTGCAGCATACCCAGGGTCCCAGGCTAGTCTTGTCTGACTGGGACCCTAGATCAGAGGTGGGCCAACTATGGGCCACGGGACAGTCCTGCACTGTGGTCAGGGGATGGGGAACAAGGAGGGTTGGGAGTGGGAGTCCTGGGGGGCCTGTCAGGGAGCGGGGGTGTGGATAGGAGTCGGGGGGCAGTCAGGGGCGGGGATCCCGGGAGGGGGCAGTCAGGGGACGAGGAGCAGAGGGCAGTTGGATAGGGGTCAGGGGACAGGGAGGGGGGGGTTGATAGGGAACAGGGGTCCCGGGAGGGGACAGTCAGGGGACAAGGAGTAGGGGAAGTTGGATGGGTTGGGGGCACTGAGGGGGGCAGTCAGGGGAGAAGAAGTGGGAGGGGACCAGGCTGTTTGGGGAGGCACAGCCTTCCCTACCCAGCCCTCCATACCATTGCACAACCCTGATGTGGCCCTTGGGCCAGAAGGTTTGCCCACCCCTGCCCTAGATACATACTCAAGCAGCTACCATCCATGCGGTCCTGACTTCACTACTCAAGACAGCAGCTAGATCAATAAAGCCCTGAAAAGCCGCAGCCATCCGGACTACGTTTGTGGATCCTGGATGGCTGCGGATCCAAATTTTATATCGAGAGCCCTGCAAATCTGCGGATATCCACGGACCATCTTTGCAGACTGCATGCGGACATCAAAGCTAGCTCAAGTATATCCACATGCTGCAACTGCAACTCTTGATTGCAAAGAAGATTTACCCAGAGACAGTCACACTTTGAAACCCAACCCTGCCAGAGACAAGAGGCATTTTTAGAAGCTTTCAATTCTCATCAAAATTTAAATAGTAAGAAAAGCTGGTTTGTGCTTTACAGGAATTCTCTATGAATGCTATTGTCTGACTGATTTCACAAGGGAAATTATCTATTTGATTTAGATATTTATCCTTGGTAAAGCTTTCCCACTGCTGTGTAGAGTTGGAAGCAGAGATGAGAGAGGAAGGAGTTTGATTTTTTTTTTTAAATGGTGTTGTGTATATAAAACTTAAGACATATCTTTGGAGATGAGGGGAGGAAGAACAAGCATGAGTTGGTGTGAAATTAAGTACAGGACATCACAACTTCTGCCTGACTACAATTCCCATTATTCCTTGAAGATTACTAGCTAGGTAATGCAATACGTAATGTCACCCTGACACAGGGCCAGGAAATGCTGTCTCAGGTCTCCAGTTTTAACTGAAGAACATAGAGGGCAACTGGTATCAAACCCAAAAGGAGCTTTTAGAGAAAGTCAGTTAGTTTTGTATTTTAAATACACAAGCTTCAGAATTTTACCCTTTCCCCCTTCTCCACAGAGTTCTGTTAAAATGTTGAAGGAAAGGACTATAAATAGATGCTTCTCATGTCATACACCTGTTATACAGAATGCATTATGTGAGGCGGTGAGGAGGGGGATGAATGGATTTCTAGCGTTATGCATTGCCCATTCCAGATATGAATACTGCTGTACAACCACATGGCAACTAGAGACTCCACTGATCGGAGTGATGACCTGCCCCTGAAATTAGGAGTGGTGGTGCAGTCACTAAGGGAGGAAGCCAGCCATTGCAATGAGCAAACATTAAATCAGGGGTTGGCAACCTGTGGCACACGAGCGGATTTTTACTGGCACACTGCTGCCAGCCGGGGTTCTAGCCGTTGCCCCCGCTCAGCCCGCTGCCAGCCTGGGTGAACGGAACCCCAGGCCGGCAGCAGGCTGAGCGGGGCTGGCGGTTGGGACCCAGGCTGGCAGAAGCCGGCGGACAGAACCCCAGACCGGCGGCGGGCTAAGCGGCTCAGCCCGCCGCCGGTCTGGGGTTTTGTCTGCCACTGTAGTGCATGAAATTTCTCCCCGTAGGAATGTGCTACTTGAGGAGCACCAGGACTGGCAGCTGTAAGTAGCACACCCCTATGTGGAGCAATTTAATACACTACACCCGGCCCCGCTCAGCCTGCTGACAGTCTGGAGTTCTCAAAATATGTTCTCTCACCCTGTATCAAAAATTACACTACAATTAGCTTGAAAACTTACAAATTTTGTATATTACAGTAATTGTTAAATTTATAATGTTAATACATAGATTTGATGAAACAAATTAGTTGTACTTATGTGCCTGTGCTTAATTTGTGTTTTTGGTGATTTACCTTCTAAAAAAATCTTGCATGTCTCACACCCCCAGAAAGGGCACCTCTCACCTCCAGGGGGTGCATGCACCCCAGGTTAAGAACCACTGCACTAAACTGATAAGATCTGCATTTTAATTTAATTTTAAATGAAGCTTCTTAAACATTTTTAAAACCTTGTTTACTTTACATACAACAATAGAATCATAGAATCATAGAATATCAGGGTTGGAAGGGACCCCAGAAGGTCATCTAGTCCAACCCCCTGCTCAAAGCAGGACCAATTCCCAGTTAAATCATCCCAGCCAGGGCTTTGTCAAGCCTGACCTTAAAAACCTCTAAGGAAGGAGATTCTACCACCTCCCTAGGTAACGCATTCCAGTGTTTCACCACCCTCCTAGTGAAAAAGTTTTTCCTAATATCCAATCTAAACCTCCCCCACTGCAACTTGAGACCATTACTCCTCGTTCTGTCATCTGCTACCATTGAGAACAGTCTAGAGCCATCCTCTTTGGAACCCCCTTTCAGATAGTTGAAAGCAGCTATCAAATCCCCCCTCATTCTTCTCTTCTGCAGGCTAAACAATCCCAGCTCCCTCAGCCTCTCCTCATAACTCATGTGTTCCAGTCCCCTAATCATTTTTGTTGCCCTTCGCTGGACTCTCTCCAATTTATCCACATCCTTCTTGAAGTGTGGGGCCCAAAACTGGACACAGTACTCCAGATGAGGCCTCACCAATGTCGAATAGAGGGGAACGATCACGTCCCTCGATCTGCTCGCTATGCCCCTACTTATACATCCCAAAATGCCACTGGCCTTCTTGGCAACAAGGGCACACTGCTGACTCATATCCAGCTTCTCGTCCACTGTCACCCCTAGGTCCTTTTCCGCAGAACTGCTGCCTAGCCATTCGGTCCCTAGTCTGTAGCTGTGCATTGGGTTCTTCCGTCCTAAGTGCAGGACCCTGCACTTATCCTTATTGAACCTCATCAGATTTCTTTTGGCCCAATCCTCCAATTTGTCTAGGTCTTTCTGTATCCTATCCCTCCCCTCCAGCGTATCTACCACTCCTCCCAGTTTAGTATCATCCGCAAATTTGCTGAGAGTGCAATCCACACCATCCTCCAGATCATTTATGAAGATAATAATTTAGTTACATAATATAGACTTATGGAGAGGCCTTCTAAAAACGTTAAAATGTATTACTTGCACGTGAAACCTTAGAGTGAATAAATTAAGACTCGGCACACCCCTTCTGAAAGGTTGCCTATTTAGATTTTAGATCATTTAAACCGGTAATACTCAGATCTCAGTGGTTCAGGAGCCAAATTAGCAATCAGCATAATCCAAAAGAACCACAGTGGTGTAAATTCATTGTTTCATTTACTATTTTCATATATATTTATATTTACTTGGTTATTCTGACCAAAAGTATTATTTCATCAACTACAGTTGGTTAATAACAAAGTAAAAACATTGTGATTGGGTAATAACTTAGATTGGTTAATAATTAAATCACACAGTGTCTCCCACAACAGGGTCTGGGGTAATGCCATGTTGAGTTTGACACTGGACCCATTTTCAATCTTAATCTTTCTGTAGGAAAGACTGAAGAAGGCTAGTGGCATGGGTGGATGTGTGGCTCAAGTCATTAATATCTGCAAGTTTTTTTGTTTTTAGTTAATATAAGGGGGAGGTTTCACAGCTGCTATCCAGAACCTATGCAACACAAGTTCCTGGGAGAGCACCCTACTAGAAAAGACCCTCCCAACAGCTGGAGATGACTGGACTTCTCACTAGCATACTGCTTCTGACCCACTGGTACCTCCTGCCTAATTTTGCATCTATATCTGGCAAATGAGTTTTGTTCTCTAGCTAGTCTGCCTAGTAAATTTTTGAAGACTTTTATTCCAGCCCATTTGAAGTTTCACTTTTGCTTTGAATCTTTCAGAAACGGGGACACCATTCAAGGTGCAGTCTTACTAGTGCAGCATAAAGGAATAGCAATACCTGGTCTCACAAAAGATTGCTTGAAGAAGGCAGATTGGCACACAAACAGCAGCAGAAAATTGCAAACTCCTGCACAGTTTGAAATCCACCATAACCTCATGTCTCTCCACAGCCCTAAGAACTGCTTTAAATTAACAGCTATGCTGATATACTCTATACTAGTTCAGCTACACTCACTGCTGACATCCACTGCCTGCAATGGGCATATTTTTGTAGCATACATCTTGTTTACAGTGGGAACTGCTTGTCATCAAGCGACTTTCTGTAATAAATACTTCATACACCTTTTTTTTTTAAACAAGCTACAAAATAGCTTCTAGAGATGTACTCAGCATTAGTTTCCGAGAATGTGAAAGCATTTAGAATGAGCCCGGCATACCAATATCTTTGAAACCTACCCTCTTCCATTTTTATCCTGTAATATTAAAGGCTTGATTTTTAGAATTTTATTTTAAAAGTCTTATGTTTAAGATTCCCCCCCTCTCCCCAAAGAAAACCACTCTTAGTTTCCCAGAGTGGATCAGAAAATTGGTCTATGAGTGGTCTGCATCTGGCAATAAATACCTCTGGATTCAGAAAAAAGCAAACACCCTCTCCCTATACTGAACCCAGGTTATACATGGAAAATGGGGGAAAAGGAAGATATTCATTCCTTCCTGTACTATACAGGATGGCAGGTTTGGTATTAAGCACAAGATGATTATTTAACATGCTTGGCTACCTGTACTGTGTCAAAGTTAGCAATCCTTCATTGTTTTCTTAAGAGTTCAGCAATGATATTGTCTCAATTTTCCACTGCAGTTAATTCACAACACATAGTTGGCTGAGAGTTATTAGTATTTCTTTATTTCCACTCAATTTTGATGAGCTCCAACTAAGAGATCACTTGAAATAAATGGCTGTTTAAACTATTCTGAAATGAAGACTTCAGCTCACATTTTATTTGTTAGCTAGTGATACCTTCCTCCCCATCATCACTTTTAGAAAAATCTCATCTGGACATCCATTTGTTAGTCTGATGCCAACTGAACAAGTACACTATAATCCACTTAAAACAAGCTAAAGATCCATTGACTGCCACCACCCTTTCAGATCTGTAATGCTAGCCAGCTAGAAAGGAGAAGTGGTAAGGCATGGATTAGACTCCTGAAGAGAAGGCTGACACTGACTCTTCAGGTACGTGTGCGTGCGCTCAGACCCTACAGTGGCATGTCCTCTGAGGTTATCAGACATCTATTTCTGAGCTTCTGCCAGGCCAGACTCATGATATTTTGCTGCAGCCACAGGAGTACTGGAGACCAAAGTTTTTTATTTACCAACATGTGCACTTCTTAAAGCTGCCAAAAAGAACTAGAACCCTGCTATTATGAGACTCCTTTCTGAGCACAGCCATTACTTGATTACCTTGGGACTTCATGTGGCTAATTGGCAGTGTACATATCTATGTAGTTGAAGACTTTAGAGCTCTGGACTTCCTAGGTCTCAAAGCTGAACTGTTTGTTATGCCAAACCCCACATGGGCCCTGAAGCTTGCATCATATGGGTCCCAAGACTAGGTTCAGTCTAGAATCACGCTACGGAAAAAACGGTGCTGAATTTATTATAAGCAATAATAATAACGGTGCTGAATTTATATAAGCAAACAGAGGCACCACTCTGTATAGTAGTGTTTTGAGGGCAAGGCAGTAAGTCATGATCATATTCATGTGTGTGTGTCTTGGTTAACCATTATTTTACAGTCAGATAACGTAGAACATGGCATTTTCATATTGACATTTGATCCTTTCTTTAGGATATATGCTGGAAGATGGACGTTGATTAGATTGTGAGCAAATGGGACCGTTATGATCATATTAAACTCAATGCTGATATGACAAGTCATAAAACAAGGACATGAACTTGGAGGTCTCACTATAACAGGATTTAAAAGAGAACTGGATAAATTCATGGAGATTAACTCTGTTAATGGCTATTAGCCAGGATGGGTAAGGAATGGTGTCCCTAGCCTCTGTTTGTCAGAGGCTGGAAATGGATGGCAGGAGAGAGATCACTTGATCATTACCTGTTAGGTTCACTCCCTCTGGGGCACCTGGCATTGGCCACTGTCGGCAGACAGGATACTGGGCTGGATGAACCTTTGGGCTGACCCAGTATAGCCATTCTTATGTTTATACATCAACTTACTGGAAAAGAAACAAGCCAGAGTATATAACAGATGGATAAAGTGTAAAGTTTGACTTTCAAGTTATTCAATACTTTTTGGAGGTGGCATGCAAAAAGTTATAGATTCCAATAACTTGAAGGCATTGTCCATTATGTGCTGTAGAGCTAGGCCAAGGAGGGCATTAAAGATAGCAACATTAAAAATACTACCATCTTTGTGGTCCCTTGACATCCAATACAGTTAGTTTCATTCTGAGTGAAGCCACCACATCCCAATGCTGGTGATAACACTTACCAATTGGCCGCTTTTGGCAGAAGATTATGTTAATTGGTTTCCTTCTTAAAGGCTATTGTACATTTAGAGTTTCTTCAGCTTATGCCCTTTGTGGTGTAAAAAGTGGCTTTGAAAGAAGTGCAATGTTCCTAAAAAAAAAATCTTGCCTTTCTAGTTATTCTAGAATTGCACTTGAAATTGTGCTGTAAATACAGATTCTACTTTAATATGAATTAGCTTTCAAGTGTAGACAAGGCCTAACTCCCTGTAAGTCAGTCCAATCCAGGCTCCAGTAGGGTGGTGCTCAGAGCAGCAGTCAGCAAGAATAGCTGTCACAAGGACCAGAAAGAGTGAATTCTTCAGTAGTACTGTGCAAAGCTCTTTGCAGCTTGGCTACTGGTCAATGTGTGCTGAATGCCTCCAAGTTATTGGAATTTAGCACTTTTCCTCTGCTTGTCACATTTTAAAAAAACCACACACAATTTAAGAACACTTTGAAATGGTTTTGGAGAACTGGTCATGGATAACTTCCTGCAGGCACTGATTAAAGGAATAGGCACCAACATTCAAGCATTTGTTGAGGAAAAAAGTTGTAGGGTCACTCATTTTGGCCTCTGCAATCTTAATATATCTTTTTTAGTTAGAAGTAATTACTCCCTTTGTCACTGGATGAAAGAGGGTTTGTTTTCTCTACGTGCATGACCAGCTACTGATCTGTGTGCCAGTGTTCAGTACTGACAAACACGGAGATCCCTCCACATATGCATCTGCTCAGGGAAAGGACCATTTCCCAAATGGAAGAATGTAAGAGCTGTGAAGAACTGCACCTGCCACAGAAGGTTCTCACGTACCCTTCTCTATGGCTTTTGTAGATATGCTAAACCCCAAAGCAGCAGTATGACAAAGGCAAGTTGCCTAACACTGAACTTGCAGAGAAAACACTTAGGCTTGTCTACACTGCCACTTACAGCGCTGAAACACTCCTCGCTCAGCGGTGTGAAAAAACACAACCCTGAGCGATGCAAGTTTCAGCGCTGTAACGTGCCAATGGAGATAGTGCTGGAGCACTGGGAGCTATTCCCCTCATGGGGGTGGTGTTTTACAGCACTGGGAGAGCTCTCTCCCAGCACTGGAGCCGCGACTACACAGCAACTTTAAAGCACTGCTGTGGCAGCGCTTTAATGTCGGCCGAGTAGACATACCCTTACTAAATTGGGAAGTGGTTTTGTCCTGCGTATTTAGGACTCAGCAATAACCTAAGGCAGGAAGTTTTATGTAGCTTGTGAAAGGGAACATACAGGTAGCCTCTCTTTCAATAACCGGGGATGCTAGAAATGTTGCCTCAAGTCCCTTCCCCCACATTTGTCCAAGTGAGGCAGATGTGATCTCCATGAGAACAAAGGCATATGGCTATGTGGAATCTAACCTTTGTGCAGAAAAACATTTGTACCAGCGAGTGCTGAATAAACCCCCTCCTCCCTCTCCTAGCTACACAAGAGCACAGCATGTGATTGTTATAAAACCAGCTGACAGGCACAGAGAACACAGAATACAGCAGGGTGCCAACGCTCCCCTGCAAAGCAGCTTCCAGACAAATAACTAGACGCCTTTGAGTTTGACCCAGCTACAGTGCAAGCAGACCTCCCTCATTACAGCTTTTCCTGCTAAGTTTCAGTCTAGCTTTTTGGGTAATAGGTGGAAAGAAGCAGGGGCAAAGAACCCTGGCTTTGCCATATGTTACTGCCCTTCTGGGTGGGGTGCTGCCTCCTCAAGGCTAAATAAGATCACGGACGCTCCTCTCTCTTTAGCACATACCCACAGGCTTAAAACCTATAAGTAAGCTCTGGATGTGCAATTGTTTTCTTTTACTGTTCAGTAGAGGGTTGCACCAACTGCAGTCCTGGCCTGTAGAGCCCAGAAATGAGGTCCTCACCCCATACTCCAGGAGTCCATAGCATACAAGGGACACTGCCCACAGGAGTTTGGGGCAGATTGTGCTCAGCAAAGAATTTTGGGACAACCTATGATATTACTTCCTAACAAACAGCGGAGCTTGTTACTTGCTTCAGCCAGTAACAATCTCAGCACAAAGTGTACATTGTGTACGTCAGGAATAGCCAATGGAGACTGTAACTCCGATGTTGCTATATTATTTCAGATGTGCAGAAGAGAGTCCCAGTAAGCATCCTTTGATAGAACCACTGCTCTTTCCTGTTCCCTAAAACAATTACCTTTACTGACAAGCATTGGTGTGTAAAACATAAAAATAGAGGAATAGGAGAATGCAAGAAACTAAGAAAATATAGGGCAACAAGGTCTGGGTGTATCAGAGATCCTTAGCTACCCTGTTATAGTCAAACATATTCCAATTTACATATACTGCAGTACCATCTACAATCCCATTGGGCGAGGCATTGTACAAACAAGAGTCCCTGGCCAAAAAGCTTACAATCCACGATAAAAGACAACATGGTGAATACAGCAAACCAGTTTGTAACAATAAGCCAAATGCCAGTCACCAGAGAAAATAGGCAGGGGTATAAAAATAATTAACTTGTTTGAACAAAGCAAGATAGATGCATGTAAATGTTTAATACACAAAATCCAAAAGGCACAATTAAATTATGAATACTGCCACCTAACAGCTTGCCGTTAAAGTCCTTGGTGCCAAGTTTTGCACTGGGAGGCTTAAACTGGATCCCCTCCTCAAACTGTCTACAGCAAATACAATCCCAATCTTCTGCCGAGATTTATTATCCCAAACCTTTTGCTCATCTTCAGACTCAAGTTTTAATCTCTCTTTTTTAAAAATCAATTCTTTACCTCGTCCTTACCACCTAAACCACTTTGTGCTTTAAGTCCGAGCAGAGTCTTAACAATATGCTGACATCACAACCTTTTTCGAAAAGGTCAGACTAGTTGCATTGAGAAGTAACAGCCCCAGTCTTTGAGACATGCTCCATCTGGACATCCTCCAGGTCTCCTTCTACCCACTTACAGAAGTAAGTGCTAGTGCATTATTTTCCCCATCAGAGGCTATCAAATCTTTCAGAGCAATGGGTCCCCATTTCACTGAGCCACTTCTATGCCACACATTACAACTACACAGTACCGCTCAGCCACAAGAAAGAAAACATCACTCAGCAGTACAAAAGACTGTGGTGGTTGGAATAAATGCAAAGAAAATGGTTCTTTTGTTCACTTTCTGTCAATGGAGAATTAAAATACAAAAGCAGAAAGAGTCAAGCACAGGTTTTTAGGGCTGTATAAAAAGCCCATTCATCAGGTTATAAAGAAGTCACATGCATTTGATTGTATTGGTTCAACAAAGCCACAGTAAGAGGCACTTCTTTAGGAGATATCTCTGCCTGAAATACAGCAGGGGAACAAAAACAATCCAGATTATACAGAAACTAAAAAGGAAGGGGGGGGGAGGAGAGAAGCCAGGTGATCCAGCACGGGATGGAGGAAGGAAGCACCTGCTGAAGAATGCTTTACCAACACATACACACAGATCTAAACCACAGAGAGAAGATAAATTGCAAGAAGGAAGAAGAGGGAGAGACTTGAAGAAAAGCCTTGATTTGCTCAGTCCCACTCCCACCACAACTGAACTATCTTCAGTGTCACTAACCATCCACAAGATTTAGATATCAGGTCACTACTTCACATAAGCAAACAGAAAAAGTACAAAGGTGGAGAGTGCAACTGTATATTGCCACAATGCTACAGCAGGCTAGATGGGGTTAGGGGAGATGAATGTTCTTTGAAAGGGGAAGCATTTCATGAATGCACATGTGTCCTCAACTGCTATAATTAATGAAAAAGCTATGGGGTAGATGGAGGACTAATTGCAGCTTCAGGTATAAAAAAATCCAAATAAGGTTATAATACTGTTTAACATGAACATGTATCAATTCTTGTATTTAGTACAAAAATTGGACACATCCCTAATACATGGTGTGTTGTGGAATAAGTATTATTGGTATTATTCATAAGCATGTTAGGTAGGTTGCCATTAATCTTTTAAACCATCATGCATTAACATTGTCAATTTTGCAGAAAATGTGAAGTTTAATATTCTTATTTGTACTTTTTATAGTCACTTACTTGTAAAGCCAGGTGTCTTAGTGTTAGCTGCAGAGGCCTTGAGGGTACAAAAAACAAGTTTAATACCAAAAGATTCGCAAAAAGAAAAGGAGTACTTGTGGCACCTTAGAGACTAACCAATTTATTTGAGCATGAGCTTTCGTGAGCTACAGCTCACTTCATCAGATGTATACCGTGGAAACTGCAGCAGACTTTGAATACAGACTAACACGGCTGTTCCTCTGAAACCTACCAAAAGGTTAGAATCCTTAGGAAAAATCTACTGGGTTTCTTTTTAAAGTCAGGATGTTGTACTTCTAAGAGGTTTAGTATACTGTACTTTCAGGGGAAATGGATGCTATGTCGCAAGAACGAGTGTGTGATGATTTGGGAGAAATAATCCTAGCTTTCCAACAGTATGAAGTGTGCATTTCTAGCTAGTAGTTCCCTAGCTAGACTATTTAAAAATACATTTATATCAGGACCGAGTACTACCAGTCCTGGTGTTTAGACAGAATCATTTCCATCTAGGGGTGAGGTGGCAAGTGTGTATGCATGCTCATCAGGTGCAGGGAGAGTTTAGAGAAGCAGACCAGCAGTCTGAGCAATAAGTGTGGATAATAGAGTGTGGACGAGAAGGACAAAAGTGAACAAACAATACAGGTTCACACACAACTGCAGCAATAAATGAAGGTTACTTACATATAAGAGATTCACACACTTGGATACACTGACAGTGCAGCTTCCTACTAGCAGTGCCTATTTGAGTGTTCATGCATCCTCTCGCAGTCCCTCTCCTCAGCTTTCACATATGTTCTGAGGACAGGGATATAAGAGTGGATGTGGCAGCAGTCTGGACTGTAACCAGGGTAGAGCAAGCAGGGCAGCTGCCCAAGGTGCAAAGCCACAGGGGTGGAAAAAATGATGAAAAAACCATTAGGTAGCACATATATGTTTCCTCACCCCGGGCACTAAAATGCTTGATTACGGCACTGGCAGCAGTTGCTAAATCAGTTCCTTCCACTGCTAATGCAAGCCCAGGAATAACTAGGGCTCTGCAAAAGAGGGGAAGGAGGACGAGGAATGTGAATATGCAGAGTCCATCTTGAAGAACCTTGGTTACAAGTAAGCTTCATTTCTTTCCGTGTCCTCTGCACAGTCACACTCTTGGGACAGTTTAATCAACAGTAATATATAGGAGGGAAAAGATGGCAAGGAGTTCTAATTAAATAAAGAACTGATGTACCAAACTGGGCATCCTCTCTAGTTGTGATATCTAAACATGTAATGTTTAGTAAATACAGGTACTGAACTACACATGGCCACTTTACAAACTTCCATTAGTGGGTCATGCCACAAACATGTTGTAGAAGCAGCCAGCCACTGCTCCAGCAAAGTGTGCTCTCAGCAGAGCAGGGAGAAGATCATGAGGCATATGAAACAAACAGTTTACGTGAAGTTCTAAAATCCTTGCTATTTAAATAGAAAGCTAACACTCCTTTAGCATCCAAGCAATGTAACTTTACCTCACTTTTTATGTGAGTGTGTGGGGGGGGGGGGGGGGAGGGGTTGGAACCACTGTTAAAGTAATGGATTGACTTACATGGAAATCCAAAATTACTTTTGGTATAAATTTTGAGTGAGAACTAAGAACTACTTTATCTTTATGAAACATTGTAAATGGATGGTCAGCCATTAAGTTCACTAACTCTCCGGGCTGAAGTTGTTGCTATAATAAACGTAATTTTAGTTGCCATATTAAAAATAGAGAACAAGATAAAGGTTCAAAGGATGGAACCATAAGCTGTGTTAGCACTAAGTTTAATTTCCATAAGAGGATAAGCTCTCACCCAGGGATAAAGATTTAATAAATCTTTCAGAAACTTCTTAATATCATGACAAAAATATAGAATTAGTATCTATTGGTATATGAAAAGCCACTACTGAGGTTAAATATACCTTGACTGGTGCAATAGATAAATGATTATTCTTTAAAAACATCAAATACTTTAATATGGACTAAAAAGGAACTGACATAAGATCAATACCCTTCTCAGATACTTCTCAGGGGAAACCTTTCCCATTTTAAATGGTTATATTTCCCAGTTTCCCGGTTGATTGTCTTTTAGCGTGAAGTAAAACGTGTTGTAAGTCTACAGAGAAAGGTATCTCTAACTCCGAGTCCTATTGTCCACAGAGTCAGATGCAACAAAAAAGTTGATCTGGATGGTACACTTTCACTTGCTGCTGCGAGAGAACATGTGGTGACAGATAAGTGTCTGTAATTCCCTTTGGAAAGAAGGGGCAAGTCCGTGTATCACTGCTATCTCAGCCATGCTGAGGAGATAAGTCATCTTGCCGAGTCCTGTCTGATCTTCTTCACAGCCATCAACATTAGAGAATGGTGGGAAAGCATACATCAGCTCTGTATCCCAATTAACAAAGAATGCCTCTATTAAAGAGGCAGTGTTCGTTCCTGCTCCTGAACAGTATTGATATTGGTGTTGAATCTTATGGCAAATAGGTCTCTATTAGGAGTACCCCAAAGAGCAAAAATGTGCAGGATCAAACACTCCTTCAAGGACCATTTGTGCAGCTGGAAAGAGTCTTTGCTTAACTGGTCCGCTAACCCAGTGAGACACCCTGCCACATGCAGAGCTACTGAATAAATATCAACGTATAAACCAATCCCAAAGCTGCACTGCCCCCTTGCAAAGCTGTGAGGACTTGTTTGTTTACATAATACATTGCTATCATATTGTCTGCCTGCTTAAAGCAGAGATCCTTGCACCTACAGAAGAATGATCTGAATGCCAAAGGAATTTCTCTCAACTCCAGAACATTGATATGAAGAGGACACTCTTGCTTATTCCACAGACCTCTTGGAAATAAAGTTTGTGAGGTATGCACCCCAGCCTGTTTTCGAGATGCCTGCTATAGTTATTGCAGAAGGAGAGGAATGGTTGAACATCACTCCCTCTCAGTACATGTTTCCGGTCCATAAAAGTTTTCTGGATTCTCTTTAGAATGATAAGTATTAGATCCATGTTGCATTCTACAGGTCTGAAGTTTCTTGCCAACCAGTGATGTGTCTCATTTCATCCAAGACAGAGGATGAGCCCCTCATGTTGTTGATGCAATAAGACCCAGTAAGGAGAGGAAGAACCTTGCTTTCTGAGAGGACTCTGAAGTAGAGCCTGAACGGTAGATTTCAGTTTCAGGAATTTGTCCTCTGGGAGGTAAGCCCTTGCCATTCTGGTGTCAAGTAGCGCTCTTATGAAAAGGATATTTTATGATGGAATCAACATGTATTTCTTTTTGTTTAATCAAAAATCCCAGCTTTTGCAACACAGCATTCAAAAGATGCTTTTAGGAGCCAATAATCTAAAACACAGAAAAAACAAAAAATCCCTTGTCATCTAAGAAAAGCTGCCACTACAGATAGGGATTTTGTAAAGACTCGAGGTGCAGTAAGGAAGGCACTTGTCACTCAATCCGATTTGCCCAGTCCAGTATCACAGTGAGATGGGTACATATATATTTACAGTAGTCTGTCTCAAATGAATGCTGAGGCTCTGGCTAAATGGTTGTATCTGTCTTCCTCTGAATACGAAGCTGAACCCAGATCTGACAAGGAAATTGGGGATACCACTGATGTAGGGATTCACAACAGCCACAGAAATGATAAAGTTTTCCTGGTTGACCCAGATGGGGTCCTGGGAGATGGAGGTAACAACTGATGACTCACATGGTAAGGAATCAGCTTTGTGTCTCATGAGAAAGAGTAATACCAGATTTTTATCTAAATGACTTTTTTTCCCCTGGTCTTTGCGAAGGACGGAGAGGATCCTAGGGATACAGTTCCACTTGTACCTACGTGGTAACCACAAGAGTATATCAGTGCTGCTGGAATACTCAGATTCTTGAGGAACCAACTGAAGATGATCCAATTATGCTCTTTTATATCTCAACCTCTAGTGTCACGTATCCACATACTCACAATTTGAATCCAGAAAAGTGCCAGACACCAAAAGATGTTTACTCTTCGACTTTTTTTTTTTTTCCCTTCAGAACCAAAGGTCCCCAATTCTACAGAGGCCTCAGGCCTAGTGGTCTATTGTTCAAACCTATTTCAGTTACAGACAGTATCCTTTTTGGAACTGGGCCCAAGAGTTTTGCTACCAAATGCTTCGTGTTTTTGGATCTGGAGCTCAGTGCCAAGGCTGATGGTTTGGAAATAGAAGGCTCCCTTCAAGCCAAAGATCCCAGAGCCAATTCAGGCCTCTTATCTCTCTTTTCAGGAGCCTTAGAAACCTCAGATCTGGTAGTTTTAACTGACAAGACTTTTTGCAGGAGAAGAGCCTGGAGTCTGTTCTGCCTCTCCTTTCTAGCTCATGGCATGGAAGTCCCACATACAGTGCAATGAGAAAGGGGAGTAAAACCTTCTCCTAGGCACTTTAGGTGCCAAGAACAGAAATCTGAGGCCATGAAAACCGCAGAGCACAGGACATATCTTTGGATCCGCCATCATGTGACATTAACGGTCAACAACTGCTAAAGATCTTGAATCCAAAGAAGGCTCACATCCATCTGTGATCAGCAGCTGGAAGGGGCTGAGGCAGCAACCACTGCCACTCCCCCTTTTATACGGAGGGGGTGAATGAGCGCTTTAACGGACACTGCCGGTAAAAGGTTGCATCACTCAACAGCACCAGTCAGCACATATCCCAGGAGAAGAAATATGCAGAGGACACTCAAGAAAGAAGTTTATTCTGTAGCTATGCCTAATGTCTGTGGAGCCCAACAGAAGAGTGTGTAAACAGCAAGAGTATTATTAGGGCATGTCTATATGGGGACATTCAGAAAAGTTAGACAAATTAAAGGTGTGAAGTTAAAGAGCACTAAACTCACATGGACCCTCTAAGTCAGTTACAAAACGGTCTTACTGCACTTTATCTTAATCCTCCAACACATAATCAAGGAGTATGTACTGAGGCGCAAGGAGCAAGCAACTGCCTTAAGAGAGTATGATGGCAGACTACCAATCCTACTCTATTAACAGGCTTATAAAATGGCTTGGTAAAAGTACTATACTTGGCTAGTGTGCATGGGTAACTTATCTCTACTGGATGGAGTAGTCTGGCAGTGTCTAAGCACCACACTTTTGATAGTTAAAAGCTGTTCTCAAGCTCAAGTGAGAAGAATGTGCTTTTGGAATGGACAAGCCAGTTATCTCTAAAGTCAAAATGAAGTTTCATAGAGCTATTGTGTACAGTAAACTGACAATTAAATCCTAGATGACAAACTTTTACTGTATTCAATGACAAAAAAAAAACTATATTAACGTAGAGTTATGGTTTCTTGGTGGTATGTTGTCCCCTTGCAGAATGGGGAGTTCAGCAAGAGCATCCAGGTAATTAATTCTGTCCTCCCGTCAAGTTAAATCTGGGGACACAGATCTCCCTTAAATAGGTGAAGAAGATCAAAGAAACACTGTTGCCTTCCTGGTGCTAGGGAAACCAAAACTATTCTGGCTCCTTTTGTTTTATTCTTTATCACTTCCTGGATGAGAGGGAAGGGTGGAAAAGGAAGAGAAGACTTTCTACAGTCTAGGATAGGGATGGGCAAATTAAGGCCTGCCGGCCGCACCACACAGCTCGGCCCCGCTCTGGGGTGCCAGGTCGGTGACTGCACCATGCAGCTCTCTGAAGCCGCGGCATGGCCCCGCTCCGAGGATTGGGGGCCGCTCCTCGTGTAGGAGGCAGAGCAGGGACATGCCACTGCTTCCGGGAGCCTCTTGAGGTAAGCACCGCTTGGAGCCCACAACCCTGAGCCTCTCCCCATGCCCCAACCCCCTGCCCCGATCCCCCTCCTGCTCTCCAAACCCCTTGATCCCAACACGGAGCACCCTCCTGTACCCCAGAGCCCGCACCCCATGCTGGAACCTCCACCCCTTCCTGCACCTCTGCCGCAGCCTTGATCCCCCTCTGAATCCCTTGGTTCCAGCCCAGAGCACCCTTCTACACCCTAAACTCCTCATCCCCAGCCCCACCCCAAAGCCCACACCCCCATCCAGAGCCCTCATCCCAATTTTGTGAGCATTCATGGCCTGCCATGCAATTTCTATTCCTCGACATGGCCCTTGGTCAAAAAATTTGCCCCCCCCAGTCTAGGAAAAGGCATGTTATATGGACAGACTGTTTTGTCCTGTTCTGAGCAGAACTTGTGCAACTACATCTAGTCAGAAACAAATCTGTGTTCTGGTACCGCTCCCAGGTTGAAGATCTCATCACCTATTTCTTTAATGACTATTTGTGAAGTTCCATTATCACTGTCCTCAGTTGATCTGCCAAGCTGTTGTCCTTACATGCTAGATGTAGGGCAAGAAGGATGTTAACACCCAATCCCACAGCACAACTGCCTCTTTGCAAGTCAGAAGTGCAAATCCCTCCGTTTCCTGATGTAATCCATCACTGTCATATTGTCCAACAACTTATACTACACCTTGTTCTTGCCCTGTGATATTTATATATAGTTTTTTTTCCCCCTTGAGAATTACAGTGAATTAATCTGTTGAAATACACTCCCCATCCACATTGGAGGTGCCCAAAGTGATTGTTTCTGATGGAGAGTTGAAAGGTACCCCTCAGAATGTTAACCACGTCAAGCATAGAAATATCTTTCTTGAGATGATCAGCTATGCAAACGTGCTGTCTGTATTTGGTTTGTAATTAAATGCCAGACAATGCTGCAGACTCTTCAGCCTGAGCAGAGTATAATGTGAATGAAGCCATGAGGCACGTGAGACCTAGAAAGAATTTTTAAGTGGGATTTTGACAAAGCAGTGTTATGGCAGAGCCAAGCTTCAGAAGTCTTCCTGGAAGAAAGGCTCTGCCTTCTGGAGAATAAAGAACTGCTCCTATAAAGGGAATCCTTTGCATATGTAGCAATAGAGATCTCTTGATTATCTTAAATCAGAGGTGGGCAAGCTACGGCCCATGGGACCATCTTGCCCGGCCCTTGAGCTCCTGGCCTGGGAGGCCGTCACCCCCGCCGCCACACCACCGCGCGGCGCAATGCTCTGGGCAGCAGAGCCCAGCCTGATCTGGTGCTCTGTGCTGCGCGGCTGCCTGTCCTGGTGCAGCCGTGCTGCCAGCCACCAGTGCTCCAGGCAGCAAGCTGGGGAGGGGGGAGGAGGGGAGTGGTTGGATGGGTCAGGGGTCCCCAGGGGGCAGTCAGCAAGGGAAGGGGGGTTGGATGGGGCCGGGCCATGCCTGGCTGTTTGGGGAGGCACAGCCTCCCCTAACCGGCCCTCCATACAATTTCTGAAACCCGATGAGGCCCTCAGGCCAAAAAAAAAAAAAAAAAGTTTGCCCGCCCCTGTCTTAAAGTACTAATTTCTTCAAAAGGCACATGTGTCAACTATGTCCTTGGAAAGGGTTTCTGATGAGATTTAAATAAGGATTAATAAATATATCCTGGTGTCTTAATGAGTGGCAACTGCTGACTGGTACTTTGTAAATACCCAGAAGGCAGCAGATAAACCAAGAGATAAAAATTTGTACTGAAGTGAAGTGATCTTGCCCAACCAGAAAAAAAGATATTTGTGTGCCTGGTGAAAGATATGGAAGTACACTTCTTTCAGATACAGGTTCCAGAATAGGGATGGAAGGAGGGGTTGCGGAAGGGAATCAAACTGAGTGGCATAACCATCTTTTACGGTCTCCAGAATTCACATGTCTGTCATTATGAAATGTAAGTTGGCCCTGTTACCAAGAGGGAAACATCAAAACTAAGTAAATGGATCCCTGCACTTCAGCTCTAAATTCAGAGGCAGACACAAATAGTCTCGAACCAACTGTACCTCACTCTTGGACCCTGATCCAGGGGAAGAAATTGGAACTTTTTGTACAGTGCTCTTCATCTTCTATCCCTGAAGTACTAGGCACTAACTATGGACTTTTTCCTCACATACAGACCCCTTAGATGCATCAGATATGGGAAGTTTTGTGGCCAGAGCTCCACTGCAAGAATAAGACTTGCATCCTGTTCTGGCTCCTTGCAAGCCCTTGGGGTAAGAGCGCTGCAGATAGAGCACCTTGTAATGGGCCCCGAATGTTAGGAAGACTACTGGACAAGAGGCTCATTTAGTGAAGTCAGATATTTTAACTTTTGAATCTGCCATAAATCCAGTAGTTGGAACCAAAACCTGAACTAAATATACAAAGCTAAAAATAAGATTTAGAAAAAACTAAATCGGAACCAACCAACACTAAAACATTAAGAACAATACTTGGTAAGGCAAAGATTTCTATAGAGACACGGGTCTGATCGATATGAAGAGGTTCACCTCTGTCTGCTGCTGTAGCTGAATGGAATTAACATGGTAGATGGTGCCTTTTACACACTCTCCCTCAAAACTTTCCAAGAATGCAACAGGGAGGGGTAAGAAGGGCACCTGAGTCCTCCAATAGGCTATAATATGAGAAGAGTCCATCATCTGAACTGTACCAGACAGCACATCCCATGAGTGGGAATATACAGAGGTCCCTCGAAAAAAAGCACTTTTATATAGGGTCGTAGGTTTGTGCAGTACCTCATTAAAAAGAGAAAATTATATGTGCTGCTGAGCCAAGAAAGCTCAATATAAGCTTATATAAAGCTAAATAGATGTTTTCCCCACTGTAAAGAATGGTGGGTTTTATATGATTTTATTCTAACTTCTACCAACAATTTAAGATATTTTGGCAAGTCACTTAACCTACAGTGATTCAGTTCCCCGCCTGTAAAATAGCCATTATTTTCCTGGAACATGGGGTAGCAGCATTGCTCAGGTTTGGCCCAACTGCCTTCTGAGGAGACTGCTGCCACTGACCATGCCTGAGGCAAGTGGGGGTCAGGCTAGCTCTCAAACCTCAGGCCCAACCCTGCAGGACAGGAATTGCCATTGCTGGGTAAGTGTGGGGCAAGATCACTCACAAGCCCCCATACTCCATCCTTTTCTCCTGGATTGGGATTAGGATTGCAGTGCCTGGATGAAGGGTGCTGCTACAGATGGTTGGTGCCTCCTTGGTGGGGAAAAGAAGCCAATGCTGGCCTGCTATGATTTTCAAGAGGTAAAGCTGAATTTTATTTGTTGGGTTGTGGTTTTTTGTTTGGTTTGTTTTTTAAATCAACGATTATGGAGCAGTCACATTAAACCTATGACATTTCTAAAATTACTGTGACTGCACCATGATTTTTGATAAAAATGCTGTGACAAATCTGAAGCCCTAATAATTAAACACTAAAAATTAGTCTACATGCCACCAGTAACCACTGCAACATTTACACTAGACATTGGCTGACGCTGTGGAGGTAAGTCTACTTCCCTCCCCCCACACACCTTTCATCTGCGTAAAGACAAACAGATGTCTATAGGACCACCTACACAATGGCAAGCTGGCAGAATATTATTATATTATAGAACCAGAGTCCTAAAAGTTCTCATGTGATACCCAAAATACTTTCTAGGAAAGTATATAATTGCTAAAAGAATTCTGTATAGTGAACAGACTTTGCTTATTTGCAATCCTTTAGAAGGGCAATGAGCACTGGCTGTTTTTCATCCTTGTTGCAGGGATATTTTAAGCTGAATTCGGTAAGCCTCTTCAGTTAAGTCTGTACTAACAGCCAATTTGTAGCCAAGCAGCAGACTGAATGATGCTTCTGTACACACCCATCTCAAACCAGAGCATTTCTGTTTACAGACATCATCTGCAAGGCACAGTGCCACGGACAGGCTGATTTTTCTATACAGTACTATCCAAGTGGTCCCCATCTTCCAAGGACAACAGAGTAGCAGGAGTCCTCGCAGTCAGAGCTGTTAAAGCACAGAAAGGAGCTGCAGTTATATTTCTTCCTGGCCATTAGCTTCCTGGCCTTTAGCTTATGATGAAGACACTCATCCAACATGAACCAATTCAGTTGACCAAGCATATAGCTTAGTCCCACGTATTTGATGGGTAGGAAGTTTGCATATATGTTTGTTTTTAGAGCATACTGCCTTTGTTTCCCACTCACACCTCCTTTCCCATGTATACTATATATTTCAGTTAGGTTTATGCTTCATTATATGAGTACAGACTTTTTAAAAACAAAGATTATAGGCTCTTCGGGCCAGATTTTTAAAAGGTATTTAGGCACCTAGTGGGATTTTCAAAAGCACCTTGGTACCTAAATCTCATTTCAATCCCATTTATAAAGGACCTAAATACCTTATAAAAATCTGGCCCTTAATTCACACATTCCAAAACAATTATGCAGCATCTAAGAGTCAAGCCTCATTTATCCAGAGTCATTCGCAGTGTTTCAAGGTACCCAACTTACCTTTTGCAGGTCCAAGGATAAAGCTGGCTCCTCTAAGAGGAGCCCCTCATCAGAGTGGTCATCATCATAGCTTAACTGTCCTGCACTGTCAGGCATGTGTCCTTTCCTGAGCCGTAGGACTGGCTCTGGAATAACAGTGTTATCGAGATCCGTTGGTTCATTCATGAGACACTGGGGCCCTTCTCAGAAGGGTTCTGCTCCCTCTTGTGGGATAGGTTTTGAAGACAATGTGTTGTCCCTAAAAAGCAAACAGAGTTTACTTAGCTGAAGTCTGAAAGATTCTAGAAAGTTGGTTAGGCATATGACACTTATATGCAAGGAGATTTATCTAGTTGGTACCCATGCTCTTACAGGACTATCTGTGGCACCTCTTATTAGAGAAGACTTCCATTTCTACTCATATGACCAGTAATTCTTAACCATTTTCCTTGCTCTGGTTTCCTTTAAAGGAGGCAGAAGGAATGTTCGTATCAAAAGCACTAGCTATTATGTTCCCCGATATGACAGTCAGTCAATTCACAACTAGATGTGTTTAATAAAGATTTCCGTTTTTGAAACAAATTCTCAACATGGATACTATGGAAATTCTTTCTAGCTAAATCTGTACTTTTAGACAGACACTAGACAACCATCAAAGACACTATAATCTTTAGAGTATTCCTTGGCACATGGCAGGCTGCATTACAAGTGGATGAAGAAGTTGAATGCCAGCTCCTGTTTACATTAGACTTCTTGGGAAATCTCCCTTTCTTACAGTAGCACTCCCTTTCTGAAGCCAGTAGTAGTAATTGTCTTTCCATTAGGGTTTAAGGCAGCCAGTGGTGTTTTTACCACCACGTCCTATAGATCTGTTAGACAAAAACAATGGTATGAGTGCCTGCTGCCATATTTACAGTAGCACACCCACACTTACTACCATCAATGGAACTGTACCAGTATAGAGCAAGAGTGGGCTACATCTTCAAAAAAGAATCTAGTAAGTGGCATGTCTTCTGTCATAGCCAATCTAAGACTGAGTCGTTGCTCCTTTCTGGTCCCCAAGACTCATTTTCTATCCCCTCAAGATTGTTAAGAACCATTCCTGAAGTGAATTTACACTCATGTGCTGTTGCAAATAAATTTTGGGAAACTCGCATTCATGGTGTTAAAGTAGTGGGAAATTTCTTGATTCAAATTAACTGACTCCTAGCCTTCCCTCATTCTGGGAGTATTATCTGGTAGTAGTTGCTCATCTTCTACAACACCAACTTTGCACTGGATCTTGAAGTGTCTAGCACAACAGGAAGGAGCATAATCAGTGATTGGTCAGTTAGGAATGCTAGAAGACAACAACATTTAAATAATTCTGAGATCCATGAGTTGAGAGAGAGAGAGAGAGATCTTCATTTTACGCAAGACAATCTATTGAAGGTATATATCTACTACTAATCACTACAGTAGCATCTAAGCACTTAAACACACAGTTACAAATCACAAGCAGATATAGGGCTGGTCTACCCTACCATGGTAAATCGATCTAACTTACGCAACTTCAGTTACATGAATAACGTAACTGAAGTCAAACGTAGTCAGATCCACTTACCGCGGTGGCTACACTGAACTGTGTCGACGGGAGAGTGTCTCCCATTGACTTCCCTTATGTTTCCCAGGGAGGTGGAATGCACAAATACACAAATCTTCACCAGACCCACTAAATCAACACTCTCTGCATTGATTGCAGCAGTGCCGATCTACTGGTAAGCGTAGACATGCCCACAGTAAGAATCAATTGGTTAGACAGAAGTTGTCCAATAAAAGACAATACCTCACCCACCTTGTGTCTCTAATATCCTGGGACCAACACTGCTACAATACTGCATTCTACATTAGTTTGTAAGTTACAAGCAAAAACAACTACATAAACAATAACCTTAAGGTTGCAAAGACACAGGTGTGTTAGGAAATGACAGAATCAAAAGACTGCCTGAACAAGCTAGGAAAATGGGGTCTAGATTAAATTACCATAAAGTGAGTGCACAACTGGTTGAAAAACTATATTTTAAGAGGTTTCAGAGTATTTTAAGAGTATTTAACAATGGTGTTTTGCTGTCAAACTACAAGGACACATCAAGTGATGTCTTTCACAGGTCTGTCGTTGGTCCGGTACTACCCAAAGTTTGCATTAAGGCAGGGGTGGGCAAACTTTTTGGCCCGGTGGTCACATCTGGGAATAGAAATTGAATGGCAGGCCATGAATGCTCACAAAATTGGGGTTGAGGGTGCAGACTCCGGGATGGGGTTGGGGGATGAGGAATTTGGAGTATAGGAGGGTGCTCTGGGCTGGGACCGAAGGGTTCAGAGGGCATGAGGGGGATCAGGGCTGGGGCAGGGGTTGGGGTACAGGCTCCAGCTGGGGTACAGGCTCTGGGGTGAGGCTGGAGATGAGGGATTTGGGGGTGCAGGAGGGTGCTCTGGACTGAGATAGAGGGATTTGGAGGGTGGGAGTGGGATCAGGGCTGGGGCATGGGAAGAGACTCAGGGGTGCAGACTCCGGGTGGTGACTACCTCAAGCGGCTCTGGGAAGCAGCAGCAGCATATCTCTTCTCCCACTCCTGTGCATTGAAGCATCAAAGGGGGGCGATTGGAGCATGCAGGAGCCGGATGGGGGCCATGCCGCGGCTTCCAGGACCCACATGGAGCGGCCCCCGACCCTGCTCCCCGGCTGAAATGCCGGAGTGCTGGAGCAGGGCAAGCCCCAGACCCCGCTCCTCAGCAGGAGCTCAAGGGCCAGCTTAAAATGGCTGGCAGGCCAGATCCGGCCTATGGGCTGCAGTTTGCGCACCCCTGCATTAAGGAATTGAATGATGTTATAGAGTACACTTATAAAATCTGCAGTTGATAAAGTGAAAAGGTTTGCAAGCACTTTGGAGGATTGGATTAGAATTCAAAATTATCTTGACAAATTGGAAAACTGGTCTGAAATCAGCAAGATGCAAGTCAGTTAAAAACAATGCAAAGTACTACACTTAGGAAGGGGAAAAACAAAATGCACAACTACAAAAAGGGGAATTACTGGCAAGCCAGTATACTGCTGAAATGTATCTGGGCTTATGGAAGATCACAAACTGAAGGAGTCAACAGAGTGATGCTGCCACAAAAAAGTCAAGTTTCATTCTGGGATGTATTAATATGGAGTGTCACATGTAAGAAATGGGAGGAAACTGTTCTGTTCTACTCAGCACTGGTGAGGCCTCAGCTGGAGTATTGTGTCCAGTTTTGGGCACCAGACTTTAAGAAGAATTTGAACAAACTGGAGAGTCCAGAGGACAGAAACAAAAATGGAGAGGTTTAGAAAATATGATGTATGAGGAAAGGTTGAAAGAACTGGAGATGTTTAGTGTAAAGAAGTGAAGACTGAAGGAACATAAGTCTTCAAGTATGTAAAAAGTTAGAAGATAATTAATCACTGTCCTCTTTATATGTTCACCAAGGGTAGGATAAGTAGTAATCAGCTTTAGTTTGCAGTAAGGGAAATTTAGGTTAGATATTTGGAAAAAAAGTTTCTAAATATAAAGGATAGCAGCACTGGAACAGGTTTCTTAGGGAGACTGTAGAATATTTGGAGATTTAAGAGCAAGTTAGACAAACACTTGTCAGGGATGGTCTCTGTATACTCAATCCTGCCTCAGCACAGGGGAATGGACTAGATGACCCTCTTGAAGTCCCTTTCAGTCCTACATTTCTATGATTTTATGTCCACAATAAAGTTTCAAAAGATTAGGTATAAGAGGTTCCCATACTCTCATCTTTGTAGAGCTGGTTATATGGTGCTTATTACCCTTTTGTAGGTAAGAAACAGAACAGAGAAAGGAAGAGCAAAAACAGACTGATTAGATTAAAAACAGACTGACTAAAATCTATTGCAATAGAGACAGCTAAAAATTCACTTTCCTAATCGGACTTCTCCATGTGAGTAATTGCTAGTTGCCACATGAATATTTGATCACAAATGGGAAAAAGTGGGCTACAGTCATGAATAGGAAGGACAAATGAGTTTTATTAAGTTATGGTCCACACTCTGAGTAGTTGAGAACCCCTAGAGCAGTGGTGGGTAACCTTTTTTCTATCAGGGGCATTGACCCACAGAGAAAAAAAACAAACAACTGCGGGCCACACACAAATATAAAGCAAGGGTCTGATCCAAAGCCCATACCATTGACTACCCCGGTCTTTGGATCCAACGCTGTGATGCGGTTCTTGCCGTAAATCAGCCCTACCATACTCTGGTGCTGTCATGTGGCTCTTCTGAGTTCCCCTGTTTGTCAGTACATTTCTGGGGGGTCCAGAGCCAACTGCAGGATCCCCGGGAGGGTGGGGCCTCCTCCCCAGAATGGACCAAGAGGGGCTGTCCTCTCCTGGCTCTGGGGTGGGCGGCCCAATGGCATAGCCAAGACAGGACACTTGGGTGGGACCCGACTTCGGGTGGGTGAGCAATGATGGTGGAGGGGGGGGTGGCAGGAAGGATTGAGGCCACCTCCCCCTCAACCCCTCCAGCCAGCCTTGTGGGGGGGGGGGTGGGGAGCAGGAGGGGAAGAGGGGGGAGAAATGATGGACCCAGTAGTCCCAGCCAAATGGGGGGCCCCAGGCGCATACCCAGCTCCAAGAGGAGCTGCCGCTCTCCAGCAGCAACGGCTCCCGTCCCACTGCCCCACACCAGGCCTGGCTCCCCAAGGGAAAGGCCTACATTTTTTGAGCATTCCTCTGCTGCCACTGGGCCGCCTGCTTGCTTGCCCTACTCCCAGTGGCGGATTAGCCACTGGGCAAAGGGGGAGTGCCCAGGAGCCCCAGCCAATTGGGAGGCCTCCACCTGCTCTGACCCCCTGCACAGCGCTCCAGCCGGGGAATGGGGTCAGGGTACTGGTCTTGCCCCGACCCTTCTCCCCGGCTGGAGCGCCGGGCAGGCGGAGCAGGGCGAGCCCCGACCCTGCTCTGTGGGCTGGAGGAAATTAAGCAACGGGCCGGATCTGGCCTGCAGGACATATTTCTGTAGGGCAGGGGTGGGGAACCTATTTAAGTAACTGAAAAGTAAGCATGATCAGTAGCATCTGTTCAGTAGGTCATAGTTAAAACATTGCCCCCCCTTTTTAGAGCATTAAAATGCACATGGTCACTGCCAAGCCTGACAGATACAGAAAGTAGGGAGATTATAAGTGTCTTATTAGAACACATAGAAACATCTTCCAAAAACCCAAGTGTCTTAACATTAGCAACAGGAGAGAACATGACTGTGAACAGACTGTAGAATTTAAGTTTAGAGCCTCCACAATGTTTTGCTGCATTCCTCATTGAAATTCCATTTAAAGAAAAAGGTTTGCAGTTGCCATGATACAACCACTGAGAGATAAACCCTTCTTAGTGACTTATTCAGAAACCATGGTGATAGCCACAATATAAGAACCTAGACAGAAACTAATGAGCTCCTGCTACAGTTAACCCAGCTTCAGAAAACTGTCTACAGTCAAAGAGCAACAAAAATGTGACCTCCAAAGATTAATTGGACCTTTTAAAACCCTGTCTATGCTAATATTTAGCCATGTTTATTACACAGTTAATGACATGCCAGGCTCTACTCATGGAATATAAAGACACAACATGGTTAATACTCCAGTAGTAACTATGGTAAGCTAACATGTCATCTTTGGCAGTAGTTTTACCCAATATATGGTTGCCTTCCTGTAACCAGGACACAATTGTGCAGTATATTTCATACCCCTTAAGCAGTTTAACCAGACTTAAAATTTGTGGATGCAAGTATTCTGTCTAGTGTGGATGCAAGTATTCGGACAAAGGTGTTTATAATCAATATAGTTTATTCCCATACACTGGCACAAATAAGCTGTCACTACCTGGTCTCGGGCCCCCTCTTTGGGCAGATACCAGTCGACTGCAACTGGATCCAACTGCTGAATCCTTACTGCTAAGCCGCACTAAGTCTGGGTAGTGATCAATCACTGTTCCTAGCTCTGGGGAGGTCTTGGGCACACTCCCAGATGCAGACACTTGCATCCTTCTGTGGCTGTGTGGTCTCACAACCTGGCCACGTTAAGCCTGGACCCAGTGCCTCCTGAGCCCCAGCTGCTTAGACACATTTCCTTTCAGAGTCCACCTGGCAGTGGGAGCTCTAGATTTCTAGTTAACCAATTGAGGAACAATGAAGGAGTGGTAGTAAAACAAGTAACACAGGCTTAAGCTTGCTCTATACTTAAAACTTGGGTTGATATAGCTATGGTGTGTAAGATCATACAAAAAGTCTGTGCTGTGTGTCCCCCCCGGGGAGGGAGAGAGGAGAGAGCACTGCCTGTGCTGTGTCTATCCCAGGGAGGAGGAGGGCGGGGGGGGGAGAGAGAGCACAGAGCTGTGGCTGCTGGAACGAAGTGATTGGTCACTCACCTGCACTGCCCCTTTGCCATCTGTGGCTACCGCGCTGCCCCATCCCGCCACAGAGCCATCGCTGGCCTTGCTACTCAGGAGCCTCCTGCTGTGCTGCGCAGGCGAGAGCCCAGCCGGGGGCAGATCTGGGTGGGGGCTGATGTTGGGGTGTCCCCCTGCCCATCATGTGCCCAGGTAGGCAGAGTGTACCCCTAGCCCATGCCCTGTAGAGACACCCAAAAGCGGCCCTGTGTGTTGGGTGGAGGGGAGGAGAGAGAGCTCAAAACAAGCCTTTGGAGCTGCTCAGGCAGGGGAGGAGGCAGCTGCTGTTCTGGATACCTCCCTGCTGTCAGGATGTCACCCCATACCTTGAGTGAAATTTGCAGCAGGATGGAAGATGCTGCCCCTTCCCCGCACTGGTGGCTCGGACCCCTTTGTGAGCTCACCCGGTCCGGTCTGTGCTGCAAGTGGCTCATGCGGGGACCCAGACACTCATGTGCTATCTCGAGCGCCCTCTCCCCAACCCCATATGTGGGTGTCTTCCAGACCCCAGCAAACCCCTCACTACTGCCACCCAGCCTGGGACAGAGGCTGGCTTCTTGCCCTTCATGTTTGTGCCTCTGCCCAGGGTACTGTCCCCTCCATGCACCTTGGTGGTGCATTCCCAGCCTATAGATAGATAATTTATTGGGCTACTAGCCCAAAACTTGCCCAGATTGGGCTACTTTAAGTGACTTTGGGCTATTAATACAGTAGAAATCTGGCAGCCACTTTTGCTTATTTCAGCCTTACAACCGCTTTGCTGGAATACCAGTATACTATATCAAGTAATTTACTGGCCCCATTCTTGCAAGGTCTCACCTGTTATGTTATCCATGGCCTGGTTATAATTTTTGGTACTGGTAGAACTATTTCAGTTTGGGTGAGGGAGAGCCATTTACCAAGCAGGCCAGGTCTACCCTAGGACTCTTTCTGGCATACCTGTATTGATCAGGGATGTGATTTGTGACCAACATTCCTGTACCAGCAAAAGGCTACTGTGCGGATGCAGCTTATACTGGCAGAATTTAGCATGAGCATACAAATCCACACTAGATCCAAGAGAGTGGAAGTTGAGCAATTAAGAAAGGAAGTGATTTTCAGTCTGCTTAAATTTGTGTTGTTGTTGACGTTTAATTTCAATTACTAACTTTTGTAGCTGAAGTCTGAGCTCTTGTACCTTACATGAAGGGGCAAGATTGTTGAATCTTTACATCTAAGCCTCCCACCTAGATGTCCTACAGCAAAACCAGACTCTATATTCTTAATACTTAAAAGTAAAAGCAAGCAAGAAAAAAAGCTTTTAAAAATCTTAAGTTTTCTTTTTACATTACAAAGGAAAAATGGTACAAGACCAATTGTTAAATTCTTTGGAGGTAACTTTTAACAATCTGGAACAAATGAAAACATGTCTATCTCCCACCCACCTCTCCGCCCCCAAATAAAGAGGCACATCTACAAAATAAAGAGCTCTGCCTCCAGTAAATGGTCAGTGTGTCCAAACAGCTGCTTATAACCTGCAAACTGTCAGCGGACACTGCTGGCTGAGCAATTCACAGCAGGCTGCCCAGGCAGACAATCAAGCACATTCAGAAGCATTCAGACCCAAAGAAAGGGAAAAACCACAGATCTGTCTACACTAAAAGTGCATCTAGCTGAGGGGACCCAGCTATATCATTACCCCAACCCCCCGGCAGATGGGCAAATTGTATGGCAAATTGGATCTTCAGAGTTTTGTTGGCATCTTATGTCAAAGATTAGTCAGTTTCAGAAAGCCTAAATTAATATCCTCTTTACAGTACAAATTGGAGGATTGTTGTAACAGTTTTACTGTGCTGTACACTGGACCCAGACTAAAGTTTTGTCACAGAACAAGTTAAAAATGGAAAACAGACGTTCCAGTTTCCCCCACACTGTCTCACCAATGTGCCTCAACCCGGGCCTATGGGAACTTACTCTAGAGCAGGGATCTCACACTCAAACCACCGTGAGGGCCACATGAGGACTAGTACATTGGCCCAAGGGCCGCATCACTGACACTTTTCATATAAAGATACAAAAGCCCACACCCCCCGTGCCCCTGGCCCCGCCCCCACTTCACCCCTTCCAAGAGGCCTTGCCCTCCCCTGCCCCCATTCCAACCCCTTCCCCAAAGTCCCCATCCCAACTCTGCCCCCTCCCTGCCCCTATTCCAATCCCTTCCCCAAATCCCCACCCCTGCCCCGCCTCTTCTCTGCCTTCTCCCCTGAGCACGCAGCTCCCCACTCCTCCCCCCTGGAAAGCGCTAAGCACTGCCAAACAGCTGTTTGGCAGCAGGAAGTGCCTGGAGGTAGGCAGAGGAGCAGGGACGTGGCATGCTGGGGGAGAGGAGGGGCAGCAGGTGAGGGGAGCTTGGTGGCTGCAGGAAATAACTCTGCGGGCTGGCTGCGTGTTTGAGACCCCTGCTCTAGAGCAAGAGGAAAGTTCAGTCTCCACCTTTGACTCCCTTTTGATAGTAGCTGAGGTAACTAGATGTGATGCTCTCCTCTGGTAATCTAGAACTGTAAGCCAGTGTGTTACCCCTCTGCCTGAACAAGAGTGAGCTTTGCTAGAGATTAGACTGACGGTCAGCTCCCTGCCACACCAGTCTGTCGAGTTCACCAGAAAAAACTCGAAGATTCCACCAGTCTTAAACTGGTTGCCAGCAAGCTAAGTGAACCTGAGTTCCCCAGAGACATCTCACTGGATACTCTCAGAAATTATTAAATTTGATGCCTCCAAAGAGACAGAGCACAGACCAGCCTTTTAGATTAGCAGAAGACTCACCCTTTACTTCAACATAACAGCACTAACACAGTTTTCAGTAAAATGGAGAATAAGTTTATTAACAAAGGACGGAATAGGTTACAAAAAACAAATATTACATGCTTTCTTGTGCCTAAAAGTGAATTCTAACAAGCTAGATCTTTGACTGAAAACAGTTTTTCACTAATAGCAAGCGATCAACAGCTCCTGCCCTTCAGGCCAAAAGGATCCATGATTCAGAGGGTGCTGTTAACTATTTCCTCTAAGTGATGGATAACTAAGGGGTTCTCTTCCTCTTTTTGTAGTCCAGCACCAGTTGGGGCGGGGGGTGGGGAGAAGAAATCAGGTTTTTATATATATATATATATATATATATACACACACATATACATATACATATATACACACACACACACACACACACACACACATATATACACACACACATATATATATATAATGTTTAAGAAAAGTTTTGTAAATGAGTTCCAATGGTTCATGGATTAGGGACCCAATCTTATGGGGTTCCAGGAGATTCTGTATGGATTATTTAGGTTAATCTTTCTAAACTGAGCAATGAGTCCCATTGGGTAGATAGAACAGGGGTCTCAAACATGCAGCCCGTGAGGTTATTTCCTGCAGGCTGCCAAGCTCCCTTCCACCTCGCTCTCCCTCCCCACAGCATGCCGCATCCCTGTTCTTCTGCCTACCTCCAGGCGCTTCCCACCACCAAACAGCTGTTTGGCAGCACTTCACACTTTCCAGGAGGGAGGGGGGGAGGAGCACGGAGCCACATGCTCAGGGGAGGAGGCAGAGAAGAGTCAGGGCAGGGATTCAGGGAAGGGGTCAGAATAGGGGCAGGGAGGGGGCAGAGTTGGGGTGTGAAGAGGCAGGGCAGTAGCGGGGCCTGATGGAACGGGTGGAGTGGGTGCAGGGCCGGGTGCAGCAGGGGCGGGGGTGTCAGTGATGCGGCCCTCAGGCCAATGTACTCGTCCTTATGTGGCCCTCGTGGTGATTCGAGTTTGAAATCCCTGGTCTAGAAGATACCATCAGAGACGCTTAGGTTTGCAGTTCTCAAACTGGATTTGTCTCCCCAGAGGTAACATGCTTAACAGCAAAAATGTTCTTAAATAAATAGAGAGGTGAGAAATAAGACCTCTCAACCCTATTGTCCCTCTGCAAATTTGTGTATACTGAGTCAATCCCTTACCTCTCTAAAAGTGCAGTTTCAAAAAGTTCAACGAATAGAAGATTGTTGGGGATGGAATCGATCTGGACAAGGAGAAGAAATCTGGAGATAAATGTGAGAAGGGAGGGACACATGCTTGTTTTGTTAAAATATTATATGTTTGCTGTTGAAGAAAAAAAATAATATTTAATGCTGTTTTAGTTAAATAAAACAATTTAAATGTCTGTCTGGTGATATTTATGAAGTCATTGGGAGGTGAACTATCTGCTTCAATTACCTTTGGTAAATCAAATAACCAAACAATCATTCATTTTCTGATATAGCTGTAAAACTAATCTGAAAAGTTTTCAAAATAAATCACTGTTTAAAAATGTAGTGTGTGCCTTCTAAAAATGAAACCTACATCTATCTCCGAGTTGTGAAGAATATGTATTAAGGTTATAACAACCAACAAGAATGCACTTTTATGTAGAAAACCATGATTAAAACAGTCTTCCTGACTAGTGATTTGAATCATGATTCAAATCTATTTGATTTAAATCAAATCCACCCTGAAATGAACCTCAGAAGAATTCTCAGAAGAGGGGCCTCCCTGAACTAAAGCAGCCTGTAAATGTACAGGAGCAGAAGAAATGGCCCAAGTTGTTATCCATTATAGAGGAGAAACTCTGCCAGCAGGGTTCTCTCATGAAAGGTGGATCCCAGCTTTCTGAACTGAACATGTGGGTGAGAAATGTTAGTTACCAGACAGGAAAGTAACTTGTTAATAAGTATAGTCTAAAGATTACATTTTATTTTTTCTTTTACCTGTAACCCTATGTTTCTAAACCCTTGTATTTGAATCTCTATTTCTACCTTTGGGTCTGTTAAATAAACTACAAACTGGTTTTACCACAGACCGGTCTAAATGCTTTATGCTAAGGAGAGTGTTGAACTGAGGTGAAACCAGTGAACGAGGGTGCATTGCTTCCATGCAGGCAGAGGTTTGGTGTACATTGCATGCGTCATAAGATAAGTGACTGAGGGCTATACTATACTTCCACCTAACAAAGTGGGGTGTACAAATAGCCTACAGAGGGAAAGAGAAGGGCTCTTGAAACCTGGAGCAAAGCAACTGGGTTGCCAGCAGCTGGTGAGTTTCCCCTGGGGGGATACATATGGGTCTCTCCTCTTCCTCCAACTAATGTAAGCAGGTGCCAGCAATTCACTCTGGACACCTGAGGTAACTAAAATTGTCATAGTGCAAACCTGCTCCCTCTGATTCATTAAAGCTTATCAGTCATTTCCTCACTGGAAGACACTGTCTTTTCACACGGCCACATTCATTCTGGTCTAAACAACTTTGCCACTGGACAGAAAGATCCTAAAGGCTCTGCCACTTCAGTCAGAACCACTTCTTCCACTTGCACACTAGCTTTCTTCAGAGAAGAAGAATATAATCCATCTCAGGAAGATTTGATTTCCCAACCTAACTTGAGTTGGGAAATTGAGAGTTTAAAGGCAATGCCAGCTGATATTTTTAAACCTCCTCTCTGCTCTGCCCCACTCTTCAGAAGCAATACTGGCTGCAGCGACAACAATGCATTTTACCAGCACAAATCTAATTATGAGAGCTAGGACCATTGTGTTACTGTTAACTGGTTCCCAAACAAAACATTAAATTAATCCTTTATAACTTGAAGCTTCCACTGTCCTGCCACAGAGGACAAGTTCTTGTTGAGACAGAGACACAGACACACGCTGGCCGACTGACCACACAAGAACTTACTTGTTCTGCTATATAAGGAGTTATGCTAACAAGCAGCAAGTAAAGTAACTAGTTCCAGGACTTCATGCATTTATCAGTCTACCTCCAAACCCTCTGTCAGTCACAATCATGTTGTCTACTTAAAATCTAAACACTGTACAACCTATTAGTTAATTTTTATTTTTTAAGATGTTCTGATGAGGTGTATGAGCAATTCACAAAGATAAAGTAGTCTTATAATGGGCAAAATCTAGAATCACCAATCAAATCATCCAAACAAGCATGAAGAATCCAAGCAAGTCAACCAACCTACCTTACTCACTGCTCAACAAACTCAAGGAGGAAGAAAACAGCCCCAGCCTTGCCTAAACAGATGCCACAGATGAGTATTGGCTAAGCTTAGGTTCAGCAAAGAGCAGTTCAGTGTTGTGAGCACTCAGTGAGGAAGGCCCTGCTTGTAGTTCTCTAGATTATTCCATAGGATAATCAAATTCCAGCTCATACCCATCTCAAGTATAGCAATGGAAGATAAAGAAGAAGGTGCCTCAATGCAGATAGGCACAATATTTAAAGCTTTATTTTAAGTCAGTGTTAGAGTAAACATGATACACAATCTGTCCCTTTTATTCCACAATCTCCCATCCAGTAAGGGCTTTGGGAAGGAGGGTATAACTCCTTGCATCCATCCACTCAACAAAATTTCTGTTCCAGTACAGTTAGAAGTATCTAACTTTATTCCTACTGCCAGAAATAAGATCTCATGTACAGTAGTAAGTCTTATAACAGATCAGATGTAGAACTGTGTGGTACTGTCCACACTAACCATACGTATTGGAACACAAACATCTCTAATCATACCCAATAGCCATAAGATTCTGAAAAGAAGGTCTAATATTTATAGTTCAAGCAAGTGGCAATATACTGCCCAAACTCTGGAGCAGTCCACAACAGGAGGAGCAAAAATAGGAGATTTAAATATTTGTTACCTCTAGAAGAGAGATTACACAGGAGAAAAAGACAGCTCCTCAAGTATATTGAGGAAACAGAATAAACTGAAATGAAGCAATGCAAAAAAATCATGTCATCCCTAATGTGTTCAAAGTGCAAAGGGTGGGAGTTTGGGTTTGTCTACTAGACAAAGGTCAAGGGCATGGAACACGGAATGAACAAGGAAAAGATAACTGATTGGATAAGCTGCTGAAAAGTCATTTTCCCTATATTTTAAACACTCAGTAGTTAGACCCTGGTATATATAGCTTTTTTTACTAGAATAACTATTTGTCAGGGTGGGTGTTCTTGGTTGTTTTTAAATCAATATGGTTACAACAGCACAACCCCCAGTGTGAACAGTTATATTAGTGCTGGAGTAGTCAACAGGCGAACCGTGGGCCAAATCCAGACCACCAGACACTTAACTGGACCACAAAGGTCAAATGGGCTGAAGATGAGCCGGGGCTTGAGCCATGCCTGCTCCCCAACACAGGGCCCTCCCCAGTGGGGACAGGGGGGGGGGGTGTCAGGAGGTTGGGCTGTGCTGCAGGGAGTAGTGTGTCCCTGGGCAGCTACTTATACAGCCATAGCCCCACCAGCTCCGTTCTCTGTCGGCTGGCAACAGCGTAGAGATGGGGTGAGTAGGCCATGTGGGCAAACAAGTAGGCACTAATATCCAGGCTTAGTGAATGGGGCAGCAGGAGCCACTCCAGGCAGGGTGGGCAGGAGGCTGGTGATAGGGGGCAGCGAGGCCACCCAGCCAACCAGGTAAGCAGAGCTGTCAAACGCCTCTCAGCTGAGCTGCCTGCCCCACCACAGGACCACTACTCCCACAGGACCTCAAAGACCGGTCAGGAGGGGTGATAGAGGCAGACGCCAGTTTCCCACCCCAGTGAGAGGGAGAGGACTGCAGGGAGGTGCTAACTGACGAGTTAGAGCTGCATCCCGGGCCTGCAACAGCCACCCTGCCACCATGACAGGGAGTGGCCTGAAAACCGTTGCTAATAGGCACTGCAGGGGCAGTGCCTGCGGACGGGGCAGCACGCTGAGCTGCCTGGCCGGTGCTGCATCTCCACATAGGAGCCGGAGGGGGAACATGGCACTGCTTCTGGGAGCTGCTTGAGGTAAGCGCTGCCTGGAGCCTGCACACCTGACCTCCTCCCGCACCCCAATCCCCTGCCCCAGCTCTGATCCCCCTCCCTCTCTCTAAACCCCTTGGTCCCAGCCTGGAGCACCCTCCTGCATCCCAAACCCCTCACCCCCAGAGCCTGTACCCCCAGCCAGAGCCCTCACTCCCCCACCCTGCACCCTAACCCCCCATTTTGTGAGCATTCATGGCCCACCATGCTATTTCCATACCCAGATGTGGCTCTCAGGCCAAAATATTTGCCCACCCCTGTGGTAATGCAGATCTGGGTGCTCTGAAGGGGATGATGCACAATGGGCATCTGGCTTCAATCAAGGATTCCTGCACAGTTTCAGATCACAACTGTTTAAAACTGTCTCTGAATTACTGCCTATCTTGTCCACACACACGCCTAATCATTACATGAGCAGCTGTTCTGCTGCTTCTCCACGGGTGCTGCTGTAACACTGTCCACTATAGTAGGATTGCTTACTGAATAGCGGTCTTTCCTCCTCTTTGAGAGAAGGACTAGGAAATTACATGGACAGCATGTTACTTGTGGGAAATCACCTGGTGTCCCTGAGGTATCCTAAAAGGCTTCTTAAAATCTTATGCATAAACTATTGCTTATGGGAGTTGTGCAGGAACACGAGGAGAGGTAGCTAGATGATACTCAGACTGCAGTGGCATTAATGTGTGGTGCACAACAAAACATCAACGATCCTTAACTTGAAACAATGCAGACTTGGACATACTACAGCATTGGTGCTTAAAGTGGCATTATTCCACCAGTTTAATCCTTTAATGTGGTCAGACCACCTGCTCATGTTTTATCCAAAATAGCATACTTCTAGTTTATTCCTTTCTCGTACTTCCTTCTATTTTAATAGAACTCAGCATGTTGATACACCAGATTTTTCTTGTTTAATTTACAAAACTAATATTTCTTCCATTTTGTAATACTAATTTCCCTGCTTATTCTAGTGTTCTTGAGAAAACTTGATTTTTATTATACAGAAAATAACTAATTCTAAGAATTCTTCCATCTTCCTAGCTACCACACCTCAGATGTGGATTAACTACATTGATGGAAAAATCCTTTGTTTGTAGGAAGCATGCAGAGCAGGGCAAGCCCCTACCCCACTCTCCAGAGGGAGCTCAGTGGCCACATTAAAGGGTCTGACAGGCTTGACACTGCCCAAGAGCCGTAGTTTGCCCACCCCTGCATTACTAGGACAGGATGGTGATGCAGCCTATAGTCATGGGAGGTTCATGGACATTTACATAAGGTGGCCAGACAAAGTGCATGATATCAGAATTCAAGAACTCTGAACTTCAAGAGTAGGCAAAGAAGAACTATATTTCCACCTAACATGGACAACTTGTATCCACACTGCCATCACATACCCACCAATGCCAAGGTTCACACAGATTTTTCATGACTACACAATGTAGGGAGAGCTCAGCTGTATGATTGATAAGCAGCTGCAGGACAGTATGTGACTCTGGGAGAATGAAAGCAAAATGGAGATATGTTGTTGACCCTCAACACTGTCAATGACTAATGCTGCAAATTATATCTGTTTGCTAAATTTTGCAAAACGTGGATTAGAACAAAGGCAAAGTTTTCAATGAACAAACTACCTAGACAGTCAGACAACCCGTGACCCATGTACAGACAAGCAGTTGTAGCTAAGGGAACTGGATCTGGAGCAACACTGTGACTCAAGCACTGATAATAGTTGTTTATGTATTAAAACATACTTCACAATTATTTCATAATGAAGAAACAGTTGATTTGTACTTGCTCAGTTTTGTTTTTCAGATGGGGGTTGTTTCCTGGATGATTTATGTTGTAATAATGAGGAAGATTATATGTAACTGTGGAATTACTGGTTACCACTCTAGAGTTAAGGTTGAGTCAGAAGTTTTCAGTTCAACATGAGTTTTAAACTTTTATTTTAAAAGAGTCTCAATAAAATGGCAAAAAAAGACTCAATGTCAGTTTTCAGTATTTGAATTTTTCATGCCAATGCAAACTGATTTGATACAGAAAATATAAGTGTTCAGCAAAGCTACAAAAAAAAAAAAAAAAAAAAAAGAGTTCCAAAATGGGTTGCCTCAACTGTTTTCAGACATTCTTTGCCAAGAAACTAAAGCACTCTGGGATATGTTCTGTGCCAATTAATAAAATAGTAGTTCTACATTAGGTCCTATTTCTTTGTGTCATGGTTTTTCACTTTTTTGCCATAAAAAAATGTAACAAGTCAAACTATACTGAGTGAAACAGTAATGCTGGAACAGCTGCTCAAGAAAAAAAAACTCAATCTGGGAGGTATATGTAAGTGGGAGGACTTCCCCATCAAATATCTCTGTAGCCTAAGGGAAGTTCCCTGAACTTGGAAAGAGACTGATTTCAACCCTTATCTTTACTAACTAGATTATAATCCAATGTACCTCACTACTATTATTGACAAAGGCCATGAACTCCAACTCAGAAGGTGGTCTAACTTTATAAGTGAACTGGCACCTCATAGATATATTATGCCAGGTCTCTGCAGAGAAAGTAAAGTTTAGAACTCAGGACTCTGATATGGCAGGGTCAAACCTTAGCTACTCAGTCACACTACTTTTCAGACAGTACTGTAGTTGGGATAACCAAAGCACATTCAATCTAAGACACTTCTACTCTTGGCTTTGTGGGAAGCCAGGATTCCTAATCTCCACTATGATACTGCTGTCCAGTTGTGTAATCCCACCAGGAAAGCATGGGTCAAGACATCTTATAGAGACTGACTAAACAGAGGCTAGCAATTACTTCTACTGTTTTTAAGATCTGAACTGGGAGTCTGAAAATCCAGTTCCAACCCCTGTTGACTCACTGAGAGGGTAGTATGGTTGCATGCAACAGACTGTGTGAATGAATAAATCTGTTTTTAATAAGACACCATGGGAAAAAACAAGGACACAATTATCTATAAATTATAGCATGACTCAAATACAGGTATCTCATGTGTCAGTCACTGTCATCATCTCCTCCCCCAACGTGACTTTGTACCACAGTGGATAGGTCAACATCAAACCCAACTCAAAAAACTAGGAAATAAACCTTAGTGACAGCTAAAATTGAATCAGGATGCACCCTACCAACTCAAAACATTACACAGAGCAATGTTTCGCAATCTTTGATACCAGAGACCAGCTTGCTGCATTCCTAAACTCTGTCAGGGAGATCTCAGGGACCAGCACCAATCCAGACTGGTCATTTTAAAAAAAAAAAAAAAAAAAAAAAAAAACCACCCACACACACTGGCCTAGAGCACTCCCACGCTTCATAAGGCTTTCACTGCAACCTCCAATAGATACCAAAAAGCAATATGCACACCAACTCACACTAGCACAAGAGTTTACTGATAAGCTCAATACTGGTAAGGCAAAACAACTTCCTAAATATATGCAATGTATGACAGTCAGATTTAAGGAATATGAGGCATGCATTGCTTTTTGTGATCTGTTGGAGGTCAAAGTGAAGGGTTCTAGAGCAGAGGTTCTCAACCTTTTGTCTCTGAGGCCCTGCTCGACATGCTATAAAAACTCCAGGGCCCAGCGGGGAGGAGGGGGAGAGGGGCAGGGGCCTGGGAGAATTGGAACAGATGTGACAAGAGATCACTAAAAAACACAAATAATGTAGTAGTTTGATAAGTACCAGCCACATCTCTATCTGAAGTTCATACAATAGGTTTCTCACTCCAGCAGTCTGGCAACTGAAGATGGAAAGCCTCTGTACTCTCAGTATTCCAAAAATTCAGCTGGACTTGTTATCACTATACTGAAGGGAGAACGAAACCTTTAAGCCAAGTTGTCTGTCCTTCATGCTATTCACCAAAAGAGCCTGTGACTTTGCCTATGTTCTAAGCAAAAGACTCAGCTGACTGCCCAACTGATTTTATTCTTCTCTCAAGAAAAACTAGTAGAAGGCACTTCCTGTGACTATCCTATACCACTAAAATGTAGGAAATAATCACATATGGTACAGAGGAATGGACAGCTGTTCTGTATTATTTAATTAATTCTTATATCTACTGGACATGGATCAAGCAAATGAGTCAAATTTTACATTGGTGCAGGATGAACTACTAAACAAAGAACCATCCAGAAAATGACTATGTAACAGCTATGTTCTAGCTTCAAAATGGATATTTCTGTTGAGTCATGCAAAGTTTGTAGCCAAAGAACCACTCCACAAAGGGGTCCGCCAAAAGGAACTTGCAGAAGTAGGCTCCTTATCAGAGCTAAGACAGCTGTTGTTGAAAATGGCCCAACAGGTCTTTCATAAAATGCTATAGCACAAGAGGTTCTGTACAAAGATACTGGAATATTCCAGGCAAACTTCTCTGAAACCATAAAGGACAGGCCTTATTTTCTCATTAAATGATAAGGGACAACTTGTATGCTGACTGGACATTTCAAATCTTCCAAAAACTTCCCTTTCTGACTGGCCACGTCAGCTTTGCTAAGAGGAGGAACCAAGCAACGCTAACAAAAAAAAGTGTACAAAATGCCCTGTGTTGTTCAACACATTGCTCCCTGAAATCAGAACATCTGGATAAGAGAGACAGAGCGACTGCTGCTGCCTAGCCAGCAAGAACACCTTGTTGCTGACTAGCACCTTATTCACTTTGTCTTTTAAGAGACTAAAAACAGCGCTATCATAATTCCCTCAGTCACCTAAAATCCTAAATGAACTCTCCCAAGAAACCAGCCATTGAGACTGTGAAGCTCATGAACTCACCTTTGTGCCAGTTCCAACTGATGCTTATAAAAGTTATTTCGCTACTTATTTACCCAAGTGATGACTTATTTTGTTAGCAGAATTTAGCTTACTGTAAGTACCTGAATTAAAAGCCTTTAAATGACTACAACTTGTGATGTGTACCTACGTTTTACTAACAAGTAAAGTCTTAGTTGTCTAGGAGTTATATTAAATCAGTAAGTAATTGAGAGCACTGAATCTGCAGGAACTACTTACACTAAGCATAGTACTACTTGTCAGGAGAAAATGTGCTTCCCTACAGCAAAAGTTAGTTGCAAGAAACCCTGAGTGTTTCAAAGAGTTCAGTCTAAAAAATAAATAAAATCACACAGACTATGGTCAAGAGAATTGATGGCTTTTTAGACAGATGGGAAGAAGTTTTAAATTGGCTCATAAGCTAAAGGATTTTACCACTGTTTCACTGAAGTGGCATAAGAGTTTACTGAACTGATGGAATTGCAGAGAAATTTAAATATCAAAATAATGATTGGCATATTAAACTTTGGAATTAATGTAGGACATTTGTGTGTGTACAAGAGGCAAAACTTAGCTATGAGAAACACCTGGGCAAGGCAATTTTGACATTGATATTTAAGTAACTTGACTATATTTCTAAATGCTACTTCAGAATTGTTTCAACTGACATGAGCAATCTAATAATTCCAGTGGAGACAAGCTTGACTGGAAGTAAATAAGGATGCATATTTAAGGATCTATAGTTCCATATTAATACCGAAAGCACCTGGCTCAGACTAGTCAGCATAAAACTAGGATAGAAGTTTGTCTTTATAACAAGACAAAACCTTGAATTAATTGAATTGCAATAACCAATGTTGAGTTCAATTTGACATTCTCACATCTTTATTTTGCTCTCTGAATTTCCCATTGTCTTCAAAACTATTTTAGCTAATAACCCTCAAAATTCATAATAATTCTCTAGTCTATACTTTAGCCAAGGAACAAAGATCCAAAGAACAGCAAGAAACCGAGTAGAGATAACTGGTTAAATTTAACCTCTCTCTCACAGCTCCAGGACACTGCAACGTGTTCTACGTACAGTAACTCCTTGCTTAACGTTGTAGTTATGTTCCTGAAAAATGCGACTTTAAGCAAAACAATGTTAAGCAAATCCAATTTCCCCATAAAGAATTAATGTAAACAGGGCGGGTTAGGTTCCAGAGAAATGTTTTTCACCAGATCAAAAAAAAAAAAAAACAAACACGAGGGAGAGACAGTATAAGTTTTAAACAAACAATTTAAGACTGTACATAGCAATGATGATTGTGAAGCTTGGTTGAGGTGGTGAAGTCAGAGGGTGGGATATTTCCCAGGGAATGCCTTACTGCTAAATGATGAACTAGCATTTGGCTGAGCCCTCAAGGGTTAACACATTGTGATAGACACACATCCTGTGTGAGAGAGATGTGCATTGTCCCTTTAAGTACCGCTGACCCCACTAAGTACATTGCCTTTTTAAACAGATCAGAAAGTTGAGAGAGCAGCTGCGGTCCCTTCCCTCCATCCTGAGCCCTGTCGTGTCTTCCCCCGCTCTATGGATGGGATAAGCAGGGGGGCAGAAGCAGGGGGACACCATGACATTAGCACCCCTCTTCCCTGCCCCTGCCCCCTCCCCCCCCCCAAATAGCAAGCAGAAGTCTCCTGGGAGCAGCTCCAAGGCAGGAGCAGCACATGGCAGTGGTGGGGGAAGGACAGCTGAACTGTTGGCAAATTGATAGCCTGCTGGGTGGCTGCTGCATAGGGAACTTAAGGGAGCGAGGAGCTGATAGGGGGCTGCCGGTCCACCCTGGTTCCAAGCCCCCGCCACCTCCCCAGCTAGCTGCAACAGGCTGCTCTTCCTGCAAGCAGTGGACAAAGCAGGTGGCTACCAAACATTATAAGGGAACATTGTGCAACTTTAAGTGAGCATGTTCCCTAATTGATCAGCAACATAACAATGAAACAACATTAACCAGGATGCTAAAGTGAGGAGTTAGTGTAATCCAAGCCCAAGAACTCCACCAAACCAAGAGAACAAGATGGTATTTAAAGCATTAGAAGCTTGGTATGATCCAGTACATTCATGGATTACATATGATATGCAGTTTGCACCTGAAGCAACCCACCATGAAGTGCATTGCAGTAGTAGACCTACATGTCAAAAACATGCATCAGTTACCAGTTCAAACAAGCTAAACAATTGGTTCAGAGAGTGACAAAAAAGTTAAACTCAAATTTCTTAGCCACCAGCCTTCTTGCTCCAGCAACTAGATAACTTTCCTTTTCAGACTGTAACCTGCCAATATTCTTGAGATAAAAGCCAATCTTCGCCATGCCCACATTTTTCATGTACTGGTTTTCTGAAGTAACTCCACTTTCAGATTGGAAGGCTTAGATCTAGGAAGTTTTACTAATATTCTAATCCAACAGGCACTAACAAAAGGAATCTACTGATTAGATTCAAATGTGTTAATGCATATTAATTCTACAGAACCTAAGAGCTACCTAGGGAGTGCAAGGGCTTCTTTTCCTGCTCCCTAGATTTAAAGCTTCCACGTTCATTGACTGTTCCATAGAAGGCAGCATGAATTCTAACAAAAGGCTTTGACTTAGCTGTACAGATCTTCATTACTGGAAACTGTGCCCTAAGCCCCACTGCAACACTCCAAAGAATTCATGTAGATGAATCTAAACAGCACAAACACATACTCCTTCAGCAAAATCAGCAGGATTACAAGTGACATCAAAGTTTAGCAAGCCAGGGTGCGTCCCATAATGCCCTCATACATCACATCACTTATCTGCTAGCCAATTATATGAATGTGCACATTTGAACAAACAATTAAAACATCAGGTCTCAGTTTAGACCTTGCAGTTCACATATAACAGTATTTTATTTGTGCAAGAAGCAGATATCAATACATATAATAGTTGAACAAGAGAGTCAGTGTTACCCTATTGCTGCATTATACCAGGACAAACAAAAACCATTCCACTCAGAGCAAGTAAGACGCTATCATTCCCATCCTGTTTCAGGGGTCCTTTGCCTTACGTTTCACTACCTCTGGGTATCTGGCTCCACAAATGGCCTCATCTTTAAGCAAAGGGGAGCAGAACCCACAGTCCTCTGAAGGATAGGGAAAAATGACACCACAAGCAGAGAATCAGTGAAATGTTTCCCACCTGGGGAAAGCTTGATAGCTGAGCTTTGAAGACCAATGTCAAGTTTGATAGAGCTGATAAACTAGAGAAGAGTACAAGTTAATTTGAAATGGATACCAGGGGGAAAATTTGGTGACAAAAGAAATTGCAAAAAATTGGTTTTACGAGTGGGGAAGACAGATTAATTTGGTATAGGTGAAAAAGAAATATACCCATGTCTGCATGAACAAGTATATATGGCTATATGTAAAAAGCAGCGCTGTTAATTTGCTGTTAACTCAAGTGATCAACGCAAAATTAACTAGATTAAAAATAGTTGTGATTAATTGCTGTTTTAACTGCACTGTTAAATATATTTGAAAATGCAGAAAATTTATTTCAATTACAACACAGAATATAGTGTACAGTGCTCACTTTATATTTATTAAAAATATTTGCACTGTAAAAAGGAATAGTATTTGTCAATTCACCGTATCCAAATACTGTAATGGAATCTATCATGAAAACACAACTTACAAATGTAGGTTTTTTGTTACATAACTATACTCAAACACAAAACAATGTAAAACTTTAGAGCCTACAAGTCCATTCAGTCTTACTTCTTATTCAGCCAATTGCTAAAACAAACAAGTTTGTTTATATTTATGGGAGATAATGCTGCCCACTTCTTATTTACAATGTCACCAGAAAGTGAGAATAGGCGTTCACATGGGACTTTTGCAGCTGGCATTGCAAGGTACTTAGTGCATCTGGCATGTAAAGATTCATGTCCTTTCCTGCTTCAACCACCATTCCAGAGGACATGCTTCCATGCTGACGACGCTCATTAAAAAAATAATGTGTTAATTAAATTTGTGACTGAACTCCTTGGGGAAGAATTGTATGTCTCCTGTTCTGTTTTACCCGCATTCTGCCATATATTTCATTTTATAGTAGTCTCGGATGATGACTCAGCACATGCTGTTCATTTTAAGAACATCTTCACTGCAGATTTGACAAAAGGCAAAGAAGGTACCAATGTCAGATTTCTAAAGATAGCTACAGCACTAGACCCAAGGTTTAAGAATCTGAAGTGCCGTCCAAAATTTGAGAGGGACGAGATGTGGAGCATGCTTTCAGAAGTCTTAAAAGAGCAACACTGATGCGGAAACTACAGACCCCAAACCATCAAAAATGCTGGTGGCATCTGACTCAAAGGATGAAAACGAACATGCATCGGTCTAAACTGCTTTGGATTGTTATCGAGCAAAACCTGTCATCAGCATGGAAGCATGTCCTCTGGAATGGTGGTTGAAGCAGGAAAGGACATATGAATCTTTAGCGCATCTGACATGTAAATATCTTGTGACACCGGCTACAACAGTGCCATGTGCATGCCTGTTCTCACTGTCAGGTGACATTGTGAACAAGCAGGCAGCATTATATCCTGCAAATGTACACAAACTTGTTTTTTCAGCAATTGGCTGAAGAAATAGGACTGAGTGGACTTGTAGGCTCTAAAGTTTTACATTGTTTTGTGTTTGAGTGCAGTTATTTTTTGTACATAATTCTACATTTGTAAGTTCAAACTTTCACGATAAAGAGATTGCACTTCAGTACTTGTATTAGGTTAATTGAAAATACTATTTCTTTTGTTTTCTTTTACAGTTCAAATATTTGTAATCAGAAATATAAAGTGAGAATTGTACACTTTGTATTCTGTGTTGTAATTGAAATTAATATATTTGAAAAGGTAGAAAACATCCACAAATATTTAAATAAATGGTATTTTTTTAATCACACGCTTCATTTTTTTAATCACGCGACAGCCCTAGTTTAAATGGGTTACCTTCATTCCCTCCACCCCAGATCTCAGCTCACATAGAAGAGCAGGAAGACACCCAAAAGGAGTGGAGTTTCCCCAGATACCTGAACACATGGTGGGCAGGGAGCCTGCAAAGAAGCAGGGCTCCTCCAGACGCCAGCACATATAGGGAAGGGGAAAATTCAGGTCTGACAGGCCCCACCACATCTAAATCCCCAACTCCCTCTGCTACTCTCCGTTCTCCAACCCCCCCCACCGATCTTCTCCCCTCCCATTCCTCTTACTCCCTACCCCCTCCCCCGAGCCTTCTGACCCCTCTTCCCTCTCCTACCACTCATTCCCATAATGCACCCATTCCTTGCTGCATACCCATACACCTCATCCCCTACTGCCATTCTTGTACAGCTCATCACGTCTCCTCTCCCAGTAAGCATTTCCATGTGTAATTTATTTTCTTTTTGAAGACAGTTTCAGCATCTGACTATTTTACAGTACTCATAACATTTCTACAAAATTAAAAAACAAAACTACACAGTGACAGGCTGCTTTTTCCCAAAAACGTTTTCAGTTCATTCTCAGTTTTCTGCCCAGGGTGAATCTCAAACTTCAAGTTGCAGGCTCAGAGAGGTGTCCCATTCATCTCAATGAGATGTTCTTAGCTGATAGAGAATACCCCCCATGGTGATTAAAATAGCCTGAAACAATAGCTACAAAACAAGTGACATGAGTGAATCACTTCAATAGGTGTTCCCTTTTCCCCATGCTGGAATTTTTGATGTGTCAAGCACATCTGTTCTCAGCTCCTGACCCCAGTCTCAGCTGTGTTCTTGGTGCTTGCCTTTTCTAAGCTCCCCAGAGAGGGGCAGGGTTTACCCAGATCCTGGCTCACATGGGATGGGAGTTGGGGAGAAGGGCTCAGACACCAACAGAAAGGCAAGCCCCTCCCAGACCCTGGCTCACATGAGGGGAGCAGGGAAGAGAATCATATCCCCAAAGATGGGCAAGATCCCAGCACCCACACGGGGGAGGGACCAGGGCTCAGGAACCACTCGTGGGACAGATCCCAGCTCACATAGGGGGTAGGTAGAGGGATTCAGACCCTCCAGATAGGCAAGCCCCCGTAAGACCTGGCTCACTTGAAGAGGAAAAGGGGGGTTACACCCCTACAAATGAGCTGGGGCCACTAGATTAAGGCACACAAACAGGAGAGGAATGTGAGACCTGACAAGCACTCCCGGCCCCCCATCACTCACTCCCATGTCCCTTCCCAGTGTCCCATCTCCTTACTCCTCAACCCCTCTCTCCCTATTCCCACCTATTCTTCCACCCTTAATCACCTTTTCCTCTCAGTATTTCCTTTTCTAGTTTATTTTATTTTAAAAAAATAGTTTGTGCCCTCTGAATGTTCAGTTGTGCTCAGATTACATCTGACCAAAATAAAAATCTCCTTTTGATAGAGGCAGCCTGCCTGTTTGGGGCAACATGCCTGTTTTTTTTATTTCAGATTTCTGCCCTGGGGATTTCTGCCTCAGTAGATGAGGCTTGGATTTAATGACCACAACATGTCTTTGAAGCCACTCAGGACCTGTGATGCAGAAGTAGTTATCCAGAGAGTTAGCCTCTTTGCACATGCTCAGTAGACACAGAAATAACCATGAGGCTTATGATCAGCTTAATTGGAAAAGCAAAATCTTTTTGAATTAAGATTTATATTTGATTTCCCTCAGAAGGTACACGTAATTTGGGGGTAATCATAAAGCATGGGACACCCTAGTGTGATTAGCTGAGCCCTGGTTTGATCTCAATCTGCGAGCAAAAAGAAACTGCCAGAATCTCTGAACTTTAAGAAAAGCTGTCTTTCCCCCCAACCCACAAGCGTATCCCCTTAGTGAAAAGGCCCCAAATTTAGATCACTAACAGACCCCACACCCTGCATGAGACACACTACATTTCAAAGCAATTCAAATAAACATGCAGATTTTATAGCACTTAGAGACAAGCTTTAAACAGAAAGCTTTTGCTCTGCTATAATTGTTTGTATTACAGTAACAGTCAGGTGCCAGGTACTTTTGGCCAGTACTCCAGCCGCTCCAAAGCCCTCTTTTTCCTTCTGTTAGCAGCGCCTGGTTTTATCTTCTGTTCTCAGAGGGCTTCATTAGCCCTGCTAATAGCGAGTTACAGCAAGTGTCACATTCCCAGAGGACTCCATTAAATTTCATGGCCAAAGCTGCGTACTGTAATGATACTGAAATCCATCCTAATGCAAGTTTTCCCTACATGGACATAACTTCACGCCAGGAACCCTGCACTGACCTATAGGTGTAAGGATGCGTTTCTGCAAGTACTCCTGCACTATAAGTCACATGACCCCCATAACCAGCCAGTCAGCATCTAAGTTTCCCCATCATTCAAGTGCTTTTATTTTGCTGAACGTTGTCTCAAACAGCTCTCAGAAAACTGGGAAGAGCCCGATGGACTGGAAAGAAAGAGGCTACTATTCCTCCATGAGGAACGTTTCATTACAGCAGCACACACAGACCCGTAATTGTGGAAAAGAGAAAAGGAACTCTTACAATGAATACACGCCACCATGCATACAACATCTTGTATCTAATCTGCTCATCTTTATTCCATGGTTGTCTCACCTCTATGCCAGATGTTGACTTACTTAGTAGTGTTTGACTAGACACCAAGTCTAGAGTCCAACATTTAGACTGTGAAAAATTGTTTTTAGCCACTCCCTTCTTCCCCCATACAGTGATTTAGACGTTTCCATGCAGTGCTGGAAATTCAAACAAAACAGCACCATGTGTGCCAAGAAGGAGTAAAACTGACTAGTAAATTAAATCATTAAAACTGAAATCTAAAAATATGAGTTAAAAACAAACTTTTCCTTGCACACGTTAAGTATCAATGTTGAAAGTGCTCATTGAAATTCCTGAGCTCCCTAACTCTGCCAGTACTCCCCTGTTTAAGTTCAGTGGTTCATCACCTCTCAAACCAAGGCCATATCTACACTACAGGGGCTGCAGCAGTACAGTGACAGGCTGCAGCTACACCGCTGTAGTGCCACAGAACAGATGCTTCCTACAACAGAAGGGTTTTTCCATCACTGTAGGTAATCCACCTCTAAGCGCCTGTAAGAATTATTCCACTGACCTAGCCACATACACACAGTGGATTACATCAGCACAGCTGTGGTGCTCAGGGATGTGACTTTTTCACACCCTGGAACGCTGTAGTTACATTGACCTAACTTTTAAGCATAGACCAGGCCAAAGTGAAAAGCAGCCTTAGCAAAAGAAACTACTTTCCAGAAGGAAAAGGAGTACTTGTGGCACCTTAGAGACTAACCAATTTATTTGAGCATAAGCTTTCGTGAGCTACAGCTCACTTCATTGGATGCATTCAATGAAGTGAGCCGTAGCTCAAGAAAGCTCATGCTCAAATAAATTGGTTAGTCTCTAAGGCGCCACCAGTCCTCCTTTTCGCGACTACAGACTAACACGGCTGCTACTCTGAATACTTTCCAGAAGGCAGCCAGCAATACATCTCACACTGACCACAATCTTGCAATACAATAAATAGGTTTTTTCCATTTCACCTGTCCTCAAAGTAAACCTGGAGGTTTGTCCTGTTAGCCTGAACTGGGTTAAGTTAGGGCTTTTACTTCTACATCAGACAATTCAGATAGCTTGCCCAATAAGCACATATCTTGTAACATTTATGCTCCAGCTAGTTTTTGTGATTGATCTTCTGACATTAAAATCACAAGTCTCAGATTCCAGATCGACCACACGGTTGCTGCCACGTGGAGGGTAGACACAACCCTTCCACACATCTTATTGCAAGGCTTTGAAGAGGTTCTCCTCTTGCTTCAAATAAACTATGCTCTGAAAATAGGATGCTGTGTACTGAACCCATGTGATCGGATAGCTAACAGAGGCTTCTATTATTCAAAAGTCAATGTGGTGGGGTTGGGGGAGGATTGGGATTCTAGAAACTAGCCATTTCAACGAGTAAGAATGGGTGGCCAAAAGCAAAACTAATTTTGCCACCACACCCTTATTTTTTACAAACTGATTTTTTTTCATAAATCTTATTCATCAAGACCAATTAATTGCTTTAAAAAAAAAACACAGAGCCACTAACCCACCATCCGGGCACAACCACACCGAATCAGTGCGCCTGCTGAAAGCAAGGGGAAAATGTTTATAAAATTGAATTTGTTTTACTTCCAAAGCTCTATCAAAGAATGAAAAGATTTAAAGTGATACAGTCTTTCCCCCAAACACTTTCCCCAAAGGGTTTTTCATAACTGCTTCTCTCCTGTGTAGCAGATTCTTTTCTCAGCTACCCACCGAAGGACTAAAGTCCAGACTCTCAAATCATAAATACATTAGCCTTTGAAAAATGACTTCTTTCCATTTGAAAATGTAAATTTTACTTAGACATTTGGTTCATTAAGTACATTACTTAATACAAACCCTGAAGACTTGACCCACAAAATTTCTTTGTCTCCACACCAGAAAAATCTTGACAAACAGGGTCTCTGGAGAGGCAGAAGCAAGTCTATTCCTTTCATATATTTCACAGCATGATTACACAACTACATAACCTTGAAATGGATTTTCAGAAATCTAGTAGTGTTCTAATACTTAGTACATTGGGACACATGAATGTTGCAGTGTCTGAAACAGCAGCACAAGTGCTGGTCTGATGAGACCATCAGAGGGGCCTCATTTTTTATTTTGTAATCTGCTGGAATGAAGCAAGATCACTGAAAACTCACCACCTCAAATATTCAATTGAAGGTTCTCTATGGTCAGTTTTCACTAAGTCTTAGAGAAGACACTAGCATTATGAGCCCACTGCCAACTGTTGCTACTGATAACCACCCCTTCACTACCTGATCAATGGCAACTCAGGCACCTGTACAAAAGGCTTTTAAGGACTTCTTGTGATGTCTTGTCCTTTACACCCAGTGTACAGGGGTCATAGTGGGGGCAAGAATCTCACCCACAATTATTAAAATGCTAATGAGCATCAGCATCTGCCCACACTAGAACCACCACCATTACTACTCATCATGGAACAGCACTGGTGAGAGAAGTTAGAAGAAAAATGGTCAAATTGTTTAGACAGGCCTTAAGACCTGATGAGGGTTAACTAAACTGTTTCAGCAGTGAGGATAGTTAATGTTCCAAGGGTGACCATGTAGTGATCCAGTGAGCCATAAACATTACTGGTGTACTAAAGAGGTTGGTTATTTTACAGTGAGAGGTTTTCAATTAGGAAAGCACCTTTATCATTGATGAGAACACACTTGATTAACAAATCAGATCATTAACAGAAAAACATTCACCATAAGAGTTGCTGCTATATCAGGTTTCAGAGTAACAGCTGCGTTAGTCTGTATTTGCAAAAAGAAAAGGAGTACTTGTGGCACCTTAGAGACTAACCAATTTATTTGAGCATAAAGCTTATGCTCAAATAAATTGGTTAGTCTCTAAGGTGCCACAAGTACTCCTTTTCTTTTTGCTGCTATATCAGTCTGCCATAAAACAATCCCTTCCCCTCCTCACCTCACATTTTAACTGCACTTAGGAAAGTTCAGTTTGATGGCCTGGACTGAGCTGGGATTGATAGTGGGACTGAGCCTTTCACCTCTACATGACTGGTTCAGATTCAGCCCAGCTCAATAGTTACCCTTCAGAGGCCAGATCAAATACTATGACATTTTACCATGCCTGAACTCTTGTCTACAATCTGATTTACTAACCTGGTTTAACAGGTTAGATTAGAATAAATAATATTCAACATATCAGCTATCACTGACATACTGCTAAACAGGACTGTCCTGTTCCACACTGACTACTAAGGTGATCTTTAGGCTGAATGCAGTTAACAGAACCATTGGCAAGTGTACAAATATGGTAAAAAGTGTAAGGATGTAGACAAGGCCTAAATGAAATGACTTATCAATAAAATCCCTACAGAACATGTCCACACGACAAAACCATCACCACAACTGGCACTAACTGGAACCCCTGCTGGCCAAGTAACAAATGAGACAGGGTGACAAAGTTTCCTTCTCCCCAAAAAGTAGTCCTTCCAGACACAGTTGAAGCATGCAGAAGGGTGGTGTGGGGAAACTTATTCTGCTTTCTGCCTGTGCACCACCTGAAATCCCAGGAGGCAATTTCCAGTTGTCAATTCAGCACTTCTCAACACAAAAGTTAATAATTTTTCTGTTCTGAAGAATTGTATAGACTGTGTTTGGTAAGGGAGGAAAGTTACACAGTACATAATTAAGAATTTCAAAGACTGATTTCTGTGGAGACCATAATTATTTTCCTCAGATGTTAAAGTGCTCTGACACTGAAGCCCCTCTACTTCCATACCCTATTGCAGTCAAACATGCCAAGTAAAGACTTCATTTCCAAGTCTTAAAAAGAGGATTATACCATAAGGACAACTTTAACAATTAGATCCTTGAAGAGAAAATTAGGTACTTACCTAAAAACCTCCACAATTACACTAATAGGTGCAATTTTAAATAAGGAATAAATATGCTGAACAGTTTCTGAAATGACAAATGTGCATGGCAGTTTACAGATGCAAGGTGGCAAAAGTACATGTGTCAAAGAGATTATAATCTAACATTGAGTAATGGCTATATGTCAACAAATATTAAGCTAATATGGAGACACGTCCAAGAAGTCACTGAATCAATTCCACCTTTTTGTCATATAAAATTTAGGAATGTTCATGACAAAATGGGATTACTACTCAATGCTTTAAATATCCTGAAACACCTATAGTATCCTCTATGGTCTACACGGAACAGTGAGCCTCTCAACTTTTACATTTTTATTGTGTTGTTATACATAATGGGTGAGCACTTGGTTGATTACATATCTTGTAAGCGTGTAGTAATACCACTTTTATATCTCTGTACAGTATTATGGCAAAAAAAATACAATTTATTTTTTAAAAAGTAACTAATTTAAGTCTCAGTCATGACTGTTTGGGTTTTGTTTATTTGGCAGTACTGAGCTTCTACCAGAATGACTGTTTTTCCTCCCACACAGAAAGTTTCCAGAGATTTGTTTCAGTGTCTCCCTCAACTGCTGAGCTACCTAACATTAATGCTGGAGTGTAGACAGGTTCCCAAGGGAAAGCAAACTAAAAAACCTCCTCTTATGTTACATACTCAAAAGAGCTTTATTCCACCTATAAGGATCAGGAAGGTAGAACCCCCCCCTACCAGACGGACAACAAAGTTCATAGCTTAGAGGAGGCTATGAGACGAGCTCTTGACCCACTTACAATACTTCATCCATATAAAGCACTCTTCAGCCAAGGATCTCAAAGTGCTTTATGGATGTAAGCAAACACTATTACTCCAACTTGATTTCTCGCCTGCCCTCGTGCTGGCATCCGTTCAGATATTTGCCGGGGAACTGGGAGTCTCCCCAACCCTCCTCCCAGGGTCCGCATCCCCTGCCCGGCCTCACCGGAGTGGGGCGAAGGATGCCCCGGAGCCTTCCCACCCGCCGGGGGCCGCGGCCAGGGACCCAGTACCAGAGCTCACGCCCAGCCAGCCCAGGTGGAACGACACGAGGAAGAGCCCCCCAGAGCCCCCTGCCCTTGCGGGGAAAGAGCCGCGTCCCAGAGCCCCTCCCCCGCGCAGGCCCCGGCTCCCCTCCGGCTACCTACCCCCTTCCGGCTACCGCCTCCGTCCGCGCACTCAGGAGGCCCTACGGTGACAGCGCCTCCCCCGCCACCGCGACCGCCGGTGCAGCAACAGGCACCGCCTCCGCCCGCTCGCTCGACTGCCTTATTGCCTAGCTATTAGCGCTTGCCCCAGAGCGTCACCATCACACGGGCGGCCACAGCCAATGCCTACTCACGGCACACGCGCAGGCCGCTACGGACGCCTGTTGGCTGAGCTGCCCAAGTGTATCTTGGGGGCTGTAGTCAGAAACTAGTCCGCGCCGGGCTGGGGGCGTAGGAATGCGCATGTGCACGCAGCGCGCTGTGAGCCGCGGCGCTCGTGCGCTTTCACCCTGACCTTTAGTTCAGTTGCGTAACTTGCGTAATGATTCCCAATCCCTTGCTCAGGCTCGTGACAGCCGCGCGACCGGCATCACTCTTTGATTGGCTGAATGAAGTTCGTGACGATCGAGCGGGCTCTTACTGTCTTGCGAGCGAAGCTCGCGTCGGGAGGCTTTGGAAACCTGAGTCGGCGGGGGGGGCAGGGAGCTTCCAGAGGCTGTCTCGCAGACACACACGTTGCTTTCCTCTGCGGGGGCAGCCACCCCGTCCCTGTGAGGGGTGCTGCTCTGCCACGAAGGGGGAGGTATCCCAGTGGGCAAGTCTCTCAGACACCCTGTGAGGGGCAACGTCCTCCCTGTGGGGGATAAGTTTGTCACAATGCAGTTAGGGACGGGGCGGGGGTCTCTGCATAACACTGCTTCCCCCCCCCCCGTGGAAGTGGGGCGGGGTCACTGTCCCTTTCTCCTCCAAAAAATCTCCACAATGGTAGCAAAATGCAAAAGTGTTTGCAGCATCTTGCCCAAAGCAACAAAGATTTTACAGAAAAATAGTGCACATTATTTAAAAATATATTTAAAAATTTAAGATTCCCAATATAACAGTCTCTGTTATAATATAAAACTTATCACAACAGTACACCCAATCATATTTTTAAAATACAAAACTCTGAGGGAGGGGGAACATATACATTAAACTTTTATCACAATTATATTTGTACATATATGTACAACATTCACCACACATCAAAATATATTTATGAGACTTCCCTTGTGATGGTAAGTTCATATGTACACAGTACAGTACATCAAAAAGGCAAATACAGACAGTGAGACAAATACTGTTTCACAATATAATTTAAAAATTAGATCATAGAATCATATAATATCAGGGTTGGAAGGGACCTCAGGAGGTCATCTATTCTAACCCCCTGCTCAAAGCAGGACCGATCCCCAATTAAATCATCCCAGCCAGGGCTTTGTCAAGCCTGACCTTAAAAACTTCTAAGGAAGGAGATTCTACCACCTCCCTAGGTAACACATTCCAGTGTTTCACCACTCTCCTAGTGAAAAAGTTTTTCCTAATATCCAAGCTAAATCTCCCCCACTGCAACTTGAGACCATTACTCCTTGTTCTATCATCTGCTACCACTGAGAACAGTCTAGATCCATCCTCTTTGGAACCCCCTTTCAGGTAGTTTGAAAGCAGCTATCAAATCCCCCCTCATTCTTCTCTTCCATAGACTAAACATCCCCAGTTCCCTCAGCCTCTCCTCATAAGTCATGTGTTCCAGTCCCCTAATCATTTTTGTTGCCCTCCGCTGGACTCTTTCCAATTTTTCCACATCCTTCTTGTAGTGTGGGGCCCAAAACCGGACACAGTACTCCAGATGAGGCCTCACCAGTGTCGAATAGAGGGGAACGATCACGTCCCTCCATCTGCTGGCAATGCCCCTACTTATACATCCCAAATGCCACTGGCCTTCTTGGCAACAAGGGCACACTGTTAACTCAAATAAAATTTAAGAAGCAACTACCGTATGGAAATAGTTCAAAATAGATGTACAAGAATGATTCAAGGTCTCAAATAACTGCCTTACCATGAAAAATTTAAAATCAATTTATATAGTAGAACTGGTCAGAAAAAATTCTAAAAAAATATTTTCATTGGAATTTGCCAATTCATCTAAATCAAAACTTCACAGAGATAGTTTTGAAGTTCCAACAGAACTTCCAGGCATATTTCGAAACCTGGCTGTTTTCCTGCCAGCTTTCCCACCTGTCTCCTTGACATCCCACCTCTCTTTTCTCTGAATGGCCTCACTACTTCCCATTCTCACAGCTACCCATCAGCCCAGGACTTCCAGAGTCCCTAGCTCTGGGGCAGCCACCATGCCCACTATCTCACAGTTGGGGACCTCAGGGCTTCCAGGGTCTGTGGCTGCAGGGCAAACCACCATGCAGATTGCTCCAGGTATGGGGCTTCATACACTTTCATGGAGAATTTTTAAATTTTTGTTTTCATTCCAAGTCTAAATAAACCACATTTTGAAATATCTAAATCAGTGGTGGGCAACCTGCGGCCCACATGCAACCCGTCAGGCTGCCAGACAGTTTGTTTACATTTGCACGGCCACCCACAGCTCTCATTTGCTGCGGTTCACTGTTCCCGGCCAATGGGAGCTGCGGGAAGCAGGCCTGTAGAGGTGAAAGGCTCAGTCCCACTATCAATCCCCGCAGGTTGCCCACCACTGATCTAAATCCTCTGTGAAACGGCATTACATTTCTCTGCCCAACTCTACTATTTAGTTATCAAAGAGAAGGTTAAGAAGTGACTTGATCGCAGGCTGTAAGTACCAAACGAGAAGTTTTCTGATGGTAGTGAGGCTCTAATCTAACAAAGGCATAAGAAGATCCAGTGGCTGAAAGTTGAAATTGCAAAATGGAAATCAGGGGCACATTTTTAACAGTGTGGGTAATTAACTGATGGAACAATTTACCAAGAGATGTGTAGTGGATTCCCCATGACTTGACATCTTTAAATTAAGATTGGATGTTTTTCTATAATATATGCACTAACCCAAAAAATTATGGGCTAGATGGAGGAATTATTGGATAAAATTCAGGGGAGGAAAAATAAGGAATAGAACTCAGGGACTGATTTTTGAGGAATGATTAAAAGAATTAACTATGTCTATCTTAATCAAATAACATTTTAAGAAAAGAAATAATAACTGTCTACAAGTTTTACTATGGAGGGAGAGGAATTATTAACACCAATGGAATTAAAATAAGCAAAGAAAAATACATGTATTAGCCAGCTAGTCCACAAAAACCAGTGCTAAAAGTATGGGGTTCTAGTGCAGGGCATTTGTTCCTTCTTGGAACCTATTCAGAATTATTTTCTTAGAAAGGTTCTTGGTGTTCCAGGTTACTTACCTTTATATACTGAGGTGGCAACTTGCTACAATTTGTACTGAAGCAAATTCTGTATCCTAGAAGCAAATAATTATGTTTTTCTTTTTAAATATGGTATTGGAGTTAATATAATGCTGGATACCAGACTTCCAAAGATGTTAATTTGCTGGAAGAGAAAATTAATAGTTCTTATTGGCTAAGAATGATGAGATTAAATTCAGCCTTCCACGTCTCACATTCTTGGTTCTATGGACAAGACTGCCATTTGTCCTTATGTGGCAATGCCATGGCCTGTCCCAGTCATGGTTCTGTGCTTAGTTAGGGAGAGAAAGCAGGCTCTGCAAAGAAGCTGCTGCTTCCTTCCTGCAAGGAAGAGGGAAGAAAAAGGACAGAAGGGCTGGGGATTGGGGAATGCCCTGTCAAAGACTTCAGTAATTTACTTCCCCCAGGATCAATTCCTTTCTGAGTCATAATTCCTCCCCAGAGCTGCTTCTAGGGTGGCATAGTTGTGCCGCCCTTAAACAAGATGAGAAATTAGGTCATAATCTAGCCCTCATTGAATTGATGAGACTATGAAAGAGCCAGTCAATTGTTTCGTCACTGGATTAAAAACTCTCCAGTGTTTCTTTCTGGACAGTGCTGTGAGCACAGAGCCAAGATTTACGATTGTGGATGGAGAAATGGAAGTCTGGCTCTACATTAAACAGAAACACTAACAGTTCATTTAACGTACAAGCCCAGTCTAAAAAAGAAAATAATAATTTTACCTTCATGCCCCACCCTGAGTGTATTGTATTGTAACATACTAATATGTATGTATACCACTGCTCCCTACTGGTGGGATTAAGAACTATTCATCTGTGTGTCATAGGCTATATAAACTAAATAACTAATGGAGATTCCCTTGTAGTTTAGGTACTAGGGACCTGTGTGGTCTGTGTGAAGCATAGTGACAGTTGTGATTGTCCTAGGTGGCTATGAATTCATTACTATATTATTCTAATTGTGCCTCTCATCCTGATCAGAAGCAGGGGTGCTGGAACAATTTGTATAATGGGGGTGCTGAGAGCCAATTGAATCAAACTTTAAATCCTGTATATAATGGAAACCACTTCAAGCCAGGGGGTGCAGTAGCAACCCCAGCACTCCTAGTTCCAGCGCCTATGGTCATAAGCAAAGGTCCTGCCCTGTGACCTTAATATCATCGGAAGATAATGTTGCTTATAGCATAGAGAATTTGGTTCTTGTTTCTGCTGCTTCACATCAAAGGAAGTCTGCAGGTGATCACTCACCATACCCCTCAACTTCAGCGCATCCAGATGAGGGAGTACTCAGAGAAACTAGTGCTTCAATTGAACATGAGGACTATCCATTTCTAAGTATTGTCACAGATGGGTTGTATGGCAGGCTGATGTCTGCAGAAGGCCATGCCTGTTGAATGTAAAAACAACCAAGCAATATGGCCCCATCCCTGGGGCATTTCTTTCTCTGTACAATCAAGACTCTTCCCAGAGATCTGCTGGCAAAGTCCAAACAAACAAACAGACAGAAAGTCTTGTAATAAAATTTAAAACAAACAAAATGGTCCCATACTCAAATATCTTCCTCCCAGGGACTCCTGGTAAAATTCCAAACTCTCCCCAGAGATCTGGTGGCTAAAGTAAATAATAAACAGCTAGAATTTATTTGCAAAAAGAAGAGAAAGCCACTGCAGAATCTCCCTACCCGGACTCTCCTAGACTCCTGCTATCAAGCAAGAGGCTGTCCCCTTCTCAGCATGTCTTCCTGTGGAGCCCTACAAATCCCAGAAGCCCCAGGGGGATCTGTATTTCCCAGATTCCATTTCGTTGAGAGAAGATGGGAACGTTGACCTCCCACACTTCAAGCGTTCTTGACAGACTCAACAGGCTGGGTTTTCTCCCACAAACTACTCCCTCCCAAAACCATTTTTTCTCTCTCAGTGCTTGTGTCTTTTGACCCACACATTTGTCTTTGAACAAGCCCCTTGGAATGAGGTAATATGGCCCTGCACACTTTCCCCCTAGATCTTAAGGAGCCAGTGTACCCCATGACAGTACACAATTTACAGCCCTACCTGTCCCTCTTATGGCTGTCCAGTTTTGGGGAAGAAGGGGAGAAGTAGCTGTCCTCTGCTTCCCACAGGGAAAGAGAAACTGTTCCTGCTGTTGGTCTTCCTTCCTCTGTTCTAGCGGCTGCCAGTGTGCCTTTCACACCCTCTCATGCTCTCCTGATGAGAGTGGTGGATCTCCTGTGTCATCTGAAAAGGGAGAGGGAGAAGCGGGAGGGCAACAGCTACACCTTTGTCCCCTGCAGGAAGAAGTCTGCAAAATGGAGATTTGACAATAAAGCTTTAGGGTGATCTTCATATTTTTTATGTTGTTTTTAATTATTTTTATCCTTGGGTTTAAAGTACATGCTTGTGATCTGTTTTTCCTGGTGGGTATTCTGGTGGCTGTAAGCATTTTGTTTTGTTCATCTCTGATAAAATGATGGGGGAGGTGGTTGCGGTCCAGTGGATATGGCACGTGACCGGGAATCTGGGATCCTATTTTCACCTCTGTCACTGACTCACTGTGACCTTGGGAAAGTCAGTATTCAAACCTCTGGTTTCAGGAAATTTAAGTTTACCAAAATCTGATGCTTACCCCACTGAGCCATCTTCTCCAGCCCTGCCTGAGGTAGAATGCATCAGATCAGCCCATGTATATAGTATTTCCCTTTACAACTTACAGTACAATGGAACTTTATTTCATATAGAGTCTTCAATATAATCTGTATCCTAAAATGCAGTTAAATAGAAGCTTAGGGAGAAAATGTGTGTGATTCTACACAGCTGTGTGTAGATACCATTGGGATAGCCACTTCAGAGATGCAGATAGGCACCTGCCTACTAGATGGAAGATACCAAACCTCCTCCAAATGGGAGCCCTGAGGTTTCTTTGGTATGCTGTATGTACACCGGCAGAAGATGGCAATTGGCAATGCTATCTATATTTCTTTGTCCACAGGCTACAGATTAGTTTCATGGGGTGCACATTCTACACAATGATTTAGGGGTGGAAAGGGAAGACTATCGTATGCATTTGAACTGCAAGCAGAATTTAGGCAATCAGGTATTTGGCTCAGAAACCAGACTAACATCTTTAATCTTACAGGCTACCATGAGCTATTTAATTACCATGAATGATCAAGTCATTAGTTTCACATTTCATTCAGAAAACAGCATCTCCCACTAACACCATGCTGGTATAGGGCATTTGTTCAATACAGACTCAGAAAAAAGAGTGCTTCTTGCTGAATACCCAACACCACCTTAGTGTTTCTTTGATGTCCCTCATCTAGGTACCAATCTAGCCTGCCTCTGTGCTGTTTTGTTAGAGCTCTGAGTGTTACAGCACAATGCCGTATGGCTACAATAATTAATAATAGTAAATATTAGTTATTAGCATTCTTAATTCATACATCTCAAAGTGCTTTATGGGTAAGGCAAGTATCATTACTCTCATTTTATATATGAGGAGACTGAGGTACAAAGATGTAAAGTGACTTGTCTAAGGTCAGTGGCAGTGCTGGAAATAGAACCCAGGTCTTGACTCCCCATCCTGTGCAATGTGCAATTTAAAATCCACTACTTTCTCCCTCATTGGCAAGGAGTAGTTCCTCTTTGGTTTTCATCTGCTGTTTGCCCTTCCTTGGCTTTGCACGCATCAAGCCAATCTAAATCTGCTCTGATTTACATTCTTATTACTATCCCAAGGAGGTTCTTTTGTGTGAGGGTGCCACATAAATTGCCCTTTAGCTAGAGATGGGCTGAACCAAACTTCTGGATCCCAACCCCCCAAACTTTGGGAAAGCTCAAAGCCAGATCATTTGAAAAAAATCCAGGAAAAATGTTCAGAAAAACTGGAGGATGTCGGTTTTTATTAGACATCCTTGTGAACGTTAGGTTATTTTTAATATAATTCTCAATGATCAAGGCCTCCAAATAACTGGGGTACAGAGAAGCTTCCAAACGTTTGGATACTTCTCTGAGCCTATAGAACAGGGGTGGGCAAACTACGGCCCGCAGGCCGGATCCGGCCTCCCAGCCTTTTAAGCTGGCCCTCGAGCTCCAGCTGGGGAGCGGGGTCTGGGGCTTGCCCTGATCGGGCGCTACAGCCAGAGCACAAGGTCGGGGGCTGCGCCACACGGCTCCTGGAAGCCGTGGCATCGCCCCCCGTCCAGCGCTCCAGCCGGAGAGCAGGGTCGGGGGCTGCTCCACGTGGCTCCCGGAAGCAGAGGCATGGCCCCCCTCTGGCTCCTACACACTCCAAAGGCCCCGCACCAATGGCCCTCTCTGGCACTCCAATGGGAGCTGCAGGGGCGGTGCCTGTGGACGGAGCAGCGTGCACAGCCACCTGGCTGCGCCTCAGCGTAGGAGCCAGAGGAGGGACATGCTGCTGGTTCCGGGAGCCGCTTGAGGTAAGTGCTGCCCGGAACCTGCACTCCTGAGCCTCTCCTCACGCCCCTATCCCCTACCCCAGCCCTGATCCCCCTCCCGCCCTCTGAACCCCTCAATCCTAGCCCGCAGCACCCTCCTGCACCCCAACCCCTCATCCCCAGCCCCACCCCAGAGCCCGCACCCCCAGCCAGATCCTGCACCCCTTCCCGCACCTCAACCCCCTACCCCAGCTCTGATCCCCCTCCCAACCTCCAAGCCCCTCGGTCCCAGCCCAGAGCAGCCTCCTACTCCCCAAACTCCTCAGCCCCACCCCAGAGCCCGCACCACCAGCCAAAGTCCTCTCCACTGCACCCCACACCCCAGCCTGGAGCCCTCTCCTGCACCCTGAACTCCTCATTCCTGGCCCCACTCCGAAGCCCACACCCCCAACCAGACTCTTCACCCCCTCCCCACACCCCAACCCCAATTTTGTGAGCATTCATGGCCCACCATACAATTTCTATTCCCAGATGTGGCCCTTGGGCCAAAAAGTTTGCCCACCCCTGCTATAGAAGAAGCCCTTCAATAAGCCTCAAACAACTCCCTCCATCAACAGGCTCCCCCTACTGGCTGTTGTCTTCATGAGGGAGGAAATCCAGTCATCTGCTACTCTCCTGACACTTTAGGGCAGGGGTGGCCAAGCCTGAGCTGGAGAACGAGCCAGAATTTACCAATGTACATTGCCAAAGAGCCACAGTACTATGTCAGCAGCCCCCCATCAGCTCCCCTGCTCCCCCACTCCCAGTGCCTCCCGCCCACCGGCAGCCCTGCCAATCAGCGCCTCCCCCTCCCTCCCCGCACCTCCCGATCAGCTGTTCCATGGGGTGCTGGGAGCTCTGGGGGGAAGGGGCAGGAGCGAGGGCATGGCAGGCTCAGGGAAGGGGTGGAGTGGAGGCAGGGCCTGTGGCAGAGCCAGAGGTTGAGCAGTGAGCACCCCCCGGCACATTGGAAAGTTGGCGCCTGTAGCTCCAGCTGCCTATACAAGGAGCCGTATATTAACTTCTGAAGAGCCACATGTGGCTCCAGAGCCACAGGTTGGCCACCCCTGCCTGAAGGGGAGGATGGCAAGTCTATATATCCTTTCTGGCATAGCCATGGAACATTTCCCACACTCTAGTTGGAGAAGGGGATTATGGGGCACCTCACGCCATATCTCTTCAACAGAAGCCTCCAACTTCTTCCCTGTTTGCTTCTTTCTCTTAAAAGTTGGAGAGGCTTGGCATTTCCCTCTTCCCTTGTCATCACTTCCACTTGCAATTATTTACACCCACAAAATTTACTGTGGTGCAATGCTAGAATATGTGTTAAGAGCCCCTTACATGTATGGTCTTTAATGTAAAAGCCAAGTGAAAAGACTTTGAATTACTGGATATATTAGCAATGCCTGTGGGGTGTCATATACAAGTAGGTAACACCTTTCAGCACTCATGCAGTGAGGATGGGACAGAACATGGGGGTGACCTTAGGGGGAGGAAAACATCTTTTTTAGATATATCCAATGTACAATGAGTTTTATTACTGAACAGAGAATGTATAGTATCCCCTGACTGTATAGCTTACACATTTGACCTGATCTTGGGCTCAGGCTAGTTCCCATTGAGGTTTAATTGGAGTTGGGTCAGGCCACTGTATTCACATTTTTCCATGCATGGAAAATTATTTCTGTTACTTTGAATTACTATACCATTGGCTTTGGCTTTTATATAATAAAATAAATTTAGGCAACCTTTTGTATTCCAAGAAATTGCTCTCTGCAATGCCAACAAATATATTGACTGTTGAATAAGAAACAAATATTAGATTACAAAAATAAAAAGTGGACACATCCATAAAATAAGCAAACTAATCACTCAGCATAATTTTTCTTTCTTGTGGATTTCTGGACTCTTCCAATACTTTAAATATGAAATATGCATTTGCAGGATTCTCTGATGGTTGAAATAGTGGGTTCTGTAAAAGTTGCCATGTTTAATCAGAAATAAACGTCGTAAAGTTTTAAAAATCTAGTTTTCTGGACTATGGATCTTGTCCATGAATTGGCATTTTTTGTTCATTTGAACAATAATTTGTCAATAAAAAACTTAAAATGTCAGTAAAAAATGGGAAGTATATTAGTAAATGTTTACATTTTGAGGTTCGCTTCTCTGATTCCTCTATGCCTGCAAATGAACTCTGCAGATGCCATGAAGGGCAGGAAATGTCCTGTGCTAGGATCAGCATATGTTCCATCCATATTTTACTAATTGAATTCTGTTATAATTGCAATAAAGTTAAGAGAGATTAGTAGATTTTGCTAATGGGCCTCTGCTCAAGCACCATTTCATTATTCTCTGTTATCACCACAAGAGGGTGCAGAATGGACCTCACTCCTTGAACATCTAGCCCACATTCTGGTGAAACAGTCATCCTTGGTACAGCTCCAATGACTGCAGTGGGTTTACACCAGAGAAGAGTTTGGCCCCCTGGATTCTGAAATAAATAACAAAACAGAATAAAACAAAACACACACATACACAAGCAAGAGAGAGAGAAAGAAACCTCAGTGAGGGGTATTTAATGGTAAAGAGAAACTGTACATCTGGGACAGAGGTGAGGAGGATTGAAAAGAGCTGGGCAAGGTAACCATTTGTGTCCACTCCAAAGGGGAGAAATGGCAACAATGGTAAGGACTAAGGTGCAGTGTTCATCCAGTCCCCTGCATGCATGTATGGCTCTCTCACACACTCCACACATGGAGTATATTTCTTTTCCAAAGAGCCCAATAGGCCTAGGAGACAGATAGCAGCTCCTAATCCGCAAAGACAAAGTGAGTTACAGCGGAGGGGAAAAGGATCTCCTTGACAGACCAGCCTAGATAGAGCTTTGGCAGATTTTTCTCATTGATCCTTGAGGTTCAGAAGAGCTAGGCGCTAGTTTCTTTTAAACTCTCAGGATACAGTAGTTCTTCCCAATTGAAGATCACACCTTCCTCCCTCACTTGGAACAGGTGGTCTCCCCACCACTGTGCAGGAGTCCCTGCTTTGTCCTCATTCCAAGCACTCTATATAGTACCTTGTATTTTAATCCATATTTTTCAGCACGAGACCTGGGTGACTTTCCCTCTTGTTTGACAAAGCACCAGCACTTCCTTCATAGGGAGCAGAAAATGGGCCCAAATCCTCTCGTTTTGCTTGTCCAAAGGGCTTGGGAAGCTGGAACATGAATAACTAAGACTCTCCCATGTTTGATTGTGACTCCAGATGTCCAATATCATATAAACTTTTGAGTTTAAACCATGAGATAGCAAAGGGAACCCACTTTTCTCCTTGACCATCTGACCATGAATCAATCCCCTGCTTTTGGAGCGAGGTGGCTATGAGGGGAGTTCCTTTTGAGCAACTCTTTGGCTCCCTTCACTCTGATTATAACATCCAGGGGGAGAAGGGTCTGAAGGCAAATTCCCCCTTTGCTCCACAGCTGAATAAAGAGAGTGGCAAACCATCCAGTCCAATGGGAAAATTTCAAAACCAAAATGTCTCTTAAATAAGCTTCTTTAATTATTATCATCTATTTATTTATACAAATATAAAATATATTTATATAGATTTATATAATATAGATTTGTTGCTTTGGTGGCTCTTTCATTTACAGACGTACTGGTCGACGATCTCTGTGCACTTTTTACACTTGACAAAGCAGCACCAGTGGAACTTGCAGTGACAGCGCTCTACCTGGATGCTCTTGAATTGGTCATAGCCCCGGCCACAACACATCAGCTCACAGCCATCCATGCCCTCTGAGGTCTTGTTACACAGCCGGCCCTGAGTGCCCAGTGAGCCAGTGGTCTCATTGCGCAGGCAATAGTCAGGGCTGGGGTCAATGTAGACCAGGTCCTCCTGCGTAGGTGAGTTGAAGCGGTTGTTTACCAGCTCCAGCTTGCCTTTGCGACTGATCCTCATGGCAGCTGCACTGTCATACTTCTCCTTCAGCAGGTCACCCACCTTGCGGAAGTCTGCCAGCTGCAACCAGCAGGTCTTAAGGCTGCAGGAACCTGAAACGCCATGGCACTTGCAAGCCACATCTGCCAGCTTGTACACAGCCTGCAGAAAGAGCAAATGGAATCAGACAAGAGCCGCATTAACCTCTATAGCACTGGGAACTGACATAATTGTGCTGAGTTCCTCTTCCTTGCGTACTTATCCTGACCATCCACCCAGTTCTCTCTCTCCCCAGAACAGACACAATCCTGCTATTGGAAATGCTCCCCAGTCTTCTGGACTAACTTACTACATCCACGTCCCCTCAAAGCCCATAGCAATCAATGCAACAAAACACCTGAGAACTTGTAAATTTCCTATAGGTAAAACAGGTCAATGATGCTATAGTTCTAGCATTATATCCATATCTTCTTGAAATAAATCCATGCACCCAGGCTCTTTCCTCTATCCCCATTCAAGAGCTTTGTTCACTCTAAATACAATTTCTGGAGGAGTCACTCTCTGTCAAAGAGGAACACCTGGGATTGTAATAATGGTGTGAAAAATTAACTGATTCACACCAAGCATGTACAAGCAAGGCATTCGCTCTCCAAGGACAATTCATGTTGCTTCAATGTGTCACCATTCTGTGTACTGAGAATAATAACTGCATAGGATTTACAAATCTAAGTGCAACTTTTGCACCACTGAGTTATTCCTCTACACCAAAATAATCCCTCAGGGCTTGACTACACAACAGGGACTACGGTGGCATAGCCAAACTCAACCATAGTATAGACGCAGCATACAGCGACAGAAGGGGTTTTTCTGTCATTAGATAATCCACTTCCCTGAGTGGTAGTAGCTAGGTCAACAGAAGCATTCTTCATTGGGAGTAAGGTTGGCATAGCTACAGCATGAATTTTTCATACCGCTAAGCAATGTAGATATATCAATCTACATTTTAAGTGTTGACCAGGCTTCAGTTTCCTCATCTAGTGTCACGGTATGGCTGGCCTAAAATTTAAACATTTAAAAAACAACCACTAGTTTTCAGAGCTTCATTTTCGGAGTGCACAACTTGAGCAACTTTGAGCCTGATTTTCAGATATCAATGGGCACAGTACCTCTGAAAATCCAGCTCAAAGTATTTCAAGTTGGACACCCACAATTAATTATTGCTTTTGAAAAATTTAGCCCTGTGTGTGTTAATCTCTCAAAAGCATGTGTGGAGATGATGTGAGGGAGAAGAGTCATGTTTCTTCTTATCCTAATAAGGAGAGAGACAGACATTAAAAAACCACAAGAACAGAAAAACTCAAAATCAGTGGTGAAAAAACTAAACAGGTTGAGTTTGTTCGTTACACTGAACAGAACTGTATAAGTGAAACCAATCTCTCAACTACTTTAGAGATTCCACAGGACTGCTGCTAAAACTACTAGTGACTAGGTGTATAAAAGGCACCTAAGGCCTAATACGGCTGACAGCTAGTAGAGATTCTGCTTTAGCTCAAGTGGTAAATCCCTTGGGGTCCAGTCCAACTCTCAAAGAAGACAATGCTCTGAGCCCTCAGAGATGTGGGGCTTTAGTTCCATTCCTCTGTGTGTGATTTACTGGTAATTGCCCTTCATAGTGTAACATAACAGCTACAGATCTGAAACCTCTGGACTTGCCTTGGATTGGACTATAACTGTGCAACACCAACCACATTGCTACCTAAAAATCCCTGTACTGTACAAGACTGAACTACACTTGAATTTTCAGAGCACCAGACATTTCCTATATCCTAACTGACTTGCCTGCCTGCTTGTTATACATTTGTGTTAGCACTTCTTGGTTATTGTTGGGTCAAATCCCAAACTACTCATGCCTCTGTTGCCCTTGCATATGTTTTTATAAAGTAGTTTGTTTCTTCCTAATCCTTGGCTTTGTTCCTTTAGGAAAACATTGCAACTTGATCCCCTTCAGTTAATGTCATGGGACCTTCAGCGTTTACTCTGACTTGGGTTTAAATGGCCGATTCTCAAAACATCTGGGTAATGATTATGCTGTGGAATGTGTATGCTACCAGTACTCACAAGCCCCTAAGGAGAAGTAAGCCTGGTCCCACTTTGCTTAGATACACAGTCCCCCATTTATTAACTGTGGGAGTCATCACTGCATTTATCGCAAAATGACTCTCCCTCTCTCTGTCCCTTAGCTGCTGGGATGGAGAGAGGGTGGGAGGAATTGTAGGTTCTTTACTGGCTAAGCTAGGATCAAGGTGAAGAATAACAGACCCCACATGAAGCTGTAAAGACTGGGTCTGATCAATAGCCCTGCCACAGAATCAGTCTGAAAGTACATTTAATGGAAAGGTATAAAGCCCCCATTCCACAAGCCCAAGTTCCTTTCTGATTCCTCTCTCATAAGAAGGGGGATGGGAAGAGAATTAATGGAGAATTCCTATGTGGTTAATTAGATGGCCCCCTCCGAGCCTCACCTGGCACTGGATGAAGTGACTGATGATTGAGGCCTGCTGTATGTTGACTGGGTAAACAGTGTGGAAGGACAGACTGCCAAAGTCTGAGAGACAGGGAGATAGATAAGAAATGAGGGGAATAAGAGAGGGAAATGGAGATCAAGTGGAGAAAAAGACTGATGGAAGGAAAGGACATGTTGAGATAACAGTCAAAGACAAACAAACGAGGGCAATAAAGCCAGGAGCCAGTACCTCAGAAACTCCAGAGTGGAGTGGAGAGGTGATGGGGTCAAGACTATGTCTGAAACAGAAAAGAACATTGTTCTCTTCATATCCCCACCCCGACCCCCCAGCTCCTCCCCATTAACCTGGCTAGGGGAAAATTCCCCCTCCACCATCAGAGCTCCACACACAAACCAGCATTAGAGAGAACTCTCTCGCACAAGAACTCTATCTCTGAACCAAGATGGGATGATATGGCAAAACTCAGCCCAGAAACCAGAGGGAAAAAATTTCTCCCCTCAATTCAAACTCTGTCTAGAAACCAGAAGACAGAAATCACACTCTCACCTGAAAATCAGAATGGGGGTAGAACTTGAAGGCCACTTGCCAGTGACCACTGGTCCCTCAGAGAAGGGTACTGCATATGGCCAGGTGAGCCATGCTGTGTTTTTTCATATGATCCCTACCCTTCTGACCCTCTCATGTTAGCTTTCCCTTCCTTTCTGTCTCTATTTACAAATATATGGAATGCCATGATCCCATATTGCTTCATATTCCCAAGCACAAAACCCTTAACGTGAAAACTTAGCACAATATAGAGATTTACCGCTGTGTGAGTAAGTCACAGGTGTAGGGAGGCATGCTGGACTCTATGGACTGGACTTCATGGACTGCCACTCTGTGCATTGGCAGTACACCAGGCTCAAGCACAGGAAGCTATTCTTCTTGCTCTCTAATTGTTCATGTTCAGCTTCATCAGCTAGAAATGGAGTTCCCAGCCTTGAAAGGAGAAACCTCTGTGTGTGTGCGTGTGAGAGAGAGAGAGAGAGAGAGAGAGAGAGAGAGAGAGAGAGAGACTTTCTGCCTCATTGGGTCTGATTGTGTCATTCTCCTCTAGGCTGCTTACCTGCAGCTTTCAGTCACTCACTGTAGTGAGCAGTATATTAATGGATCATTGTCCTGGAGACAGACTTCACATTCAACAGCAGTCCCTAGAGGCTACACTTTTGTTTTAATTTTTCACCTAGTTATCTCACCTCTTCCCACACCACCTCCATTTGGAAGAAACATGTCAGATGCTTGTTCCAAGGAAGAAACTCATGGGAATTAGTGGCAACCCCTCATCACTAGAATTCAGCCCAGCCAAATATATCTCTTAGCTCAAACACAGTCGCTTTTAGGCTATGTCTACACTACAGACTTCACAGTGGCAAAGTTGTACCACTGCAGCTGCACTGCTGTAAGGTCTTCTGTGTAGCCACTCTATGCTGACAGGAGAGAGCTCTCCCACTGCATAATTAAACCACCCCACGCCCTGAGCAGCCGTAGCTATGTCGGCGGGAGAGTGTCTCCCAGCAATATAGCACTATCCATACCAGCACTTTTGTATGTGAAACTTATGTCGGTCAGGAGGGTGTTTTTTTCACACCCCTGACCGACAAACCCCTGACCGTCAAAGTTTTACCAATAAAAGTGCTAGTGTAGTCATAGCATTAGAGTGAGATGTAAGATCATGCTCTTTTCTATATTTAAGACCAGAAGGGATGATCTAGTCTGACCTCCTGCATAACACAGGCCATAGAATTTCACCCAGTGATTCCCATATCAGGTCCAATAATAGGTAGCTGATCTTCAGCATATCTTTTAGGAAGACACCTAGTCTTGATTTAAAGACTCCAACTTTTGAAGAATGCAATATATCCCTGGGTAAAGCCTTTGTTCAGGCTAGCCGCTAGCTGCAGACCATGAAATCTCCTAACCCTTAAAGCACTATCTACAAATTCAGCCATAACCATAAACATGTACAAAACAGCAACCCAAACACAGTTAAAATGTGATTGTGTCTAGTACTGAAGACAAGACCTGACTGTTTTAAGCCAAGTCCCTGAACCATGATACAACCCAGCTCTGTACAAAGCTATAGCACTGTTTGAGGTTGTGACACAGTTAGATTCCTGTTCACATGACAAGACAGAACTGGATTTTAACCATGTTGTAGACAAACGTCTACTCATTTGATCCCCTCACATAGCATTATTGTAGTCTAGATGAACCCCTAGTCTACTGGCTGCTATTTGCTATGTTTGATCCTAATACTAGTGAGAATAATTAAACATTTACATGGTTGTTTAATGAAAAAACTGCAGCAGCCTCTCCAAAGAAAGGGCAGTTATAATCCAAGCTCCTCAGCTCTTCGAAGAATAAAGAAATGTTAGGTGCCAGAGCTGTCAGTCTGCTGCCTTTCACCAACTGTAATTTTACCTCAGAATTGGTTTTCCAAAAGGAGTGATCAGGAATGCAAAAGCCCATAGCAGTACGCTAACATCTGTGCTTATGACACATCATGATTCCACAATCAAGAAAGAGAACAACTCTGGCTAAAAGACTGTCCAAGTTCAGTGGCAAAGTGAAAGCAGCAATTAGAAATAAAAAAGCAATATATAACAAATGGAAAAGGGGAGAAATAGATGGCAATCAACATAAATTAGAAGTTATGAAGTGCAGAATATTGATAAGGGAAGCTTAAGACATCAAGGAAAAATCCATGTCTGGTACAGCTAAGGACAATAATGAGTTTTTTTAATATATCAGGAACAAAAGAAATCCTCATAATGATATAGACCTGTTACTAACTAGAGAGAGTAAAATTATTAATAATGATGAAAAGGCAGAAGTGTTTAATAAATATTTCTGATATGTATTTGGAAAGAAGCAGGATGATTTACACATATCACAGGATAGGTAAGTATCTTCTAATCCATTAGTAACTGAGGAGGATACTGAACAACATCTACTAAGCATTTTTAAATCAACAAGCCTGAATAACTTGCACCCAAAAATCCTAAAGCTGGCTGAGGAAATCTCTGTTCATAGACACTAAGGTCAGAAGGGACCATTATGATCATCTAGTCTGACCTCTTGGACAATGCAGGCCACAGAATCTCACCCACCCACGCCCATGAAAAACCTCACCTATGTCTGAGCTATTGAAGTCCTCAAATTGTGGCCCACTGATGTTCATTTTCAATAACTTTGGAATACTGGGGAAATTTCAGAAAACTGGAAGAGAGCTAATGTTATGCCAATATTCAAAAAGGGCAAGTGGGATGACCTGGGTAACTATAAGCTGGTATGGATAGTGCTATATTGCTGGGAGACACTCTCCTGCCGACATAGCTACGGCTGCTCAGGGAGTGGGGTGGTTTAATTATGCAGTGGGAGAGCTCTCTCCTGTCAGCATAGAGTGGCTACACAGGAGACCTTACAGCAGTGCAGCTATAACTGGGTAACTGGACATTAGTCCCAGGCAAAATAATGGAAAAATCGATACAGAATTCCATTGATAGAGAATTAAAGAATAGGAATACAATTAGTGCCAGTCAACTCAAATTAGAAATAAAGCACAAAATTTTAACAGTGAGGGTTATTAACCATTGGAACAAATTACCAAGGGAAGTGGTGGATTCTCAATCTTCTGATGTCTCCAGATCAAGATTGGATGCCTTTCTGGAAGACGTGCATTAGCCAAACACAAGTTATGTTTCAGTCAGCCAAAGGTTATTGGGCTTAGTACAGGGATAACTGGGTGAAATGTAATGCTCTGACAGACTGGATGATCTAAATGTCCCTTCTGGCCTGAAACTCTATGAATCTATGAATGACACAGGTGAAAGAAAATTCAGTGTGTCACAGGAATGCCCCCCCCCCCCAGCCCCGCCTGCCAACAAGGTCCCACTTTGGCAACCCCAGTAAGATTGTGTGTTGGGAAGAAAAACTGACTGAGGCTCAAATCCCCAAATGTGCCAGGGCAATACAAAATTGATTTAACAGGGCTGAGTCCATGGCATCCAGCACACAAAAGGCTTTGGACACACCTTTGGAGATCCGCACTGGCCCTAATTCACTTACTGGCCAGAGAAAACTCCAGTAGAACCTCAAAGATACGAACACCAGGGTTACGGACTTACCTCTCTACTGGACACCCTGTGAAACCAGAAAGTCCTCAATCAGGCAGCAGAGCAGACAGAAAAAAAGCAAATACTGTACTGTCTCAGTGCTTCAGCCGTTGGGGGGTTGGCGCAGCAGCTGCAGTGTCGTGGGGGTCAGGGCTCCAGAGCGGGGGCTTGGGGCTTCTGGGGCTCAGGGCTTTAGGCCGGGGGGAGTGCTGGGGCTCAGGGCTTCAGCCCCATGGCTCCATTCTCAGCTTCAGCCCCACAGGGGATGTCGGGGATTGGGTCTTCAGTCCTAATTGGGCTCCGCTCCTAGTTTCAGTGGCGGGGCAGGGGGGAGGGCTTGGGGCTTTAGCTATGTGGGGAGTGCCGTTTCAGCCCCAGCGCTCTCCCCATAGCTAAAGCCCTGAGCCCTGGTGGCACACCTGCCTCCCCTGGCTGAAACTGGGAGCAAAGTTGTGGGGCTGATGCCCCAAACCCCGGCACACACACACCCCCACAAGGCTGAAGCCAGGAATGAAGCAGCAAGTGCCCCCCGGCAGTAATCAGGAGCAGACTTGTGGGCTGAAGCCCTGATCCCCAGTGCCCCCCACAGGGCTGAAGCTGGAACAGAGCCTCAGGGCTGAAGCCCCAGGCCCCAGCCCTTCCCCCAGGTCTAAAGCCCTGAGCCCTGGTACTCCCAGGGAGCAGAAGCCCTGAGCCCCCTGCTGGGAGCCCTGGCAGCCCCTAGGGTCAGAAGCCCCAACCTCCCACTCCCCCCAACCCTGAACCCTGACACCCTCACCCCTCCATCCAACCCTCCGGCTGCAGCCCCATCTCCCCCATGGCTGAAGTCCGCAACGTCTTGTTCAGAGTTACGGACAACCTCCATTCCCGAGGCAAGGCATCTATAACTCTGAAGTTCTACTGTAAGTGCCAAACTGATTTTGACTGTAGGATTCACAAAGAAATGGTGAAACTAGGACCCTGCACCATACCAAGGGAGTTACTGGTTTATCCTCTGGCCCACAGTTGACTGACTAATACTGTTCCTCATCACCACCCATGAATGACTTGACACCCAAACACACAATGAGTTCTTGATCTGCCTCTGCTCCAACCAAAAGGAAAGGGCCAGCATCCACCTTACCCTACGACCAGCCTCGTTGTTCTGCAAATTCATGAGTGTGCGAGCCTGCTCCTCCGACCCCTTCGCGTAGTTCTTCTCCCTCTCCCTGGCATCCACAAACTCCTTGGCGAAACGGTAGCCATACTCCACATTATCCCCACAGCCACCCCATAGCCAGTCTCGGGGCAAGTCCTTGGGACGGGCTGTCCGGCTGCAGCCACAGGTGGAAAGCTCTCCTTCGCGGCATGCACGGCTGATGGCGTTCACCACCCCTGCAGCACTAACGGCATAGGTGAAGGCGGTCTCTCGACTACCTGGGAGAGCAGGAGGAGGAGAAGATTAACAGAAGACAAACCTCCTTTGATAAATACAACAACCTCATGGGGAGTCCGAATAAACTGTACAGCAATGGAAAGTGGTGTGAGCCCAATAGCACACGACATTGAAAATTAGGTTGAGAAAAGGATGGGATAATGTATTGTAAGGAACAATTCTGCACTGGCAGATAGGAGATGGACAGGAAGGGTAATTCAAATAGGAGCTGTTCATAACATAGGTTTGCATTCCTCACTTTGCTTGTATTTAAGGAGTCCATCCACAAGACTCTGACTATAATAGTTTTAGTGTAGTCAGTACCAATAGCAAACTTGGCTCTCTGACATACCTGGCCTGGGACTGGGATCTCTTTTATGGCCTGAGGTTGTTTCCTGGTAATGATATACACAGTGAAAAATAAAACATTTAATACTCTCATTTTGAGAGGAGGTGTATTTCTGGAGAAGCTGTCAGTGAAAGGTTATTATTAATTTTATTATTTATTATTTGTATTCCAATAGTGCTTGCCCAGTTAAGCACCGTGGAAATGAAAGTCCTCTATTTACAGAAGAGACAGCAACAGCCCAAGCTTCCCCCCACATGGATCCATCACACAAGGAACTATGACAGGTTTCAGAGTAACAGCCGTGTTAGTCTGTATTCGCAAAAAGAAAAGGAGTACTTGTGGCACCTTAGAGACTGACCAATTTATTTGAGCCTGAGCTTTCGTGAGCTACTTCTGATGAAGTGAGCTGTAGCTCACGAAAGCTCAGGCTCAAATAAATTGGTTAGTCTCTAAGGTGCTACAAGTACTCCTTTTCTTTTTACAAGGAACTATGCCAGTCTAACTATAACCATACCAGTATTATTGTTAAAACTTTCCCATATAGACAAGGCCTATATTAACTGGTCGATAACTTTCTTGTTTAGACAAGGTCTTAGTGTCAGTGGAACGGAGGAAGTGAGGAATACCTGTCCTCTAGGAACTTCCCTGCTTTGAGGTTTCCACCTTCCTCTGCTCAAATTATATATCTTAACTGTATTGTCTGTCCAGTTTAGATTGTAATGCCTTGGGGCATGGATCATAGCTCCATTTGTGTATTGTACTGCATGGACAAGAATGTCAGCACTCAATATAAAAATAAGGAACTGAACTGAGACACTCCTAGTCTTGCATGTATGTCACCAAACAGCCTTCAGGTGATACAGAGAATGATTACCTGAGCTTCATTTGAACCAGCAACCTAAGTATGAAGAGTTACAGATCCAAAGTACTAGTACCAAATCCCAATATCAAACTGCCCACTAATTTTCTCAGCTGAATTAGGTCTGGTCTACACCTAAAACTTAGTTCACCCTAGCTACATTGCTCAGGGATGTGAAAAATTCACGCCGAGAGACATAGGCTATGTCTACACTGCTCTCTCCTGCCAGCAAAATAAAACCACCTCTAAGGAAAGGCAGTAGCTTTGTCAACGGGAGAGCATCTCCCACTGACAAAGTGCTGTCCACACCGGGACTTTTTCTTATCAAAACTTTTGTTGGTATGGGGTGTGTTTTTTTCACACCCCTGACTGACAAAAGTTTTAATGACAAAAGTGCAATCTAGACCCAGCCTTAGCTAAGTCCACCTAAGAACTAGTGTAGACACCACTAGGTGGATGGAAAAATTATTTCATTGACCTAACTACAGTCTCTTAAGGAGGTGGAGTTACTACAGCGATGGAAAAACCCCTTCCATCACTATAGCAAGTGTCTACACTATGGCACTACGATTGTAGTTCTTATAGTGAGATATACCCTGAGAGTATCACCAAAAATGGATATTTTAAGAATACATTGTAAATCATGCGTCAGGCCTCCTCCGCAGGACTGAGCTGGTGCTTTGGGTGTCCTCTTTTTCCAATTTGCACATCCTGAGAAACTGTCATTATTAGCAACTTATCACCAGTTTACAGAGTAGCAACTTATCACCAGTTTAGTGGTTAACAATCCAAGACAAAGGCAGCACTGTGAGGGGTACCACCCTCGCATAGAGTGGTTTGTTGGGGAAATTTTCTAGTGAAATGCAAACAAGGAGAGGACATACCATATAAAGAGAACTCCCATGAAACCCAGTGGTACAGTCATCTGTGACATTTTCTGGGGGACTATGGGAGAGTAGGAATGATTCACAGAATCACTTTTTCTTATGGCAAAGTGAGATGTGCTATTATGTCTGGCTTTTGTTTTTCTACTTAGTTCAACATAGCATGTCAACTGCTGTTATTGCATTGATTTCCTTGTTTCAGAAGGAGAGGAGGAATAGCTACTAACCTGTGAAATAACCTGTGAAAGAGGTCCACCCTCCATCAGATAAGTATTTGTATGAATGTATAGCAGCCGTGCTGCAGCATATTTATGCCACAATGAACGTGTGCTGTGTGCAGCATCCACGCTGTAATGTATCTGAGTTAAGCCTTATCCATACTGGTATAGTTAAAGTGGTACAACCCCTGTTAGTGTGGACGCAGTTATACTAGTATAAAAATGCTTATACAAGTGGAGTGAGAGAAAGTGGGCGAGGTAATATCTTTTATTGGACCAACTTCTGTTGGTGAAAGAGACACGCTTTTGAGCTACACAGAGCTCTTCTTCAGGTCTCTCTAATAACCTGGGACCAGCATGGCTACAACAACACTGCAATATATAGTAGCCGTGTCGGTCTCAGAATATTAGAGAGACAAGGTGGGTGAGGTAATATCTTGTATACGACCAACTTCTGTTGGTGAAAGAGACAAGTTTTCAAACTTACACAGAATTGAAGAAGAGCTCTGTGTAAGCGCCAACACTTGTTGGTCCACTAAAACATATTACCTCACACACCTCGTCTCTCTAATATACAGGTATAGTTCATTCCTATACAGAGAGGGGAATAAGCTACACTGATATAAGGCACTTTTATATCAGTTATAATTATATCCACACTAGGGGTTTTACCAGGTACAGTGAAAGCTGTTTCTTCCAGCATTTCACCAACCAGAAAGCTCTATAAACTGGCATTTCTGATCTTCATTGAAATTCCAGTTTATAGTCCAGCTGGCGCGAGATCAGCAGTGGATTGGGGTGCAGGAGGGAGTGTGGAGCGCGAGCTCTGGAAAGGAGTTTGGGTGTGGGAGGGGGCTCGGGGCAGCGGGGTTGGGGCACACAGTGCCGGATCCAGGGGGCACTCACCTCGGGCGGCTCCCCACAAGCAGAGACCTGTCCTGGCTGCTCCTAGGAGGAGGCACAGCAGGCGGCCCTGCATGCTGCCCCTGTCCTGCCCTGAGAACTAGCTCCACAGCTCCCATTGGCTGGGAACTGCGGCCAACCCCTAGGAGCGGCTGGGACAGGTCAGCGCTTGCGGGGAGCTGCCCGAGGTGAGTGCCCCTTGGATCTGGGATCCCGCGCCCCAACCCGCTGCCCCGAGCCCCCTCCTAGAACCCACACACCACAGCCTCTCCCGCATCCCAGCCCCACACCCCCTCCCACATGCAAATTCACTCCCTCTTAGTTAACCAGCATTTTTCACTTACCCACACCCCCTATTCCCCCAACATGCTGGATAAAACAGCTTTTACTGTATAACTATATCCGTAAAAAAAAAAAAATCACACCTCTAACTAACATAATTATACTGGTACAAAATCTGTAGACCAGGCTTTACAGCATGTTCAGCTGAGGAGTCTGACAGCACCAGTGCCCTGGGCACACCTACCTGATGTATATTTAAGAACCATGTCCTGAAAGTATAAAGTAGACATAAACCTAAATTGCAAAATTCAAATCTGGATTTCAAACCAATTGAAGTTTGGGGGTGCTTGGACCTACAGTTTTGGTACACCCAAAATCAGTCATGAAGTTGCGATCAGGTTTAGACCAGAGTTATCTCTAGTACAAAGCAAATATGTAGATCTTTCTATCAAGGTTTTTGTAAGGTGCGGCACAGTGGTATCTGAACACATGTAGGTGCATTGATATCACCCCTTTCAAGTGCCCTTCATTACAATGGCTATCCCTCATTTCAGACCCAAATTTACTCCTGTTCCACACAGACATGGAGTCATGTCACATGTTTAATAAGTTATTTTCATTAAAAGTGAGCAAACATGAACAGAGGTTACAGAAAATGTTATTTGGACTAATGCAATAAATCCCACAGCATTTGAAGCCTCCTGTTTTTATATCTCCCATTCTCCATCTGCATGCCAAGGCCACCTAAGAACTGTGATTGTCTATGCAGCATTTGCTCTATGTTCTGTTCCCAGGTTCTCTCTGCTTCCCCAAGTGTTTAAGGTCTGTCTTCTGAGTAACATTAGCAAATGGAGTGCTCCAGAATCTTCTCTGTGGACTCTACTGCCCTCCAGTGTCCACGGCACAATCAAAGCGGTGGGAATAAACCAGGGGGATATTGGGATGTGATAAGACAGGCTGCAGGCATCAATTGTGAAAATGCTAACTTGAGCTTTAGACTCTCCTTTCTGGACTCAAAGGTGAGCCAATCCCAGCAACTCTTTTCAAGGGGATTGCCTGGAAAGGAAGGAGAGGCAGACCTGAACTTGGTGGAAGAGTGAGGCAAAAAAGATAATGAGAGCTGGTTAAAAAGTGTATTTCTAAATTTTTATGATGAAAAAGTGTCGTTTTTTTATTGCAGAAAATGTTTGTTTTTCTTACATTTTCCAATTTTGACAATTACTATAACAAATATTAAATATTAAAATTATTTTGGTTTTTCCCTTTCTCTCCCTTTCACCCCTTTTTCCTTTTCTCCCCCTTTCCTTTTTCCATGTCACCACTGAAAAGAAAGGCGGGGAGAAAGGAAGGAAAACCAACTCAAAACTCAGACATTTTTCATGGAACATATCATTTTTCAACCAGCTCTAGAAATTACAGGGCTAAACTGGATAACTTGGGACAGCCCAGTCAGGAGAGAATGACTGGATTGGGGTGGGAACAGAATATGGTTTCCTCTCAGAAGATACTCCCAGTAGAAAATTCTTTACATTACATTATACGTTTCTTTATCCTCCCCTTTAAGAAATACAGCCTGAGGAATGTATGAAATCTCTATTACAGTGCATGGACCAATTTCTGAAGGGTAATTTCTGTACCTCAGTGATCAGACATTGCTCTTTGCCAGACCAGAGACTAGACTAGACCAAAACCTGTAACAATGCTCAAAGAAACACAGTCACTTAGAAAAACAAATATAACTCAACCAGTTAAAGTGCTACACATCCCTGAACAAAATCTGCATGCTAGCAGACTGCCTTACCACTGTAAAATATACAAAACTAAGGCAGACTTACTAAACATAGACCAAAGCTAAGCCTATACTACCACTTATGTTGGCAAAACTTATGTTGCTTAGAGGTGTGAGTGACATAAATTATGTCACCCTCCTGAGTGACATAAATTATGCTGGCATAAGTAGTAGTGTGCACAGTGCTATGTCGGAGGGAGGTTCTCCTGCCAACATAGCTACCGCTGCTTGTTGGGGATGGATTAATTATGTCAAGGGCAGAGTGGCTATATAAGATATCTTACAGCACCACAGCTGCATCAGTACAGCTGCGCTGATGTAAGCTCTCTAGTGTAGACATAGCTCAAGTAAACGTAAACTAGGGCCTACCATTCTAAGCTGTGGCCAAACTGTGCTTGGTGTTGTCTTACGAGGGTGAGGGGAAAAGCTGTTTTCACATAACAGATGCACTTCTTGGATTTTGGTGCTTATGGGCAGCCCCCAGCATAACCTAGAGCAGTGCGTGAGGCGTCTTTAATTTATGCCCTGATTGCTGGCTGACAGACCAGAACTGTTGGAGCACTCTGGCCAGACCCTCATTCTCCCCCTACTTATCCCTTCTCCTCTCCCCAGACTTTGGGCTTGCTACAATTACATTTTATAGCGCCCTAACTTGCTGGCTCAGGGTGTGAGAAATCACCCCCCTGAGTGCAGCAAGTCAGAGCGCTTTAAAGCGCTAGTGTAAACTGGCTCCGAGCACTGGGGGCCGTGCTCCCAGCGCTCGGAGCTAGTCCCCTCGTGGAGGTGGGTTACCAGGAGCGCTGGGAGAGCTCTCTCCCAGCGCTCGCGCACGACCGCACTCACACTTCAAAGCGCTGCCGCGGGAGCACTCCCACGACAGCGCTTTGAAGTTTCCAGTGTAGCCATGCCCTCTGACATGCTCTGTGCCACCACTGCGGATATTCCCCAGTGAGGAAATTCTTCTGGTTTCCAGCTTCTTTATGCCACGGGAACAGCATAAAGGAACCAGGCTGCAAAACAGAATTGAAGCCTACAGGTTACAAATGGGATAAAAGCACAGTACAAACTCGGAGAAGAATGACTTTACACCAACATGCTACAGAAGAGATTGAAATGGCTTGATTTCTACCCCAGTATCAAAAACATATTTCCTCAAATTATTGGAAATTACAGAAGACATTTAATAAAAAAATAAATTCAGAAGAACTGTGCCTGAGCCTAGGAGAAAAGAGGCAGCAGCAATAATGTCACCCGGTGTAGCAGCTTGTCACTGACAAAGGGCAAATCCACACTCCCTCTTAAGTCGATCTAACTTACCTAGCTCTGGGGTGTGAAAAAGACACACACACACACACACACCCTGAGCAATGCAAGTTACAGCACCCTAAGTGCTGACCACACCAGTGCTATGTCAGGAGGAAATGCTCTCCCACCAACATAGTTTCCACCTCTGTGAGAGGTGGAGTAATTATGCCAACAGGAGCGCGCTCTCCCCTCGGCATAGAGCGTCTTCACCAGACATGCTCCAGCCACACAGCTGCATTAGTGCAACTATGCTAATGTAAGTGTACTGTAGCGTAGACCTGACCTCAGTAATAGACAATAATGATGAATTATCATAAAACTCATGACACTGTGAAGCCCAGTCCTGTGCAAGAGAGACCTCAGATTTATAGATCTGTAAATTTGTGCAACACCTACATCACTTTTCTTGCCATTCTAGAGTTTTCAGTTTGTATCTGAGTGTGCTCCCTCGTGAGAATATACTTCCCATTGAACCAGGAACGAGGTACAGAAGGGACGGGTTCAAATATCTGTATTAGAAGTTAAGTTTTTAAATGGTGGACACATCACAAACTATGTCCTCACCAGCCACCACCCCACACACACCGCTAGACACACATGCACACCACCACACATAAACACACCCTCTCTACCACAGACACCCACCACCACCCATACCATAACTACCAGAAACATCTATACCAATATTGGCATCAGACACCCAGCACCACACACACCATAGACATCAGAGACACCTACCATCACACCCACACAGGCCACCACTGTTTTACCACCAAAACCAAAGAGTGGGCAAAGTTACCAAGATCATTGTAATTGAAAGGGTGGAGAGAGGGCCTTTCTCTGTTTCTACCCCTTCTCCATTATCCATTTTGGCTCCTTCTCCCCAGTAACCCCCACCCTCCCTGTGTCCTCTATTCATCCCTTGACCCCCTTTTCCTTCACCTCCGGCCCTTGCTTCCCTTTCATTCACTCTGATTACCCACCCTGGTTTGGACTTGTCTCTTAACTCATGGACAAGACTGTGATGGATGGAGAAGTACTGAAGGGGAAGGGAATCTGTCTCTACATGGGACACTTTCCGAGCCTTTGTTCCTGTGGAATTGCTGTAACTTCTTCTGGGAGCCAAAATTTACCCCAGGCTTTGGATCTAGCTGAGCAATGCCCACCAAGGGCCCATACAAACTAAGGGGTGCGGCGGGGGGGTAGTTCCTGTTATTGTCTTACAGAGCTCCATCCTCAAATGCGTCCCTTCATGGTGGATTCACTTTTCACTCTTTGGAGGGCAGATGTTAATGTTTTAGGTTCCTGTCCCTCCACCTGTCCTGTTTCCCACCCAGTGACTCAAGAACATAAGAACGGCCATACTGGGTCAGACCAATGGTCCATCTAGCCCAGTCTTCTGACAGTGGCCAGTGCCAGGTGCTTCAGAGGTAATGACCAAAACAGGAAAATTATTGAGTGATCCATGCCCATCCCTTGTCATCCAGTCCCTGCTTCTGGGAGTTGGAGATTTAGGGACACCTGGAGCATGCAGTTGTCACCCTGACCATCTTGGCTAATAGCTATTGATGGCCCTGTCCTCCATGAATTTGTCATCTCTCTCTCTGTCTCTAGCTACACCAGATATACTTTGGACCTTGGCAACATCCCCTCACTCGGTGTGGGAGGCTGAAAGTATGAGTCAGGGAGGGGGAATCAGAAGGGCTGTGTCCGGAAGAGGCAGGGGAATGCGACAGGGATGGACGGCGAGAGAGAATCCGCCCGGGCTTGACAGGGTTGGCGATCTGCAGGCTCAGCGACAGTGACCAACCCTCCAGCGCGGTGTCCGACCTGAGTCTGTAAACGCAAAGCTCCGCTAGCAGCCCCTGCGCTCTGCAGCCGCGGGTCGGAGCCTGCTGCTCCCAGGGCCTGCTTCAGAGCAGAGACACACGGGCTGCTCTCGGCGGCAGGGAGAAGCTAAAGCTGCATTTATTGCTCCCCCTGCCGCGTCCAAGGGAGCCTAGCTAGCAATCTCCTCTCCCGTGGGTGCTGAAGGCCGAGGATTCACGCCATGCCCCATTAACTGGTATCCCTGAGCCCATAATTCGGGGGGGGGGGGGTTAGTGCTGCCTGGGTCATTCAATAGTAAATAATTGGCGGTGGCGGTGGGGGTGGGAAGCGTCCTGACTAAAGGGGCGGGATGGTGGGGGGTGGCCTACGACCATTCACACCTTCTCTTTATTGTCCCGGCGGTCGGACACATCAAACTGAGCCCGGATTTCTCAGTGCCTTGCCATGGGAGGATTGCATTTCAAAAGGAGCGGGGACAATGTCGCCGGTCACACCTCGATTCAAGAGCGGCAATGGCCCGTCAATGCGCCTCTTACCGCCGGCGGGGTAGGAATTGTCCCAACCTCCCTCCCAGGTAAACAAGGGCCCCCACGCCAGGGAGTCCCCCTCTCCCCGCTTTGCAGGGCTGCGCCCCCTGTAACCGGGGGGCTCTGGAGAGGTTAACCTGGATCGGCGGGTACTGCTTTTGTCTTCGTCCCTCGCCACCCCCTCAATCAATAAACACAATCCAAAACCTCCCCCCAACTAAACCCCAGCTCCGCATTAAGGCGTGCAATGGGCTAGGGGAGGCCCTCAAGGCCGGTGCCCCCGGCCAAGCGCAGACAGAGAGAGGTGGCCTTGCCGGACGTGACGGGTTATGCGCTCCCTGCTCAGCGCATCGCAGGAAACCAGATCACTTCGTTCAGTGGGGGTTTCGAGCCTGCGCTAACGGGCGGCCCTGCGTCCAAATGTGTATTTGAACAGATCAGCCTTGATCTGCATCGCCCTGAGTATACGCAACAGCCTCCCAGGCCCCCACTCCCCATCCTCCCTCTGCTGCCACCTCTGACCGGCCCCTTACCTATTTTCATTACCCTGCCAAAGACAGAGACATTGTCCACTGTGCTGCAGTTCCACCTCCTCTGCCGAAACTGGTACTGACACTCCTTGATGGCATTTTTGGCCCCTTCTCCGATGTACACCATGTGTTCCTGGTAGAGCTGGCAGAGTTTCCTCTGGCCTGGGGAGAGCCCGGGGAGCTGGCTGCACACAGGCTGGGCTCCTATAATGTACATCTCAGGTCTCTGAACTGGGTTCATAGCCAAAGACCTGGAACGAGAAAAACATCAAAAAAAAAAAAGAGGGTGGGGGAGAGACAAAAAAATAATCAGCGAGTTCCGATCTCGAAGTGTCTCCACGCCTAAGAGGGCGTCCGTGACAGCACCTTCCTGCCAGCCCAGGGCTGAGGCTGGGGGCAGATCTCTGATAGGGCTCTCCAGGACGCTCATCTTTTCCAAGGCTTTGGCAGGAACAAACACAGCGCGTTTGTAACCTGAGTTAAAACATAGAGAGGCACTCGGGATGGGGAAGGGGGTGGGCTGAGGCTTTGCAAAAAGGAGTGAACCCGTTTCCATGAACTGCCAATAAGCGCTGACTCCAACTCGGGAAATTCTCCTCTGACTAGGAGAGGGGTTTGTCGAGAGTTGGACAATTAATAGGAAACCCTTAACGATCCTTTTCGCATGGGCTTTACCGCAGAGGAGCAATCATCCGAGATCCCTGAAATTCTCTCAAGCAGAATGGGTGGGGAAGGGACGCGTGTTTCTTTCCAAGGTGTGTGTGGGGGGGGGGGTCTGGAGATTTCTTGCAGGTACAGCAAGAAAACCACGAAACCCGTCGATTTCCACTCGAATATGGGCACAAAGCCCCTGGAGCGCGGGGGAAGAGCAGCCCGGACTCCCCTCGCGGGCTGCAAAGTCCCGCTTCCCTACAGAGCCCAGGGGGAGGTCGTGACACTGGAAAATCACCCGCACCCCAAAGGAGGGCAACGAATGGAAAGGCGTGACTGGAGACTCACCACCAGGAATTCGCGTCCGCCAGGAGCTGGGTGCAGCTGCAGAGGAGAGCGAGGGTGAGCAGCAGGCTCGTCCCAGTCATAGTGCGCTTTTCCCGGCTCCGGCGCCCTTGGAAGAGCCCTTGAAGCGACAGTCTCCAAGACAAGGCTCCCTGCAAAACGAAGAGAACCCCCAGAGAGGGGCCTGAGTCCAACGGGCGTGCGGGGATCACATCAGGGTCCTGCTCCGGGGAAGCCGGGCGCCCCCTCCCACTTCTCTCTGCTCCAAAGCTCTCCGAGCGGGACCCCTTGCGCACAGCCGGCCCTGCCTGCAGACCCCTCCCCCGCCCTGCTCCCTTCCCCAGTGACCGGCCGGCAGCACTCAGGGACCTGCAGGGCTTTTATGAGTGTCCATCTGCCTTTGATTGGTCCGCACGCCAGGGTCCCTGGGAATGCACAACACTTCCAGGCTTTGTCAGCTAGTGACACTCGGGGAGGGAAGAGCCCTGCAAAGGGACGGGCAAGGGAGTGTGAGGAGAGAGAACAGGAAGGGACAGCGTGAGCGGGGAGAGGGTGCACTGGAGAGAAGAAAGAGGAGAGGAAAGGAAAGCAGCAGCCCCCCCCGCCCCATGTTTTTTACATAGCTACCGTTACACCCCCACCCCTTCTTTACGTGCTCAGTAGGGTGCAATCCAGCCCTCCCCACCTAGCCAGCCGCCGAGAGATCTTCCAGGAATGAGGACAACTAGGAGAGCCTGCAAAGCAAAGGGCAAAACAGAGCCGCTAATGGGGCTAACGCCGGTGGGAGAAGAGTGGATCATGCAGTCCCCTCTTCATCGGGTCTTTCTCCTCCCTGCCTCAAGCAAGACCCCTCCAGCGGTCGAACAGAAGGCCTGGGGGTTGTAATAACCCCAGAGGGAAAGATCTGGCCTGATGAAGCTCCTTCTGAGACACAGGAGTCACTGGGGCAAAGGGTCTGATCCCAACCCAGGCTGACTGCAAAGGAGCCGGCTGCTGGCTAAACCTCTGTTCCAGAAGTGGATGGGGCAGAGCTCGATCTGACAGTGGAAACCTGCATCCCTTCACCCAGCCCAAACTCACTGACCTTCAGTGTGAAGCTCTGCAGAGAGGGGTCGGGATGGACAGGACAGCACCTAAAGGGCACCCATATCTAAGCTCCCCCCCCCCATCCCAAGGATGCCTCTCCCCTTGACGTTCATATCCTCCAGCGATAATACCCCCATAAATACAGAGTGACAACCCCATGGCACCAGCCATGCAGAAATGCACCCCGGGGGCAATACACCTGGCCCCAGGCACGCAACTGTCTCTTCTTTCTATCGGCCCACCTCATTGAATCCGAGAGTCTCTCCAAGTTACTTAGCCCCAGCCCGAGAGGTGGAGATCTAGAGACAGCCCCCTCCTCACGGTATTTCTTCCTCGGCTCTCTGTTGCTGGGGGAGGGCGCACAAGCAGGTGTGTGGGGTTGGCAGGGGGCAGATCAAAGGGAGAAACTCGCTCCTTCCCCTTTGTCATGCAGAGCCGCTTCGGAAATGATCTGGCCTCTACAGCAGCAAATGAACAGTCGTCGTCGTCCCCCCCCACCTCCCGAAAATAGTCCTCCCCTTCAAAAGGACCCCATATAATACCCCCCAATCCCGTTCCCCCAGGGCAGGAGGTCTGTGAATGCACTGGCTGGAGCAGATAGAGATGGAGCAGAGATAGGGCTGGCACCAGAGCCTAATGACTTTATAGGGGGGAGGAGGGGAGCCGGTCCGGAGAAGAGGAGCGAGAGAACAGCTTCAAAGGCTCCTCTTGTCCAAACATCCTTCGCCATCCCCTGCTCAACCCCACCAGGCAGCTCTGCGGCAAGAATAACCAGACAGATCCTCACCCGCTCCCAGCTCAACGCACTCCCCAGGTAGCCAAGGCAAACACCCCCCCCACACACACACTCCTGTCCGCTCATCGGCCCTGCTCGCCGCTCCCACTGCCCCCCATTCACCCCCCCAACACACTAACAGACCTGCTAACAAATCCCTCTCCCCCTCCGCCATCTCGCATCGGGGAGGAAACCAGCAATCTGGTCACGCCACCCCAGACACCCTCTGCCTCATTCCACACACTGTCTCAGCCAGCTAGCCCGCCCTCCATTCGCGCTTCTCTACCCCTTCCCGGCTTCAGGGGAGGACACCCGCAGGCATCCTCCTCTCCCGGCCTGCCGTCGCTCCAGAGGAGCCCAGGTGGCGGTGGTTCTGCTGCAGTGAGTTTGAAAGGTCAGCCTGCCGCTCCCCTCCAGTGACTGTCAAGTTGTGCCAGAAACATGTACGTTCCAAGCTCTGCCAGTTACCTGCCTTTCATACAGCCTCATAAACACCAGCAGGGCCATTAATCACCAGACTCAGCAGTTCATTCCACCCAAGGGTTTTTGGTGGGGGGTTGAACCCAAATTCCTATCGCCTGCTACGGTGAAGTTGTTGTGTTTGTTTGTACCCGGCTTGGCTTCCTCCACAGTCCAGATGTGTTCTACCTGCAGCTGGTGACCTGTCTCACCTGGCAGGCAGATGTGAGACTGCCAGCGCCAGAATTAGCCCCAGGACAAAAAGGCCTTGTGTGACCTAGATCGCTGAAGAGAGGCAAGCACAGTAGGATCCATGGCTGAAGAAAACAGAACTAGATTATTCACATCTTATACCTCTTCCCTCCTCCTACTTGTGTGTGTTGGAGGGGCTGTGGGTGTGGGGGTGTTTTTCAAGACTGTTTTTGTCAGTGATGGCAGAACAGACAGTTTCTCTTTGCCAGCCTGGGGAGGAAGGAAGTTGTGTGGGGGTGGATGGTTTTTCCATGACAAACGATGAATCTGCACAGAGGTGGTGTGATGTCACCCAAAGGTTTCCAGACAGCCTCAGGTATATGAGCCCGTGTTCCTTAGTGGAGGAGAGACTGCCGATTGTAAGTGAAGCTCCCCCCTTAACAACAGAGACAGGAGGGGAGAACTTTAAAAAAAAGACCGATAAGGAAAAAAACAAGGATTTGTACCATGCTGTAGTAAATAAATGACTCATGCTGGGAAAGGAGTAACTGTCAGTTTACTCACAGCCAGCACTCCCTATAGAGCCCTGTGCTAGAAGAATCTGGGAGTGGAGTAAGCTGTCAGCTTCTCACAAGCCATCCTCTTGATTCTTCCTGATAAGAATGTGGGAATGGAGTAGTATGAACCTCTGTGAATAAGTGTAGGTGTGCGGAGCCATAGAAATCCAAGGCACAACCGTGGAGCTGCTTACCACAGGCTTCATCTGTGACTTTGGGCCTGTGGCTTAATCTTTTGCACAGTAGAACTGTGAGGCTTAACTCATGAAAGTTTGTAAAGTCTTTGAATAGATGTACAAAGTATTCGTTATTAATTAAGGTTTCAAAGTAGCAGCTGTGTTAGTCTGTATTCACAAAAAGAAAAGGAGTACTTGTGGGAGCTTAGAGACTAACAAATTTATTTGAGCATAAGCTTTCGTGAGCTACAGCTCAAAAGTGAGCTGTAGCTCATGAAAGCTTATGCGCAAATAAATTTGTTAGTCTCTAAGCTCCCACAAGTACTCCTTTTCTTATTATTAATTAAATAATTGTTAATTGAGAAAAGTTTTAACAGAGCTGATGGTGACATATCACAGTGAAATATCCTGCAATTTGCCAGCAGGATCTCAATGAGTAGTAGCTGACAGCAAAGCAAAGCAAAGCAAAGCAGTGATCTCATTTTGAAGCATAGGAACATAGAAATTGCCATACTGGATCAGAGCACTGGTCCAGAGTCCAATATCCTGTCACCGACAGTGGACAGCACCAAATGTTTCAGAGAAAAGTGCAAGAAACCCTGCAACAGGATTCCAGGTGGATTCTGCTGCTAATGACTGTCATTGTAGTGTGGTAATCTCTGTGGAGTTAAAATGTGAATTGTGAAAGTGATTCCCTCTTCAGATCCCACAGATAACTTCTTTAGTGATTGTGTTTATGGCCTCAGCTAAAGTGCTAATAGCAGGTGAGATTTTGTTGAATAGCTCAGCCTAGGCAAGCAGCTCCCAAACTGTGGCCTGCAGAGAAGTTGGGTGGTGGTCTGTAAAGAGCTGTTAGGTCACATTGTGCTATTTGACTTCCTTACTGCCATCTGCTTCTAAAGATGTCCCTAGGGCCTTTACCGCAAACTTCCTTTAAGAATCTTGTGCTACATTTTTTAAACCTGCATTTCTAAAGCTGGCCCCTATATTAATATTTAGGTACTCGCAAAAGTGCCCTGATTTTCAGAGGGACCAAATATGGTTTGACCTAAATTTAGGCATCCTAGTTTGAACATTGTAGCCTTATTTCATTCAATATGATCTATCAAAGATCCATCACCACTTTCCTATTCTTGGTGCATTTGCATGAGGGATGTTGCATGATTGCAACTAGAAGAAGGGTGTCCATAAGAAAATCTGCTAAGATTTGATATACTAAAAGTTGAATCCTGACCCAGGTGACATTGAAATCAGACCTGACAAATCCGAAAAGCTACCTCTACAATCTTCTGATCCTTGCTTTTCACTTGCAGGGGGCGGGTCCCAGTGTGATACTTTATCAAGTGTTGTAAACAAAGCACTGAAAAAAGTTTTAAGTCTCTTTCTGCTGCAACTTGTGTGATTATCATTCCTGCTTCTTGTTCAGTTTCCTCCAGACTGGGCGGGACTGGACACACATTCCTCCCTTTGCAGTCAGAGCTCCTTTCAAGCTCCTGTTTATTCTCACAACTTGACTCTGGAGCAATTCCTATTTCTAATTGCTCACAATGTCCAACGCATCCAGGAACATTTACTGCTATCTAGATGGATCCTTCCTCCCAGTAGAGGCATGAGCCCACTTATTCATCAGGAGAAAAAAAAAAAAGATTCATGTAAGCAGAGCCTCAGGAAACCAAGAGGCAACAAGGGTTCCATTGCTGGGAAAAAGAGCCTCATCTGCTAGCCCAAAAGGGGAGCTCTGGGGTCCATTGTCTGGCAGTAGTACTTCATGTATCCATAAGGAGTGCTCTGAGCTCTGTGTCTGTAGAGAGGATTCCTAGGTTCTGTTAAGAGAGGCACCACAGGTGGCCCTAGAGCCATAGGCTCCAGCAGCCAGACTTATTTTTACTGCCATTTTAGCTAAGGACTCAAGTCTTGTTCCTGCCATCAATTCAGCTGAACGGATGTTAGAACCAGTGGAGCGGTTTTTTTTAAGTTTCCCAAGGCCAAAGTATCTCCACGAGCCAGAATTTTAAATCACCTTTTATTCCTCCACCTTATGTTGGGCTGTACTCTTCATCCAACGTTGCTGAAGTTGAAGTCTTCAGCTATTATTACTGAACTTCCAACTCCTTGGGCCTAAGTGGATTCTCCTTTATAAATCTTTCAAAAGCTAAGTTTGTTGTTTTGTGTTTTCTTTAATTATTATTAACTGAACAGCAACCAGAGCTGATTGCATTATTTCAGCTCCAGCTGGGGTTTTACCAAGGTATTATAAAAATCTGTTGAAAATATTCCCAGACACAGATCCTCCATGTCTGGCTGTCTTGTGGCGTTCTCTGCCTTGTTAAATTGCTTCTCCACACAACCTCTCCATTTCCAGAGAAAGGGGCTATTATTCTTGCCAGATTCCTCCAGCTCACACTGCTTCTTGTCTCCTTTGGTACTTGTGCACTGTAGTATTTTATCTTTTTAAGTGCTCATATGCTACCTTTTTCTGCATCTCAGAACTTGTCAGCCCCTCTGGCACATCCACATTTCCTTTCCTTGTTACCTTGCTGCTACTTTAACCTTCTGCTTTTCCATACTTCCTCTGGTCAGTGTTATTTAGTCTCACTGTCATTAAGGTCAGATACAGTCCAGAAAGTGCCAAGATATACCTGCCAGTCTCAGCAGACCCTGTGACAGCTGTCTCTGAGGTGCATAACCAGGGAAAGAGAATGGAGGGGAACAGTGAGAAAACATGTTTGTTAAAAGCAATCAAAAAAGGACCAGATAATAGGCTGGATCAGCCATGCTGAAGCCAGAGAAGTGGATGGTAATAAAGCAGTAATAAAAAAATCACTTAACACTTACACTGACTAACCTTCTTCCCAGACCTCAAAGCATTTAAAAAGGTGGATAAATCTTTTCCTACAAATGGGGAAACTGAGGCACAGAGCAGCTAACTTACTTGCCTAAGGTCACACAGCAAGTCAGGATTAAACTCAATAGCCTGTTCCTTCATTCCTTTGCCATTCACAGGAATAAGGATGGCAGGTGGCAGGCAAAGTAGCTTTAAAACACCTTTGCTCTTACCATGTTCCTGGTCCTGCTTGGGATCTGCCCATCCTCCTGCTTAAATTAAAGCAATTTCAGGGCTGCTGTAACTGTAACATTCTCCTAGAGCCGCCCACTACCTAAGAAAAGCGAAGCTCAGTAAATTCTGGCCATGCCCTCAATGTCAGGGGCTGGGAAGGGGAGACATCACAGCATCATTTTGGCAGCTGTACACCATCCTGGGAACCCCTTATATTCGAGGTATTTCCCAGAGAGTGAGGTTCCTGGTCACCTAATTCCCATCTCTGTGCTCAGTCTTCTAGACCACAGTTGTATGTTGGGTCCAGTAGAAGACCTGAATCAGAAATACTGGACGAGACACATGTGAGCTGGATGGGGCACATTTTGCCCACACTTCGGACTTTGTCTGGGAGAGCAGCATATCAACTTTAAACATGGACTCACAAGCTTCTTAGTTTCATCTACTTAAATGAGTAAATCATTTAAGATTGTAAATCAGTAACAAAATGTTTATGGACAGTCTAAAATGACTAAACATGATACATTTTAAAAGGCCAAATATTATCATCTGTTGGCTGTTTGGTGATTTGAGATAAGTTTGGTGTCCCAATCCAATTTCCACTCACAATAACCGCCACCTCAATTTGCACTAATTAACCCCTCTTCAGAGGGCTTCAGAACTCCCCTCTCACCCAACAGGAGATACCTCAAGTCAGGGTTGAAACGTAAGACAGGATAGGGTTGGGGAAGCATTCACTGCTGCTGCTGCCGCTACCCAGTGCTACATGTGTTCTGTGCACAAAAGAGTCCAGTCCTCAAGGCAATATAGCTGGTTCTTTCACAATTGCTAAATGCATTTGGAGCATTAAACATTTTAAAGGGAAAACACATTACATTAGAAATACAGCAACATGGAAAATATTTTCTTCCTTTACTTGCCTGCCAACACCTGAGTTCAAATAAATTGGTTAGTCTCTAAGGTGCTACAAGTACTCCTTTTCTTTTCACCTGCAACAGTTGATGATATCATCAGTCCCTCAAGCTGTGTAAGGAATGCAGCTCCCTGCTCTGCTAGAGGGCTAGTGATGGCCACAATATTTGCAAGAGAACACGGAAATGTAAACTCAGATTTTGGCATGAAAGCAAGTATAATAGTCCCCATTTAAGATAAGGCTAGGGCAAAGTTCTTAACAGTAGGAGCAACTGGGCAGTGAAATAGCTTCCCCAAGGTGATGCATCTTCTCTGCAGAGATTCAAGAACAGGTCAGACAAGAGGAACGTGCTGGATGACCTTCAAGTGGTGTTTTCTGACCCTGATCCTGTAAGGTGTTCAGCACTTTTAACTCCCACTGAAGTCAGTAGGTGCTGACGACATTGAACACTTCCCAGAATCTCACAGAACTGCACCTCATGTTTCTGTTCACATATCTCAACTGAGTTTTGTTCCATAATTTGTATTAACTCCATGAAATACCATAGTGTGTACAGTATACAAAGTACGGAGTTATGCTGTTGTTATATGGCTTCAAGCTCCTCATGAGCAAACAACCTACAGAAACATTTAGAAGCTCAAAACAAAGAGTTACTATCTGCAAGTGTTAGTCAGAGGGATCAGTTGTCTCCCATTTGTTTCTTTTACTAAACAACTACCAATAATTCCTGACACATGACTACAGCTACCAATAACCGTGAAAAATATTAAGCCAAAATCAGTTCTATTTCAATGTAATTTTTCTCTCACTGTCCTTTAAAATCTTTAGAAATGGTTAATAGAATATCATAGAATATCAAGGTTGGAAGGGACCTCAGGAGGTCATCTAGTACAACCCCCTGCTCAAAGCAGGACCAATCCCCAACTAAATCATCCCAGCCAGGGCTTTGTCAAGCCTGACCTTAAAAACTTCTAAGGAAGGAAGGAAGGAAGTTCCATAAACTCCCTGTAATAATAATAATAAATAATAATAATAGTTGCAAAACTTTACTAGCATTAAGAAGGTAATCCCCACAACACCTCTGTGAGGTATTATCACCCTCATCTTACAGATCAGAAAACTGAGGCACAGAAAGGTTGTGTGACCTGCCTAAGGTCATACAGAAAGCCTGTGGCAGACCTAGAAATAATTACCTTGATTCAGCAAAGCACTAAATCATGTACTTAAAGTTAAACATGTACTTAAACGTTTTGCTGAACTGTGGCTAAAATCAAGATCTCCTGTCTTCCATTTTCATCCTTTGGCCACACAATCATCCTTCCATTGCTTAGGCAATATTCCTGCTTTGACACAAAGCACTCAGCCCCATAAGTAATAAAGAAAATACACTGGAATTAAAGTTATAGTTATCTCATCTTACCTAGTTACATACATTTCCTGTAACTATTAGGCAGGCCATTTCCCAAGCAAAGAAAACCCTATTTGCACCACATACTTAATAAGGATTTTAGTATAAACAGAATTTATAGAAAATACCAAAGCACTATAAATAAGGTCTTGTCTTCATGAATTTTTTTTACCAGTGTAACTAATTAGTTTAGAAATCTATGTGGTTAAAATCAGTGCAATTTGTGTGAACACTCTTATTCGGTTTAAGACTGTTTTGTATTGATTTAGCTTACATTGGTAAGGAGACAACTTAAGCTAAATCCGTAAGAGACACTCTTAGGACAGGTCTGTACACAAACTTGCACTGAAATAACCAAATCAATTTTAATTCATACCATTACTTATTTCTGTGCAAGTCAGTGTTTGGACACTCTTATTTCAGAGCAATACTACCCTATTTAGAGCTTGCCAAACTGAAACAGGGCACTTTTATTCCATAGAGTGTTCATAAATAGATTTGCACCAAAATCACTCATAGTGTGAATTAAAACTGATAAAGTTACTTTGGTGCAAATTTATGTATAGACAAACCCTTAAATTGAAATAAGAGTGTCCACACAATTGGGTTGCACTGATTTAATTCAATCGATTTCTCAATTGATTTATTTAAATCAGTACAATTTTGTCATGTGACAAGACCTAACACTAAGGCGTGTGGGCATGGGTACAGAAACCTGAATTCACTCTCACAAAAAGGCACCTCTGCACACAAGTACCTGCTATTTCACATCTAAGGTTTTTGCAGTGGCAACTGATACACCCTTCTCCGAAGCTCAGGCACTAAACTTCTATTCTTCAAGACACAAAGGAAAGGAAAATTCAAAGCTAAGTTAAAAAAATTGCTAAAAATGTCAGTGCACTTCCCCCCATATTTCTTCCTTCTCAGTGTCTGGCAGATCCAGTTTGCTCAGTTTTCTAGTCAAATGAGGTTTTTTTTTTTAACTGCCAGAGCTGTAAATACACTCAGAAGCTCAACATCTAACTATCCTCTTTCTATTTCTCCCATCAGCATGAGGTGTAAACTGCCAGCTTTGCTGGTGTTGCAGGAACCATAATAGAATGCAGCTCACTCTCCCCACAGCTGTGTTGGATCTGCAGGGCTAAGAGGAATGAAAATTTGTTTTACATCAGCGAACTCAGATGAAGTTTTGGCAGAACTGGTCATCTAACCGTAGGGACACTTTAAGGATGCAGTTCTGCCCTTAATTCCGCACTGGGGCCAGACTCACAAAAGATCTCAGGCTCCTGTTTAGGCACCAAGATAAGTGGACAGATTTTCCAAACAGCTCTGCACATAGGGGTACTGAGCAATTTTTAAAATCAGATGATAACTGCTATAACAGGAATTTCTAGGTACAGAACCCTCTGGAAAATTTAGCCTAAGCGGATATCTAAGTGAGAACTGAACTGTTTGGAAAATCTGGCCTAGCCTGTGGATGCTGAGCACTTGAAAATCTGATCCATAGTGCCTACATTTTGCAGTCCATGAGTACTGACTTAAAATACATGCAATTCCTTCACTAGGTGCAATGATGTTAGAAAAGGATGTCTTGTTTAGATTTCTTTTATTGTGTTGGTCCAAAATTAATCTTGGTTATTTTCACACCTCAGATTTCACCACACTGTCATACTCATGCTTGTGGAAAAAAAGAAAGTGTTATTGAGTAATTCTTATTCACAATGAAATGGAAATGTGTGTGTTGGGTGTATAATGACGCTATCATTAGACTTCCTAGTTTGTGACACTCAAGTTACAGTTGTGCAGGCAGTCTCAGCTACTAGATACAAGGTGAGATCTTCAGCTCATGTAAATAATCATAGCTCCACTGAATATGCTGATTTACACCAGCTGAGGATCTGACCCTGTGTGTCTAGTGGTAAGAGCAGGGGCCTTTGAGCCAAGACCTGAGATTTTATTCCTAGCACGTCTGCTGATATGCTGTGGGATTTTGGGACACACTAGTTCATAGAGACTTTGATTCAGTTTCTCCATCTGCCAAATGGAGATATCTGTTTCAACAGTGGTGTTACAATAGTTTGTAAAATGTTTCAAGATCCTTCTATGAAAGACATTATACAAATGCAATCTATTATTATTATTAATTCCCCATTCAGAATTATGTCTAGGCAGAAAATTATCAAACACAAGGGATTAACTTGTGGGAGATAATTTTTTCCACAAACTTAATAAAACTGTTTATTATGACCTTTAACTTAGAGGAAAAGCAAATACCCCCACAAAAATTTAGTGGGTAACAACTCAAATATGGATTAATAATTTAAAAAAAATCAAATCTTGGAAGGCAGTTATTTCATAACGTCATCCAAAAGGTCACTGACAATATTGAAGATTTCTTCCATGATTATCTTGTACATTTCTGTTCTTCTTGGTTAATGAAATATTAAATATGATAGATGGAAAGGGACAGGGGAAGTTCTGTGGGTGGAATGACTATTAATCTGGAATGCAAACTGGCTTTGTTGACCAAATAAAGATTAATGTTCTTCCATCGGAATAAATGGTTCTCCCATGAAAATAAAGTAGGTTTGAGGCAGGAGATAAGTGGGGGGAGAGGTCATTTGTTGGCAGGGGCAGGGAGAGATGCTTATTGTTGTGCAGGAGGGTTGCGTTTCATAATGTGTGTGTATGTTCATGTGGTTTGTGTGCCAGTGTACTTCAGAACAAGCCTGTATCTGTGTCAGTGGATGAGTTTGTGCTTTGGATTGTATGCTGGAGAATTCAAGAATTCCTATGTAGGATATATGCTCTTACATTACTACAACTAGTGGAGATTTTTCTTTCTTTAAGTTGCAGCCTGTTTTTTAGAATGGAAAGTCTTTTAGTCTCTCTCTGATGCTACCTGTGTGTGGTTCAGCTGGCAAGCATGGTACTTTTGTTTGCACCCACAGATTCCTTACATGGGAAGCAAAGTACCTATTGGTTAGCGCGGAGACTGGCAGTCAAGAGTCCTAAGTTCTATTCCCAATGGCATTGTCTTGCTCTTTGACCTTGGACAAATCAGTTAGTTTCTCTGTGCCTCATTTCCCCCATAACACTATCTAGCTTTCTAAACACTTTTACGTCCTTGGGGACTAGCACTGTATAAGTACACAGCACTGACATGGTTATTTATTATTACATGGAAATATTTGAGAACTGTGGCTGCGTGTGTTCGAGACCATCTTCTAGGGGAAGCAAATGTGGGATGTGATTGAGAATATATTTGTGTGTTGCTCATAATAATCATGATATATTTTCACTTATGTGGTGCTCCTTGCAGGCAGCTCTCTGGACGTTTAGCAAAATGTAACTAAAACCACATAGTGTTAAACATAAAGAGAGAGAGAGAGAGAGTGTTTCATGCAAAGGTTAAACAAAAAAATCTGTTTAATATCACTTTGGGGATTAGAGAAGTTAGGGTAAAACAAATATCCAGAACAAAGTCTGAGCGGTTGCTTCCAGGAAAGCATGTGTATGCATGTGCGCCTGCACATCTGCATATTCAATATGTCTTGCTGGGAAACCCAGGGGAAAACAGGAAGCTGGGCATTTTCAGTGCGGGGATTAGATGGCAACATGTGACCCAATCTAAGTAAAATACAGTTTGGTTGCCAACTGACTTGCGAAGATGCCATTGCTCTCTAGTCTCCATTGAAACAGAGCGGGGGCTTGGCCCTGTGGTTAAAACACCAGATGGGGGACTAGGAGATCTGTGCTATAGGCCTTGCCCTGCCAGAGACTAAGCGTGTGACTTTTGGAAAGTCACTTACAGCCAGATCTTCCAAGATATTTAAGATCCTAACTCATATTCATTGCAGTAGTAGTTCGCTGCCTCAATACCTGTGAGGATCTGGGCATTAGGCTAAAATGTTCAAAAATATCCAGTGATTTCAAGTGCCCCTATTTTTGGGTGTCCAGCTGGAGACAACTCGGGCCTGATTTTCAGAGGTGCTGGATACCCAAAAACTCCATATGAAGTCAACCTGCATGTGCTCAACAATTCTTAAAATCAGGCCCCTAAATTCTCTGTGCCTCTCTTTCACCATAAGTAAATGAGGATAATACTAAGCTGATTTGCCAGGGGTACTGTGAGGCTTGAAGCACTAATGGTTGTAAAGAGCTTTGAAATGCTCAAATGAAAGGTGCTAGAAACATGTAAAGCATTATTATTAGTCTCACGTTCCCATAGTCATTCCACAAATATATTCACAAGTTTCAGTGTGTCTAAAGAGTGTGATTGTGTTTTCTACATCAGGGTATTAAGGAATAATCTTAGTAGTAGTAGAGAAGATTCACTACTTCCAGGAAGACCAGGATGAACATACACTGGGGTGTGCTGGCAATAGGGGTTGAACACCACTGCTAACAAGGCTAGGAGGAAATGGAAGAGCTCACGGGTGAAAGATTGGAAAGAAATCTGCTTTTTCACACAAATCAGTCATTTTGCAGACAAAGAAACTGAACTGAAACAAATATTTCTAATCTGCCCTTCCCTTCACACACACATTTTGGGAGTTGGGAGTGGCGGGGATTGAAGGAAGCTGTGCTCTCATTTTACATGAAAATGGCTTGTCCTATGGAAAAACATGATCTAACATAAAATGAATGTACTGTAAATAGAAGAGTATTTTGCATTTAGAAATCAAATGGGAAATGATTTGAAGTACTCTTAAAGAACAAGTTTCAGAGTAGCAGCTGTGTTAGTCTGTATTCGCAAAAAGAAAAGGAGTACTTGTGGCACCTTAGAGACTAAGAAATTTATTTGAGCATAAGCTTTCGTTAGTTACAGCTCCTTCATCGGATGCATTCAGTGGAAAATACAGTGGGGCTCCCCACTGTATTTTCCATTGAATGCATCCAATGAAGTGAGCTGTAGCTCACGAAAGCTTATGCTCAAATAAATTTCTTAGTCTCTAAGGTGCCACAAGTACTCCTTTTCTTAAAGAACACAAATTTGGTGCAATATCCATTTACATAGCCACCTCCCCCCCATACACCTACATCTTCAAACAGCATGTCTAAGACTTCTGATGTACAAAGATAAGCAGCATGTTTCAGGATATTCTACGGCTCAAATCCAAGCACCAAGATGGCTCCAGATACCACAGAATGGAAGCATCGGGAATACAGTTTCTGAATGGCACTTATCTCTGTTGCAGGGCCTCTCAGGAAATGCAGTGATGAATTTCTGACAGCCTAGCAGATTTGACACCAGGAGCCTCTGGACTAACTATTGCTTTTATGAACAAGGTGTCAAACCACGCTTCCCCTAGCAAATGCTAATATAAACCCCATGGTCAGTTTAAGACAGCATTTTGTATATTTTACTTGGGAGTTTGTATTTGCTCTTCCTTCACATTGGGCTTGAATTGTGACTGATTTTCACAGTAAGTTCCTAGAGTTGTACAGCCCTATTTTTCAGCTTTCCTCTGAGACATGGTTTGAAGCCAATATTTATTGGACAGGAGACATAACTTCATGAAATTCCAGTGAACTGCCAATTTTAGAATGTGATTTACTATTGGGAAATGTACTGATGGCTCTATTCCAGAGAGGGAGTAGTTAATAGTTAAAATTAACAACTGCATGTAGTCCAGGGACAGGAAAATACCACACATTAAAATCCCTAGAGTTAAATGTAATCCTTCCATGGGCCAGCCTCACCCTTGCTAATGCAGGGATGTGTGAATTACTTCTTCCTGTACCAGTGTAGTCCCATGTGCACCAGGAAGGATTCACCTGAGGAAGGACGGACATTGGTATTAGTACATGCACTCCCTTGAATTCTGCCAGAGGGGAGCAACTTTAAATTCTACTGATAGCTGGACCACCCATGCCCCCAACCCAGCTGGTACTGTCCAATATTGGGGCTGCTCTGGCTGCAGGCAAGTCCTCTGGCAGAGGGGAAGTGGAGGACACTTTGCTTTGCCACAGTCCCCTCCTCCGAGGGCTTGCCACTACTGGTGACCAGGGGCTTGGCTAGGCATTTGCACTTGCATGGACTAAATCTACTAGAGTTACTTCAGAGATGGGTTTGGCCCTTTACTGTAACATTCTGAACTAGGTGGAGGTGGCAGCCCATCCAAGGAGGGACAGATTGTATAATCATGTAACGCTCTGTTCGATGTGTGTTATGCGTCCCCTCTAGTGACTGGTCCACAGAAGATATAAATCTGCTACTCTTTTAGCTCAAGTAGCAGAAGCTTATGCTTTAGCAATGGAGGTCTTGGATTCAATCCTCCTTGCTGAACCATAAAGTTGATTACTACATGAGCATTCTGTTTACTCTTCAAGACATTGCCATTAATACTTATTATGTCAGCCATTTCCCCCCATCTTTATCCCTTTTTGGTACCAAGAATGAAAGAAAGATACAGCCACAACCCTACTGTGGCTTCTACTACAATGAATTATCAGTGTTGCAGTTTGGGATTTCATACTCCACTTTAATACCCTCCCTCTAATATTAACATATTAAGCCTCATAAGACCCCTTTTACACATGGAGAAAATAACACACAGGAAGTGAAGTGCCTTGCGTATGACCATGGCCCAAGTCTCCTAGATCCCAGTCCCTTGCTCTAACCACTAGACCATCCTGTCACACAGTAGCAGACAAGCAGTGCATCCCCTGTGTACCATGGCATTTAATTGTAATTTCCTGGATCATATATTTTTGTTCATCACACAGTCCTGTCTGTTGATTTATATGTGGGGCTTGATCCCTGTGTATTACTGCAGCATTAGTCACATACCAACATGGTGGCAATGTAACTCCTGGCTCTCAGTCCTGTGCCTCCTGGAAGTATTGTGATGTTTTTTTTCAAGGTCACTTATTAACAACAAACCTTGTCCCCCACTACCTTCAAAAAAGGCCCAAATTTAAACCTGCTCTTTGCACTGAGATAGCAGGTCTGAATTTTGCACCAAGCCTTATTGTACATCCACAGTGCCCGTATGTTGAATGATGCTATCAACACTGAAACAGGTCAATAAATGGCAAACCAAGATTGCTTAATTCAGACAGATTTGAGAAAATGTAATATAGACTATTAATTTTTAGCCCCTTAACATATCATAACTGTATTATCTGTATTACACACACACACTCTGTATGTTTTCTTTCATGAAGTCTTCAATGTGATCTGATATTTACAATAAAAGTCTGCAAGAGAAGAGGAACATGATGTTTTAATCGCAAAAAACATTGTCTGATTATATATTTTTATTATAATAGCTGGCCAGGAAAAGGATCAAGTGGAATGATGCACAATGCAGATTCCAAAAGTAATCCACCCATCTGACAGACCCTGCTCTGATATATATGCAGTACATATTCACCCTGGTTGCATTCATGGGCACAGATCTCTATTAATCCTGGAGACCTCTGCCATGGAATTATTTATTACAGTACAGAGGTATTTTACAGAATCATTTGTGCTGAACATTTCAGAGATGAAAGAAAAGGAAACCCCATCTTACCCAGCTGCAGCTCCTCTGCCACCTTACTAACTGTAGGAAAATTCGTCAGTGCACATGGGTGTTGGAACTAAGGGTACTGGGGGTGCTGCCAGAACCCCTGGCTTGAAGTGGTTTCCATCATATACAGGGTTTACAGTTTGTTTTAATGGCTCTCAGCACCCCTGTCAGTATGGATGGGGTCAACTTAGCCTATGAAACGGAAGAGTAGCAAATGGTCTCCAAGAGACACCCTCCAGAAAATATCAGTGCCATGAAACGTTGGCACCTTCTCTTTGCTAGTTCATGTCAGGACTTGGTGACTAGAACAACGTTGGCTGTAACTGTCACAGTGCTACAGGAGCATCGTGGCCTGGTCTACGTGGGAAAATTACCCCAAAAATTCATTTTAAAACTAGTTTAACTAAATGAACTTTAAAACCACTTGCAGCCATAGCATAGACTAGACTCCAGATGGAAACTGCTGAAGAAGGTTCTGAAACTGGTTTGCTAAAGACAGCTTAGGCCACCTGGAGTGCGGTCTATGCTACATTTCCAGCCAGCTTTAAATTTGGCTTATCTGGTTTTTCAAGCCAATTAAAATTGAGGGAAATTTCTTCAGTGTACACTAGGCCTTGCAGAAATGTCCCACACTTAGAAAACAAATATCCAAGGGGGAGAAATCTCAAGAGACAGAAAAGTGAAAGTCAACATCAACTAATCACAGAAACTCAGCTCAACTCCTACATGTGTGTGTGTGCGCATGCACATAGGCGGTGGGTGAACCCCTGCTTTGGGGAGGCAAATCCATCGGCTCCGCCCCACTGTCCAAGGCCCTGCCCCCACATACGCCAGAGCCCCCAAACCCCGCTGTAAAAGGAGAAGCCTTGATTCTGAGGGGCCCCTGCGACCAGAGGAGCCCTGGTCCACCCCAGCCATATCGGGCTGAGCTGCTGCCTCCCCTCCCCCGCAGTGCGGGACTGGAGTGGGCTGAGCCACCAGCCTCCCCCAGTACCAGGCTGGCCCCAGTGCTGGGCCGGGCCGAGCTGCCAGCCTCCCCCAGTGCCGGGCCGAGCTGCTGGCCCCCCCATGCCTGCCAGGCCAAGCTGCCAGCCCCCCTGCCAGAGTCAGGTCAGGCCAAGCTGCCGTCCCCCTAACGCCAGCTCCTCCTGCCCCTAAAGGCTCTGCTCCCCCGCCGAGCTGCCGGCCCCAGCGCCCGACTGAGCCTGCTCAGTCCACCGGTCGCTGGCTCTCCGCGTCCCTCCTCACTCCTCCGTCCTGAGGAGGAGGGACATGGCGAGCAGTGGGGACGGAAGGGGGTGTGGAGTGGAGAAGGCAGTGGGGGTCTCGGGGAAGGGCCGGGGCCACTGCGGCCTGGGTGTCTGGCGGCAGGTTGGTGCCAGGGACAGGAAAGGCAAGGCCTTCCCTGGCCTATTATACCTGCTGCAAGTGTGTGTGTGTGTGTGAGAGAGAGAGAGAGAGAGAGAGCGCCTCCTGCAGGTTTCTCTGCTATTTTGGGGAAAGCTGCTAGCCCCTTTGAATCGGCATGCTGCCGAGCACAGTAGTTGGGGCTGGGTGACTGAAGGGAAGAAGGAAGGAGAAATAGAATGTTAGAAGAGAAGCAAGGAAGATGGAAACATCCTCATTACACGGAGATGGGTCAGAGGGAATGTAGCTTATCAGGAATTTAGTTTAGGGGCTCGATTAGGGTCAGCTAGGCGGGGTGGGGAATACATTGCTTTAGGACAGGAGTAGGCAACCTATGGCATGTGTGCCGAAGGCGGCACGCGAGCTGATTTTCAGTGGCACTCTCACTGCCTGGGTCTTGGCCACCGGTCCGGGGGCCTCTGCATTTTAATTTAATTTTAAATGAAGCTTCTTAACATTTTAAAAACCTTATTTACTTTACATACAACAATAGTTTAGTTATACATTATACACTTATAGAAAGAGACCCTCTAAAAATGTTAAAATGTATTACTGTCACGTGAAACTTTAAATTAGAGTGAACAAATGAAGACTCAGCACACCGCTTCTGAAAGGTTGCCGATCCCTGCTTTTGGAGCTGGATTAGAGTTCAATCAGCGTGATAGAGAGCAAAAGGAAGAAAAGGGTCAGAAGAACATTATTTTTTTAATAGCTGCCAATAGTTTAATAGGTGCCTCACTCCCTTGGAATCACAGCAGCCACCACCCACTGGCAAGAGAGCTAGTATCAACTGGTTTCAGAGTAGCAGCTGTGTTAGTCTGTATTCGCAAAAAGGAGGACTTGTGGCACCTTAGAGATTAACACATTTATTTGAGCATAAGCTTTCATGAGCTACAGCTCACTTCATCGGATGCATTCAGTGGAAAATATCAACTGCGAAATTTCTGTTGCTAAATTCAGGATGGATTTTTCCATATCCCTGGTTGGAGCTCTATCACTTGGAGTGAAGCAGGGAAAGAGCACAGGGATATGTACTAGGACACATTTCCACACATCAGTAAGGGGTCAAAGAGCTCCTCTGGGCACGATCAGCCCAACCTGGCGTACCTGTGAGGCCTGTCAAATCTGGAGAGGGAAGTCTCCTTAGAAAGGAGAATCCAAGCCCGGCACAGAATGGCACTCAGAGGGAAGCAGAACCAGAGCTCCCTAGCCCCACAGAATAGGGGCTGCTTACCCACTAAGCTGCTGAAAAGCGTCTGCCACCTGGGCCCTCTGAAGATGTAGAGGGACCTTCTTCCCTTTGTTTTCCCTTTTGTTTGTGGGGTGCCCAGCCTGGGTCCTATTGGACACAAGGGAGTGAGGGGCCCAGACCCCATTCACAGACACTACTGACCTCTTATCTTTTGGGGAACCGCTGGGGGAGCCGCATTATTTTGTTTTGTGGGCTGCCGCATTATTTGATTCGCTCTTACCTTTTTTTGGACTGTTTAATGCCTAGTAAAGGGTTGCTTTCCTCTCCCCCAAAACTTTGATCAGAGAATCACACTCTGCACCTTAAACTGGCTCTACAGAGACACCTGAAGCTAGAGAAGGATGTCTGTGATGAGAGGCACCCACTTTCGTCCCCACAGGTGAAAGTACAACCTATGACAGGACCTTTATTCACTATCTTTACTATATGCTTCATTTGAACCATGCCTGAAGGAGAGAGAGAATATTGTACTATGAATTAAGAGGCAAGGGAAACAAATAGGGACAGGCTAAGACAAGAACTGCAGAAAAGTCCATGGATATCATGACCACACATGTGATATAAGTTACGGAATACATGACAGTGCAGTTTTATCAGCATGAATAACTCACAAGTGCTGAAGCCACAATCCAGTTATGCAAATCACCCTGAACAACCTACCAATAAAAACTGTCCAGCCTGCACCAAATACCAGTGTAATTTAAGGGGGCTGGAGGGGGGAATGAAACATTTATCTGTCAAGTCCTTTCAAAAAGAGATAGTAGCTGTTTGGAGTTGTTCAAGGGTTTGGAATGCTAAAAATAGTTCCAGGAGATAGATCAGCAGTCTGAGTGCCTATGAGGTTTTTGATAAATGCAGTTTATCAAGAGATGGTGCTAGCCATCTATGTGATAAAAACATTTGTACCACATGAGGTCAGGATAAACATGGCATGAATGTCTTTATTTCTGCAACTATGGGTTAAACAGAGGAAACCATGTGATAAATTGCATTTATTGTGCATTTTGACCATTCCACTTGCATGCAGATATTTTAAAACTCTGAGTGGTTCGAAAGAGCCATCCTTTAGATAAAATAATAACCTACTATAAAAATGTTTTCTTTTCCCCTCTACCATGGTGGATCAGGGATTCAATTTTACAACCAGTCCAAGGACCAGAATTAGTCAATTTTAGACCGGTGAGAGATTTAAAAGCTTTGATACTCTGTGGACAACCAGGATTTAAAGATTCTTGTTGCATGCCATGGGAGAAAGAGATTTCAGGCTCTCCAAGAATATGCATCATCTGTTTGTAGCCTTTGCTAGTCACAGATGGCCTATATTAAAATCATGACACCCCAATACCAGATAGAAATACTGTTTTAAGTAATTTTTTAGGCCTTAAATGGTCATTTTTTCTACCACTCTAATTTGTAAGGTAGAGGAATTGAAAAATAGTAATTAAAATACATAAAAACATTTATAGGACAGTTTTTTCTGGAACAAGTGTGGCATATATGGAATACACTATAGTATAAAGGTATAAAAGTTATATGGGCATTTGTTCAGGATGACACTTGTAGCTTTGCCAATTTTATGAGTAACACAACTATCCCAACATTCTGTAATGTTACCATCCCATGTTCCGTATCTCTCATCTTTTGCCCAATGTGCATAGAGCTCAATCCTGCAGACATCTCATACAAGTTGTTTCTCTGACTTTAATAAAACAATTCTTATAAATAAGGGTTGCATGATTGGGCCCATATAGTTTATATACCATGATATGCACTTGGAAAGGTTAATGTGTCAGCACTTCTATTACAATCCATTTTCATTTGCTGTCATCTTTATGTAAAATCTCTCTTTTTGGCTGAGGTTTTCTATGATTGGTCTAAACAGAAAAGTAGATTTTATTTATTTAGAGTAAAATCTATTCACATAGGATATTTTATAATTAGGGAGAGGGTAGAAAATAGTCTTTCCTGTGTAAAATAGATAAAATCTAAGGACCTGATCCTGCTGACGGATCCACACAGGAAATCGCCGTAAGGAGCCCAGTTGACTTCAGTGGGGCTGCACATTCACGTTAGGGTCCCCCCAGGATGAGCAGATTGCAGAATGAGAGCCTAAGATTTTTTCCCCCACCTAATAACCACAAAAATGGGTTGAATTTTACAAGTTTAGATCCCAAACACGCAGTAAGATCTGCTATAATAGACCCCACATGGCCATTCAGAAACTCACTCAAGTTAATATAGGAAATCATGTAAGTGGATAAGAATGCAGGATCAGGGCCCATATATTTCCTGGTGGCTATTCATCACAAATAACTAGTTTCCTGGCAAACATGCAGCAAGAATCCAAACAAACATTATATGCATGATTTTAAAAAATGGCTTAGCACATGTGCAGTACAAAATGTTCTCTGAATTTAGAGTTAACATGCTATCAATGAACTACAGAATAATGTATAATTTATACTATCAACAGGAGTATGGGTGTTTTGCAGCTATTTCATTGTGGAGATTCACAGTTATTTAAGATTCAAGCCTGGAACTGCACAAATCAAGAGAGATATTAGCCTTATAATCTCCCCTTTTACCTAAAAACAAAAAGACCGGAGGGAAACAGAAATAAAACTATAATGCTCAATTTATGGCTGTAAACACTTAAGTCAGGAAATGCATCAGTGATGGTTCTCATAGTAATCTTAACTCATGACTGCAACTTGTCTATGCTAGGTGAAATAACCATTGGTGAAATGGTTTTCACCAAGTATCTCCCCAGAATCAGTACTGAGAACAGTTTAAATTCCTTTTCTACACCGGACACGGACAAAATAATTAAAACTAGTGCTATCAGTTCAGCCAGGCTCATGGGAGCTGTAGTATAATCTAGGCTCCAGTAACCAGATCAGTTTTGTTAGTGTTTTAGTTAAATGTGCTAAAAAGTAAGTTACCAAAACAGTGTTAAAAATGAGTCCTAAGGCTTCCCCAGGTTCACCTGACCCAGTGGGAATTTTGTTGTACTTTTCCAATAGAAAAAGGCAATACTGTTTTCTGAAACTGTTTTGAAAAGTTTTATCTGGCCTATACTAGCACTTAAGCTGCTTTTAACATGAGTGCAGCTGCACCCCCGTTAACATGTACAATGTTTACTAATGCACAAAAGGCTGTTAAGACCAGGCAAATACAAGTCTCAAGCACTCTGTACTTGAAATGCCTTTTAATGACCTGTGCCTGGTCTACATTAGCACTTACACCACTTTCAATATTTGTTCACATGCCCCATTGCTGAAAACAATTTTCTGTCCTGGTTTCACTTCCTAGTGTGGAGCCAATGGACTAGCCCAGCCTTGCTGTTTAATGTCACCTTGATACACAATTAACCAAATCTCTCAGCTCACAGACTCCTAGGGAGCTTCATGGGAAATTAGGCCTAGACAAGGGTGAAAAAGGGTTGTTTTTTTTTAAAGACCACGTTAGCTAGCACCTCCCCTAACAACTCTAGGGCAGACAGGGCAGGCTGTACTTCAGCACGTGCTTGCTGGTCGAGTTGAAACCCAGAGCCCCAGGCCTATGAAGACACAAGCTGCCCTGCCTACACCAGGGCTTTAGTTCCCCCAAATCGAGACAAAGCCAGGGCGGCCGGGGCCCTTACGGCTGAGCTGAAGTTCCCCAGACATATGGCTACGGTGTTTCCTGGCTTGGGGGGGGGGGGTGGGAAGCTGTGACCTTAACCTGCCGGCAGCGATGAGCGGCAGCGGGGATGGGGGGGGGGGTGATATGCCGCCCTGCAGCGCGAGGGACGGAGGGGGCTCTCCGGGGGCTCTGGAGACACTTGCGGAGGGCAGGGAGCGGTGCTGAGGCCGGGGCAGCGCACGGCTCGGTGGGTGACCGTGTCCAGGCCCCTCGTCCGGCTGCTGCTGGGCCGGGCGGGAGCGGGGACTCGGGCTGCGGCCCGCTGGCGGCGGGGGGATGGTTCCTTCGGGAGAGGAAGAGGCGCCAGGTCGAGGCTGGCTGTGGGGGAAGGGAATTCCCGGCCGGGAGCTCCCGGGGAGGGGGGCAGCGCGGCGGTGGCGGCGCGGCAGGGGTTAATCCGCGAGCGCAGAGAATGGGCCGCGCTGTTTCCAGGGTGACGGCTCGGAGTGTTCCGGATCGTACCATTGCGCTGGGGGAGGAGAAGGCTTCAGCCGTCGCCAGACCCAGCCCAGCGCCGCCTCCTTCTCTTCCCCCTCCCCCCGGCCGGAGCGCGGCGCCTGGGCCCAGCGGCGAGCGCAGCGCGGAGGAGCGAAGCAGGCGGATCCCGTCGGCGGCAGCGCGGAGCCTGGGCCCAGAGCGGCGGGGTCGGGATCGGCGGCGCGGCCCCTTCTCCCCCCGCGCGGGGCAGCGGGCTGCGGGCGGCCCCGGGCTGCGGGGCTGGGAAGGCGGCTCGGAGACAAAGGAGGCGGCGGGGCTCGGAGCCGGCACCAGGGACCGAGAGGCGCCTCCGGGAGCCCCCGCCCGGGGCAGGCGGCACAATGCGGCACGGGGCGGCCCGCCCGCACCGGCTGCAGCAGCGCGGGGGCCGCAGCGCGGCCCGCCCGGGGCGGGGATAGAGGCGGCGGCCGGAGCCCCAGAGCCGGGCCGGGCCCCTTCCGCGAGCAGCGTCCCCCCGGCCTGTCACACGGGGCGGCGATGTGAGGGCCCCGGAGCCGGCAGCAGCCACAGCCGAGCAGCGGGGACCCAGCGGAAGCGGCGGCCGGCCGGGCCCGGAGGAGCCGAGCAGCGGGGATCCGGCGGGCGCGGCGGCCGGCCGGGCCCGGAGGAGCCGAGCAGCGGGGATCCGGCGGGCGCGGCGGCCGGGCCTGGCTGTGCGATGGAGACGCACATCTCCTGCCTGTTCCCGGAGCTGCTGGCCATGATCTTCGGGTACCTGGAGGTGCGGGACAAGGGCCGCGCGGCGCAGGTGTGCACGGCCTGGCGGGACGCCGCCTACCACCGCTCCGTGTGGCGGGGCGTGGAGGCCAAGCTGCACCTGCGCCGCGCCAACCCCTCGCTCTTCCCCAGCCTGGCGGCGCGGGGCATCCGGCGGGTGCAGATCCTGTCTCTGCGGCGCAGCCTGAGCTACGTGATCCAGGGCATGGCGGAGATCGAGAGCCTCAACCTGAGCGGCTGCTACAACCTCACCGACAACGGGCTGGGCCATGCCTTCGTGGCGGAGATCGGCTCGCTGCGGGCGCTCAACCTGAGCCTGTGCAAACAGATCACCGACAGCAGCCTGGGCCGCATCGCCCAGTACCTCAAGGGCCTCGAGGTGCTGGAGCTGGGCGGTTGCAGCAACATCACCAACACCGGCCTCCTACTCATCGCCTGGGGTTTGCAGCGCCTCAAGAGCCTCAACCTGCGCTCCTGCCGCCACCTCTCTGACGTGGGCATTGGGCACCTGGCGGGCATGACCCGCAGTGCAGCTGAGGGCTGTCTGGGCCTGGAGCAGCTCACGCTGCAGGACTGCCAGAAGCTCAGCGACCTCTCACTAAAGCACCTGGCTCGAGGCCTGGGACGCCTCCGCCAGCTCAACCTCAGCTTTTGTGGGGGCATTTCTGATGCGGGGCTGCTCCACCTGTCCCACATGAGCAGCCTGCGCAGCCTCAACCTGCGCTCGTGTGACAACATCAGCGACACAGGCATCATGCATCTGGCCATGGGCAGCCTGCGCCTTTCGGGCCTCGATGTTTCCTTCTGTGACAAGGTGGGGGACCAGAGCCTAGCCTATATCGCACAGGGCCTGGATGGGCTGCGTTCCCTCTCCCTCTGCTCCTGCCACATCAGCGATGAAGGCATCAACCGTATGGTGCGCCAGATGCACGGGCTCCGCACGCTCAACATTGGCCAGTGTGTCCGTATCACTGACAAGGGCCTGGAGCTCATTGCGGAGCACCTCAGCCAGCTCACAGGCATTGATCTCTATGGCTGCACCCGCATCACTAAGCGGGGCTTGGAGCGCATCACGCAGCTGCCCTGTCTCAAGGTGCTTAACCTGGGACTTTGGCAAATGACTGAGAGCGAGAAGGTGAGGTGAGAGGAGGGGGCACCTGGAGACCTCCATCCTCTCTGGAGGGACTCACTGACTAACTGCTGCGGGGGGGGCGCACACACAGACCCATGCTACCTGCCTACTCCAGCACTGGAAGGAGGCAGGGATAGAGAGAGCCCACCCCATCCCTTCCATGCCACCTACCCACCTCTGCACTGGCTGGGGCAGGAGAGGGAAGAGAGAGAACCCTCATTTCTTCCATGTCATCCCCAGCCTTCCATTGGGAATACATTACCCCTTTCCTCATCCTTCTCTGCATTGGGGATAGAGGCTTGCAATTTTATGCACTGGGGCTGGAGATACCCCTCCCCACTCCAATTCTGATTCTAACCCCTCATGCACTAGGGATTGATGAAGAAAGCCCCCTATTCTTATTCACCTCCAGTCCTGCTCAGTTTTGGGAATAGGGACCTTCTCTAATGGGGGTGGGAATGGAAATGGGAAACCCACCTTCCCCCCCCCCCCCCCCCAAAAAAAAAAAAGCTTATTAGCTGCATGTTCCATATCCACTGACCCCAGTCCTTCTGCGCTGGGTACAAACAAAGACACCCCCTTGTCAAACCATTCCAATTCTTTTTTCCCCCATCCCAACTGGGGATTGTGACAGAAATAGCCTTTCCCAGATATACATATTCCATTTATTTCCAGTCCCACCCCCTCTTCACTTCTACCCCATTTTGCCCTGTGGTTGGATACAATCTCCCACCACACCAGTTCTCCAGTGCATTGAATATAGAGAGAGCTACACTGGTCCCCTCCCCTCCCGAGTTGAGTACAGGGACATGATTCCTTTGCACCCTGCACTGTGGTTGGAGAGAGTGCCTAGACCCTCCACTCTTTTCCCCATCTCTCTGCACTGGGGATGAAGATAGACTCCTAATACTTCTCCCTCCTCCTCATACTGGGGATGAAGACACCATTTTCCCCATACCCCATTCCCAACAGAGAAGGAGACAGATCCCAGTCTCTTCAAATGTCCCACCTGCATTGGAGGGATGGAGTCACCTTAGTCATTCATCCTCCCTTTCATTTTTCTCTCTCTTCCTCCCTGCCTTCTCTTTCTTAGAAGTGGGGATAAAGACATATCCAGCCATACATTCATTTCCCCTTTGGATTGGGGGCGGAGGGGATGACCAGCTCCTATCTGCCCAAGGGACTTAAGGAAGAATCTCCAGCTTCATTTTTGCTTTCATTTGAGATACTGTGACGTGGTTTTATTTTGAAATGCATACAAAAAATTATTACTACAAAACAGCCTCTTACCACCACCACCACCCTCCCCTTGCTTACATCCTTTTTCTCATCCTTTCTTTCTTCAGTATTCATTTTCTTCCATGGTTTTATTTTTAAAGACATTTGAAGTTGCTGTTCTTGTGGATTAAGTACGTTTTTTTTCTGCTGAATATATTCTATATATATAAATATATATATAATGTCTGGCTACCTCGTTTTAATTTGTTACTTTTTTCTCTAAAGCCCTGGAATTCTTACAAGAAAGAGATTTTGAGACTGAAACATTTTTGTGCCTAGACTGGAAAGATGCCCCTTGGGTTTGTAACTTTTTTTTTTTTTTTTTTTAAAAAGCTTTCCCTAATTTGCCCCACCTTCACATTCTGACTGTGCCTCTCCCTCCCTCTCCATTGGGGCTTGGGGATCCAGCTGTGCTTCTGCATTTTTATTCCTCTAGCACAAACATGTGTAACATGTGAGAATCCATACTGAGGATTGGGGTATTGAAATGTGTGAAATGCAAGTTCAGTTTCTTAAAATATATATATATATATATATATATATATATATATGCAAATATTCCCCTCTCCCTCCCAAATCACCTACAAAAAAAGGCACTGTTGTGTGAGGCTTCCTGTTTGTAAGTGGGGAGAGGAGCAGAACAGGCCTGCAGGGCCTGAGGCTGCGATGTGAAGGGGAGGAGACTGAAATTCATCTGTCTTATCTCTGTTCTGTCAGTAAAATGGAGCTGGTTCTTTAGATTTTTTTAATTATTATTTTAAAGAGGAAGAATAATTGATGAATTTTTAAAGAAACAAATGTTGGCCTTTTTTCTTTACTTATTTTTTTTAATTCAAAATCTCAAATCCTCAACAATAACAGGCCAGACCATGGTGTTAAAGCAAACCCAGAGACCCCTATGGATTAATTGTACTGTTTGTGAATTTGTATAAAAAAAACAAAGATCCTCTTAAAACATTTTATATTCTTACAGTAAAAGGTTAAACTGATATTTATATAATAAAAGAGGAAATATGAAGTATGTTTTTGAAAAAAAGCTGTATCTGTGTTGTTTTTGTTTTTTTAAAGGTAGGTATCTTGTCTACTGGTCGCAAGAAACGTGGTGTGCTTATTGAGGGTTTCGCCTGTGCTCTTGACTTAGTGAGTGACTTGGTCTGAGTAAAAGGAAATGGGGAGTCTGGTCAATCCTGTGCAGGATGTTGAGTAATGTAATAATTAGAAATGTACAAGAGAGCGTTGCTTCCTTTTGGAAAGGCCAATAGTGTATATGAGAACAGCTGACTTTCTCAGATAAACTGAGTGAAAGTAGAGATTAATGTTGGGGTACCAGTTCATTTTGGGGTTGGGCAAACTGCAACTGATAAAATTTGTTATGAAGGGACATAGGGGTAAAGTGATGTGTAGTAGATCAAACTTGACACTTTAGGGGGGAAAACGTTTTTAAAAAACTTAAGACACATGGCAATGTTCCTGTTTCATTTAAAAGTCCATGAAAACTGGTTTTTTGCTCTTTCCCCACACCCCAAAAATTTTCCTGCAATATTAACAACACAAAATTGCTGTCTTTTGCTAGTGCATGAGAACTTGGAAGTGAATAACTAGAAAACTGACTATACTGTTTCACTTTTTCATTGTACACTCTGAGATAAAAGTAAAGAGGAAATGGGAAAAATTGGATTTTTAACATTGTTCTAATAATCTTAAGATGTCCTTTTATACCATCGAAATCTTTCTTTTTAACGTATGACTTCTAACCTGACAGGGTCCCTTTTAGACTTCTATGATGTGAGGTTTGTATTGTTGTTCAAGATAGGGGCTTAAGCTGTTTATTGGGCATGAAACAAAGCTTTTCTCCCCTCTAAGTACTGCAGCAGGGCTTTCTCTCTCTTTCTCCCCCCCCCCCCTTTTATTTTAAAGAAGGGTTGGGGTTAGAGAGAATGTGAAATGATGGAAGGAGCAAAGCCATTGTTCAGGAAAGTTAAAAGAGGAGCTGTCCTTGCTTGCTTGCTTGCTTGTTCAGTCATGCATACTGAATCTCGCCATGTGAGGGTCCCTATGGAAAGGAGGAGGGTGATTCTTCCCCTCTTTTTAACATTCCTCTCCAGGCCTGGCTGTATTTAAGCTGCTTTCCTCCATGCAGAGGAGGGGCAGTGGGGGATGGTCTGGAGTTCCTGTACATTTGCATTTTAAGTACTTCTAGTGCTGTAGCAGGCTACTTTGTTTCATCCAAACTATTCTATCCTAGCCAGCTTCCCTCAAGTTACACCCAGGTAGATGAGCTCTCCACAATATAGCCCTAGCAAAGAGGTTATGGCTGTCTCCAGTTGTAATCTTTCTGGCTTGTATATTTTGATGTATTTTTGACTGAAACTAGAGCATTCATAATTCCTTCTTTCATGCTGCAGAAACCCACCCACACACTTTAAAAAAAATCCCACTTCCTGCTAGGACGGCGGAGTTTCACTGGGTTCTCCTCTGCACCCCAGGGAGGAGGGCCAGCACCTAGATGGCTGCAGGATTATTTTTGTAAAACTACCAAGCTTTCTGTTGGGAGTGCATCACAAAAGCTGCATTGTTCCCTTTGGGGAAAGCCATCACAATTGGATCTAATTGAGCCTGACACTATATCCATCTTCCTTTACTTGGAGAGAGGTATTGGATCTTTTTCTTCCCTTTTAAAGAAAAATTACAATACTTTCTTGACTGAAAACAGGATGTGTGAACCCCAGTAAACAATAGGAATTCCAGACCAGGTTCAAGTTACCAGTAGATATTTAATATTTGATATAGCTAGCCATGGTCCTTGCAAGGGATAGTAAATTGTACCTCTCGCTAGGTCACAGGCTTACCAGATTCTAACAAAAATATAGACAGCAAGCTGTAGTATATAGATGCTTTGTTCGCCCCATTCAATCACGTTAACGTGGATAACTGAACTAAGGCAGACCTCAAAATTGCATATGCATGCATCTTGTCTGTGGTCCTGAAGTCCTTCTAAAGTCAGGAACAGGACGGCTCTGAGGCTAAAACGTTGTTTATAACTTCATCTCAGAAACAAGCTAGGTGGACCAACATATTATTTAAATAGAACCCAAAATCTTTAGGAAATTGTGCTAAAACCAGAGCCTCCCTGAAGTCCTGTAGTATTAGGAACAGCAGACATTGTTCCCTCTTGAAATGGGCTAGTCTCAGAAATGACAATGCTCTCTTGGTCATAAACATAAGTCTTACTATTGGGAGTGGTCTGAGCTGGAGCAATATGTCTGTTTATTTGTAAGGAGATGGTTTCTAAAAAAGAGATGATGCTAGTAAAGGGGCAGAGGAGACTAACCAATGACTAATTACTCTCCTCAATATATAATTCCCTAGTGTAACAGAGGAAATAATATTTTCGCCCTCCAGTCACTTCTGAACTGAGAGATGGGTCAGTGCAAAGTTCTTATCAAACATGACTCATTTGGAAGCGGAGGTAGAGAATAGTAAAAATGTTGTTTTGAAGTGAACTGGAAGGAGGAGAGGAAGGTGATCAGGAACAGTCAGCATGGATTCAACAAGGGCAAGTCATGCCTGACCAACCTGATTGCCTTCTGTGATGAGATAACTGGCTCTGTGGATATGGGGAAAGCAGTGGATGTGATATATCTTGACTTTAGCAAAGCTTTTGATATCACAGTATACTTGCCAACAAGTTAAAAAAGCATGGATTGGATGAATGGACTATAAGGTAGATAGAAAGCTGGCTAGATTATCAATGGGTAGTGATCAACGGCTCGATGTCTAGTTGGCAGCCGGTATCAAGCGGAGGTGCCCCAGGGGTCGGTCCTGGGGCTGGTTTTGTTTAACATCTTTATTAATTATCTGGATGATGGGATGGATTGCACCCTCAGCAAGTTTGCAGATGACACTAAGCTGGGGGGGAGAGGTAGATATGCTGGAGAGTAGGGATAGGGTTCAGAGTGACCTAGACAAATTGGAGGATTGGACCAAAAGAAATCTGATGAGGTTCAACATGGACAAGTGCAGAGTCCTGCACTTAGGATGGAAGAATCCCATGCACCGCTACAGGCTGGGGACCGACTGGCTAAACGGCAGTTCTGCAGAAAAGGACCTAGGGATTACAGTGGATGAGAAGCTGGATATGAGTCAGCACTGTGCCCTTGTTGCCAAGAAGGCTAATGGCATATTGGGGTGCATTAGTAGGAGTATTGCCAGCAGATCAAGGGAAGTGATTATTCTCCTCTATTCGGCACTGGTGAGTCCACATCTGGAGTATTGTGTCCAGTTTTGGGGCCCCCACTACAGAAGGGATGTGGACAAATTGGAGAGAGTCCTGCTGAGGGCAAAGAAAATGATCTGGGGCTGGGGCACATGACTTATGAGGAGAGGCTGAGGGAACTGGGCTTGTTTAGTCTGCAGAAGAGAAGAGTAATGGGGGGATTTGATAGCAACCTTCAACTACCTGAAGGGGGGTTCCAAAGAGGATGGAGCTCAGCTGTTCTCAGTGGTGGCAGATGACAGAACAAGGAGCAATGGTCTCAAATTGCTGTGGGGGAGGTCTAGGTTGGATATTAGGAAACACTGCTTCACTAGGAGGGTGGTGAAGCACTGGAATGGGTTACCTAGGGAGGTGGTGGAATCTTCATTCTTAGAGGTTTTTAAGGCCCGGCTTGACAAAGCCCTGGCTGAGATGATTTAGTTGGTGTTGGTCCTGCTTTCAGCAGGGGGGTTGAACTAGATGACCTGAGGTCTCTTCCAACCCTAATCTCATATGATTCTATGAAGTCAATTCATGTCATCCTAATCTTTACAATTGAAGTCAACAGAAAAACTCCAATTAACTTCAGTCATTATTTTTAATCATGTTTGTTATGTCACTGCCTAAGGACCAACTAAGAATGAGGCATCGTACAAACACAGCAGTACTGTCCCTGCTTTGAAGAGCTTTTAATCTAAACGTACAAGACAGACACAGGATGGGGGGAAGGGATGAACACACAAGCAGAGTCCACCATGTGATGGCAGCAAAAGGCATGTTAGTTCCAGGGTTTGTCTGGAGGGCTTTGGGTGTGTTTAGTTAAGAGGGGATGAGCTAAGTGGAAGAGTGATGGAGACAGAGGGTAAGATTGGCTGATGCAGCTTGAAGATGAGCGAAAGACCTTGAGGGAGAGGCAGGATGGAGCAAACAGCCACTCAGCACAGAGCAGAAAAAGTCTAATCAAAACTAGAAAATTCTCTGAATGTCTGAAGGTCCCTGCTTTGGCTGCTTCTACAAGTGCCCCTACTGGCTGATTCCTCCCTGCAGTTTTTCCCCAAGGAGGGTGGGGCGCACGACCTGCATGCTGGTGTCCCCAAGGTAGGTGATAATGGAGTTTCCCCTATACAATTTTGAGTCAGCGTGCACATGTGTACTCAAGAGGAGTCGCCTTGACTAGGGTTCCATTTTACGTTCTCCCAATACAACAATCCCTATTTTGGGTACTTGTCGTACTGGATTAGGCCCCTTGTCTCCCCATCTATAAATGAGGATAATTGCTTTACAGAGGTGTTGAGATTTAATATAAATGGCTCTACGATTTTAGGATGAAAAATGCTGTAAGTGCAAGGTACTCTGTATTGTACTACAACTTGTTCTTGAACATGGTGATGCATGGAAAGAGAAGGGTTAAGGGGAAAAGTGGGTGGCCAAGTCATCTAAAGAGTTTTTGGAATTGAAAACAGAAGTTAACACAAGCTGCTACTAACAACTCAAAGGTATGTGTTCTGTTAAATCTACAAGTCTCACTACAAACACAGCCTGGTTCAAGCAAAGTGGGCTCTTTTGTTTTCTCCCTCTCTTCTTCCATAAATCCCACTTATTTGGCCAGCAGCTCTTTAATATTGCCATCTGTGGAGAAAAGATAATCGATAAACTGAAATGAATGGCTGAGGCTGTATTTGAAGACCCCTAAGGATATCTACTAGGCACTATGCCAGTGCTGCTGGCATGATTGCATAATGCTCCCTGTCGTGTCCAGCCATAGAGTCCTTCCTGCTGAATTCCCCAGCACTAAGCTGCATGAAATAAAGAGTGAGAGAAAGTTTTTCAGGTTTCTCTGCCAGAACTTAGATTCCTTCCACATTTGGCAGTGACACTAGTGCTTTTTCCCCCTCTTTAATTAAATCTACCAAACACATTAACTAAATGCCAATTCAACCTTAAGTGGCATTGCAATGATTTCAAACCAATCCAGAGCTGACTTGTCTTTACAAGGGGAAATGAAGTTTACAGTGAGTTTGAAAGCAAGAGACTAATACTAGTGAGCGAACACTAAGCTTTCACGCCAGCCACACTTGTCCAGCTTCTGAGCATAGATTTTCAAATGGGAGGTTTCTAAGGGCTAGTCTACACTGGTAACGCTAAAGCGCTGCTGTGGCAGTGCTTTAACAGGGCTTACGTGGTTGCAGCGCAGCGCTGGGAGAGCTAAGAAATCCATCTCCATGAGGGGCGTAGCTACCAGCACTGTCTACACTGGCACGTTACAGTGCTGAAACTTGCTGCGCTCGGGGGTGTTTTTTCACACCCCTGAGCGAGAAAGTTACAGTGCTGTAAATTGCCAGTGTAGACAATCCCTAAGTAAAAACCAAATTACTTTCACTATCTAAATGAAGATTTAAACTGAAGTAGCGGAGGTATATGGCTACTGTATTTCTCCTGTGAGTATTTACCAAAGATTTTTATATATATATTTAAATGTAGCTCCTACCTGCTGAAAAAGGTTACTGGCCCGAGGACAGAGCTGTTCTGCTAAAGGATCTATGGTAGGTCAATTCCCTTCCCTCTTCATGATTCTAATTTTTCTACACAGAGCTACCCCACCTGTGATTTTGAAGATTAAATGATTTCTCCCTATCCTCTTTTTTTTAACCCTGTCCCTTCTGTTTGAGGTTGGTTCTCTTTGCCTTAGTGCAAGGTGTCTAAACGTTTACAATACCATGAGTACCTGAAGAAGCTTGCAAAGTCTCCACCTAACTTGTAAGAGTGTAGGGAAACATGCTTTATCAGAAGTATACAAACAAACCATATTTACTTATAGCTACCTTGAGGGATAAACTAAAATGACTTGCATTAAGCAGCAATAAAAGCCCACCCACTCTCTCCTTCCTTGACAGTTACACTCATCTTCTGCAGTTTCCACAGTATGCATCCGATAAAGTGAGCTGTAGCTCACGAAAGCTCATGCTCAAATAAATTGGTTAGTCTCTAAGGTGCCACAAGTACTCCTTTTCTTTTTGCGAATACAGACTAACACGGCTGTTACTCTGAAACTCATCTCTAAACACCCCTGGTTGAGACAGACTAAGTATGTGCATTTTTGCAAATTCCCCTGCCAAATGTGAAAGAGCGGTTCTATAAGACACTTTTTGCCCCATCACAAGGGAACCATCTTTCCTCTCCCAGAATGTGCTTTAATTTGGAAGATGTAGTTATTGCTTCATAGTCTTCCCAACAGAAAAACCTGGACAAGCTCTGCCCTTTCTGTTACCTTTTGCCATTTGGCTGAAGTGACAAATGTGCTACAAATCCCTCTGTGTGTTTGTTTTTACAGTGGGGGAAAGAATGGATCTTGTGAAATAGTGAGGAGAGAGAATTACTTCATCTGATTTCTCTAATAACTATCCTGAATACTGTAGCAAAACAGAATGGGGCAAAGTAAAGAAGATGCAGTCCAAGAACAACTTGGATCAAGAATGTTACACTGAAATATTTCATTTGGGGGGAGAGGAGCAGGGAGAAGTACTCTCCCTCAAGCACCAAGGCAGGGAGAGTGAGAGAGACATAGGATAGCTAACAGCTTTCCCAGCTGAAATCCTGGCTGGCACCCAGAGAGCAACTAAGCCAATTCTGCACGCCAATTTCTTTCCATTCCTCACAGTAGCACCCCCTGCCAGTTACTGAAACAGCTGATATTAGGGTGGGGAAGGAGCAAATTAGCCCAAGGAGGTGTCCAATTTTACTCCCATATGCCTCCAAGCTTGGAAGTGCTGACTGCAGCAGCCCTTGCCCCATAGTGTTAAACTTGTGTGTTTAAAAGGGCACTGGAGTCAATCTCACACTCTTTGGACTACAATGGGCACAGGGCCCATAAAAGTATGGATCAAAAGTCTTGTGCTCTAGATCACAAATTGTTGGTGCAGAATCTCTCTGGTAGGTTGTCCAGTACAGAAAAGGTGAGGGTTCTTCCCTGCTTGTATAGCCTCTTTGCTTATACTTAATAGGTCCCTACACTTTTTGGCTGGAAGAGAAGTGAATATACTTGGACTGCAGCTATTTCTAAGACAGCCCTTCCCCACAACTCTGGCCCTAGTCCTGAGTTCAGGGGCAGTCCTTATTAGCATGGTACAATTGAATGGCAACTACCAGCTCCTTCCCTCAGAACCACCCAGTCCTGTTCCTTCTGACAGCAGAGATGGGGGTTACAAGGCAAGACGGCAACAGAAGCAAGAGTAGGGAAAATTCAATAAGAGTTTACTAAGTAACTGGCTGAGGAAGGAGGACAGGAGGTAAAGGCCAGGATTAGGGGGCCAGGGGTTAGTAGCAGGAGGCAGACTCAGGGATGGTGGCAGGGGGTAAAGGGCAGGCTCCAGCCAGTGGCAGGAGACAGTAAGAGCACTGGCACAGCTGAGAAATGGGGGCTTTATTCCACCCACCATTGAGCCCATCTCCTTATTCAGAAGACTGAGCTTAATTATTGCTGGAGCTTTTGTAATTGCACAAGGGAATTAAGCACCAAAGGGGCACATTTTTATACCTGGAAACAAAACATTGCAAGCAGCCTCAACCCATTCTCTGATATCCCCTCCCCACCATCCACCTGACTATTAGCTATGAACTGGCCCTGCTAAAAAATCGATTGCCAATGTATTTACTGGTTACATTATTACACCGCTCAGCTTCTTTAAGAAATAACAAAGTTGGTAGCACCCCATGTTCCCTCTAATTTTTGACAGGCCACATGCGCAAAAAAATTTTCTGTGCAAATTGTTGAGCTTCTGTGCATATTTTCGTGTGCCCGGTGTTTTGCCCTGTGGGCGGGGTTTAGGATCTGTGTGCAGGCGCACAGCTCAGAGTGGGAGCACCTACACGTCTCGCCCCATTAAAGCCTGTGCACAGCTCCCTTCTAGCAGGAGGATGCCGGAGCAGCCTGTTCCCCCACAGCCACACTGCAGCCCCCAGTCTGTCAAATAGCAGGCGAGGTAAAGGCGCCGGTGGTGCTCACTGAAGTGCGGCTCCTCTGTGGCCTCAGGAAAAAGTTAGCCAGGCAGGGGCTACGTAACGTAGATCTGTCACGCAGGGGCTGGTGGCTCGGTCTCCCCCGACTCCCGAGGGCAGCACACCCCACTGGGTGCAAAGATGGGCGGTGGCAACTCATGCATGCAGGGGGGCGCTGGCAGCACACGCCACGCTGCCGGGCTCCGGAGCTGACAAGCGAACGGCCGCAGCGCGCTGCGGCTCCCACCGGAGAGGCGAAGACCCCGCTGGGGGGCGGGCCGGGCGCGGGGGCGCTGCCCGCGGCCCTAGCCAGGAGCGCTCTGCGGGGGCCGGAGCAGCCCGCGGTGCTGAGAAGCTCCCGGGGCAAAGCGCCTGGTCCCCCAGTGTGCGTGGGGGGAGACCCGCTGCCGGCCCTCCCTGTGGCTGGCGGTGTTGCTGGGGGTCCACAGGGACAAAGCCAGGAGCCGCCTCGCCCCCGGGGCCCCTGCTCGCAGCACCACCGCCGCGGGGTCGGCCCTGGTTACTAAAGCGACTGTCGGGCGCTGAAGCCCGGTCCCGGTTTGCTCTGCCCGCACGGACCACTCCGCAGCACTAGGCGGCAGCATTGCCCACCAATTGGGGGCCGACTGCTACCGGCTCCAGATCCCCGCCAATCCACACCCTGCCTCCTGCCAAGAAAGTGCATCCCTCAGAGCCCCTCCTCCTCACACTCTCCCTAGGCCAGCTCCCCGCATTTGCGGTAATAGACCCACATATCCCCAAGGACTGGTCACCCAGGGACTGCCCTGGGCCCTCACACTCACCAGTCCAGCTCCCCATATTTGCAGGGCTGGGGACACAGGAACACACACACAGGCATCTCCATCCAGCTCCGGAGCTCTGCATTTGCAGGGTATGGGATGCAAACAGCCCTGGTGAAATCACACAGGGACCCTCCGACCCCGAACCTCTTCCAGGCTGATTAATAAATGGAAGGACAAGGATTTGAGCAATAAGGACTAGATAATAAAATATCACCTTGAACATTGTGTGCAATTCTGGTCACCCCATCTCAAAAAAGGTATATTAAAATTGGGAAAACTGCAGAGAAGGACAACAAAAATGATTAGGGATATAGAACAGCTTCTATATGAGGAGAGATTAAAAAGACTGATATTGTTTAGTTTTAAAAAAAGGGACTACTCAGGGCATATGATAGAGGTCTATGAAATCATGAATGGTAGAAAAAGTGAGTAACAAAGTGTTCTTTGAGTGCTTGTTCACATCGATTCCAATCAGGTGTGCGCGTGCCACGTGCACAGTCGTTGGAAACTTTTTCCCTTAGCTCCCGTTGGGTTGGTTAGGGAGCTCCCTGGAGTGGTCCCTTCATGGCACTCAACACAGGTGCCGACTCAGTGGGTGCTCTGGGGCTGGAGCACTCATGGGGAAAAATTAGTGGGTGCTCTGCACCCACCGGCATCCAAGCTCCCCTCACCCCCTGCCCACCTCCTCCTCCTCCCCTGAGCACACCACATCCCCACTCCTCTGCCTACCTCCCAGCGCTTCCCGCCCAGCTGCCGCCAAACAGCTGTTTGGCAGCATTAGCAAACTGGTGAGGGGGAGGAGCGGGAACATGGGGCACTCAGGGGAGGAGGTGGGGCTGCAGCAGGGATTTGGGAAAGGAGTTGGAATAGGGGCAGGGAGGGGGCAGAGTTGGGGCGGGGACTTTGGAGAAGGGGTTGGAATGGGAGCGTGGCAGGGCCTCATGGAAGGGGTGGAATGGGGACGTGGCCAGGGTCAGAGGGGGATTGAGTACCCAGGGGAAAGAGGGGAAGTCGGCTCCTATTGGACTCAATAAATTAACCTGCCGACCCGACCCCCTATCAGTTCCTTCTAACCGCACATGGCGGCCGTTGGAACTGCATCTTGCTTGCCTTGAAAGTGCTCCCTTAGCTTAGTTATCTAGTTCTCTCTTTGTTTCTTGTATAGTAGTTGTTGTTAGTGTAGTTTAGTATAGTTAGCATCGAGGTTGGTGAGCGAGATCATCCCTATCCCCTCACCCTTTCTTGGGCTCTGGGGCATGCTACGAGCCCGAGGCTTTAAGTTGTGCAGTGTATGCCACAAGCCCCATGCCAAATAGCAACCCCCACAACTCTTGCCTGAGGTTTCTGGAGGAGGCGCATCAGTCCAAGCATTGCAAGATCTGCAGGGCTTTCAAGCCCAGGACTAAAAAGGAGCAGAATTTCCATTTAAAGCAGCTGCACATGGAAGCCGCACTCCATCCAGCGGCCCCTGACCACCAAGGCCTGAGCACATTGGTGCAGAGCACTCCGGCATCGGTCCACGAATCGGTGCCAAGGAAGGACTCTAGCGCAAGAGATGCTCAGCACCAGTGATCCCCGGCACCGCAACAAGCAGCAGTGGCCTGGCCCCGCTCTACTTCTCCAGTGCCCCACAAGCACAAAAAGGCTGACAAATGGCGCTCTCCTCAGAGAGCTGCGGAACTGCCAGGGGATGCTTTGCTACACCAGAGGAAGGACCTGGCTCCCAGGCAGCAAGAGTCCATGCTGTCGACTCCGGCGCCCCAGAAAGCACCGTTGAGTCCGGCTCACAGCGACTCTCTGGCAGGGCAGTGCCAGGTGAAGGTGTTGGAGCCATCCTCCACCCAAGACACTTTTGAGGCCGCAAGAGATCTCATTGAGATGACTGCGGCTCAGCTCCTGGCCATTAGAGACAAGCCTTCAGCACTGTCAAGACTGGTACCGTCCAGAGGCAAGCCCGCCATGATGCAGTGATCCCAGTCGCCGGACTGGCCCCACACCTGGAGTTTGACAAAAAGGCTTGAATGGAAAGGAAAGAGAGACAGGAAAGACCAAGCCCTCTGCTGTCCACCTAGGTAAGTGAGGTTCACAATACAAAATAGTGCTAGAGCTATTTGGAGATAAGTACAGGCATCACATCATAGATGAGGAAAAAACAATCTCCCTCTCCATAGTTTGTCAGAGCTTTAATCTAGAATATTGCATATATAGTTCTGCTGACAAAAGTACTAGACATATATTGATAAACTGGAGGGAGTTCAGCAAAGAGCAACAAAAATGATCATGAGGCTGGAGGTACTGACATCTGAGGCAAGATGAACCATTAAATATAACAATCCTGATCTGCCCTGAAGTGGGCTAGATGCTCCATGTAGCGGGCCTGCCCTCTTTCAAAGAAATTTCCCACTCTCCAGTAGCCAGTACCCAGAGCCATTCCACCACTGAACTACAGGCTGATCTTTCCACCAACCAGGACTCCATCAAGGAGGCTAACTACTGTAAGACAGATCCCCACCTCAGTCCCAGCTGGACCTGAGCCAGATCATACTTTTTGATTGGATGAAGAAATTGTTTCACAAAAGGATTGGCACTAAAACTGGGAGTAGAGAGACAGTGAATGTTTGAATCTGTGGAGTATGGGTATAGGGAGGGAGGACATGGGGTGCTGAAATTATTCTGGAATGGTGGAAGATATTATCTGAGAAGGGGGCTTTCTTGCAGGGGCCAGAGACTAGCAGCCCTAGGTTATAGATACAAGAGGGATCTCATTTATATTTGTATTCTCACTTATCACTTAGGTCTCCATGAGAGGGAGGCTAGTAAATAAGCATTTTTGCCAGTGTTCAAGGATGGGTGCTGGAGCAGGGTTGAGTTTGAAAGGCGATCGAATCTTGTAACTGAGACAGGTATAGAGGTAGGATAGCTTTGTGAGTACGGATATTTCCCTATCATTTTGGAAGGTGAGAACTTAAAACTTAGGAGAGTTGGTGTGAGTGGTGTGTATCTTGTGAGCAAGAGAGGCCCACAGTGTCAGGAAGGGGTGAAGAGGTTTTGAAAACCTCTCTCTACCCAGTCTCAGTGGGAGTTGGCTTAGAGGAGTTTGAGTAAATTATCAGGTGGATGAGTTTTGATGTTCCCCCCTACATCTTAGCTGCAGTAGAATTGTGGCTAGAGGTAAATGGCGTGATAAGTATGTGGCAGAAGGGAAACAATTTATTTTGTTGGCGAGTGTGGATGACTGGAACTTTCAGATCTGTGTAGCCTTGAGATATAGAAGGGATTTGTGTTTTTTTTTTGAAAAGAGGCTGCCAAGGATGGTTGGTCAGGTGGGGTTTGTTCAATGAAGGATTTTGTAGCCCACCCTGGAGGTTCTTATTAGAGTACCCAGCCCTGGCAGCTGCATCCCTTTGATGATCTTTGGATGGCCAACAACACTGCTGTGCACTGGGGAAACAGACGCCCAGAAGAAGGGGGTGAGAGTATGGTTGTGGGAACTCAAGTTCCTCAATCTCTGAAGTAGTGGAAAAGATGAGACTAAACAAAAAGGCCTTTTTAGAAGATTAAACATTGTGAGCACAGCTTCTCCATTCTCAATCCCTTTGGTTTGGATCATAGTTGTTTCTCAAAAGGATGGGCATCAGCGGACAAGGATCCAGTTTATTACAACTAATACAAAGTGAATGGCAAGACTTTGGCCATCCATGGTTTAATACAAGATAAGGCTCTCCCTGACTTTATACACAGAGCTGAAACATGTTTGGAATACACTCCTGGACTGGTTTTGGTGCAGTTGTCTTCAGTCAGGTATTTAGGTTATCATGAACTAAATTGGGGATCAGCAAGGAGGTGGTGTAGTTGTGCCCTTTGTGTATAGATTAAAACATCACTTGCCTCCGCACCTTATATGTGTGTCCTGGCATGGATTTAAGATAGGACTTGTTTTAGTGTTCACTGATCACCCTGCTGTACCGCAAAATCCCAGCATGAGCCAGTTACGTTCCTCACTTGCTTGCAAGCTGCATGGAGACTATTTAAAAACACAGTAACAGAGGCTCAAACTAAATGTATACTCCAAACAAATAAAAAAATGCCACCATGGCTTAACAGTGGAGTAGAAGAGGCAGTTAAAGGAAAAAGTCATTCTTTAAAAACTAGAAGTCAAACCCTAATGAGAAAAATAGAAAGGAGCATAAACTCAGGCAAGTCAAGTTTAAAAGACCAAGAAGGAATTTGATCAACTAGCAAAAGACACAAAAACTAATAGCCAATTTTTTTCAAGTACATCAGAAGCAAGAAGCCTGCCTAACAGTCACTGGGGCCAGAGGACGATCAAGGTGCAAAAGAAGCACTCAAGGAAGACAAGGCTATTGCAGAGAAGCCAAATGAATTCTTTGCACTGGTCTTCATTGCAGAGGATGTGAGGGAGATTCCCATACCTGAGCCATTCTTTTTTAGGTGACACATTTGAGGAAATGTCCCAGATTGAGGTGTCAGTACAGGAGGTTTTGGAACAAATTGATTAATTAATCAATAAGAAGTCACCAGAACCAGATGGTATTCAACCAAGAGTTCTGAAGTAACTCCGATATGAAATTGCAGAACTACTAACTGTGGTATGAAACCTATTGCTTAAATCAGCCTCTGTGCCAGATGACTGTATGATAACTAATGTAAAGCAAATTTTTAAAAAAGGCTCCAGAGGTGATCCTGGCAATTACAGACTGGTAAGCCTAACTTTAGTATCAGGCAAATTGGTTGAAACTATAGTAAAGAACAGAATTCTCAGACACATAGATGAACACAATATATTGGGGAAGAGTCAACACGGTGTTAAGTAAAGGGAAATCATGCTTCAGCAATCTATTAGAATTCTTTGAAGATGTCAACAAGCATGTGGACAAAGGTGAGCCAGTTGAGAGTGTACTTGGACTTTCAGAAAGCCTTTCACAAGGTCCCTCAACAAAGAGTCTTAAGCAAAGTAAGGAGTCATGGGATAAGAGAGAAGGTCCTCTTATGGATCAGTAATTGGTTAGAAGATAGGAAACCAAGGGTAGGAACAAAAGGTCAGTTTTCACAATGGAAGAGGTAAGTAGTGGGATCCCCCAAGGATCTATACTGGGACAGTGCTGTTCAGCATAAATGATCTGGAAAAGGGGGTAAACAATGAGGTGGCAAAGTCTGCAGACAATATAAAATTACTCAAGACAGTTAAGTCCAAAGCTGACTGCAAAGGGATCTCACTGAAGTGGGCGACTGGGTAACAAAATGGCAGATAAAATTCAATGTTGATAAGTGCAAAGTAATGTACTTCGGAAAACAAAATCTCAACTATACATACAAAATGGTGGAGTCTAAATTAGCTGTTATTATTCAGGAAAGATCTTGGAGTCGTGGATAGTTCTCTGAAAAATCTGCTCAGTGTGCAGCAGCAGTCAAAATAGCTAACAGAATGTTAGGAACCAGTATGAAAGGAATAAATAGACAGAAAATATCTTAAGGCCACTATATAAATCCATGGTGTGCCCACACCTAGAATAATGCCTGATGTTCTGATTGCCCCATCTCAAAAAAAAAAAAAATTAGAATTGGAAAAGGTACAGAGAAGGGCAACAAAAATGATTAGGCATGTGGTACAACTTCCACAGAAGGAGAGATTAAAAAGACTGCTACAGTTCAACTTGGAAAAAAGACACCTAATGGGGGATATGATAGAGGTGTATAAAATCATGAATGGTGTGGAGAAAGTGAATAGGTAAGTGTTACCGCTTCACCTAACGGAAGAACCAGGGTCACCCAATGACATTAATAGGCTGCAGGTTTAAAAGAAACATAAGGAAGTAGTTCTTCACACAATGCAGAGTCAACCCATGAAACTTGTTGCCAGAGGATATCGTGAAGGCCAAAAAGTATAATTGGGTTAAAAAAATAATTAGATAAGTTTATGGAGGATATGTCCATCAATGGCTATTTGCCAAGATGGTCAGAGATGCAAACCCATGCTCCAGGTGTCCTTAAACCTCCAACTGCCAGGAGCTAGGACTGGATGACAGGGCATGGATCACTTAAAAATTGCTCTATTCTGTTCATTCCCTTTGAAGCATCTGGCACTGGCTATTGTTGGGAGACTGGATACTGGGCTGGATGGACTGTTGGTCTGACCCAGTATGAACATTCTTATGTTCTTACTTTGTGGCATTAGGGTCACTGAATGCATCACTGAAGTGATTTCAATAACCATGTAGAGGATTTCATGGCCACCAGAGTGACCATGGGGACTATCCCAGGTAACAGACATCTCAACTACTACAGCTGGGCACACGGTTGATCTGGTATCTGGATTAGGATTGGAGGTTAATGAAGTGAAGGTGGCACATATATATCATAGACTGACCATTGCCTTTTACAATTTGAGGTAGGGGATTCTCTCTCTCCTGCTAGGGCAGGGACATGTTTTGATGGTCCACTCTTGGAGGTTAATGGAATCAGGACATATCCAGGGGAAGAATGTTGTTCCTCTGACAGACCCCTCCATCAAGAATTTCATAGGATTTTAAAATACACTTTCATCCACCACTGAGTGAACAGAAAGTAGACATTCTTTTCTCCAGCTTCATCCTCACAGGCTTACTAACGACTTGCAACAAATGAAGTGAGAAGGAAGATGCTTAGGGCATCAGCAGCAGAAATTTCATGCCAAAGCTGATCAGCTATAATACAAAGATTTTGACGTTTGGATGTGCGGTGGACAAATAACTGGTTCTTGACCTTCACCATATCACCCAGAAAAATCTCAGACTGCAGATTAGTTTGGGATTGTCAATAGCTTGGTGGCTGGCCTGAATTCCCCCAACTTTGAGGAAATGTTTTATTTTTTGGACAAAACAAAACTGATCAGATTCAGAGCAAGCAACCTGCATCCAGGGAGCAGAGCAATGTTTTTGGGGTGATAAATAATAAAATCATCTGTGCTTGAATTTCAGCTAGTGTTGCTCACTGAGATATTGGAAGTGGTGAGAGAATTTTGTGTCACAACCTGTGATTTGGGTCTAAGCCCATTCTGGCTGGAGAAGGCCAGTGGGAAAATATTAGGTCCATGACTATTTCCACCAGTAAGCACCTTTCTTTGCTTTGAAAAAGCACTAGTTCGGCCTTTGTTCAAGAAACCATTGCTTGCTGTTGATGAGCTGGGCCAATTATCATCCAAGCTTTCATTCTTGAGTAAGATTATTGAGAAGACTGTGGCAAGAAAATTCACAGAACATTTAGAGACCTCAGATCTCCTTGACCTTTATCGGTCAGGGAAGAGAACTGATTTTGGCACGGAGTCTCTGCTGATTGCTTTAGTGAATGATCTTCTGGCATTGCATGAAGATCAGGTATCCATGCTGATATTGTTAGATTCATCAACTGCCTTTGATACTGTTGGTTAGGAGGTGCCATTGACTTGCTTGGGAATGCTCTCAGGAGTGGATGGAGCTGCCCTTCTGTGGCTTGTTCTTTTCTCTCAGGGATCATAACAGTTAGTTGCGGACAGTTGCTTCACTTTCCAAAGGCAGGAAGCCACAGGAGGCCATTCTGTTACCCCTTTTCTATAGTGTATATATGGGGCCATTAGGAGGGTTAGTAAGGAGGCATGGGCTGCGGTGCTTTCTGTATGTGAACAGCATCCAACTTTATCTCCATCTCATTTGACCCAAACAATGTGATCATCCCCTTAAGACTGGAGCATAGAGGAGGGCTGGCTAGCTAAAGCTCGATCCAGACAAGATTGAGGTGATGATGGTGGGTTGGGGGAAATAGTCAAAGGTAATGGCAAAAATTATACTGGTCCCTTTGATTGAGAGTGTTCAATTGCCATTGGTCACCCATGTTCACAATTTAGGGATGGTGTTAGCTTCCTAACTGCTTTTCAATGATCCCATTATAGCAAGTAACCAGGACAGCATTTTTTCACCTGTGCCTGACCTGGAGGTCGCTACCTTTTCTTTCAGATGTGGATGTGGTTACTGCTATCCACACCTTTGTCACTTCTAGATTAGATGACTGCAATACCCTCTGTTGCTGAGTCTTCACTAGGAAAAAAAAAAGAGGTGTGTTAACTCAACCTGATCGCTCATGTGAAAACTACAGACTGCCTTGTCTTCACTAGGTTTTTAAATCATGTTAGCTAACTCAAGATGAGAATGCACCTTTGTTTCCTGGTGAATACAAGACCCATATAGGGGGTAATACCTTGAATGCAGCTGGAAACTGAAGCTGGTATAGAAGGAAGCTGCCTGCTTATTAAGCTGTGTATCTTGTCTTGAGCACATATGATACCTATGTTCAATGGCCTACTTTAGTTGCCTGTGGGGTTTCAGGTGACATTGATTTTGACTAAAAAGCCCTAAACAGTTTGGGACTTGCCTGATTGAGACTGCCTCTTTCCCCATTCAAAAAGAAAAGGAGTACTTGTGGCACCTTAGAGACTAACCAATTTATTTGAGCATAAGCTTTCGTGATGCATCCGATGAAGTGAGCTGTAGCTCACGAAAGCTTATGCTCAAATAAATTGGTTAGTCTCTAAGGTGCCACAAGTACTCCTTTTCTTTTTGCAAATACAGACTAACACGGCTGTTACTCTGAAATCTTTACCCATGCCGTACCATCACAGACGTAGTCAGGTGAGAGCCCGAGATAGACCCCCTTTGTTATACAAAAGAGGGAGCTACTGATGGGGTGTTCTCTGTGTGCACGCAGAGATTCTGGATCCCGCATCCTTACCCCAATGCCACTCCCATATAGCCTAAATATTTTGTCATTAAGAGCATGCTGCAAAGACCATTTATTTGCAATGGCTTTTGGAGAGGTATAGAAATTATAATGGAATAGGCTATATTCTTGTCATTTCAGTGATTGTTTATGTTCATTTAATTTTGTTTTGTGTGGATTTTGCTATGTTTCTGGGGTGGCTGTTCTGTAAATATTAAGGTGCCTACAGATGTCGAGGGAAGTCCTCTTTTGCATTTGAATTGAAAGAAATAATAAAAGGTCATTCACATCTTTTAACTTCTATGCAATAGTTATGCTGACACCATCCTTTTCAGTCAGGAGGAGGGGAGAGAGAACCACAGGATTTAATTAGCTCTTTATAGCTCATTTCATTCACAGATATCAAAGTCCTTTACAAAGGAAGGGACGTATCATTTTTCCAGTTTTACTGATGGTAAACAGAGGTGCATGGAGGTGAAGTGACAGGTCATACAGGAGATTAGTGGCAGAACCAGGAATAGAACCCACCTCTCCAGACTCCCAGCCCAGTGCAGTGACTACTACCTCATAAGTAGCAAAGGCTGCATTGCCTTTTCAGACTCTATAAAATAGCACCTGGAAAAGATGGACAGGACAGAGGAGCACTGACATGCAGGAAAGCTCCCAACAACTGCCATACCAACCCCTTCCATCAAGAGTCACTGTGTGGACTAATATGTGAATGCTAGTTGTAGAGTTGCTCCAAGCTATTCCACTCCTAGTAGCATGATTTGCTGTAGCAAAAAAATTCAATATTTGGAAGTTTTCAGTCATTGTGGATTGATAAGTTTCCCTCATAAAGTGAACTTAGTGCTGGTGAAAGTTTCTGACCAGACAGGCCTGGAAACTGACGTTTTCTAGTTACAGAACAGGTCTGGTAGAGCGTAGGAAGCAGTAGTGTCAGCTGCACTGGCAAACTGTCCTCACCAATGTCTACACTACACGGTAAGTTGATGTAAGTTACACAACTTATGTAACTTAAGTTGATGTAGTTTACATCCACTTACGGTGGTGTCTCCACCACGCTATATCGGCGGGAGAGGCGCTCCCACTGACATAGCTTCTGCCTCTCATTGAGGTGGAGTACTGAAGTTGATGGGCGAGCGTCTTCACCAGGCCTGTTAAGTTGATGCTGCATCGATTGCAGCAGTGCTGATTTAGCCCCGTAGCGAAGACAAGCCCTTAGCCTGAACTTGGAGGGACCACATCTAGAGGTGAGAGGCCAAGACACAGTTTGGCCCCTGAGATTGCTAACAATGTGTTTCATTAGTGCCAGTGGTGCTTTTTGAGAAGCAAAAGTCCTGAAACCCCCTTAATTTCATTTCACCAAACAGCAACCAGATCCCAGTAACTTTCATTCTAGTCACCTGGACAGCACTGCATTAGAATCTGTCTGAGCTTTCCAGTCCCCACCCCCATCTCAGTATATTTCTATGCCCAATATACTAGGATGACATCTCGGTCACACACCTGCCAGGAACTCAAACAGAGGGAGGCTGTATGTGAGTGGCTGGGTGTAACTTGCATCCCTGTCCTTAGTGCCAAAAACAAGCATGTTAATGCTAATCTACCCCTGTCTCACAGCTCAACTGCTTTTCTGTGACTAAGCCCTTTATAATGGTTTTACTAAAATCCCCTTTTGATGGAAAAAATCCCAGCTGGAAGTTTCGGGCACCAGCACAATGTGCAAGTCTGCGGGTCCCTTTCCCCAGCCTCACAAAAGCCTCTAATCGAGTGGAAAATTTGCTGGAGGCCAGAGGTTTGGGTCTGCAATTATTTTTAAGGGATTACCAGGAGAGAATGGGGGTGTTTATGACCCTCCCTCCCTCTCTTTGTTTTTTCCTCTGTGCCACTTTCAGACAGACCCAGCCAAAAGCCTTGACCACTGCAGCTGCAGAAACCACCAACCATCTCAATCACAGTTTCATCTCTGTGTACCCACAGGACCAATCCCGAACTCCAGTTCTAAAGAACCACCACAGTGTCATTGCCCCGGGAAGTCCTCACCAGTGAAGAGATGCAGTGTTCTGAACACCTGTTGTTCAAAGCGCTTCAGAAACTGAACCAATTCCAGCCCTGTGTGCCTTGCTGAACTAAAAGAAAGGGACTGGGAGGCAGAGTGGTCCAGTGGATAGGGCATGGGACTGGAACTCAAGAGAGGTGGTTCTTTCTATTCCTGACTCTGCAAACATAACAACCGTGACACCTTGGACAAATCATTTAATTTCTCTGTGTCTCAGTTTCACCATCTGTAAAATGGGGATAACAACATCTGCTTGGTTTTTAAAGAGTTACGAGATCTACAGATGAAAAGGGCTAATGGCCAAGATTATCAAAAGCAACAAGAGATTTTGGCTGACCTACCTGAATTACCTTAAAGGGGCCTGAATTTCAGAGGGTGGGTGACTCAACTCCTCTGAAAATCAAGCCCTTTTAACGTGTCTCAAGTTGGGCATTCAAAAATTGAGGTACTCAGAATCAGCAGTCATACTGAAAATTTTGACCTACTTGTTTTATTCATTATTATTGGAAACATGGAGTTAGATAAAGAGTCACCTCTTATTCCACCTGCTCCCCTTAAAAAAAAAAGTGACATCAGGTAAAACAACAATAGGGAAACCATTATTTTCTAGTCTCTAAGCTGTGAATCTTTTACATGGCCTACTATCCCAAAGCCTTATATGGACTGCTCCACTCTTCAAGATCCTTCTCTCTGTATCCATTCTGCTCTCCGCAGATAGTGCTGTACACCTCACAGTCTCCATTATGAAGTAAAGGCTGCTCTCCATCTACATAGCCAGAGACTCTCTTCTCTATATCAGCAAACAGAACTCCAAATCTCAAACAAAGTATCTCAGGCCTGACTTGGAGCATCCCTGGCTACTCCAGTCCCGGACCTATCTTGAGAAGAGACTACTCTCTGCATTGTAAAAGTAGGGTTTTTTTAATGTGATATAGATAAATGTGCCCTAAATATTATTATGAGCCTTCCAAACTAAGGTGATGAGAAACAGTCAACACAAAACACATCATGTCAAAAACAAATCATGTCAAACCAACCTAATAGCTTTCTTTGACAGGGCAAAAAGTCTTGTGGATACAGGAAGGGGGAAGCAGTAGAAGTGATTCATCTCGACTTTAGTGAGACTTTTGATACTGTCTCACATGCCTAGAAAAATATAGCCTAGACAAACCTACTATAAGGTAGGTACACAAGGTTGGGAAAGTGTACTCAGAGAGTAGGGAAGTGTTAGTATCATTATACAAGGCACTAGTGAGACCTCATCTGGAATACTGCATGCAATTCTGGTCTCCCATGTTTAACGAAAAAGAACTCAAACTGAAACAGGAGCAGGGAAGGGTTATTAGTATGATCAGAGGAATGGAGAACCTACCTTATGAGAGGAGACTCAAAGAGCCTGACTTGTTTAGCCTAACAAAAAGAAGGCTGAGGAGAGATATGATTGCTCTCTATAAATACATCAGAGGGATAAATACTAGGGAGGGAGAGGAGTCATTTAAGTTATGCGCCAATGTGGACACAAGAACAAATGAATATAAACTGGCCATCAACAAATTTAGGCTTGAAATTACATGGAGTTTTCTAACCATCCGAGGAGTGAAGTTCTGGAACAGCCTTCCAAAGAGAGCAGTGCGGGCAAAAAACCTAACTGCTTCAAGACTGAGCTTGATACATTTATGGAGGGGATGGTATGATGAGACTGCCTACAATGGCATGTAGCAGATCTGCGTCCGCTAGTAGCAAATATCTCCAACAGCTGGTAATGGGACACTATGTGGGGAGGGCTTTGAGTTGCTATAGAGAATTCTTTCTCAGATGTCTAGCTGATGGGTCTTGCCCACATGCTCAGGGCCTAACTGATCGCTATATTTGGGGTTGGGAAGGAATTTTCCCCTGGGTCAGATTGGCTGAGACCTGGACGTTTTCCACTTTCTGTGCAGCATGGGGCCCAAGTCATTTGCAGGTTTAAATTAGAGTAAGTGGTGGATTCTCTGTAACTTGAAGACTTTAAATTATGATTTGAGGACTTCAGTAAATCAGTCAGCAGTTATGGGTCTATTACAGGCAACGTTCTGTGGGCTGCAATGTGCAGGAGGTCAAACTAGATGATCATGATGGTCCCTTCTGGCCTTTTTGTCTATGTTTTTATCAATGGGTCACAATCAAGCTGGAAGGGTATATCAAGTAACGTCCCCAGAGATCTGTCTTGGGTCTGGTTCTATTCAGTATCTTCATAAATGATTTGGATAATGGCATAGGGAGTACACTTATACAGTTTGTGAATGATACCAAGGTGGGACTTGTTGCAAGTGCTTTTGAAGTATAGAATTTGAATTCAAAATGATCTGGAAAAACTGGAGAAATGCTCTGAAGTAAATAGAATGAAATTCAATAAGGACAAATGTCAAGTACTCCACGTAGGAAGGAACATTCACACATACAAAATGGGAGATGACTGCCCAGGAAGGAGTACTGCAGAAAGGGATCTGGATATTACAGTGGATTACAAGCTAAATATGAGTCAACAGTGTAAAGCTAACATCATTCTGGGATATATCACCAGGAGTGTTGTAACCAAGACACAAGAAATAATTCTTCCACTCTACTCCACACTGATAAGGTGTCAGTTGGAGTATTGTGTCCAGTTCTAGGTGCACATTTCAGCAAAGATGTGGACAAATTGGAGAAAATCCAGAGGAGAGCAACAAAAGTGATTAAAGGTCTAGAAAATATGACCAATGAAGAAAGATTGAAAAAATTGGGTTTGTTTAGTCTGGAGAAGAGACGACTGAGGGGGGACATGATAATAGTGTTCCAGTGCATAAAAGGTTGTTATAAGGAGGAGGGTGATAAATTGTTCTCCTTAACCACTGAGGACAGAACAAGAAGTAATGGGCTTAAATTGCAGCAAGGAAAGTTTAGGCTACACATTTGGAAAAACTTCCTAACTCTAAAGGTAGTTAAGCACTGGAACACTTTACCTAGGGAGGTTGTGAAATCCCTGTCATTAGAGGTATTTAAGAACAGGTTAGACAAACACCTGTCAGGGATGGTCTAGATCGGAGGTCCCCAAATTGTGGAATGCACCCCCTTAGGGGGGCAGGGAGGACTGTTCGGGAGTGTGCGGCTGAGGCCTGGGCCAGCCCCCCTGGGGGGGCGGAGAGGGAGTGCCACCCAACTCCACTTCTGGCCCCTGCCCCGGTTTCTGACCCAGCCTCAGCTGTCTTACCCTTGTCCACGTTGCCCGCTCCCTGAGCCATGGTCCTGCTCCTGGCCCCAGGGAGGGCATGGACAGAGGTAAGGGGGAGCGTGAGGTAAAAACTTTGGGGACCATCAGTAAGATAATATTTAACCCTTTCTCAGTGCAGGGGACTGGACTAGATGACCTAATGAAGTCCCTTCTAGTCCTAAAATTTTAAATAAATAAATAAATAATGGCCCAACAGGATTGGAGCCCAGGATTCCAGTGATTTAAGAGTCACTCAGTCACAGGGGTATTGAGAAGACCAATAATTGACTATTTGTAAAATGCTTTGACACTTCAGGAGAATGATCGTTGAGAAATGGAGAGGCTTATTAACTAGTCTCTTCACCCCAGTCCCACACGTTCCTTTAAAATCCTAGAATCCAACTGCTTCATTTCCGTTTGGTCCGAACATCTCAATGATCTAGCTGATGTGTTCCAGCATGAACCAACTGGAGGTATGATTCTGTCCTTCCCACCTAGGGGCCCATCCTGTGAAATACTGAGCACCCTCAATTCCCATTGAAGTCACTGAGAATTGAGAGCACTTGGCATCTTGCAAGAGGCACTCAAGAGTTCACAGGATCAGGATTCCAGGATCTATTGTAGCTCTGGGATCTAGGTGGGATAGAAGAGAATCAGGGACTGACAGGCACAATGACTAAGGCCATCCCTGTTTCTGGTATCCATTTCACAAAACTCTCCTATCCCAGCACTAACATTATGGACCTCTGGACTTCATGGGGCACTTGCCAATTATTTCACATGTATACGATGTCCCAAGAAAATAATTAGAAGGAGGAAACCCCTTTCTAGTCCTTAATAGGGACCCCATACTGGTTGCAAGCTGGACAGTTGCAATTTTAAAACACACATACCAGCCTGCTGCTTACAGTATCACTATATTTTTTCCAAGATACTACTTCAATTCCAGTCTTATCACTAAAGCTACGATTTAATCATGAGTATTTTTAATAAAAGTCATGGACAGGTTGGGGCAAAAAACAAAAAATCATGGCCTCCATGACCTGTCCATGACTTTTACTAAAAATACCCATGAATGAATCTTGGGGGAGGGGGACACGCTGTGGGGGGAAAGCCAGGGGCCCACTGCAGGTGAGGAACCCCAGGGGGCCTGCTGCTGCTCCAGCCCCTGCCGAAGGGAGAGTCCTGGGGAGCCTGCTGCCACTCTAGCCACCGCCGGGGGCTGGGGGGGGGGAATTAGCCCCAGGGCCAGCTGGATTGGCAGCTGCTCAAGCGGTCTCTAGGGCTAGCAGCCCAAGGCTGCCAGAGCAGCGGCCGGTGCGGCTGGCTGCAGGACCGCTCAAGGGGCTGACTGCAGAGCCGTTCTAGCAGTGGCCGGTGTGGCTGTTCCCAGGGCTGCCTGAGCAGCTGGCTCCGTGACGGACACAGAGCCCCACTCATCACTAACAGAGCAGGCAGCTGGAGAGCGTGATTGAGCAGAGTGAAATAAAAGGAAGGGGAGAAGAACAGAAATAATGCTATCCCTAGGAAATTACAATAGAATGCCCTATATACATGCTGTATGCCTCTCCTCTGCTACTATGCAAAAGGGTGGTCTAGTGGTAAGAAGAGGGAACTGGGAGCTAGGAGACTTATAGCCTGACTTTCAGAATTGCTGAGTGCTCTTTTCAAGGCTCACTGCATGATCTTAGGTAAATCACATCATCCCTCTGTGCCTCAGATGTAAAATGAGAATGCCACAGCTAACCTATGGGGTGTTGTGAGGCTAAATTCATGAATGTCTGTAAAGTACCTTGAGATCTTTGGATGGAAGTCACCATGGAAGTGAGAAGTGTTAGTAATCATCATCACCACCACTTCCGGGGCATGGTATGGGAAATCTCTCAGAAGTCATTCCCTATGCCAGGGCAGGTTCTAGCAAGCATGAATTTTCCATCCCCCCATCCCTTCTGTACTCTGCTTTCCTAGAGAATGGCCTTTGAATGGGAACATGTAAGATGATAAATCTTCTTTTCAGATACAATTCAAGTCAAATAAGTGTAAACAGACTAAGCCTATTTGACTGGTTCTGTGTTATAAGAGGTTTCTCATGTTCAGCTCTGACACAAACATACAAAGAGACTGACTGATTCCAAAAAGGGACGCAAGGTCTTGTTATCATAAAAGCTGGGAGATTCCCAGAACTGCTTCTGTGCCAGCAAAGGATCCGTAGCCATAATGGACAATCCTGATGGAAATAATGGTAGAGTCTATAGATACCTGAGAACCACCTATTCCTACATAAAACCTATACATGTCTCACAAACCAGATGTTGCTCCCTGAAGCGCACAGTCTGGGAGTGCAGTCACACTGGCATTCCTACCAGCACACAAATTGTGTGTGACACAATCCACCGTCAAATTGTGACGTCATTCCCACTAGCACAATATCTATGCACTGCCTACAATCACATGCTCACCTCAGCACAGAATCCACAAATCATATACACAAGAATATATTATGTCAACAGAAAAATAGGTACACAACAGACCCAAGGTTGGGTAACAGCAGAAACATCTTTGAGGAATACTGTAGAGAAAGAACAGTGAACTGCTTAGAAGGAGCTGCCTGTGCTGTCAAAGAGAAAGAGGGAGGCACACAGAGATCTCAAAGGGGTCAGGCAAGTTCTAAGTCTAAAAAAGCTCTACACCTAAATATTAGATCAACCTAGCCACATCACTCGGGGCTGTGAAAAAATTCACGCTCTGTGCAACATAGGTCGACCTACCCTGCACTGTAGACACTGCTAGACTGACGGAAGAATTCTTCTGTCGATCTAGCTACCACTTCTCAAGGAAGTAGATTTACTATGGCAGCAGAAAAACTGCTTCTGTTGCTTTAACAAATGTCTATACTACAGTGCTATCGCAGCGTAGCTACAGTGCTGATGTGTCGTTCTGCCGCTGTAGTCCTTGTAGCGTAGAAAAACCCTAAGAGATAGACTTTCACTACAAAATAGAACCCATGGGCTTCAGAGTGCTGCACACAAACTAGGGGTTGCACACAGATGTACTTTCTCTGCAAGGGTGTATGGATTTCACTGCATCCACAGGAGCCTGTACACACTAGCGGTTACTTTGGTGTAACTTAAGTTACTCCAGGGTATGGAAAAACCACCCCCTCCCCGGAGTGACAAATTACATCAACCTAAGCACCAGTATGGACAGCGCTATGTTGGTGGAGGAAGCTCTCCTGCTCTGCTCGGGGAGGTGGAGTAAACGGGAGAGCTGTAGCGATTCTAGTGTAGACTGGAGGTGAACTGCAGCTCTGGTTGCATTGTACATGAATCCTATCATGCTTCCAGGCTAGGAGAGTGACTACCAGAATTAGTGCCTTAGTGCACAGATCCTGCTGTTCTCAGAAGCTAGGGCTGTGAATCCTGGCACTAGTGTCCTGGTGTTTGAATCCTCCTCTGTGGTGTTTTTAACAAGCTATTTGGACACAGAATGAAAAGTCTTATTTTTCCTCAGAAAGAGATGACATTGCTTATATTGGATTCAAGGTGGGGTGAAGGCGGGTTCAGCAGAGGGATGCAATTCTGGAGGCTTTTTATTTTAATAGATAACTATAACTACAGGGGAAAACCTCTGTCAATACCAATCCTGTGGAAAATATTGCTCTTGTAGGCAGAAGAGAGACTGGTTATGTTTGTGTATTCAGGCACTGTATATATGAAAATATTTTAGAGGCCTCTATACTTAGCCATTGTGGTTTAGATCCGTCCCAGGCCAGGGGTAGCTGTGTAAGCATGTAGTCAGCACTGGCCAAACAAGTACTTTAAAAACTATACTATTATTAAGTCAGTTAAAGAAGGTTTCTTGTTTTTGAGATCTGTAACCCAAGATCCAATCGTTCAAAAAAACCTTCCAACATTTACTATGAAAACTGCTTTTCAGTATCTCTCTATATTTAACTGCAGCCAGACCACCTCAGAGGTCATGATCTCATCTGGTCTCACCAGCTAGGCAGTGGTGAGGCTGGTCATTACTCCAAGGAAAATCCAGGTTCTGCAGGAAGTGATGTGCGTAACTCAGTGGGCAGTACTCCTCCTCTGAGTCAGTACTGAATCAATGATCCATCATGATGCTAGACAGTGCTAACCTGCTGGAGATGCTATCTTTCAGATGAGATAAATGAAAGCCTGACCACACTTGTGGTCATTAAAGACAACATGTTGCTTTTCACAAGAATTGGAGTGTTAACTTGGCCAAATGCCAACATGAGTAATTACATTCGGCCTTGCTACATTTTTCCTGAAATTTCTGTTAGAGACAGTATTTTTTCCTCCTTTCTGTCCTAAGTTGTTGCACTGTTCAATAGCTGTTGTGTTTCAGTCAGAGGTGGTGGCACTTCAGTGATGGGTGAAGTGTTTCTATTGCATATATATTTGTGAACCATTCTGGGATTTTTCAGGATAAAAGGCATTAGGGAAATGAGAGATATTTTTAATGGTAGTTGTAAAGTTTTCTGCATTTAATATTTTTATAGCCTTTGGTCTTTGTTTTCTATATAATCCAAAAAAAGAAAAGGAGGACTTGTGGCACCTAAGAGACTAACAAATTTACTTGAGCATAAGCTTTCATTAAAGTGGGCTATAGCTCACAAAAGCTTATGCTCAAATAAATTTGTTAGTCTCTAAGGTGTCACAAGTCCTCCTTTTCTTTTTGCGGATACAGACTAACATGGCTGCTACTCTGAAATCTATATGATCCAAGGGTGCCTTATTTCACACCTCCTTTCAGACATGAGTTTTCCCCTCGATATACAGATGCTCATGAATCCTGCATATACAAAGTACTGTAAAGGTGTTGAACATTAATGGGATAATTGACACTGACAACTCAGCAGTCTGGAATTAGATCAACAAAAGTCCTCTTCTTCCCTAACATCATAGACCTGTGATCACATGCTAGGTTTGCTCTCTCGGGTAAATTTTGGAGCCATGTGACACTTTCAACAAGATTCCCAAAAACCATAAAAAACAACTGATTCTGGGATTTGGCACAAACTCAGCCCACGTTTGCTGAAAGATTTGTGACCCTTCTCAGCACAGATGGGACTGAGCTACAGTTTTGCATTGTAACCTGTAGTCTGGACAGACACAAAGCAAGGTCAAACCCGGCATCTTTGACTGAGGAGCACTTTGAGATTTTGTGTTCAATCTAGGCAGAGATGCGTAGCAAAATTCAGAAGCTACACACTCCCATGAGTGGAAAGCAAATAAAATTCCAGCAGAGACCCCTGCAATCCAAATTGCACAACTGCACACAGTTTGAATCAACCTGCTAAAATACACACACCCAAATTGCATGTGTAACCGCTCAGTTTCGCCTATTCATTCTCCATTTGCAAATCAGGTGCATCTTTTGGAACATTTTATCCTTGTCTCTCTTATGTCAATTCAGTTGATGGGAACTGGGCCTTGATAGCAGACCTGACAAGCATTATCACCTGAGCAACCACTGAAAAGAAGGGGCTTGGCCAAAAGATTAGTATTCACAGTGACAGCTGGATCAGAACAGCTGCAATAAACATAATGTTTATATGTATGGGTACTCTCTACTGGATGGAATTGAGTTTGCTCTATTATGTGTCATAGGCCCTATACTGCTAACAGACATTCTCCTTTAGTTAATTTGGTAAGGGCCTGGGTTGTTGGAACAGGGAGACTTGAGTTCTATCCCATCTGTCACTATGAAGTTCAAAGTATGCAAGGTATGCAACCTAAGAGAACTTGGGAAGTCCTTAGGTGACCACAGATTTGTTACAATATAACGCACTGTTTGGCCAAGCAAAGTAAGGCTTAACACTCAGCTTGATGGCACTTTTTGAAGATTGCGTCCAATCAACTGCAAACTTCCAGGGAACATTCTAGTCATCAGTGGGAAGAACTTGATTGATTTTGGTGAAGATGAGAAAACCAGAAAATCAGAAAAGCCTGATCTCCGCATACTGCCCATTCGGAGCTACTGGCAAAGAAGCATTATGAGGTCAGAGGCAACTCCACCAGTTACCATGCCCTCCCTCCTGTTTTATTTGCATACTTCAATCCCATTGGTTGAAATGAGTCAGCATATGAAACTACAGGTCAGGGCTGAGGGGCTTTGACAGAGTTGGGGGATAAAGGGGATCAGGATTGGAACAGCAGGGGCTGCTTCAAATCAGGAGCTTTACTGGCCCAGTAGTAGTGAGGCTGGAGATTTTCACTATGGCTCCCTTCATTTACCTTTGCCTGGTCTGGCTGCAGTACCAAATGGGCACTGTCAAGGGGAGAGATGACCAAAGCAGGCAGCAGAATTAGCGTTAGTGGAGGGAGGGAGTGATGACTGGCTGAATTACCTCTGATGTCACGGTGCTATTGCTCAGGCTTCTCTGCCTGCAGCACCAAATGGGCACTGTGTCAAGGGGAAATTGTTGTTGATATTAAAGTGATAAAACGAGAGGAAGAGGAGCGGCTTAGACAACTTAACAACAAAAGGTAGGGTTAGTGGCAGTACCCTGTGCAACTGTTACAGGTTCAAGGATAGAGACTTATTGATGACCAAAGATGTCAGACTGGCATTCCTGGAGAATAAAGTACAGTATTTATGAAGAGAACAAGTGCAGAGCTAGCAACAACAGTACAAGCTCTCTCAATTCCAATCTGCAGATATCACTTGTAGGGCATGAATGTATGGTTCTGTCACACACCTCAATTAGTTCTTTGTCACAGTGCTGAGATTGCCAGCAAGGGGGCAATTAATGCCGACAATGGTGGTACAGTAGTTTTGGCAATTTGGACAATTTTCTACTAGGGGCTAGACTGAGACCATGAAATTATTTCTCATAAACCACAAATCAGCCTTCAGGTGATATGCAACTTTCAGTTACTACTGATCTGGGCCAGATTTGTACTGATCACCTAGAGGTAGAAAATATCCTATTACCACATCCCCAATTAAGAACATAGAGACTTGCATACCAGATCAAACCAATTATCTCTCTAGCCTGGTATCCTGTCTCTGACAGTGGCCAGTACCAGACATTTCAGAGGAAGGTACTACATGCTTGTGGGGGTGAGGAAGAAATTTAACGAGCAAGAGCTGGAGACTAGGGAAAATGTCTTGAAGAAGAAGTGTTGATATTCCTTATAATAGATAGCCTAAAATTCATAACTGTGGATCATATTATTATCTATATAAATATCTAATCCTCTCTGAATCGTACTAAAGTTCTTGACCTCACTGACATCTAGTAGCAATGAGTTCCACATGTTAATTATGTGTTGTGTAAGAAAGTATTTAAATTTTACCTATGTCAAATTTATTGCATTTCAGTTTCACTGAATGTTCTCTTGTCTTCGTATTATTTAAAAATATATACAGGAATGCCTGGTTTACTTCTCATTAATCGGTGTACTTCTGTCATGTCCGCACTTACTCATCTTCTCTCTAATTTACATACTCTTAATCTTTTTAGTCTCTCGATACCTCTTAGCATTTTTGTCACTTGTACCTGAATCCTTCTATTTCTGCAACTTTTTAAATTTTTTTTATTTTTTGCTATGGCATGGCCAGAAGAAACGTGTCCTACTCTGGCACAGATCCCATTAGTCCTTAAACGGAACAGATCCAGTGCATCTCCATGCCCTATTGGCCTCTCTTCATCTGATGAGCAGATCTAAGGGTCAGGCAACAGAAAAAGGGAGAAATGGAGCAGCATGGTATTGCACCAGACCCTTTCACGTTGCAGTTCACACTACTGCGAGAGAGACAATGCCCTGCTGTTCCATGTCAGCCAATGCCAGGAAAAGGAAATACAGCGGCAAGGCACAAACCTTATTCTCTGCTGAGAAATAAGTGCAACAGTCCCAGCTGTGAAGTCCCACAACCACTCATTAGTGAACATCACAGATACTCATTTTTGGAGACTTGTGGGGTGGATAGGCATGTCCTATTACAGTTCTCTGTAGATTGTGTCTCCATATGCTCAGATAGTTGAGACACAGTTAGGGAGGCTCCCAGATGAAGACTGAGAACCCTCCTGGCCCTGTCTGGGCTGGGAGATGGCGTGTGAGCAATGGTCAGTTACAGGCTACCAGCTTTCGGCTCTCACATAGTGAACCCTGGGTATATAAAACCATTATAACACTGATCATTAAATAGCACCTTCCATCTAAAGATCCCAAAGCACTCGATAATTCCATTACAAATTGTACAGGTCAGGATCATTTTACCCACTGGTGTAATGCAGCTATTCCTGAGGTGGAGCACAGCAGCTGCTTAATAGTACATGACACAATAAATTAGGAAGTGAAGAATACTTACTTGAAACTACAGGAGTTTAGGGGGACTGTGTAATTACCCATATTGGATTTTGGGCAAGATATTAGGGATTAACAACCCTATTTTTGTGAAAAGTGCCCCGGCATCTTTAATGACAACAATTGGTCAGGCCCCTATTTTTACATCCCATGTGAATGATGGCACCCTCCAACAGCACAGTACCTCCTAGCTCCCTGTTGGGACATTGGTTCAATGCTAACAGAGAAAAGGGCATTTCATGCATCACTTCCTCAGACTGTGGGTTTTCCTTTGATGTTTCCTACCTGGAGTACTAACCTAGTCCCATCTTGCTTAATTTAGGGAATTATAGCCTGAGATGACAGAGCAGGAGGAGTGGGGAGCAAAACATAGACGGGGAAGTTAGTACCGAGAGGAGAGAGCTTACAGCCAGGGCTTTGGAGCTGTGCTCTGGTTCCGCTCTTGCTCCAGGCAAAAACCTGCAGCTCCACTGCTCCGGAGCTGCTCCGCGGGCTCCGCTCCAAAGCTCTGCTTACAGCAGTGGGTCCCAACTTTTTGTGTTAACTCCTCCTGTGCTCTACCCTGCCCTGCCACACACAGGCTGGGTATTTATCCTACATTCACCACTGGTATAAGAGTGTAGTAATGATGGCCCCTGTATTCTCTTGCACCCTGCCCCCAGATCAGTTGCCACATCACTCCTTTTTCTCTCCATTTTCTCTTTTACTTTTAAATCCCAGTTACCTTCTTTCTTGTTTTATTCCTCCTCCCCACTCACCAGAAGGCTACATGTTGCCCTGGGTAGAGATCCTTTGGTGACAGCTGCTAATGCTCTCATGGCTGAGTGGAGTGCTGTCCTAATCTTAGGTTGCGCCTTATAACTGCTGCCCTGTATGCATGACCCATTCTCATGGCCACTGACAGGCCCCTGTAGGAATGAAAAGAAGAGCAGTGGCTTTTAAAAAATCTACCCATTGTTTTTTGTGCATATTTGCATAGGGGGTCAGGATGAGGGGGTGGGTGTAGATCACACTGATTTTCCTGCCCACACTGCTCCTTTGTACTGTCTGGTACTCTGTATCCCCTCATGAGGAAGGGCCTGGCTGACCAGGATGGGAAACAATAGTTTTGGGTCTCAGAATCCAAAAGAGATTATCCTCGTGGTGCATCTCCGTGTGTCTCTCCCTGGATCCCAAACCATGACCTCAGTGTCAATATGCTGGAACCCTGATCTAAAGACCAAAACTCCAAAACCCACCAATTACCTTCAGACAGGCAAGGGCTCAGATGCTAGTTTCCATGTCAATAGCTTTATTGGCAGGACAAAGCATCAGATTGTTGCCAAAGTTAATACTTAACTATAGCACTATTACTCGGTGCTGTGGGATTGTACATAAGATGTCCATTGTTCCAGAGGTGTTGACTGATTCCGCTAATTTCAGTTTTCACTGCTGGAATCAGAGGAGCCAGGTACGCCTCTGCCAGTGACTCTGTGTATGTCTACACTATGGGAACTACAGTGTCTCAGCTATGTCACCGCAGCTCTGCCGCTGCAGCTGAGATGACCCGTACCTGCTGATAGTGTGTGTGTGTGTGGGGGGGGCACAACCCCAGCACAGCTCAAGTCACAAAAAACCACCCAGAAAGTAGTGGCCCCTCCCTGTAGCTCCCAGCTGTTCCTTCTGCCTCTCCCTGCTGGGCACAGTTTGCAGGCTCAGATGTCCCACAGGGTGGGAACCTGGCCACACTATATGACCGAACAATGGGAGGAGGGGCACATGATCCCGCATGCCCCTCCATATGCCACCTCTGCACTGCAGCACTATAGCGTAGACACTTCCCACAGCAAAGGAAAGGGTTTGTCTTTCAATGTAGTAAATCCACTTTTCCAAGAAACACTAGAATTCTTCCATCTGCCTAGCCAAAGCTACACTATGGGTTAGGTTGATCTTACAATATTGCACTGGGCGCAAAATTTTTCAGAGCCCTGAGATGTAACTAGGATGATCTAATTTTTAAGTGTAGACCAGGCTTCAGCATATGACCTTGAGCAAGTCACTTAACTTTTCTATGATTTGGTTTCCCCATCTATAAAATATGAATGATAATACCTACTAAAAGGGGTTGTGAAGATTAATTAGTTTTCACTTCACTTTCCAGATGTAAAGTGCTAAGCATTATTATTTAGAACTAAAGAACAGAAAATGCAAGAGACAGAGCTGATCAGTTTGTAAAATAATGTCTGCTAAAGACTATTAATTCATTAGCTGCCCTCCCTAACAGCAGCAAAGAGGACAGGACAGGATGGCCAAAGAGACAGGATAGCCACAGTCTGTGATAAGGGCTGAAGAAAAATGTCACAGCCTCTCCTCTCAACAACACTATGTTATAGAGAGTATAAACAGCACCCAGCTAGATAATAATGATAATACTCTGCACTTTCTGCACCACCTCACAGACATTCATTTGCATTGCCGTTATGAGGCAGGCTTTACATATGGGAAAAATGAAGTATACAGATTTGTCCAAGGTCAGAGAACTTGGAATAGAACCCAGGAGTCCTGATTCCCAGTCCCCTGCTCTAACAACTGACACCTTCTAGAGAAATCTAGTTTTATAGGTTTGTGTTGTTTTAGTGAGGAGTTCTCCAGTTTATTATTGGTATTGCAATAGTATCCAGAGGCCCCCAGTGTACTAGGCACTGTAGAAACACAAAGGAAAGTTTCAGTTTTGTGGGTTACACATCATCAGAACCTTGGGATAAAAATAAAGCCGTATATGGGATAGTTTGATTTTTAAACATATTGTGTGTGCCAACAAGACAGCCAAACACAGAGCTTGATGCTCTTCTCACAGCAGTGTCAATCATGAGTCACTCAGCTAAAAAAGAGAAGAAATAGAGATCAGAATCAGGCCTAAAAAGTGTAAATTTGTAAACATCTTTTGCTGACAATCCACTTCACTTCATCGACTGTCTTTATGGATTTCTTAGACATATACATTTCTGTGTCCGAATACAACAGCAAATCCAAGGACTCCAGGAGAGTTTGTTGTCATGATTGCAGCTCTTTCTATCTAGAATTATACTTAGTATCGTACCAACTTCTGTACCCAGTGAGCCAATGTGTTTAAGCTATGAACTTTTGTTTTTCTAAGGTGACTTGTCCAAAGACAACTCTTCGTTCTTATTGGTTGTTAAGCAAGAAAAATATGGCTGTCTCAATTTTATTTTTGTAGCTAAAATTAGTTTGTTTTTTTATTTAAAAAGTAGGTTTTATGTCCCTCTTCAAAGACAAGCTGCTGATCTGAACTTAAAAATCCTGTGTGAGTCGACTGACCAGTGAATCCAACCCAAGGCTGAAAATTAAAGCTAGCTTCTCACCTTAGGTTCTACATTAACTCAACCAAACAACGCTGTGCCCCACACCGCATTTTAAGGAGAAGGTAGATATACTTAGCTTGATGAACGCCCTTCCCAAAATGCAGCGTGGGGTACAAATGGTTGAGCAGAACTAAGGTAGGAATCTAGCAGAAAGGTCTGTTACTTCTGCTGTTCAGTATGGTGGGGTTTTCTTTGTTGGTTTGGTTAGTTGGTTTTGTTTTGTTTTAGAAAACAAGGAACTTGAACCACGAGGCAGTATTCATCTTCAGGTCAGCCAATGAACCCAGGACTTGTGAGGACACCCTGGAAAGCAGTAGTTTTAATTGATCTATATAGCAGATTTGTTCCTGTGAAGGGGCACACCCTCACTAAGACAGAGCGGGGACTAAGGAACTCCTCTGGGCCTGCTCAACACCAACCAGGCACACCTGCAAGGCTTGCTGTGCCTGGAGGGGGAGCTTAAAAGGGAAAACCTGCCACAGGAAGGGATGGTGAACAGGGAGGCGGTTGCCCTGCCTTGGACAGTTGGGACAGGCCTGCCAAGAGGGAGACACCAACAACACTGCTCCTGAAGCTGCACTACCCAGCCTCACATCAACATGCCCCATGAGGAGGGGCTGGCAGTAGACCCTGGGTAGACCCTGGGTAGACCAACAGCTCCCAGACTGCTGCGCTGGGCATCGCAAAATGGGGAAGAGATGGCCAGCCCTCTGTGGAGATAGAGGTGGTTAGGGACTATTTAGAAAAGCTGGACGTGCACAAGTCCATGGGGCCAGACGAGTTGCATCCGAGAGTGCTGAAGGAATTGGCGGCTGTGATTGCAGAGCCATTGGCCATTATCTTTGAAAACTCGTGGCGAACGGGGGAAGTCCCGGATGACTGGAAAAAGGCTAATGTAGTGCCAATCTTTAAAAAAGGGAAGAAGGAGGATCCTGGGAACTACAGGCCAGTCAGCCTCACCTCAGTCCCTGGAAAAATCATGGAGCAGGTCCTCAAAGAATCAATCCTGAAGCACTTGCATGAGAGGAAAGTGATCAGGAACAGCCAGCATGGATTCACCAAGGGAAGGTCATGCCCGACTAATCTAATCGCCTTTTATGATGAGATTACTGGTTCTGTGGATGAAGGGAAAGCAGTGGATGTATTGTTTCTTGACTTTAGCAAAGCTTTTGACACGGTCTCCCACAGTATTCTTGTCAGCAAGTTAAGGAAGTATGGGCTGGATGAATGCACTATAAGGTGGGTAGAAAGCTGGCTAGATTGTCGGGCTCAACGGGTAGTTATCAATGGCTCCATGTCTAGTTGGCAGCCGGTATCAAGTGGAGTGCCCCAAGGGTCGGTCCTGGGGCCGGTTTTGTTCAATATCTTCATAAATGATCTGGAGGATGGTGTGGATTGCACTCTCAGCAAATTTGCGGATGATACTAAACTGGGAGGAGTGGTAGATACGCTGGAGGGGAGGGATAGGATACAGAAGGACCTAGACAAATTGGAGGATTGGGCCAAAAGAAATCTGATGAGGTTCAATAAGGATAAGTGCAGGGTCCTGCACTTAGGACGGAAGAACCCAATGCACAGCTACAGACTAGGGACCGAATGACTAGGCAGCAGTTCTGCGGAAAAGTACCTAGGGGTGACAGTGGACGAGAAGCTGGATATGAGTCAGCAGTGTGCCCTTGTTGCCAAGAAGGCCAATGGCATTTTGGGATGTATAAGTAGGGGCATAGCGAGCAGATCGAGGGACGTGATCGTTCCCCTCTATTCGACATTGGTGAGGCCTCATCTGGAGTACTGTGTCCAGTTTTGGGCCCCACACTTCAAGAAGGATGTGGATAAATTGGAGAGAGTCCAGCGAAGGGCAACAAAAATGATTAGGGGTCTGGAACACATGAGTTATGAGGAGAGGCTGAGGGAGCTGGGATTGTTTAGCCTGCAGAAGAGAAGAATGAGGGGGGATTTGATAGCTGCTTTCAACTACCTGAAAGGGGGTTCCAAAAAGGATGGCTCTAGACTGTTCTCAATGGTAGCAGATGACAGAACGAGGAGTAATGGTCTCAAGCTGCAGTGGGGGAGGTTTAGATTGGATATTAGGAAAAACTTTTTCACTAAGAGGGTGGTGAAACACCGGAATGCGTTACCTAGGGAGGTGGTAGAATCTCCTTCCTTAGAGGTTTTTAAGGTCAGGCTTGACAAAGCCCTGGCTGGGATGATTTAACTGGGAATTGGTCCTGCTTCGAGCAGGGGGTTGGACTAGATGACCTTCTGGGGTCCCTTCCAACCCTTATATTCTATGATTCTATGATTCTATAAGTTCAAAGGGCTGACCAGGGAATAGTGCCTGAATTCCAGGTGACCCTTGCTTTTTTTCAATTTCCCATGGACTCCCCTCTCCCATAAGGGAAGAAAGAGGGGAGAGGACTTGTCTTTTTTGTCTGTTTGTTCCAAGAATCCCTTGGTTGTCAGCTGGGACCTGGGGGGGGAGAGAAAGTACAAGGACCTGATGTGGGGTCTTGAGGGGACCCCTGCCCCTCACAGTGCCCTATATCTACAGCAGTCCTGTAAGATTTGAGGGGAGAGTGGGTGGAGAGAGGACTGCATCAGAAGTCCCCAATTAAGTTACTTAGATGTCCCTGTGTCCATAATATTTGAACACCTCACACTCTTTTAAATGTATTTATCCCATAACACACTGGTGAGGTGGGGAAGTGCTATTATCCCCATTGTACAGATGGGGAACTGAATGTCCTTAAGTGATTTGCTCACGTTTCCACAGGGAACCGAACCCAGGGTTCCCAAGTCCCAGGCTAATTCTCCGACTACTGGACCATTCTTCCTTTCTCCATATCAGCCCAAATGTAAAGATGGGGGGGGGGGGCGGGGCAGGAATAAAGAAGCTGCAATCCTATATTGTGACAGTTTATACTTTAAACCATGTTAAAGGCAGGGAGGAGAGGGCAATATAAGAGGGGCTTTCCAGTTTGGAGGAATCTCTGTTTTAGATTGTAGTTTTTCTCTGTATATAGGAAGGTGCAGCCCTGCCTTTATGGAAAGTGCTCCTACCTACAGTACAATGGGAATCAGAAAGCCTAAGATTTTTGGATTGACAGCCTTACCATTATTTTCAAATGACCAAGAATTTTTCTTGGTCATTTGAAAATAAAATAGACATTAGAAAAAAAAAGTCCCTTTTTGTTTAAAATTGTTCAATCTGGAAAATAACCCATTATCTATTGGAAGTGAATCTGGATGTCGGGGCACGTGGAACACTCAAGACCTGTCTCTGTTGCTGCGTGAACAAGGCCGCTCTCTCTCCACTCAACAAAGGCACCAAACTAAGGGCCCCAGCCTGCCACTCTGACTCACATGAGTGACCTCACTGAAGTTTAAGGGAACCCTCCACCCCATTGAGGGGAACTCTTCAATTCAAGGCAGGACTAGGCAGGGCATGATTGAATGGAGAGGTTTTAGTGTAAATGCAGAGTAGTTTTTCTTGTCACTCCTTGTTCTCAAATAGAAGCTATGACAGGGCTTGGAAATGAGTATGGCCATTGTGCCAAAGGGCTTTAGCAACTCAATCAGACCTCAAGTGCAAGTGTAACGTCCACAGACCCCAGCTGTTGGCGAGTGGGATTGAACCGTTGAAGCTTAGTATATGAATCTCTACTGCATGAGCTAAAAGCCACCTGCCTCTTAACCAAGACTGTAGCAGACTCATCAATCTCTAGATGTCTAGGAACAACTAGAGGGGACAGAGTGCCACTGCAAGCAGGTATGGGTTATACAAGGACTGTTGAGAAAGACAGAACTTTACCAAGTCTTTCCTGTGACAATAAAAGTGGATTTTTGTGGGGGAGGGACTGTCTTCCATGGAGATAGCCTAGTCTCCCTCCTCTTCCCTTCTGACCTGGATTGCAGTGACCTTTTATACCATGAAGGCTGAACACAAACTTTTCCACCGCTTGTCAAATCTACTCCCGAGCCAGCCAGGGGTGAGAAGTGAGCATTGGTCTGGAATGATCCAATGTGCCCAGATGAACCAGGATTTGTTACTAATCACAGAACCCTGACCATGTGGGCTGCCGTCATGGCCCTAGAACAAAAGACCAGACTGTGGTGGGAAATGAATCAGGGTCTTCCATATGGGAAAATAGGGAACTTCTAGTGTACATGACAAATCTAAGAGTTAAGCAGGCCTTAGAAATTGCTAGGTAACAGTGCCCTGCCTTAAGATCACTGATCCGTAGAGCTGAGTGAATAATTTGCAATTTTTCAACAGCAATTTACAAATTTCTCAAATTTTACCATCCAAAATTACTTGACAGCGAATTCCTACAAATAATTCCTGGTATATAGATTGATTGTGAACATTTTGTTGCCAGTACATGATAAGTGAAATTCAGCTACTTGATTAGCTTTGATTGAACACACAGTTGACAGGTATGGTTTCTGTTCCTCAAATGGAGCAATGCAACTCTTGGAATCAGGTTTCTGATGCAAATATTTGCATTTATAACTTCAAAATACAAATTCCATCACCACTGTCTATTTGCTTATAACGTACTGTTTCTATGAATGTTCCTGCCAGTAAACTCATTTGCTAAAACATTAATGGAGATCACATACAAAATTGTACAAAAACAATCAACCTGAATTCAATTTTTTTAATTCTAGAAAGTATTAGTGGAAATGTTTGAGATATTCACCTAGCTTTACTGGTCTGTTCCAATGATGTAATGTTTGTAATAGTCTTGCCAGAGAAATACACAGGGGACATTTCTGTGAGAACTGGTCTTTCCTCCTTCAAGAACATGCGTCCTTTTGGTGTAGATGAATAGATATCACACAATTGTTTGTGAATCTGGCCTCTGAATTTTCAGTTGTCTTTACTCCAAACACAATAGGTTGGTGATAAAAAGTTGGACCAATTGCATTTTAGAAGAGGAGCGAGAACAAAGCAATGCAAAACAAAGAAAGAAATGACTTGTTTCAGAGGTTGGTCTGGATTGTGCTTTGATGCAGCTTCAGAACAGAGTGTTAGCAATTCTGGGGAGAACCCGAAAGAGTTTTTAGAAACAAATGGTACAGGGCCTGGCAGAAAAAGTTCCTGGCAGTAGTGGGACCAAAGGTGTTTTGGGTTTTTTTTGTGTATGTGTCTTCTTAGCTAGAAGATGTATGGTAGTTTTCAAGAGTGTCTGTTTGGACAACAGCCAAGCAAAAGATTGTCTCAGATCATAGGTTTAAAACACCCAGCTTCCACATGAGATGTCTAACTACATTGGAAGAATAGCAGAGATCTAATTTGTATATGGAGTATGCAGCAGGAAGCTGCATAGTGAATTAACAACCACAGTTTAGAAGGAAAATTTATTTTAGGTAAGAATTCTGGATATTAATTTGAATGCGCAAAGCAGAGTAAGAAAAATTAACTTTTCTCAGCCTCTCCAAACCAACCATGTGGACACAACCAAGAATTCAATTTGCAATGAATTACAAGTCATCACACACAAAACCATTGGAATAGTCAACCAGAAGAACCAGTGGGAATACACTTTCGTAGAGCTGGTCAGAAAATGGAATCTCTTTAGGGTTCCCAACTGTCTAATCGCACAAACCCAAACACCCTTGCCCTCCTCCCTTCCCCAAGGCCCTGCCCCTTCTTCGAGGCCCCGCCCTGCTCACTCCACCCACCCCTCCCTCCCTCTTCCCCACCCTCATTCACTTTCTCTGGGCTGGGGCCAAGAGATTTGGAGTGTGAGAAGGGACTCTGGGCTGGGACAGGGGGGTTGGGGTGCATGCTTTGGGAGGGAGTTTGGGTGTTTGCGGGGGACTCAGGCCTGGGGCAGGGGTGGGGGGAGGGGATGTTGCGTGCAGGCCCCGGGAGGGGGCTCAGGCCTGGGGCAGGGGATGGGGTGTGTGGGAGGAGGTACGGGCTCTGGGAGGGAGTTTGGGTACAGGAGGGGGCTTAGGGGTGGGGCAGAGGGTTGGGGTGTGGGAGGGGGTGAGGAGTGTGGGCTCTGGCCGGATGGTGCTTACCTTGGGCAGCTCCCAGTTGGCGACGCAGTGGGGTTAAGGCAGGCTCCCTGCCTGCCCAGGTTCTGTGCTAGAAGCAGTCGGCACATCCCTAGGGGGCAGGGGTCTCCACGCGTTGCCAGCACCCTGAGCACTGACTCTGGAGCTCCCAGGTCCCGCAGGGAACTGCAGCCAACGTGAGCTGCCAGGGCAGCCTGCCTTAGCCCTGCTGCACTGCCAATTGGGAGCCGCTCGAGGTAAGTGGGGCCAGGGAGCTCCATGCATCGCCCCCTCCGCGTGCTGCTCCTGGAAGTGGCCAGCATGTCCCTGTGGCCCCTGCGGGGGACAGGGGGCTCCACGTGCTGCCCGCACCTGCAGGCACTGCTGCCGCAGCTCCTATTGGCCGTAGTTCCCAGCTAATGGGAGCTGCGGAGTCGGTGCTTGGGGCACGGGCAGCGCACGGATACTCCCTCTCCTCCCAGGGGTCAGGGGAATGTGCTGGCCACCTCCAGGAGTGCCGGGGGGTCAGGGCAGGCAGGGAGCCTGCCTTAGCCCCCCGCACCGTTGGACTTTTAGCGGCCTAAAATCTTCTGGTTTGGCATCGGTGGCCTCGGGGAGATAGAGCCTGGTTCCAGGAGACTCCTGGCAAAACTGGGAGGGCTGGAAACCCTAAATCTCTGTAAACCTCACCTAAACTCAACCACTTGTGCTAGGGTAGATGCAGGGTAACACCTTCAGATCAGTTTTATCAGGCTGAGTTAAGGCCTAGACTTGAGCTAAAGATGTTAGCCATTTCTCCTAGTGTAGGATGTTAGCCATTTCTCCTAGTGCAGATTCAGGGTAACATCTTTAGCTCAAGTCTAGGCCTTAACTCAACCTGCTAAAACTTATCTGGAGGTGTTACCCTGCATCTACACTAGGACAAGTGGTTGCGTTTAAGTGGGGTTTAGATAGTTCATGTTGTCTAAGCCTGACCTAAACTTCATCATCATTTTTCTGGTCAAGGCAAGGCCTTAGTCTAACACGTTCCCTTCGGGCCAAGTTAATGTACCAGAGCTTTTATTATGGACCAGAAAGTGCAAGTGGTTAGTAAGCTCTCTGAATGTTACTCTAGTTATGAAGAACCACAGAAATGTATTTACATAATTTGGAAGCAGTAGTGCAAAAATATTCTGAAGCTCAGTAAAGACAAGCAAGTGACTCTTTTTTTCAGGACAGTGCAGTTTTCTTAGGACACAGAGTTGATACTGAAGAAATCCATCCAGTTAAAGAAAAAATGGAACCTATACAGCTAGTACCGGCACTTAATAAAGTTATCCAGTTGCAAGCTTTCCTGGCATTAATACGTGATTGCTGAAGTCACCTTATACTCCTCTAAACTGTTAAAACATCTAACCGAATTGTTAAAAGGTAGAAATGGCAAAAAGAATGTGACACAGGTGCACAGGTATAAGAACCATCTGACTCCACTTTTTTCCTGTAATGCTGGTTTGTGAGACCTCCTCGTTGGAGTGGGAACTGTGATCTCACTCGGATTACACAATGACAGGGAGAAGTCTATTGTATACACATCCTACGCCCTGACAAGAACTAGTATTTATGCTCAACTAATAGCCCTTAAGGTGCAGTGTACAGAATAATGAAATTCCATGAACACCTGTATGGTAGAATGTACTAAACCTGATAGCTGACCATAAAACTTTACTTAAGTTGTTAGAACCCAAGGTTGTGTAGAGTCTGAAGTGATAGTATCTAGTTGGGACATTCCAAATCTTTCCAAAAAAGACACAAAAATGAAAATGTCAGCATAGTAACTGAATAAAACCATGACATTGTACCAAGCCCAGATCCTGCAAGATTAGAATGAATGGGTGGGTCAGCTAGATTGGCTAAATTTGTAAAAGAAAAATACTATGTAATTTAATGTTATTTGTTAATTGTATCCACTCTCTATGTTGAGTGTAAAACAAGATTTCAGAAAATTAGAAGTGTAGTATATAACACCCATGAAATAATTAAACTGCTTTTAAAAGCAAACTTCCAAGTAAGACAAATTTGGGTTTGTATCCTTTCACTATTCTATTATGTAGGAAGAAGGTCTGAATGCTTTTGTGACCAACTAAGAAAATCCTCTTGTTTTTTTCTTTAAAAGTCAGATCTTGTCTATCTTGAAGATGCTATGGTTATGAACTAGTGAAACTGTGACATAACACATAAGAAATTAATACTAAAAGTTAAACAATTGACAAAGAAAGAGAATTATAGTCAGACTGTTTAAAAACACTGGTTTCTGTTTGCTTTTGTTAATGCCTACATAATCCCAACAACTAAAGAACACTTGGGAAAACAATTACTTTATTAAATATTCAATCTCTCAGCCCTTCAGTTAAGATGTAACAACTTGCAATAAACATCTTAGACTAAAAAGCCTCCAACAAATCCAAGAAAGTCTTGACACTTCTAGATTTAAGGTAAAAAGCAAGCAGCTCTTTTTTATACATCAGAGAGCAACACATTTTATTTCTTTTTTAGGTCACCTTTAAACGTTGTATGCAACAGTGTCTGGACACAGATTACTGATCTGCCTACTGATCTGCTTACTGATCTGACAGTTTGTTCTAATTGAATATCCTTGCAGGAGGGTCATGTAGTCAAGAGTTCTGAGAGTTTTGATCTGAACTAGTCTCTCCTCATTAGAAATCACTTCAGCATTCTTGCTTGTGTGTAGTTGAATTAATCTCTCTCAATGACAAACAGTTTTTCTGATTCTCCTTTAGACCAGTAGTTTTCAATCTTTTTTCATTTGAAGACTCCTAAAAAATGTTGAATGGAGGTCCGTGGACCACAGGTTGAAAACCACTGTTCTATGGTCATGACAACCTTTCATGGACCCCTTAGACATAGTCTGCAGACCACGAGTTGAAAACCACTGCTTTAGACTCTTCAGCTAAAATTTTCAAAAGTGACTAATAATTTTGGGGAACCAATTTTGGATAACTTACAGGGACCTGATTTTCAGAAAGTGTTGACCCCTCACCTCTGAAAATCAGGCCCTTTTAAAGTGCCTTAAGTCAGACAACTCAAAATTAGAACCACCCAAAAATCAACAGTCCCTTTTGGAAACGTCAACCTTAATTACCTCTACTCCAAATACAACAGCACTAACCACAAGGCCATTGGGTTAGCTCAAGGAGTTCTAGTCTACCGTGCCAGGAATGAAACCGTTTCTTTCATGTGGTAGGCTAAATCAATCAAGAGTCTCTTGCATGGGTGTGCAAGGCACTAATGATTTCATCTTTCAGTCCTTCTTTAGATATGTAAGGGCTGCAGGGTTGGACTGTCAGGGCTAGTCTCTGGAATAGGATTTTAAAACAAATTAATTCAACACAGCAGTGAATTATGTCCTTCCCTTCCCCACTTCACTCCTCTCTTCTCCGCTCTTCAAAGGCTGAGGTGTATATAAATGTTTTCCCAAGTAAATTAAAAACTACAGCAAACTGAAAGGAAGCAAACTCTAAACAAAATAGAAATAGAAAAGGCATAAAGTGGAAAATATCTGCCAACCCCATCTCTGAGATTCTGACAGAGGTTTAAAGAGAGACACTGTCCCTTTAAGGATTGCCTCAGCATGCCTGATCTCTGGGAACGATCAGAGTTGCAGCATAAACTGTGTGGATTGTAACTGGCAGACAAGAGGTTTCCTGAAGCCCACTATATTGTATATATTCAGAGAAGGAGTGAGCAATGGGAGGGGGGTGGGGTAGGAATAGGGACCCTCCACTCCTTAGAACTGTTAGGCTTCTCATTGAACCTCCAGGTTTAAAAATAAAACCTAGGAACAGGGAGAATTGGCTTCCCAAAGTCCTAGAGAGAATGAGTGTCTAACTTATATCTGTTTGAGAGAGGGACTGAGCTGCAAACCATGAGCCCAAAGCAGCCAGGAAATACTGCAGCAAGAGCCAGACCCACAGCTCAACCACAAGAGAACAGGTCAGTCTGGGATGCATGAGACTGGCTGAGGAGTTATATTTAGAGAGGTAAACATACACAGTAGAAGAGATGGGATTCACACAGACCTAGCCATCTGCTTTTGCTGGGTACCAAGAGGAGCACCCACAGCAAAACCACTGAAGGGTAAGAATCTGCAGCCTAGAGAATCACCGAATATGAAGTTATGGCACAGACTGACAATCTGAGCACTTCTTCCCCATTATTCTAGGCATTCCCAGCCCCTCCACGTGGTTTTCATATTAAATGGAAAGGCTTTTCAGGGGTGTGTCCGTGTGAAATTGCAGTCTGAACATAGCTGCAATGCTGAGAGCAAAGTGCCTATAGAAAACCATCCAAGGAGATGTAGGAGGTGATGCTGACAATTCAGTAGGCAGTGCTTTCCCCTCTACCGCTTAATTCAAACCTGATACCACAACCTGGAGTTAAGGCCCTGCATTGCTGTGGGTGCCATCTTTCAGATGAGATGTAAAACTAGAGGCTTGGCTATTTGTGATACTTTTTGTAAGGGTTTAAATTCTTCTTATTCCAGCCAAATTCCAACTAAATAATTAGATTCTCCTCATCTAAATTCTCCTATAGCTTCAACCAGATATGGTATTTTTCAATTCCTGTCCTTAAATAGTCAATGTTGTTTAAATGTGGTTTAGACTGTTAAAAAGCTACCATGTTTTACTGTAGAGGTGGCTGCACTTCCAAGGATAAATTAAGTGAGCCCTATGTATATATAGCTTGTAGCATGTATTAGTTTCATCTTGGAAAGCACTTTGGGATGAAAGGTATTTTATAAATATAAGATTTATATAGCTACTCTGTGAAATGTGAAACTGCTGTGCTAAATAATGACAATCTGCTTCCGGCTGCCCCATCACTCCACCTCATTATACACAGAAAAGTTCACATAAGTTTTCTAGATTGGGATGTCAGAAGGGGCCATCAGATCATCTAGTCTAATTTCCTGTAAAATACAGGCCATAGAATTTCATCCAGTTACTCCTGTAGAGACCAATAACTTGTGTTTGGCTAAAGCATATCTTCAGAAAGGCATCCAGTCTTGATCTGAAGATTTTAAGAAATGGAGAATCCACCATTTCCCCCTTGGTAGTTTGTTCCAATGGTTAATCATCCTCACCATTAAAAATTTGTGTCTTAAATCTAATCTGAATGTCTGTGTTTAATTTCCAGCCATAGTTTCTTGGGATGCCTTTCTCTGATAAATTAAATAGCAATATAGTACCTGCGATTTTCCCCCCACGAAGGTACATATACATCATAGTCAAGTCATCCCTTAATCTTCTGTTTGATAAGCTAAACAGACTGAACTCCTTAAGTCTCTCACTGTAAAGTACTTTCTCCAGCCCACAAACCATTTTTGTGTCTCTTCTCTGCACCTTCTCCAATTTTTCAGCAAAGTCTGAATCCCTTTTATCAACAAGTTTATGTCCCTTCTCAATAAAAATATGAGCTGCAGTTAGTACAAATTGTTCTGCCTTGAAAGTTTTGGCTATTTGAATCCTGATTTTAAAAGGATTACTGAAGTGCTTGTTGTGTGTTCCCAAGTTATTTTGAAATGGGTTAAGTGACACTGTTACTCAACTTACGCTTAAGTTTTGCTTTAAACAAATAGAAAAAATCCTAATTAATAGAAATATGTTTATATTGATTTCAATAAACAGGCTATTTCTGATGATTTGCTCTCCTGCATTTCTGCAAATCCAACAGCATCACAGTAGTGCAGAAGAACTGTACAGAATGTGAAACTTACCAGCCTTCTTATACAGAGTGAAATGGAAAGAGCATTAAAGGTGAAGAGTAACAGAATTGCTAACTCTTGTGAATTTTTGGACGTCTCACAATATTTGGCATTTTACTAAGAGCCTCAGCTCCTGTAGACAAGTAATTACATGAGAATCTCAGCTTTCATGTAAAAGGTAAGTTTTTAGACCTTGCAGTTTCAGGAAAAAAACCTTGAAAATATTCTTTGCACACTCCAAAATCTCAAAAAACAAAAACAAAACAAAAACCCGGAAGGGAAATAAAAAGAACCCCAATTTAAAAGAAGCACATGATTTTTAAGGCAATCACACATTTTGGGGGCTTGATTTAAGATTTTTCAAATATTTGAAGTTGGCAGTAATGAAGTGAACTAGACTGTAAAATCCTTTCAACGTCAATACTGAGGCGGGGATTAATAACGTGAAGACACTGTAGTTTTAAGTACCGCATATGATATTTATCTTAGAAAGAAGGTGAATTCAGGGCATGTTTAAAGAGAAGAGGGTGCTAATATTACAGCTACAAAGTGAGCTAGGGGGAAACTACTTTCCAACAGGAAGGAATCCCTCGCTGACACTCCTGGGCATAAAAACACACATGTGAGATGGAGCCTGGGAGCACAGGAAATCCACAGATGGAGAGAGGCCAGCTTGCCTATCCAATTTTGCCTCACACTCTGAATTGGCAGTTGGACCTCACAATGGTTTTCCTTCTGTATACTTGTCTAATTTCTTTAAAAGAAGAAAAATAAATTGTAACATACACTAGTTTCTGCCACACTTGGTAATTTATTCCATATATTGGCAACGCTTGGTATATAAAGAAATGCCACCTTATTTCATATAAGATGATGACTAGGACAGTAGTGTAAAAAAGAACCTCTCTCTTTTCCTCCCATCCCCTTCTACTTTATTAACCCCTCCAGAACTTTGTAAACTTAGTCAGGCCTGTGTCTTTATTTTCTTTTTTCTAAAGGACATGCACTTTGTTTCTCTCCCCTTTTAAAACAAAACTTATGTATGTGATAGAGGATGGACATGTGCCAGCAAGCAAAAAGTGCTATGACAATATGACAGCCATTTCAGATGACCAGTGCATGGCCAGTGTGCATAAATAAGTGCATGCATGAGGAAGAGAGTGTAAGAGCAAGACTGTCTGTGCACATGGGTGAGAAAGTCTATAAATGTAAACTGCCTAGGGAGGTGGTGGAATCTCCTTCCTTAGAAGTTTTTAAGGTCAGGCTTGACAAAGCCCTGGCTGGGATGATTTAATTGGGGATGGGTCCTGCTTTTGAGCAGGGGGTTGGACTAGATGACCTCCTGAGGTCCCTTCCAAACCTGATATTCTATGATTCTATGAAGAACAGGGTACTGCCAGTGTCCATGCACCCATGCATACTGGGTAGAGTAAGGGGATGCCTATACAGATGTGCAAAGGGAAAGAGAGCTTGTGTGTCCCTGCACATGTGCATGCCTGAGATTATTTATTCACCAAGGCTCATATGAAACTGGAGGGGGGAGAGAGATCAATGTGTGTAAAAGAGTATGTCCCAGCACAAAAGAGAGTGTATATGTGTGCACAAGTGCATATGTTAGAAAACATATGTACCCATGTATACATTGGATGGGGGGAGATAGATTATACTGGTAAGCATAAGTGTGTTGGCACATGCAAGGAACATGTTGACGGGCATATATAAGAGTTCTTTGAGTGAGCAAGAGAGGAAGAATTGGAGCAGGTAGGAGCATGAACACTGGTATGTGCAGTGTTGTTCTGTGTGACACAGAAAGAATTGGTTCACATGAGAATGTGTGTGTTGGTGCAGGTGTGAGCATCCACACTTGCAAGCCTAGGAGAGAAGAGGAGTGTGTGGGCACACGCCTGTGTATGCCAGTGCTAGTGTGCATGTGAGAAAGGAGTGAGGTGTACATGTGTAAAAGTATGTGCATGTGCACACCCACAAATTCTATGCAGAGGTGGGGGAACAAGTGTGTTGTGTACACATTCAATCAAGTTTGGAGTAAGAGATTTTGTGCAAATAAACATGTGACATTGCACAAGAGAATTAGTGTTCTTGTACAATGTCAGGATAAGACTAAACACGGGTGTTGGTACTCAGGCATATGAAAGCTATTACACATATTTATGCACAAGAGATTGAGAGTTCTAGTGGGCATAGTTTTGGGAGCATGTGTGTTGGCATACATGAAAGAGATGGGACTATGTTGGTGCACGCAAGCACATAAGCTGTCAGTACAATGGTGCTTGTAGAAAGCGTGTGTTGGTGCACTTGTGAAGCTGGTGCAGGAGAGAAAGGGAACACTGATGCATGATGATGTCATCATGTTGATGTGTGTGCAAGAACAGACATATGTATGTTTGTATTCTAATGTATACACAAAAAGGGTGTGTGCATGGATGTACATCATTCTGGGATGTATTAGCAGGAGTGTTGTAAGGAAGACACGAGAAGTAACTAGGGGCCACCAAATGAAATGAATGGGTAGCAGGTTTAAAACAAATAAGAGGAAGTTCTTCTTCACTCAACCTGTGGAACTCCTTGCCTGAGGAGGTTGTGAAGGCTAGGACTATAACAGGGTTTAAAAGAGAACTGGATAAATCCATGGAGGTTAAGTCCATTAATGGCTATTAGTCAGGATGGGTAAGGAATGGTGGCCCTAGCCTCGGTGGAGATGGATGGCAGGAGCGAGATCACTTGATCATTACCTGTTAGGTTCACTCCCTCTGGGACACCTGGCATTAGCCACTGTCGGTAGACAGGATACTGGGCTGGATGGACCTTTGGTTTGACCCAGTATGGCCATTCTTATGTTCTTATGTAATTCTTCTGCTCTACTCTGTGCTGATTAGACCTCAACTGGAGTATTGGGTCCAGTTCTGGGAGACACATTTCAGGAAAGATGTGGACAAATTGGAGAAAGTCCAGAGAAGAGCAACAAAAATGATTAAAGGTCTAGAAAAGATGACCTATGAGGAAAGACTGAAAAAATTGGGCTTGTTCAGTCTGGAAAAGAGAAGACTGAGAGGGGACATGATAACAGTTTTCAAGTACATAAAAGGTTTTTACAAGGAGGAGGGAGAAAAATTGTTCTTCTTAACCTCTGAGGATAGGACAAGAAGCAATGGGCTTAAATTGCAGCAAGGGAGGTTTAGGTTGGAGGTTAGAAAAAACTTCCTAATTATCAGGGTGGTTAAGCACTGGAATAAATTGCCTAGGGAGGTTGTGGAATCTCCATCATTGGAGATTTTTAAGACCAAGTTAGACAAACATCTGTCAGGGCTGGTCTAAATAATACTTAGTCCTGCCATGAGTGCAGGGGACCGAACTAGATGACCTCTTGAGGTCCCTTCCAGTCCTATGATTCTATGAGGAGAGTGAGGGGGTGCACAGGTGTCAATTTCCTCTCATTCAGGAGTTTGTGTGTGTTCCCATGCAGACTCATAAACTTTAAGGTCAGAAGGGACCATTGTGACCATCTAGTCAGACATCCTGCACATTGAAGGCAACAGAACCTCACCCACCCACTCCTGCAATAGGCGCATAACCTCTGGTTGAGTTACTGAAGTTCTCAGATCCTGATTTAAAGACATTAAGTTACAGAGAATCCACCATTTACTCTAGTTCAAACCACCAAGTGATCTGTGTCCCAAGCTGCAGAGGAAGACAAAAAAAAAAAAAACAACCCAACAACAACCCAACCCCAAACAAAAAGCCCCCCAAAAGCACAACCTCAGGGTTTATATGCTTGCATGCATAAACCATGACATAGGCACAAGGCGGACTTAGTCTGCCCAACAGACATTGACAGGAGGATGGGCTTGCTCAGCAGGATAAGCAATGGCATATACAGCCTTTCCACTTCTAGGTCACCAATTCAAATCCACCTCCTTTGTCATAACTGAAAGCTATAACCTAGTAAAATCAGTCAGCAGCCTTAGTCCAGGTGCCGGTATTCAAATATACTGAGCATAAAAACCACTATATCTGATGCGTCTGTCCCAGCAGAGAGCCGATGATTGAATTAGTCACAGAATCGGAATTCTCTCACCAGGACAGGGGCACACTGACAGACAAGGTGGGAGAAAGGCAGTAGTGCTAGAGCCCGGCTGTGGAGAAAGGACCTTAGTCTCCAGGACTCTCAGTTTGGTACCTTTCCCCCCAGATTTAAATGTACAGCAACACCACCCACTGGAGGTTCAGGCCTCCCAGAATGCCAGACACCTTCCTGCTCCTGGTGTCCAGTTTTCGAAGATGCCTCGAGCAATCGCAAGTCGAGAGACTCAGTCGGGGAGGGCTCAGACCAGAGGAGGCCCTTTCCAGGGCCGCGGCCGGCTCCCGTTACCCCGCAGCTCCCAACACAACGTTCAGACGCCAGTTCGGAGAGCACAAAGTGACAGAAAGTTTCGCGCCCACCCAGGGCGTCTGGGCCACGGCAAACTAGGCTGGGGACGCGGGGCCAGATCTGAGCAGCGCGCTCCTCAGCGAGAGACCCCGACCCACAAATCCAACTCCCCAGCAGCACACCCGAGGGGCAGCTCCTCCCGCCAGCAGCGCGGGGCCCGGGAAGCCCTGCCCCTCACCTGCCTGCTGCCGGGGTTGGCGGCGAGCTGGAGAGGACACAACAAAGCTAAGGGAGCAGGCAGGGCCGGGGGGAGGTTTCCTGCCCCCACACCAGCAGCAGCTCCAGCTTTGTTCCAGGAGGGGAACGGCGCAAGGCTCCACCATTGCCGCCTCAGGGAGAGGGGCCGCTTCCCCCCCGCCAGCCCCATCCAACCTGCTTTTGGCCCAGAAACAGCTGCCTGCCCCTTTCCCTCTGCTGATCCCGCTCCTGCCCGGTGCCCCCAGCCCGACAGACGGCCGGGCGGAGTTCCCGCTCCCACCCCCTCAGCGGCACCCGGCCCTGGGACTGCTCCTCGGATTTACAGCCCGCCCCAGTGCCTGGGGCTCGGCACCAAGAGGCTGGGCCGGAGAAGGGGAAGGGGCCGGCCAGAGCCCCCGGACGCGGGCTGACGGCCAGCCAGCCAGCCTGCCCCTCCCCGGGGCGAAGGGGGATTAAGGCACCAGGAAAGCGTCAGGAGGTGGGGGTGGCTGAGCCCAGAGCCCCCGGGTCTGCCCATGTCTGTGACACCCTCCGGCCAGCATAACAGGAGCACTGGCAAGCCCCATCCCAACCCTCGCTCGCCCCTGCTCAGCCCAGCCGCCTCCTACCGGCATCTGGTGGCTCCCTGTCAGGCTGCAGCTCCCAACCCTGACTCCGCAGGCAGCAGGTGAGTCCTGTTCCCGGGCACAGGGACGGCCGCTGCAATGTCAGGGGACCAGGAGGAGACGCACCTGCCCCCGGGGCCCACCGGCTCTCGCTGCCCTTTAGTCTTTAAATCCGAGGCTCAGCCGAGCCCCCCTGTCCCAGCAGACTTTGGCGCCCCCAGTGCCCGGCTCCTCGCTCAGCTGCGCCGCTGGAGGGGGGCTGCTCCCCGGGACCCGCTCTCTCGCTCTGCCCTGGCCGCGCTGGGGCTGCCCCAGACTCTTCTCCCTGCAGCGGCTGGGACCGAACTTAACTTTCAGCCGGTTTGTGGCAGCTGCGATGCCGAGTGCAGGGGCCGGAGCTCAGCAAGCAGATCCCGGGGGCTCCGGCAGCCTCCGCCCCGCCTCCCCCACGCCCTGCGCCAGCCCCCGAGCCCGCCCCGCCTCGCGCGGTGCGCAGCTACACAGAGCCTGGGATCCCCGGGGACTCCCGTCTCCCAGAGCCTGGGATCTCCTCGCCCCAGGGGATACCTTCTCTACAGCCCAGGATTCCACTACATCGCCAGCCTGGGATTCCCCCGCCCCCAGGGGCTACATCCTCTACAGACCGAGATCTCCTGGACACATTCAGTCCCCAATCCTGGACCCCCCTGCCCCCGAGGGGCACACCCAGAGCCCCCCACTTGCCTGGGCCTCCATTCCCTTACAGAGACACCTCCCCATTGGGGTTTAAACTTCCTGTAAGAAGCCAAGCATGTCTACATCCCTCCCAATGTACATCCCCTCTCCAGAGCCCAGGGCATGACATCTTTCTCCCTACACCCTCTAGTGAAACAGACACCTTCCCTCATTCCCTCTGGGGCACCTGGCATTGGCCACTTTTGGAAGACAGGTTTCAGAGTGGTTTCAGGTTTCATGTTAGTCTGTATCAGCAAAAACAACAGTCCTTGTGGCACCTTAGAGACTAACAAATTTATTTGGGCATAAGCTTTTGTGGGCTAAAACCCACTTCATCAATAAGATGCCACAAGGACTCCTCATTGTTTTTGTTGGAAGACAGGCTACTGGGTTAGATGGACTTTTGGTCTGACCCAGTATGGCTATTCTTATGTTCCAAGATGCAAAGAAGTCTGGTTAGGGAATGCAGATCCATAGGCCAGTGACATTTTGGATTATGTACTATATATCCTGGACTAAATCTTGGGTAGTTTGGAGAGGAGATTCTGGGGGGGCCATGGCTGTCCTGGGGCAGGGGTACCAGTGTGCAGCTGAGACCACCGCTGGTGCTCCAGGGGAGGGGGGTGGCGGCCTTAATAGGATACACATTCAGAGTGCATTAGGATTCACACTCAAAGGTATGAATATCAGACTTCACATTCACAGTGCAATAGGTTCTAGATATTAGTTTCCATATTCGGGACCAGAGTCTGTTTTCATTTATACTAGTATAAATTTGGAGGAGCTTCAAATTTAGCAGATTTACACTGGTGTAACTGAGATCAACATCTGGCCTTCAGGGTTACATACCAGCACACTAGTAGCAAAATTTACATTCCCAGCCTCTGTGTTCAGTGACACTTACACACAAGTGCAATAATACCAGGATTTGCAGTCTGGCATATTGGGATCCTCTCATCAGAGCTCCAATATTAGGATTCCAACTTGCTAATACAGCAGGGGTAGCATACAAGTGCAAAGGTACAAGAATTGGGCTAGATTCTGATGTCAGGTACACCAGTTGAAATCCAGAATAACTCTGCAATGGAGTTACCCCAGGCATAAATCTGGCCCATTGGAATCACTCTATTTACACCATTTTTACCTAACTCAGAGTCTGGCTTAGCGAGTGTAATTTGAGGCACACACCCGCCCATTAGTCTCTGGTTTCAAACAGCTTTGAGCTTCTGTTCATGTTCAGAGAGGAAATATTTATCTGGGCACTTTTAGAGAAATAGGTAAACATCTGAATGCAGGATATATAGTAAAAAATAATTGAAGGTTTTGGCTGTCTTAATTTATGACCAAATAATCAAACGTTTCCCATCACCGCACTCAGTTATACCTTCTTTCAATGTGAATTAGAGAGAGCAGAGGTGTGGCTGGGAATAAATAGTAACTCACTATTTTTGGTAGGAAATAAAGAACCATTGTCCTCAGGACTTTATAACCAGAAACATAATAGCTGTTATGGCAAATGCCAACTAATTAGAGGGAAACACCGCCTCCAAATTGCACTGTCTGCTGTGAGTGGTGGGTGCCAGTTTTTCTCACCTGGAGCTAAATGTGTTTTATGAGATGGGATGTTGTTCCCTGTGTGTTTGTAGAACTTTAACTGTTGAGCATCCAGTCTCCAGAGAGCAAGGCACAGAGCATTTTGTTCACTAATACACACTGGGACTGGCTCCAAAGGATCCTCTTTCTGAGAAGGGGTGCTTCGCAGCGCTGAGGTATCAATTTGTACTGGACCATTTCGTGTGCTACCTAACTACTGTGCTGCTTGTCTACCATGGTCTGGGGAGGTCCAGGTGCAGCTGGTTGCTAGGAGCTATTGGGCCAAAGCTCCATTACTGATGCTATAAGTGTGTAGTGTGGCTGATGTACTGCATAGGGACTCCTGGTGGGGGTGGTGCTTCTGTAAACCCCTGGAGGCTGCAGTACACCTGGCTACCACTAGGGGAGTACTTGAGGGCAAAGGGAGAAGGCACAGAGCTGCGAATACATATAGAGGCTGCAGTAAGGCTACCTACAGAGACAAAATATAGGGCTGGGTACACGTGTTTCTTGTAGTTGCCAGCCATTGTAGTCCATACAGCACATGGGCTATCCAGTAGAAGAAGGAGAAGGGAATGCAGGTTTGTATGAAGTTAATTGAGAGCATATCACTCCCTACTGCCACAGCCCTTCCTCACTGCCTCTGCTCCTGCTTCTTCAGATCTAATAAGAAGTAGGGGAGGTTTCTAATTCTGGTGGTAGTGGTGTGTGTCAGGTACAAGAGGAAAGAGTTCTGAGCCTGGACAGTTTTGTGTGTTTGTTTGTGCACAGGGTGTGATGTTCTGGGCCTGGGGGGTACTGGGTGGGAGAGAGATTGGCACTGAGGGAGTGGTTCTGAGCTGTGAAGAGGTTGATGCAATGAGGCAGGCTTCTCAGCCTGGAAGGAAGAGGGGTGTATGAGTGGGCAGGTTCTGAGTTGGTGGAGGTTGGAGAGAGCTGGGGAGGTTTGGGGAGGTTTTGAACTGGGAAGGGAGCAGTCAGGACTGGTAAGACTGAGTGCAGGGAAAGAGAGTGGTTATGAATGAAGATGTGGATGAATTGGTGAGGCATGTGTGTGGGTGGTGGACACAGTAGGGAAGATGATAGGGGGTGATAGAGGGATACATGTGTTTTTTTCCCACCCAACCCCTTAGTGTAAAGTGTCCCAGTTTTTCATTCTGAAAGGGGAAGGGGAAGAGGGTATCTCTTTGTCTTTCCACTGCCCACAAACCTCCCTTATCCCCCACTAAAATGCTTTGCTGTGATACCCTGACCATAACATCCTAGTTTTTGTACTTTAAAAATATGATCTACTTTTGGGGGGGGTTTGGAGGGGGAAGTACACTTACTACCTGGAGCCTCACCAGCTACTTTGGGCCCTCGCCACAAGTGAGATTTCCACTTCTGTAAAATCCATGGAAGATGTCCAAACTCATCTAAAGAGTGGGATGACTGCTGCTTGGTTTAAAAAGCCTCACCAGTCAAAACTGAAACTGTGAGGAGAGTGAACTTTGTCCCATGACTAGAGACTGGGATGTGAGTGATAATGAGAGAGGACAGTGTCACGACAGATCTATGCTTTGTATCAGCAGGATTAGGAAGCCTGCTGCATCACACCATTTGTAGTGAATGATTTAACTCTTACAGTACACCGGAAAAGTACAAGTCATGTTCAGTTTTTCTGTTCTCCCTCTCTCCCAAATGCCATAAAAGTCATGTTTTCCCCACACCACCCTTTCCCTTTCACCAAGAGAATGGACACTGCCCCCTTGCCCCGAACATGAATGAGAATGACCTAAGCTGCAGAAAGAGGGAGGGGAGGCTTCTGAGCAATCTGTGTTCAGAAAGAAATGAGGCACTTAGACCCACTTGATAAAAGAAAGACATATAAAAAGTATATTGAATGTAAGTCCCTCTCTTTATGCAGCATGAATCTACAGACTCTGTTTTAATAATCTGTACATCCAAAGATGCTAAAAAATATGAGATTGAGACCTTATCATCAGAGAGCAAGCAACACATCCCCAAAGTACTTTTAGCTAAAGTTAGGCCCAGAGGGGTATTTCTGTGGTCCTCTTGAGCTTTGATCTCTTGGGCAGTTTCTCTGTCAATTTAGCGTCTGTTTGATAAGATGCCCCCTCTCCAGCCTCACCAAACCCCATTTCAGGCCCATGTCCACTCAGACATTTAACATTTTACTTGTACCTTTCTTTACACTTCCTTTTACTGGGACTGATGCTTTGTTTTTAATTCCCATCCACCCTTCTCTCTAGGTTGGAGACTGGTAGCAGGAGGCAGGTTAAGTGAAAAGGGCAGGTTGTGAGGATCTGTGAGAGTTTCCAATAGCAAAGGATGAGAGAGAAGATGGGACTTACAGAATCATTGAAATCAGAGCTGGAAAAGATATGTCCAGCTCCCTGCCAAAGCAGGACTCATTCCAGACAAGATACCTGACTTGCCTTGCCTCTCTGGTATTAAAACCTTCACTGCCCCACACCCGTCTTCTTTACTTGCCCCTGCAGCCCCCTAGCATACTACATATTCTCAGCTGCTTTCCACATGGGAACCAGATAGTTTCCCATAGGCTTAAAACTCATGACCTGGGAATTTGTGGTGCTCCACAAAAGTAAATTTCAGTTAAATACCTGGAAATATTTCCTAATGTTGACGTCTATTAAGCTGTGGAATAGGCTCCCCAAAGACATAGTGGAAGCTCCATCCCTTGAGTCATAAGAACAGAAGTAGAGCATGGGAGAATATATTATAGGGAACATTTCTGCACAAGTCCCTGAGGACATGTGGGAAGGAATGGACTAGAAGATTTAAATTGTTTGTAGTTCTAATTGGTATGAACTTACAATGGCTTTTCCAGCCCCCAAGCGTAACCTTACTCATTAAAACACAATCTCATCCACTGTCAATTGAAAAAGGATTCTTCTTGGCAATCGTCACCAAGGGCTGGTAAAGTCTGTTCTGAATTCTGGAAGGCAGATGTGAGGAGAAGCAGAGGCCAAATGGAGGCTCCATGGGTCAGGCAGGACTTGAATCAGATAAACTACAGTATATGCTTTGTCTGTTGCACTTAATTGGCTCAGAGTTCACCTATATGTATCAGTTGCATCCACACCTTTTCAGATAGCACCAGCCTCTAGAAATACAGACCATGAAGGGTCACGGCAACTTTCTTATCAAGAAATCTTTGCAGCTATATGTCATATAACTTTTCCAGAGATAGAGGCTTTTCTCTTTCCTCCTCTGGGTGATGTGCTACTCTGTTCCCTGGAAGGATTCCCTGGGACTGGGAGACATTTCCCTCAGCAGGCTGTTCCCAGGAAAGTCCAGGTTGGCAACTTGCCAGGATCCAGAGATTTACAACTATTTTGCATAAGGTTTTGCACTTGGAGCTAGATGGAAACACAACCAATAGTGTTTGTTCACACTCATATCTTCCTTGAGAGACAGCTTGTTGTTTACATTCACCAGCTGTAAAATCTATGGCCCATCTGCTTTGCCCTTACCAGACAGTTACAGGGGAAGGGCAGTTGTGGGAAGCACATTAGGACTCCACAGGCTGCTTGGGGCCTTGAGTTGCCCTTTGGCCACCCTGGTTCAGAAGCACCATAAAGACATATGGGGTACAGGAGCTTTGTCCTGCCCCACCCCCCTCTCTGCTTGATCACCAAACAAAGGGAAAAACACAATTGTTAAGTAATTACCAAACACCTAGAAAACAGAGTCATTAGCAACCTTTTAAATTAATTCAAGATTAAAAGACTCTGTCATAGCCAGATGAGATCCAGGAGAGTAAGTTGTCTCGCTATTGACTTGCCCAGCATCATACACTAACCCTGTAGCAAAGCTGGAAATAACATGCAGAGCTCTCAATACCCAGGTCTGTGCTTTAGCCATTAGACAAGCTCCTCTCTGTGACCATTACAATGGAGTTTATGGGTTCAACAGTCTTCCGCTACCACAAATAGGAAACCCCAGGTCATGTGGCAACTGAAATGGAAAGGGTAAAACAAAGAAATTTCCAGAGAACACTGCAGGTTCAGTGCCAAGTGAAGGACAAGAACGGATCGATGGAGTTGTCCATACACAGGGAACTAGTGTTTCCTCACTCATTTTTTATTGCAATTGATTCTTGGGCTCAATTCACTGGTGGAGACGCCCGTGGCAGACTGGGCCAGACACATCTCAGATGCCACAGAGGTCTCACAGACCCTAAGGCATATAAAAGATTATCATTCCGGCAGATTTCTACCTTAGTCCAAAAAACCTATCCTCTTTCTCTCTGATTTTAACAAGAGACATAGTGGGTATTTCTGTATCACAGCCTTAGAAAGTGGGAGTAGGCAAACATTGCCAGGTAAATAATAGGGGTCCAAAACTTCAGGACCAACACATAACAGGGGGTTACACTGAAATTGTGGAGGCAGAGATGCTTTCACTCCCCTCTGGAACAAAAGACCCCTCCCCACAGTCTGGAAAAGCTTCCCAGATCACTCCCTTTCCTGCATTCAGAGACAGATCTCAGGATAACAAGGACAACTGGGTGACAGGACATAAGAATTGCCATACTGGATTAGACCCAAGGTCCTGCCAATCCAGTTTCTTCTCTCTGACAATGGTCAGCAACAGATGCTTCAGAGGAAGGTGTAAGAACCTTGTAGCAGGCAGATGTGAAACAATCTGTTCTCCACATAGGTCTCATCCTTATCTCTAACAGCTAGAGATTGGCTTAAGTCCCAAAGCAGGAGGTTTAATATCCCTTCCAAAATTAGAACATAAGAACTGACATAATGAGTCAGACCAATATTCCATCTAGCCCAGGATAGATGTCTCTGATAGTAGCCAGTACCAGAGCTTCAGGGGGAGTGTACTTAACAGGGCAGTTGGAGAGATTTGCCCCATCTTCCTGTCCTGGCTTTTGGCAGTCAGGTTAGGGGTGCCTTGAACATTGGGCTGCATCCCTGATCATCTTGGCTAACAGCCATTGATGGACCTATCCTCTATGAATTTATCTAGTTCTTTTTTGAACCCCAGTTAAACTTTAGGCCTTCACAATAGCCCTTGCCAATGAGTTCCACAAGTTATTTGTGAATTATGCAAAAAAGGACTTTTGTTTGTTTGTATTAAATCTCCTGAATAGTAATGTCATTGGGGGACCCTTGGTTTTTGTATTGTGGGAAAGGGTTAATAGCTTCTCTATTTACTTTTCCCACACCATTCATGATTTTATACACCCCTGTAAAAAGATTCTCTCTGGGTGCCTTCCCCCGGCATGCCCAGTTATCACAGAATCATGGAACCATAGGGTTAGAAGGGACCACAAGGGTCACCTAGTCTAACCCCCTGCCAAGATGCAGATTTGTTGTGTCTAAACCATCCAAGACAGATGGCTATCCAGCCTCATTTTGAAAACCTCCAGCGAAGGAGATTCAAGGAGTTCCCTAGGTAGTTTGTTTCATTGTCCTACTTTCTTACAGTTAGGAAGTTTCTCCTGAGATTTAATCTAAATCTGCTATGTGGTAATTTGAACCCATTGCCTCTTGTCCTTCCCTCTGTGACAAGAGAGAACATTTTTTCTCCATCTTTCTTATGGAAGCCTTTTAAGTATTTGAAGACCATGATCATATTCCCTCCTAATCTCCTCTTTTCCAAACTAAACATACCCAGTTCCTTCAGAATTTTCTCATGTGGCTTGCATTCCATCTCTTTGATCATTTTTGTCATTCATCTCTGGATCCTTTCCAGTTTCTCTACATTCTTTCTATACAGTGGTGACCAAAATTGGACACAGTACTCCAGCTGAGGCCTAACCATCATCAAGTAGAGCGGTACTATCACCTCCTGAGACTTGCATACTATACCTCTGTTTATGCAACCCAAAATTGCATTTGCTTTTTTTGTGACAGCATTGCATTGTTGACTCATCTTGAGGTTGTGATCCACCATAACTCCCAGATCCTTCTCAGCAGTGCTGCTGCCAAGCCAGTTATCCCCCATTCGGTACTTGTGCATTTGGTTTTTTTTCCGTAAGTGTAGCAGCTTCCATTTGTTTTTGTTGAATTTGATTTTGTTGTCTATAGCCCAGTTTTCCAATTTATCAAGATCCGTTTGAATTTTAGTTCTATCCTCTAAAGTGTTTACAACTCCCCAGTGTTGTGTCATCTGCAAATTTGATCAGTATGCTCTCTATTCCTACATCCAGGTAATTAATAAAGACGTTAAATAACACCAGACCCAGAACAGATCGCTGTGGAACTCCACTTGAGACCTCCTTCCAATCTGATGTCATTCCATTAATAGCTACTTTTTGTTCGCAGTTGTTTAACCAGTTATGTTCCTTAATTGTAGTTCTACTGAGCTCGCCTTTCTCCAGTTTATGAGAATTACATGTGGGCCTGTCTCAAAAGCCTTGCTAAAGTCCAGGTTTATTATGTCTGCCACATTCCCTCTATCCAACAAACCAGTTACTTTGTCAAAGAAGGAAATCAAGTTGGTTTGGCATGATTTGTTCTTTGTAAACCTATGCTACCTGCTAGTGATCACCCCTTCATACTCCAGGTATTTGTAAATTGGATGTTTTATACCTTGCTCTAGTAGCTTTCCAGGTATCAACTGATCTATAGGTCCCTGGCTCCTCCTTTCCCCCCTTTTTAAAGATGGGCACTACTTTAGCTCTTCTCCAATCTTCCAGGACCTCTCCTGTCATCCATGAGTTTGCAAATATTATTGCCAGTGGTGCCAAGATTTCTTCAGTTAATTCATTCAGCTCCCTGGGGTGAATACCATCAGGCCCTCCTGACTTGAATTCATTCAAATTAGAGAGATCTCTGACATGTTCTTTACTTATCGTGATCTGCATCTTTTCTCCTTTATTGTTTTTGATAACTTCGCTAGTTGTTCAGTCACATATTCTTTTTTGTGGAAGACTGAAGCAAAGTAGGAATTGAATACCTCCGCCTTCTTATCATCTTCTGTTACCAGCTCACCTTCTCCATTAAGCCGCGGGCCCACACCATCCCTGATCATTCTTTTTTGTTGCCACAGCCTCTTAATCCTTGTAGTGGGCTCTGCCCTTGTGGGACTGCTTAGCTTACAGGTGGGGGACAAGCAAAAGTTCAGTTTCAGCACAAAACAAACCCCTGCTAAAGTCAATAAAAAGCAAAAATGTCCAAGGCATCACCTTATTTTGTTGGAGTCCTTATGGCTGGGTAGCCAAGTCACGGTATGTCTACACTTAAAACGCTACAGCTGTGCCGCTGTAGCACTTCAGTGTAGACACTACCTATGCCAACGGTTGGGGTTTTCTCATTAGCGTATGTAATCCACCTCCCCAAGAGATGGTAGGTAGGTCAACAGAAGAATTCTTCCGTCGACCTAGCATTGTCTATGTGGGGATTTAGATCGGCTTAATAATGCCACTTCGGTTGTGGATTTTTCACACCCCTGACTGATGTAATTAAACCAATTTAATTTTCTAGTGTAGACCAGGCCTCAGTCTCTCCCTTACTGGCTCAACCCTGGGGTTCGCTGGACTCCTCACACAGCTGGCAGGGGTGTGTGTTTGGATTCTGGCAGTAGAGGTCCTTTTGCTGTCTCAGGAGCCACTCCAGTGGTCCAGCTGCTCACTTATCAGGGCTTCCCTGTTGCAGGATGCAGCTTCCTTCTTGTAAAGCCCTCCTCCCTACCATATTTGACTGGCAGGGCTGCTTTATCACATACAGCCTCACAAGCCCCTTTCCTGTCAGTGCAGGGTTTATACACCTCCTCCCAACCTCTATCATATTCCCCCTTAGTTGTTTCTTTTCTAAGCTAAACAGCCCTAATCTTCTTAGTCTGTTCATATCTAGAAGCTGTTCCATATGCTTCAGCATCTTTGTTGCCCTTCTTTGAACCTTTTCCAGTTCCACTATATCCTTTTTGAGATGGGGCAACCAAAACTGGACACAGTATTCAAGGTGTGGGCACACCATGAATTTATCTAGTGGTATTATGAATAGTTTCTGTCTTATATTCTTTCCTTTTCCTTACAGTTCCTGAGATTGTTAACCTTTTTGACTGCTGTTGCGTATTGAGCTGAAGTTTTCAGAGAACTATCTATTGTGACTTCAAGATCTCTTTCTTGTGTAGTCACAGCTAATTTAGAATCCATCATTATCTATGTGTAGTGGTGATTATTTTTTCCAATGTGCATTACCGTACTTTGAACTTATCAATGGTGAATTTTATCTACTATTGTTCTATTCTGTTGCATATTTTGAATCATCATTAATTATTATAATTCCTATATATTAAATAGGTTACACCAATCAACTTGAAAGAATTCTACTGCACAATGGGTTTTGGTGGAGTAGGGGGATGCTGATGAAGAGATGGAAGTCCACTAAAGTCTTCAGTATGAACACATACAAGAATCTAAGAGTTATTTGTAAGAGCTGGAAAAGCCCCAACTCTCCTTCCGTGTTGAAATAGATGGAACAGGCCAGCCCCAACTCTCCTTCCATGTTGAAATAGGTAGAACAGGCCAGTGCAATTTAGTACAAATCTGCACTGCTCTATAGGGAGAAGGCATATAGGTTTGTGTTCACATGGTGTTCTTTTGCAAATTATTTTAATAGCAGCAACAAGATTGTACATAGGGAAACCTAGGGAGAAGCTGATGAATTTACACCTCTCCTCTATTTTTTAACCTATTTAGTTCCTTTATTTTTTCTTTTTCTAACTTTTCTTTTTAATTTCTTTCTCTACCCACTTAAATGTTCTCTTATAATTTACTTGCTAAAGAAAGAGACGCTTCTTGCTGTATTCTGTCAGAAGCCAATTAAATATCATCCTTTCGCAATAACAATAAATTAAAAAACTGATAAGGTGTCATCAAGATAAATGAAATGAATAGATACAAAGCAGTCAAACAGAGAAGCACAGGTAATTAATCAGGGTCTCCAGGGGTTTCCATTGGCCAAATCCCTGGTAGACTGGGGATGTTCTGCAAGAAGCCTGTATAGGGGGAGGTCCTGAGTGAGATCTGTATTAGAATTAATACTGTTTAATATCTTCATATTAAGGGAGGACACATGGATTAGTCATTAAAGTACAGGGATGGGTGTCAGGAGAACTGGATTCTCCCCAGCTCTGCCATAGATTCACTGTGTGGCCTTGAGTACACAGGCTCTATATAGTCTTTAGATTCTCCTTTACTGGGGATTTCCCAAGCAGTTGGTTAAACTGACTTGAAGGCTGTTTTGAATAGCTGGAGCAGTGCAAAGCAGCCTCTGGTCCTTATCATTTAAAAAGCGCCCAGCAATGTTGCTGCTGTGTGTGCACCAACCTGATCTATGTACCCACATAGACTCATACACTTTAAGGTCATAAGGGACCACCATGATCACCTAGTCTGACCTCTTGCACATTGCAGGCCACAGACCATTATCCACCCACTCTTGTTATAGACCCATAGCCCTCTGGCTGAATTACTGAAGTCCTCAAATCATGATTTAAAGACTTCAAGTTACAGAGAATCCTCCATTTACTATAGTTTAAACCTGCAAGTGACCTATGCTGCAGAGGAAGGCGAAACCCCCCCAGGGTCTCTGCCAATCTGACCCGGGGGGAAATTCCTTCCCAACCCCAAATGTGGCAGTCAGTTAGCCCCTGAGCATGTGGGCAAGACCCACCAGCCAGACACCTGGGAAAGAATTCTCTGTAATAGCTCAGAGCCCTCCCCATCTAGACTCCCACCACTGGCCACTAGCTGTCGCAGATCAGCTACATGCCACTGTAGGCAGTCTCATCATCCCATGCCATCCATAAATTTATCAAGCTCAGTCTTGAAGGCAGTTAGGTTTTTTGCTTCCACGGCTCCCCTTGAAAGCTATTCCAGAACTTCACTCCTTGGATGGTTAGAAACCTTCATCTAATTTCAAGCCTAAATTTATTGATGGACAGCTTATATCGATTTGTTCTTGTGTCCACATTGGAGCTTAACTTAAAGATCTCCTCTCCCTCCCTGGTATTTATCCCTCTGATGTATTTATAGAAAGCAGTCATATCTCCCCTCAGCCTTCTTTTGGTTAGGCTAAACAAACCAAGGTCTTTGAGTCTCCTCTCATAAGGTAGGTTTTCCATTCCTCGGATCATCCAAGTAGCCCTTCTCTGCAACTACTCCAGTTTGAATTCATCTTTCTTAAACATAGGAGACCAGAACTGCACACAATATTCTAGATGAGGTCTCACCAATGCCTTGTATAATGGTACGAACACTTCCCTATCTCTACTGGAAATCCTCACCTGATGCATCCTAGGACTGCATTAGCCTTTTTCACAACCACATCACATTGGTGGCTCATAGTCATCCTGTGGTCAACCAGGCCTTTCTCCTCTGTCACTTCCAACTGGTAAGTCTCCAGCTTATGGCAAAAATTATTGATGAGAGTCCCTAAATGCATGACTTTGCACTATTACATTTCATCCCATTTCTATTACTCCAGTTTACAAGGTTATCCAGCTCATCTTGTATGATATTCTGGTCCTCCTCTGTATTGGCAATACCTCACAACTTTGTGTCATCCGCAGATTTGATTAGCACACTCCTACTTTTTGTGCCAAGGTCAATAATAAAAATGTTAAATAAGATTGATCCCAAGACTGATCCCTGAAGAACTCCACTGCTAACCTCCCTCGAGCCTGACATTTCACCCTTTCAGTATGACCTGTTGTAGTCTCCCCTTTAACCAGTTCCTTAGCCAACTTTCAATTCTCATATTAATCCCCATCTTCTCCAATTCACATGTTCCTATCACTGTTACACACAAGCAGAGGGAGGATGAGGGTAACATCTTGTCTTCACTTTGAGGCAGGGATTGTGTTTTATAATGTGTCTGTACAGTTCCCAGCACTGTGGAGCTCTGAATTTCTTGGAATCTCTGGACATTATTGTAATGCAAATCTTTTTTTTCATTAAAGTGACCTGGAATACGAGGTGAATAGTAAACTAATTACATGTGGTGATGAGATAAAAGTAGGAGGGGTGGTTAATACCATGGAGTAAAATGGCAGAGGACCTGGAGAGTTTAGAAAATGGGCAAAGACTAATGGGTTGAGTTTCCGTTAATGTAAATAATATACTAGAAAAGTCACCAGGTCAAAATACACAGAGGAAGAAAATTAGCTAGAGCATAGTGATGCAGATAGAGTGTTGGGGAAAAGAGTACCGGGAAGCACATTACATGCAAACATGACATGATAGCGTTGTTGTAAAGAGGCAAATGGTGCTCTGGGATGGATCTACACCTCTCGTAGACAGCCCCAGATAGTTGACAATTTCTTGTTATTCCATGTTAGTAAGACCACAGATAATTTCCTGTGTTCATTTCTGGGCCTCATAAAGGCCAGAGTTGAAGTAAAGAGCGTAAACAAAGGCAAAAAAAAAAAAAAAGGTGAAAAGAGAAGTTAGAGGAGGTGTCCTGTAAGGAGACATTTAAAGAAGTGGGTATGTTTGGAAAAGACATGGCAGGGCTAGGGGTAGAACAATGGTCTATAACTATCGGAGAGCTAGTTTTTAAAAAAAAAAAAAGAAGGGAAGGGAAGGAAGTAAAATGGGATGAGACCAGGAGTAAAAACCTGAGTTTAGAAAAAAGAAAATCCAAGTTACATTGGCAAAACTTCCACAGTAAACTCAATCAGACAATGGAGTGATCTCCTATAAGAAGCTGCTGACATACCATCACCATGTGTTTAAGGGATACCTGCATAAGGTTCAGAAACTGGTGTACAAGTTTCCAAAAATAAGTTAGAGGAACTCCTGTCCTTATATAAGGGTGGGTGCCTCTAGACAACACTTCCAGACCTAACCTCTCTCTATATATTATCACAGGCATGAGGGAGAGATGTGTACAATTTAGTAATGATAATTTCTCTCTCCTCTGCAGGAGGACTCATTGCACCAAGGGTTTATAGGAAGAGTAATATGGAAAACAGTATCAATAATTTGTGGTTATACAACCCTCTACAATGTTTCTAAAAAAAGATTTTCTATAAAATATGTGGCACAAACAGCTTATTCACTGGTGTGGTACGATACAAAGATTTTATTGGTACTCATTTGGGATGGTCTGTATAGTAATTGGCTTTACCATTGATGAATAATTCCACACACCAAATGCATGCCATTATAACCTTTGTACCAAACCACCCTACCATACAGTCTTTGCTTTGGAGCTACCCTTCATAGTTAAACGTCCTTGCTTGATAGCCATATCTTTACAATGCAAGCCAAAGGGAATGTAATTAAATTGTTTAAACACTGTGTCTCCTAAACATAATAGACAGATTAACACAAAGAAATTAATAGCACCAATGCACATATGGTATGCAGAGAAAAACAAATGCTAATAACTACACAGATTACCAATCACAGACACAAAATGAGGGAACTATCTGGCAGTAATGGTTTATTTTTCTTGTAAAATATTATGATGAGCGTGGTATAAATACCTGGGTACCAACTAAACAGTTTTATATGGGATAGTGACACTCCAAATGCATTGTGGGCCCCTTCATGCATGGAAAAAACTATTAATTCTAATGAAAGGACTAATTCTCAGATTTTGAATGGGTCAGTAATAGAGATGAGTATATGAAAGCACAGGGAAAAGTTCTAATTAAATAAATGAATCAGTTGCTGGGGGCTCTGATTGAGGGCGCAGAATCTCCAGCTGGTAGGAGCAGAAGCCGCCAAAGCAGGGGCTGCTGCCCTAGGAGGGAAGGGGGTAAAACGGGGCTCGGATTAGACTACCCCTCTCAGATCCTCTGTGGACCCAGACCTGTGCAGGGGAGACTCTGGGGGCACTAGGGTCCAGTTGGTGCCTCCCCTCCCCCCTGTGGCGTTGGGGGCAGTCTGCAGAGCAGCCCACCACATACTCCAGCCAGCAGCCACAGGATGGCCCTTTTCCACCTTAGGACATTCCAGTGAACCTGCAGAAAGGGCTCTGCCTGTCCCTACGCTGTGCTGTTTGCACCAATGCTTCCCCTGACCCCCAGAGGTACATTTACACAGCCGAGGCAGCGAGCCTCTGAGCCTGAGGCGACAGGCTGGGGCTGCCGCGCTAAAATCAGCTGTGTAGAGGGTTTGGCCTTGAGCTCGGACTCTGAAGCCCACGAAAGGGGTGTCGGGAGCGTGAGCTGCAAGGTAAAAGCGCTGCCGACCCAGCTCTGTGTAGCGCGGTGGCGGCGCCCCCGGCCTGGGCAGCTACAGCCCCCACAGCGCCTCACCTGCCCCTCACCTCCGCGTTTAGCGGGTCCCCTCGTGGCCCTGACACGCGGCGCTCTTTGCGGACAGCCCTCAGGTCACGCGGCACGTGCGTTCTGCCCCGGCCCCTCGTGACCCGAGGCAGACCGTTGGCGTTGCTCCCGCTCGCCCCTTTTCCCACTTTAAAGACGAGCTTGAGTCTGTTTGGCACGGACGGTTGGCGCGCCCGCCCTCGTGCAGATTTGAGCCCTCTGATTGGCTGTCTTCCTCCCTCTTGCCCGCCTCCTCAGGCAGCGCAACCAATCACAGCCGCTGGAGGCTGAGCGTGCGCGGTCTCTTTCTCTCTCCCTCCTCAGCCACCCGAAGGCGAAGGCAAAGGCACAGGAGGGGGAGGCGAGCTGGAGAGTCCCGCCGTCCCCGTAGCACTGGGGTCTGCAGAGGGTCAGGGGGAGAAGGGCCCCTGAAACAGTCCCCTCCCCAGCCTGGACGGGGGAGCAGAGATGAGGCTGGGGGGCTGAACCAGGGACCGAAGGGCGCCATTTACAGTGAGTGTGGGCCTAGAATGCTCCCCTCCCCCTCCCGAGCTTCCCCCTTCAGGTGCTGACCCCATCCACCCCATCATAGGACCCCCCCCGCCTGCCAACTCCTCCCAGGAGCCCCTGCTTCCCCTTTCCTGCCCTTACCTTACCCCTCTCTGCTGGTGGGCCTCACCCTCGGGTGATGGGTCTGTCCCACTTGGCAGCTGCTCCCCAGCGCTGAGAGGAGCCGTTGTGGGTTCGGCCATTGGCAGGCAAGGACCCAGCCTGTAACAGGTGACGCTCCCAGAGCAGGAACCAGCAGCCACGTAGGGTTGCCACCCATCCGGGTTTTACTTGGACAGTCTGGTTTTTGGCTTCTATGTCTGGGTGCCATTTAGGGCTGCCAGGTCTCCTTTTCGCAAACCAGGCACCTACACTGCACCCGAACCAAAAGCCCAGCTGTTACTGGAATGGGGGAGGCAACAGGTCATTAACCTGCACCAGCCCTTGCTTATCTGGGGCTGCCTCTTACCTGCAGGCAGGCTCCTTGAGAAGATCCGGGGACGGGGCCAGAGGAGTGAGTGACAAGGGTGGGGCCTCGGGGGGAAGAGGCAGGGTGAGAGCAAGGACTCAGAAGTCTGGTTACCAACAATTAGAAAGGTGGCAACTGTACAGCTGTGGACTCCTAGCCAATGGAGTGCTGTGGCCACAAGTTATGGGATTGCTGTGTGTGCGGGTACACATGTGCATAGCAAAACCCCAGCAAATGACAACTCTTGACTGGCAGCCACCAAGCGAATAGAAATATCTCCCAGGCTAGTCAAAAACCAGCCAGAAAGCAACCCTTTTTTCCAGGTACCTACTTAAAAGTGGTTGGGACATGACCCAGGTGATGTCCCTGGTTGTGTGGCCTATGAGAACTGGTGGACAGGATTGATTTGGGGGGAGGGGGAGGCAGAATTAATTGCTGGGCATGGGGCAGGAGATATGGGAGCTAAGAGCTCCTGCACTAGAGTCCCCAAATCCCCTTACCTTATACATATGGGAGAGTAGGCAACATTGATTCTCCTCCCTCACAAAAATCAGGAAATTTTATTTTTAAGATTATATTGTGTTTTTGGTCTGTCTTTTGATTTTTGAGCTTCCCCGTCCATCCCTGCTCTGTGTGAGACAATTTCATGATTTTTGGGGGTCTGGCTCAGGTTTTTTGATCTGTTGAGTTTGGCAATACTGCAATATTGTCTCACTTTCTTTTAATTCCCCTGTTGGACTGTCTTTGTCTGTCTATTTTCTCTTATAATATACTTAGATTGTATGCACTTTGGAACAGGGACTGTTTTTTTTGTTTTGTGTTTGTTCAGCACCTAGCACAGTGGGGTCCTGTGGCCCCAGGCACTTAGATCATACAAATAATAGTAATAATAATGACTGGAATCAAATCAGTATTTTAAAAATACAGAATTTAAATTTAATGTTGTATATGTTCAATATTCTATATGACCAAGATCTTTGTAAGTGACTAGTGACTTTGGGTTCCCAACTTCAGATAACTTGATTTTCAGAAAGTGCTAAGCACCCACCCTTTAGATCCCTTTAAGAGGTTTCAAAAGTTGAGCACTCAAAATCACCAGTCATGTAAAAAATCTTGGCATTATGTATTATACACATGCACACCTATAGAGGGCAAAAATCATGAGTGACTTAAAACCAATAGATTTAAAAATGGGTGTTTTTTATTTGTTTCTGATTTCAGAGCCTTTTGAGTTCACTCTGGTCATATTTTCAAGCTTGTTTCACAAACAAAGAGGGCTAGACATTAAATGAAAACTGAGATTCTCACATAATCTCATGGGTCCAGGAGCTAGGGCTTGAAGAAGAATGACAAATATCATAAAAATTGGCAACACTCTATTCGGCACCTTTCAGGATTTGGCCTATATACAGCACTTTTTACAAAAAAGTCACCATGTTATATGCCTATAAACATAGGGAAAGTGTACGTGATTCTGTGGGATGCTATATATTTTATTGCATGAAGTTGGGATGAATATATTGCTCATGAATGACAGACTTCAGTGAATGAAGTAAATATTCCCAAACAAGTGGCAAATAAAACTGTAGGGCATGTTGAAACACCATTATATTTTTAGGAGGAGAACCTCAGCTGGTGTACATGGACATAGCTTCTCTGAAGACAGTGGAGCTGCAGCTGCACCCATTTACATTGGGTGAGGATCTCACTCTTGATTTCTTATTATGTTTACTTGGTATGTCCCTTTTCTTTCTTTAAGTCTCCCTTGGCCTTTTCCTATTAGAAACACAATAATTAACTATGGAAGCACTGTCATGGATGTGGGCAGTGGTTAAGTATCCAAAATTATAGCAGTAAAGTCAGGTTTGCAGTTTTGTTTATATTCATTAATATTTTGTTGAATTACATTTTTGAATTACTAATTGAAATACATACACAAACAATCAGTTATAGGCTAACTGAACAACACTATAATAATACATTCTGCCATGACAAAATTGAAGATCTATTAATGTCATGCTTGAACATGCCCAGATATCATGCTTAAAGCTGTAACATGAGTATATGAAATATTTTAGTACTGAATAAGGGATTGTAACAACAAAACAGAAAATGGGGAAAGTTAGCATCATTCTTCTCCCACCCCTGTCGCTACTTCGTTGCATGCAAACACAGACAAAGAGAAGATGAGATCAGAGTTACCTCAGATGACCTCTTATTTGCTATATGGATTTAAGATTAATTTTCAAAAGAGGTGGTAGTCCTTCATTTTGTCACTTAACACAGAGGAAACCTTTGCTTTGCCTATATCAAGTAGCATATTAACCTACTCCATTTCATGAACATAAATATTTGTATTGCCTGTGTTCTCAAGAGTCATCTCTTTCTCCATTTGTGACTGTACTGAATTAAGTCCCCAAAAAGGTAAGGGTGAATATAGTCCATTAAATATCCTCCTTGAGACAACATCCCTAGCTGGGATTACCACCAGGTTGTGTGGACTAATGTTGCATTATGTGCATTACACCTCTGACATCTATTATCTGGCAAAATGCTTATACCATGTAACCCGGTGGGGATCCAGCAGGCTCCGTAGTCCAGAAGCCCTTTTCACACCTGGACATTCCTTTATGTGTAATTATTAGAGTATGTAGGTGGGTGATTGTGCTCACAAGACAGATAGTCAGACATGTCCTTATTTACACCCACAAATAATTATGGGTGGAAAAAAATCGAGGCTGTTTTTTAAAAACATTTAAAAAATCATGTTTGTATAATGTAAGCAATAGGAGTTGCTGGGTGCTTAGTACTTCAGGGTACGTCTACAGTACAAAATTATTTCGAAATTATTCTATTTGAATTTTTGGAAGTGATTTTATACATTTGGTCTTGTGTGTACCCACTAAAGCACGTGAATTCAGCGGAGTGCATCCACAGTACTGAGGCTAGCATCAAATGTTAGAGTGGTGCACTGTGGGTAGCTATCCGACAGTTCCCACAGTCCCTGCCACCCATTGAAATTCTGGATTAAGCTCTCAGTGCATGATGGGGCAAAAACATTCTCGCGGGTGTTTCTGGGTGTGTGTCGTCAGTCGCTTCTCTCTCTGTGAAAGCTACGGCAGACAATTGTTTCACGCCTTTTTGGCGTGCAGATGCCATACTGCTTTCAGCAGACGGTGCAGTATGGTGCACCACTTCTCTCCTGGTGCTATGAATCCACCTCGTATTTCCTCTCCTCTTTCTATGTAATCTCTATAAGTATCTACTCTTTCTCTTCCTCATCGACCGCTTCTGCCGCCAACTCTGCTTGGCCATCGTGAACCGAGCAGCACAGCTCCTGCCGCCAACTCTGCTCTCCTGCTCTTGCCGTGCTACTGTGCTTCTCCATGTTGTCTGTCCTGGGCTCCCGCCTCCGTGAAAGTTACAGAAGACAACCATTTCATGCTTTTTTTCGGCTATTGTGAACCGAACAGCACCTCTTCTGCTGCCTCTCTGCTCTCCTATGTTTCGCACCCTTTTTCCAGGATTACCCATGCAGGCGCCATAGCGCGGCAAGCATGGAGCTCGCTCAGATCTCTGCTGAAGTTTTAACTATTGTAAATACCTCGTGCATTGTGCAGCAGTATGTGCAATGCCTGCAAAACCGGGTGAAGAAGCGACAACAGTGCGATCGCTATACTGATGAGGACATGGACACAGATGTTCCTAGAAGCACGGCATGTGGCGATTGGGAGATCATGGTGGTGTTGGGCCAGGTTCATGCTGTGGAACGCCGATTCTGGGCCCGGGAAACAAGCACAGATTGGTGGGACTGCATGGTGTTGCAGGTATGGGATGATTCCCAGTGGCTGCAAAACTGTGGTATGTGTAGGGCCACTTCCATGGAACTTTGTGACTTGCTGTCCCCTGCCCTGAAGTGCAAAGACACCAAAATGAGAGCAGCCCTCACAGTTGAGAAGCGAGTGGCCATAGCCTTGTGGAAGCTTGCAACGCCCGACAGCTACCGGTCATTTGGGAATCAGTTTGGAGTGGGCAAATCTACTGTGGGGGCTGCTGTGCTGCAAGTAGCCAACGCAATCATTGACCAGCTGCTATCAAGGGTAGTGACTTTGGGAAATGTGCAGACCATTGTGGATGGCTTTAATGCGTTGGGGTTACCTAACTGCGGCGTGGCGATAGAGGGAACTCATATCCTTATCTTGGCCCCGGAATACAAGGGCGGCCAGTACGTAAACCACAAGGGTACTTTTCCATGGTGCTGCAAGCACTAGTGGATCACAAGGGACGGTTCACTGACATCAGCGTGGGATGACCAGGAAAGGTCTTCAGGAACTCTGGTCTATTTGAACAGCTGCAGGAAGGGACTTACTTCCCAGATCAGAAAATTACTATTGGGGATGTTGAAATGCCTATAGTTATCCTCAGGGACCCAGCCTACCCCTTAATGCCATGGCTCATGAAGCCGTACACAGGCACCTTGGACAGCAGTAAGGAGCAGTTCAACTATAGGCTGAGCAAGTGCAGAATGGTGGTAGAATGTGCTTTTGGACATTTGAAAGCTCGCTGACGCAGTTTATTGACTTGGTTAGATCTCAGCACAACCAGTATTCCAATTGTAATTGCTGCTTGATGTGTGCTCCACAATATCTGTGAGAGTAAGGGGGAGATGTTTATGGCAGGGTGGAAGGTTGAGGCAACTTGCCTGGCAGCCAATTTTGCACAGCCAAACAACAGGATGATTAGAAGAGTGCAGCAGGGCGAGCTGCGCATCAGAGAAGCTTTGAAAGCCAGTTTCATGATTGGCCAGGGTATGGTGTGACAGTTGTGTTCGTTTCTCTTGAAGTTACCCGCCCCTATATATATGAAAGGAAATAAAGTCACAATTGTTTAAAAACTGTTCTTTATTATTTGTTGCACAACACATTGAGAGAAATCAGAAGGTAGACCTGGGGAGGGGAGGGTATTGGGCTAGAGGGGTGGAGGAGGAGGAGGAGGGAAGGACAAGTCCAGAAACCAAATCAAAATTTTGGATGTGCCAGCTTTCTGCTGCTTGTGCAATTCTCTGGGGTTGACTGTGTGGGTCCCCGCAACTTCCCTCCGCCCCCGTGTTCTTGGGCATCTGGGGGAGGAGGGAGAGCGGTTATACAGGGGCTGCAGCAACAGTCTGTGGTCTTGTTGCCTTTCTCGCATTAGATCCACCATACAGTGGAGCATGTCAGTTTGCTCCCCCATGAGCGTGACCATAGCATCCTACCTGCTCTCATCACGCGCGTCCCTTCTCTCTTCTTGTTCATTTAACGCTTTACAGGACTCTGCAGTTGTTTGCCTCCACACATTCAGCTAGGCCCTATCAGTGCGGGAGGACTGCATGAGCTCGGCGAACATGTCGTCCCAAGTTCATTTTTTCCACCTTCTAATCTGGACCAGCCTCTGGGACGGGGTAGACAGGGGCCGCGTTGAAACATTGCACCTGCGGGAGGAGAAAAATGGAGGGTAGTATTTTAAAAGATACATTTTAGAGAACAAAGGGGACACTCTTTTTCAGTGAAACAGGCAATTCATAGTACACAGCACATGTTCTTTCTGTACAAGGTCGCATTTTGCCTCTTAAACTGAAGTGCCTGCCACTTTGGTGTGAGTAAGCCATGACACGCGTCCGGGCAACAGAATTCAAGTTGCAGGCAGCCATGGTAAGCCCTAGGGGCACGCGGGGTTCTGCTTCTTCCGCATTCATTTCAATGCTTTCAAACGTCCGGGCCCCCTTTCCCATAGCAGGCAATTCCTGGTGGGTTTGCCATATAAAAGGAGAGCCTGCAGGCCCTCTGGGATGATCGCTTCATACAACACCCCCACCCCCTCCCAGCCCGCACCCATCACATGGCTCCAAGGAGGCTCTGAGCAGGGATGAGTTTAGCTTTAAACTAAACACGAACAGCTCAGCGCAGCTGGGTTTCACCCCACCCCCCACTGCGTGGCTCCGATCAGGCTCTCACTCACTCACCAGAAGTGCCTTCTCCAGGGTCATGGTCTGGGAGTCCGCCTTGGGAGTGGGGGGAGGCTGTTGGCTCCAACGATAAGACTAGTTCCTGGCTAGGGGGGAAAATGGATTCCCTACTTGCCGCCCGTGCACTGTTCTCCTCCTCCTCTTCGTCCTCCAATAACTCATCCTCCTCGCTCCGTGCAACTCTCCCCTTGCCAGGTGTCAACAGACAGTGGTGGGGTAGTGGTGGCATCACTCCCCATTATTGGATGCAGCTCACGGTAGAAGTGGCATGTATAGAACTGTGACCCAGAGCACCCGTTCGCCTCCCTGGCTTTTTGGTACGCTTGCCTGAGCTTGATTTTTGTATGACACTGCTTTGTGTCCCTGGAGTAGCCTCTTTCCGTCCTGGCCCTGAAGACTTTAGCGTACATATTTGCATTTCTTTTTTTGGAATGTTGTGCTGCCATAACAGATTCATCTCCCCAACATGCAGTGAGATCCAGTACCTTCCGTTTGGATCATGCTGGAGCTCGTCTGCAAATCCGGGACTGCGTGGTCTCTTGTGATGGTGGACTCTGCATGGTCGCCTGTGATGGTGGACTGTGCTGATGGTGACCAAACAGGAAATTAAATTAAAAAGTTCCTAGGGCTTTTACTGCCTACCTGGCTAGTGCATCGGAGTTGAGAGCGTTGTCCACAGCGGTCACAAGGGAGCATTCTGGGATAGTTCCCGGAGGCCAATAATGTCGAATTGCGTCCACATACCTGTAATCTGGAACTGCAATCTCAATTTTAGCGTTACTCCACTTGCCGAGGTGGAGTACAGAAATCAGATTAAAGAGCCCTTTAAATTGAAAAAAAAACGGTTTGGTCATGTGGATGGAATCAGTTTTATTTTGAATTAACTCGGCTAATTCCGAAATAACCACGTACTGTAGACCAGGAGTCTAACATTAGACTCTTAGTTTTGAAAATCTTGGCCATAGTAATGAAGTAGTAGTAATTACAGCAGATGACTGTGAACAGAGAATTCTTTTTAAGGGGATAAATTCATCTCCACAGAGAAAGTTAGCGTAATTTCCATTTACTGATAGCCTTTGAATCTTGTTGATCAGTGGAAAGAAGTTCTCCACAACAATATGTTATAGATCAGCAGGTATTATTTATCCCATTTGCCATACAATTCTCCATTGTGGGAATCAAATTTTGTGTATAGAATCCAGATAACAGCATGACTTCCAGTTTATCCTAAATTAAATCCCCAGAAGCCAGAGCATCTTTAAAAGATAGGGACTAGACACTCAGGTTAGACAAGGTAAGCAAAAACATCATGTGCACAAAGCCAAAGATTCTGCACAATCCTATTAACACTTTTGCTGTTCACTTAATTTTGTATCATAATTGCTAAAAGTGCTACAGCTAAGAAATGAGAAGAGAGGCCATCATGTCCAAGTACCTTTTCTAAAACTGAAAGGGGCATGAACACATACTGTTGGTTAAGAACGATTCAAATAGATTGATGTTTAAGAGATTCACCCAAGAAATAAATTCCTCCTGAAAGCCCAAAGCAGGCAGATCATGGAACAGAAAAGGCCATCCAATATTGTTGAACCCTTTTTCCGCATCACATCGAGTGAAAAAGCAGCAACCGGGATATCAGATTTTTGTTCTTCAAAAGGATAACCAGTAATCCACCCACACCATCCACTGAGTATTAAGCTTTAATCAAACAAATCTGCCACAAATCAGTAGGATAAAGTGAAATCCAATCCTAGAGCCCAATATTTGGCCAGAATTTTACAATCAGTATTGATTAAAGACAACACTGGCCTTTATCCATGACAATCAAACACAAAGCTACATTTTTAAAGGATAACAGATAGAGCAAGATTTTTTTCCAGACCCAATAAAATTGTCTCTATTTGGTGTCACCTGAAGGTATCTAAAATGAGGTTTGATGCCCTGTTAGGCAATAGCTTATAATACTTAGGTGGGAATCTGTTTGGATCAGGTAACTTGCCAGTTTTTTTATGTGCATGTTTGATCCCCATCCACTGCAAGAGATGCATAAAGGGCCTGACTCTCCTGAGCTGAGTACCGCACCTTTCTTTGGCTGTGGTACGCCATAGCCCTGTAGAGTTTCCAAGCTTCTCAAGCTCCCTCTGGCTGCAGCTGCACCCTGACTTCCTGAGTAAATAGTTGTACATGGTTATCTCCACAGCTAGGATAGAGTAAATAAAACTAAAGCCAAAATACACTAATCTACAGCAATAAGGGTATCAGCATAAAGTATCCCTAATTTCAAAAGTGGCAATGGTTCAAGATATCCAAAATAATTTTGTAGTTTGTTTCCTTATATTTTAATGATTGAATAAAAATAACCAACACTATGAAAATACTAGACCATACAAAAACTATGTGAATCAAATTGCATGGTATCATTTCAGACTCATGATATGCCCAAGTTAAACCTGCATGAATAACTTCTACCGCTGTTGCATACAGTCCTTAATCATATGTATCACAATTCCTCTACATCCTTACATATCCTTGTGTAGCACTTTGGATGCCAGCATACATATCCACAGTATGTATGCATGGGAGGATTAATATGCTCTCTGAAAAGGTTCTGGCTGAAAAAGAGAGCTAATTTTCTAGTCAATAAGGAGAAATAGAGGAGATGCACCAGTGTATTAGTACCAGATTGGCGCTTCCTGGTTTTGGTTTTTTTTTTAAAGTGACTTCGTGACAGATCTCAGACAATCTATGTTGGACCCTGTGTTTGCTGCCCCATCAAGGTTAATGTTTAACCACTTAAGGAGCCAGGATTCTTATTAACTACCTGAAGATTTCAATTATCAAAGCCACTAGGTGTAACTGGGTGTAATTAAAGTTCAAAGTACTCAGTGCACTGGGCAGTGTCAGTATGTATGGGGCTCAGCACTGGCCACTGTAATCTTGAGGGAGGCCTGTGTTCAGCACAGGAGTGGAGGTGGAAGGAGAGGTATACTCCAGGGCACTATTCAATCATAGATGTTTTATTGCTTTAGCCATCCTGCTCAAGTGTTTTGTATAGAAGGGCCAGATACCTCTGTCAAGGGCAGTAGCTAAGCATGTTAAACAAAAAATAAACTGCAGGCTTGGCTGGGCTCAGAATTAGGTATGTGAAAGGCATTAAATTACAGTGTCTGCAAAATGATTGCATTGGAGTCCTACAGCACAGCCCCTGGAACCAAAGGAGTTTTATAGACAGATTAAAGGAAGAATGACTGAAAGGATAGAAGCGTTTGAACCAAACTTCGTTCTGGATCTGAATGAACTTTTTATAAAGGGCTAGACCAAAACCCCAGCTCCAGGGCAGGCTTGCAGCTTGAAGTCTGAGCCTTCCTAGGTAGTCAGATCTGTCTCAATTTAGAAACAGCTGTGGGCTGGGTATTTCAGATATGAACCCAGGTCAGGGATTTCATTGAGGCTGAACTCTACTTGAAGGCAGTACATGGGTAGAGCTCTGCGATACAACTTTATATCCATGGATGCAGATATCTGTGGATATAAATCGGTATCTGCGGAGGTGCAGGGCTCCACTGGGTACCTCAGTGGCGAAAGGAGCGTCCGGTGAGCCTGGTGCCTGCCCAGTGGACAGGGTTGGGGGCCTTATATCTGTGCAGGGCTCTATACGTGGGAGAACAGAGGAGCTGATCCTGCGAACACATACCTGTGCTTTTAGTCCCTCCTTCCAGGAGCAGTCCCATGATTTCAATGTGATTAGTCATGTGAGGAAACATTTGCAGCACCAGCCACTTAGGGCCTCATCCAAAGCCCACTGAAGTCAGCTGAAATATTCCTATTGATTTCAGTGGGGTTTGAATCAGGCTCTGTGTGTAGATCTTGGATGTTAATGCTGGATTGAGACAATTGATTATAGGCCCTGGAATGGAATATTAGCAGTCTAGGGAAAAGTGTATCTCACAGTAGAATCAGCATCTATGTATAATTCCTTATTTGAAGAAATTAATGTTTGTGGGTGCAGTGACTAACTTTTGGGAGAACAAAACATATACGTCTTGTGCCCTGAATGAGACAGGGGTTCTGTGGGGAAGAAAAAAAAGTTAGAATGTAATTAAAGACTGTATCATACATATGTGCACTGGGGGGTGGTAGGGGGCAAATTAAAGGTGTACAAATAACCTAAATTCTGGCATTTCCTAACTTTTGAGTGTTTGATTCTGCAATCTTAACATTATTTTAATGTAGCTTTTAAAATGCCATTATGTATTATATAAAAATATCACGATACATAAGTGTGTGTGTATACACAGGCGCCAACTCCGTGGATGCTTCAGGGCTGGAGAACCCGCAGAAAAAAATTACACCGGCAGCCTGTTCCCACCCCCCAGTGCCTCCCGCCTGCTGGCGGCCCTGCTGATCAACTCCTCCCCCTTGCTCCCAGCGCCTCCCGCTTGCTGCGAACAGCTGTTCCATGGCTTGCAGGAGGCACCGGGGGGAGGAAGAGCAGGAAGGGGGTGGAACTGGGCAGGAAGGGAAAAGGTGGGGTAGGGGTGGAGGTGGGGGGCGGTGCCCTGGGCAGAGTAGGGGTTGAGCACAGTGCCTGTTTGGACGGATATAATATACTGAAAAAAATATATATATTTTCAATACATAGCACTACAAGAAAATAGCTTACTCATAAAGTTAAAAACAGTCTCTGTGTTGTATAATAGCATTTAAATGGGTTCCTGTAAATCCCCAAACTTGTGCCTCCCCAGAATAACACACAGTTACAGAAAATGAAAGATTTGTTCAAATTGGAAGATCTTTTCTGGAGAGGTTTTTTGGGTCAGAGCAGCAACTTGCCCCTTTTCTAAAGAAATCAAATGTCTTACTTATACTTTCTCAGGGGCTGGTTCTGTAGACACTACACTTGCAGAATTCCTATTAAAATAAATGATAGTTTTATTCAAAGTGGTTGTAAGTTCTGATCCTTAAAAGTAGGTCTAGTTAATGACTAATTGAAAGCAGTTTTAATATTTCTGATGGTTAAACACTAGCTACTGATCATTTATTTACCACCATCCATATCTTAAGTAAACCCCAATATCAGCTGCTGCACCCTAGAGCTTCACACCCCATCAGTTACAATAGGTGTTTGGTATACTGGAAGAAGTCCTTTGGGCTTATCTAGTATAAAGGGAAATTGGTAATCTAAACTATTTTTATTAAATATGTCTCTTTTCCCAGTAAGACGCTAACATGGGTTCAACACTGTTTCTGTGATTCCCAGATCTACCATTTTACAAACCATGTTCTATTCTAGAGTACATGATTTTAAACTGGAGAGACCTGGATTACATTGACTAGGAAAATGGTATTGGAAAAACTAGTAACATCTTGCAGGGAAGAACCATATTTAAACATGATTCTGGCTAACACTGAGTCTTTATACACACACTTTTATATAGGGCTCTAAAATACTCCAACTTTTGGCACTTTGTATAGGATGGGGGACTATGTCAATCCGCCTTTCTGTTATTTGCATTACTTACATTACAGAGACGTTTCCCCTGTATGACAGGACAATGCGCTTGTATCAGAAGCTGCAGGTGCGAGGTTTCCATTGTATGTAGCAGAGCACAAGTGAGAGTCAGTAGAAGTGTGTGTTGCATAGAGATAAGAAGTGTAGGTCTCAGGGGAATATGGATGGCTAGTATATGTGGAAAGGGGCCTCTACTGTAACCTGCGTTTGAAATATATTGTAAGAAGGAGTAAGAAAAAGTTTAAGCTTCTTTGATCACTGGGTTGAGCATTCTAAAGTATCTCGCCTTTTCACTTAAGTCTTGCTTGTTTTTTTTAATCACAATAACAGCAGTAAACACAAAATCTTATTCAGGATGCCTTGTACTGTTTTACTGCACAACACATAAAATGTAACCCAATAACGAGCATGAACAATGTTGTTATTATGGGCCATCCAAAACATAAGGCAGACTGCAGGGATACAGGAGTTCAACATACCAACTAGAGAGTGTGTGCATTAGCTCAATTGTACTCTGGCAATTAATGGCTCCTGTCTGCTTGAAGATGTACTCTCACAGTGACTTTCAATTGTCCTAGTGTTTGAAAAGACATATTCAGAAATAGCACTTGCATTATTTTCAAGCTTACAGATATCTCGTTTTACAGAGATTGGTTAAATTTAATGCATGTGATTTCATTCAGCTGATCTCTTTTCAACCCAAGACACTAAAGTGAGCATAAAACAGATTTAGGTCATGTGACCATGTTTACACTGACTGGGGATCAAAGCTGCTGTGATTGATTCAGCGGGGGTCAATTTAGCGGGTCTAGAAGTGAAGATCCACTAAATTGACCGCAGAGCACACTCCGGTCGAGGTACTCCACCGGAATGAGAGAAATAAGGTAAGTTGACGGGAGAGTGTCTCCCGTTGACGCAGCACAGTGTAGACACTGCAGTAAGTTGACCTAAGTTACACTACTTCAGCTACAAGAAAAGGAGTACTTGTGGCACCTTAGAGACTAACCAATTTATTTGAGCATGAGCTTTCGTGAGCTACAGCTCACTTCATCAGATGCATACCGTGGAAACTGCAGCAGACTTTATATACACACAGAGAATATGAAACAATACCTCCTCCCACCCCACTGTCCTGCTGGTAATAGCTTATCTAAAGTGATCAACAGGTGGGCCATTTCCAGCACAAATCCAGGTTTTCTCAACAGGTGATCCACCTGTTGATCACTTTAGATAAGCTATTACCAGCAGGACAGTGGGGTGGGAGGAGGTATTGTTTCATATTCTCTGTGTGTATATAAAGTCTGCTGCAGTTTCCACGGTATGCATCTGATGAAGTGAGCTGTAGCTCACGAAAGCTCATGCTCAAATAAATTGGTTAGTCTCTAAGGTGCCACAAGTACTCCTTTTCTTTTTGCGAATACAGACTAACACGGCTGTTCCTCTGAAACCTGTCAATACTTCAGCTACGTGAATAATATAGCTGGAGTTGATGTAACTTAGGTCGACTTACCCCGGTAGTGTACACAGGGCCTTAGAATCAAAAGGCTGCTGGACTGTTCATTACAGAGAGTACTTGAAACCCCTAATCTCTAGGTATTCTTTTTCCACACGGTCTGTGTTGTGTTTGACAACCAAGTGACTGAAATCCAATTGGTAAAGGAAGTGGAACTACCAGGCCCACAGAGAAAGTCACCATCATAGAAACAATAATTCAGGATCTTATGGGCCTCTTGAAGAGATGACAAATCAACAGAAAGAAGCAGGCACAGAACCAGAAAAAAACTCGTGGAAAAATCTGCAGTGTAGATGGATAAAAGCAGAAAGCAACATTCTTCCAAAGAAAAATTCATTAGAAGCAGTGTTCTGTCACTTTGGTGAGGAACATCCTCCTCAAAGTGAGAGCATAGGTAGGAATGATCTGGTGGGAGGCATTTAAAAGGGATATTTCATCCCCATGGGGACTTGGGACCCACAGTTGCAGCTATGGGTAATTCTCTTTAGAAAGGTTATAAACTCCAGAAAAATGAGGATTTCTGAAGGCAGTGATGAAACAGTCACAGGCAGAAATTGCTTGTGCCCATAACATGCTGCTGGAAATAGGACACTCGGTAGAACCCACTTTTTCCATTCTGTGAGGCCTGGCATAGATCACTTTGTGGGACCTAGCACCATTCTCATGTTGTTGGGTATCTGATGCCTTGGGGATAGAGCTTTAATTTAGTTTGCACAGGGGATGTGCTTGTGGGCATTTTATTCTATAGGATGATGACTTTTTAGTTTTGAACAAGATGTGCTTCCAGACATGTGACCACACAGGAGATGGCTCTGAAATTGTCTCAATGCAAGGTGTTCGCTTGGGATTCAGGCCCTCTCTGGAGCAATACTTTAAGTCAACTTACTTTGGAAGGATGGAAGCAACAGAAAGAGAATAGCTCATTCTGGATACATTCTGCATCCCCAGTAGGAAACAAGACCCCTCCCTAATCCAAAATCTGGGGGAGAAAACATTACACAAGACACAATGGGACTGAAAGAAAGGGACAGCACAGAGTTTTTAAATAATTTTATAATTTCTCGATGACTTTAGTTTGTGAATAAAAAAAAGAAAAAATGAACAAAAAGTGTTTATATTATCAAGGCAAAGTTGAATATAACACAATTTTCTTTGCAATTTCATTATCCTGTCAGCAACATGACTCCAGCAATAAAACACATACAAGTTGAAGGCAGCGTGCACACTTGCATCACAGACATCAATGTCTCCTGCTGCTGCTTTTCCAAAAGGAACTCAAGTATGCCAGACTCTATATCCAAAGCCAACCTCCTCCTCCACTAAAGTGCAACATGTCTCTTCCAAAGCAAATAAGGGATCCCTGGCTATAGAGTGGGTGTCCCACAAATTTTATTCCTTATGACAATCCACTGGGCTACTCCCAGGAACAATTTGGTAAAGCAGAATCTGGTGTGCTATCCATCATTTAATCAATCAGAGAGAAACACTAATACTGTTTTAGTGGCCTTGGAGCAGCATGTTAGATCAGCACAGAAATGGTTCCCCTGGCTGTGGTCCCATCTGAGTTATTCTCCTTCAGAAATCCATAAGCACTTTATCAGTATAGCAGCCCCAGGAATTACTGTAACAAATACATCAGTAAATATTAAGAGAGACAATTACTGAACTCAAAACTTAAGTTCTGCAAGTCTGGCACAGGTACAGGCCAAACGGAAATAAATGCTCTTCCCAAATACTGAGGTTACTAGATAAAAGCAAAAGTGTTATTACATACACTTCACTAAAATTGAGACCTGATCGGAACCATTGAGAGCTGGGTGAATGGACAAAAGTAGAGTAAAGGGTCAGTGTTTGGCTTGAAATTTAGATTTATAGAGTTAAGCTTTTACAAAGTCTAAGACTAGAGCCTATTAACAGAAATGGTTCCCTGATTTTTATTTTTAATGGAAACAGTTGGTTTTGAACAAATAAACCCAAACACTGCAGGACATGAAAGTGAAACTGATTGCCTTAGTTTTCAATGTCCAAACTAGAAAAAGTGCAAAAAGTAAACAAACAGCATAGTGAAAAATAGAATTGTAAAAAATACATTCATTTAAAATAACTTAAGGTGTCACTAACAACACGAATACAGAAATGTGTCTGTTTACCAATATGCAGTTTGAAGTTGACAGAGTCTTTTTATATAGTCCAATCTTTGAAACAACTGGAGCAGAAAAAGGCTGGAAGCCCTTTAACGCTGCACAAAAGATGCTGGATACAGTTTTAAAAACAGGCACCTGCAATATAAGCATTGCATTATGTGAACTGGTAACTGTAGAAGCCAATATGCATTTGCACATGCCCACATAATTTATAGGTACAGTTCAAGTGCCAATGTCTGAAAATTTGCCCCAAAGCATCCAATCCATTTGTATCAATGGGTGATAACTTTACTAGTAAAGACTAGTTTCTAAAACACTATTTTCCCCTCCCATTTCTATACTCTGTGGTTAGTATGTACAGTGTAAAACTGGGGGAGAGGGAACATACAGTATGGGGTGATTTCCTAAGAGACCAAACTAGTTTTGATGTCACTAGCCTGTTAAAGGCAATTGATTATAATCATGAGCCCACACAAATCGTTTTCCTTACAAACCCAGGAGGAGGAGTCAGAGCTTTGCTGTGTCATAACTTGAATTCCTTTTATTTACATTTATTATTATATTTTTAAAAACACATCTTTTTCAGTTCTACTTCTATCACTTTTTTTTTTTAATCTGACAACAGACACGCACTGTTGGTAACTGTCCAAACCATAGGACCACACAGACAATATTGACAAGCAGAAAACAAAACAGGAAAAAATACCCTGAAAAAGTCAGGGGAAATACCGATGATAAGGTTACAGCACTCGCCACACACACTGGAAAAAGTCAGCATTCTTGTGTTTATGCATTTGACACTAAAAAGTTTTGAAACCGTTTTCTTTTTTTAAAAAATTGCAGACACAGCCATTTAGTTCAGAAGGATCTGTTGTAGCATAGGGTTCCCTCTTCTTACATGGAAAAAAACCCCATTAAAAACATTATTTTGTTTAAAAAACCTGACACACATTCTCTGCCATGACCATGAGATTGGCAGAGAAGAGTTTATCTTGTCAGTTCAGCACAGTCCAAAAATGCTCTTTGCCTGACCCTCCCACTCCACTAGCTTCACTGGGGCAGTGTTATTTATCCAGAGCCTTCTGTTTCCGCTGTCTGGGTCAGTGCAGATGCTCAGTTGAGTGGGGGCTTCTTTTAATCCCAGACGATTGTACTACTTTCCTTTTTAGTTCATTGAAGTCCTTGTGGAGTATGTACACTGGTGATGTAGTAGAACTTTTGCTTTATATTGGAATCAATAGAGGTTTCTTTATCCCACCACCCTTTGTAAGGAAACCTTCATGGCAGTGAGTGACAATGGGATGCGTGGGGGCTGCTCCATTTTACCCTTTATCAGATGTGAGAATTTCCTAACACAAACATTAGCAGCAGCTATGGGTGGGAGCTATAAGGGTGAGGAAAAACAGATACCACTGGGTTTAGAAAAGAGGGTGTGTGAGGCCAGAGATGGGTCTCTGACATTAGCACTCCTCTGAAAAGAGGTCTCCATTCTTCCCTGGTACAAAATAACAGGAGACACAAAGTATCACAAAATTGCTAGAGGAGGTATTAGTCCAGAAGTACACCTGAAAACGGCACATAAAGATTCTTGTATCTCACAACCTTCATCCCCACCCCCTGAGATTACCTGAAGTTTGGATTTTGCAAAGAGGGTTTGGCATTTCTTAGGGGGAGATCTGGCCAAAGGTAGTCCACATAAGAGACAATACCACAAGTCTAGAGTTTCACCTGGCATGCAGCTCATCAATTCTTCCTCCAATCACGAATAGTGTCACTATTTTTGCCGTTCTAGTGTTGCAGTGTCCGTTTCATTAGTGTTTTTAAACCACATTTGGTGCAAAGGAAATGATCTTGGATTCTTGGGGATCGTGACTAAGTGGGGCTTGAGGAGCTCCACTTGTATCTACACTCAAACCCTGATAACATATCCTGTTTAATCTATTATGGAGAGTTTCTCCAGTTCTTAAACCTGTCAGCTTCTCTGCAAATAAGCACTTTAATAGCTTGAAAGAAAAAATTATTAAACCAATAAAACCCCATCATAATTTTATAGCAAGCGGAACTCCATGAATGTGACAAGAATAAGCAAGATTCCACAGACTCTTTTTGTAAGGTTTTCCTTGGAAACTGGACTCTGGGGCAGGAAAACAGAAAGGGCAAATGGATTTGCCAGGAATACTATACTGCATTGTAGAGCTGTATTTCCTGGATACTGGCTAGGTCTCCCTGGCAATTGAGATGGGGAAATACAAGTTTAAAAGAGCTGTGATAGATTGGGCAACAGGGTGACTGCACACATGCATGTGGGGATACCCCCCCCCCCAGGACACCCTTCCCCTCCCGCCACCATGTGCATGAATGATATGCCATCTCATGATGGATCCTACGTCACCTAAATCCATGAGTTACCCTAAGGCTAATGACATGGCACTCCATAAAGAAAAAATGTTGAGATGGGTCATGTTCAGTATTAATTAATGGCCAGCCATCTCTCCCTGAATCAAACAGCTCCAAGGGCTATTCAGCATGATATGATCTCTATCTAAGCAGGATAAAGGAGATTATCTGTAACAGTTCACTAGAGATCAAGTCAGATCAAGTCTGTTCCCAGATAAGATCTGGCTCACTCACTTTACTGAGGGCTTAGATCAAGGTTCACAGTGGCAGGGCTAGGAGCCCAACAAGACTACAGTAGGTAATGGAAGGAAATGCAGCAAGGCACAATATTTCAGATGGAGAAAAACAGCAGATGTGTTACTTGAAGATAAAAACCCAATGGCCAGTGTGAGAATTATCCCTGCTTGACAAATCCGTCCAAAGAACATGCTGGAAGCAGTGTAGAGTGCAAACAGTAGGATTTATGTGGCTTTCACTGCACAAACCTTGCACCCACTGTCATGAGATTGACATGCTTTTGTTGAGGCAGTTCCAGTTGTACAGAAGTGCAGCCACATGGTGGCAGCTGTGTTAAAGACCCTAGAAGTCCCAGCATGGAAAATCAGGGGTTTCTTGTGATTTATGGGCAGTGCAATAAACAAAGGGAACTGAAGTAATAGCCACAAATGACCACTATTCACTCCCCTCCCCTCCACAGAAACACTATCAAGGAGCATCTCAGTAAAAGGTTTACGAGTAGGAGTCATTTGAACCATCGATAAGGAAAATTCCACAGCTTCTCACAGAAAGAGGATTATTTTACAGCAGGGAACAAGGACAGCTGGAGATTTGACCATATAAGCTAATGGGACAGTCAGGAAGCAGTGGTGGTGGGAAGATGCTACAACGATGGCTGTGATGGTTTTATAGGCAGCATTAAATTCCTAAAGTGAGTAATTATGGGTGATGAAGAGAAAGCAAGAGGAAAGATTTCAAAACAGTTTCTATCAAAACGTGCTGACTCAAATAATAAGGCCAAGGGAGCGGCTCTGGTATGAGGCATGGCTCAGTGGTATGTACAGTCACTGTCTATATGTCTTCCGGTACATGCTGTTTCACCCTTGCAACCAGTCAGGTTCCCACTCCTTTCCCACTCAATGACAAAAAAGCGTCAGACACTGCCTATTACGGCAGTGAGAACTAAAGCTGTATTTCTTGATTTGCAAAGCAACAAAGGCTCAAAACAAATAAATGTGAACATCATAGGAAACTCAGGAAGGGACACTATTACTGATCCAGTTCCCCCTAAGACGTTCCCTTTTATACCAATAAGAGGAGAAGCTTGAATTCCTTTAAGTGGTTTGCTGTTGGCAATGGATAACCCACTATGTCCTTTCATAATGAGAAAGGTAGAATGAGCTTAGACATGGTTTACTTTAAAACTATTCATTATATTTTATGGGAATGCCAGTGAAAAGCCTTTTCTTGCCTTGACTTTCAGTGCTATTTTCAGATAAGCGCAGGATGAGTGTTGACTCTCAAGTCTTTGCAAATCATCTTCATATCCAGAGGGGTCAGTCAACCCAAAAATGGAAAAAGGGGTGAAGGAAACTGATCTGCAGACTTGAAAGACAAGGAAATGGGGTTAACTGACTGGGACTACAGCATTTTGGGTAGTGAAAGGGCTCTGTGATGTGGATTCAGAATTTAATGAGGGGGAGAGGAAATTACATTGCAGGCTCCAAATGGTGAAAGGGGTCTATTGGGAGACTGCCCTAAAGGCTTGGATTACGGACATTTAATATCAGATATTTCTAGACTTTGAAAGATCAGTCAGAGCTAGAGCCGACACACCAGGAGTAAAGACATTGACTACTGATGCAGACCTGCTGGGAAAGCAACTGAAGAGCCAGCAATCTCTCCACTATGATACTGGCTTCCAAATCTTCCCACCCTCTTTTTTAATGTAACAAAACTCTGTTTTCTTAACCTGGAATACGAGAGCACCAAAAATTCAAAAGGGGATAATTCTTTTAAGGGGCATGTAGGGTGATGCCAAAAAGTTCTGTCCTTTGAATATTCACAGAGGCTCACTGAAAACTTGCAACAAAACCATGTCTTCAACGTTAGTGCAAAGTGCATGAAAGAACATTCAGAATCCTAGCCATGATGCAGATTCTGATTTGCTAATAGAAGGACAAACAGATCAGCTATGTGAGATCACATCACTTATCAGCAGGGGATTTAGTAAGGGTAAGGGGTGGATGGGCCTATGACTAAGGCCTCATCTACATTCAAAAGTTGTACTGGTTTAACTGATGGTATGATTTTAAACCAAATTACTTAAACCACTGGAAAGCATAGTGTAGATCGGGGTTCTCAAACTGGGGGTCGGGACCCCTCAGGGGGTTGCGAGGTTATTACATGGGGGGTCATGAGCTGTCAGCCTCCACTCGAAACCCTGCTTTGCCTCCAGCATTTATAACGGTGTTAAATATATTAAAAATTGTTTTTAATTTATAAGGGGGGGGTCGCATTCAAAGGCTTGCTATGTGAAAGGGGTCACCAGTACAGAAGTTTGAGAACCACTGGTGCAGATACTCTTATTTTGATTTAAGAAGGGCTTATTTTAGTTTAGCTTCAATCGATTCTTAAGATAAACCAAAATAACCTGATTTAAATTGAAGTAAGTGTGATCAGATAGCCTCTTCTACCAGTTTACCTAAATTGGTTTTTAAAAAAATCACACTTTTAGTCAACTGTTGCAACTTTCTCAAGTAGACAATGTGTAGGACTCCTCTCCTGGCAATTAGAATTCACAGAAGCCACTGCCTGAAAAATTATCAATAGTAAGCGAGAAAAATCAAGTCCAGGAGCTGCCCTGCTGCCCAGAGCCTGTTTGAAGGAAGGAAGCTCTCTGTAAACAAGAATTTACAAGATACAGATGAGATACACTATGATGCAAAATAACTAGGACAGACCAAGAAAGCCAACTAAAGAAAACATTCTTCTGAAAAAAAGCCATTCTCAGTACTTCAGAGCCAATGAACAACAAAAGTGAGGCTAAATAAACAGAAATCACCAATCAGAAATCACCCATATGCCTATCTTGTCCCACAGTTACTGCATGGAAGTGACCAGTGGGACCACATAAGGAGACTTTCCCCTTTTCATAAGAAATCACTAATTTAGAGACAGACAGCAAATCCTGAGATAGCTGATGTGATCAGCTCTTGGCCTTTATCACTGTTCTCAGTTTTAGTATTAAGAAATTCAGGCTTTCAGTTTGTATGGGGAAAAAAACAGCAACAAAAGACAAGTGCTCCCCCATTCACTACCTCAAGGAAAAATCATAGCCACTCATGTCCAAAAGCCCTCTTCTGCGCTCACTGGATTCAGCAAGTCTCTGCTCAGATGTATCCAAAAGCCTCAACAAGAGAAAGTTAGCTGGGAGGCAGATACCAAAGTAGAAAGGCAGTGAGAGGATGAATGCAGACACGATTCAGTCACCATAGACTGGAAGAACCAAGATAGCATGTAATTTATAAAGTTTTCCTTTCTTTCTTTGTAAAAGGTGCACCAAAATTTCCTGTTCCCTTGTCCTTCTTTCACAATTCTCTCCATTTTCATGACTTCTTGGACTGACTGGGCTTGGTCACTAGGTGTTCTGTTCTATTCAGGCTAGCAGCTGAGATCATGACGACTCCTCAAGTGCGTTGACGACTTGCTCCAGAATGTCAGGACAGTGATCTGCTATCTGCTGTAGGATGGCATTGGCAAACTCCTGCAGCTCAGCGCTGTCCTTCTCACCCTTTTCTAACTCACCATGAAGCTGCAAGAAAAAAAAAAATCACATTTTAGACCATTATTATGATTTGTATTTTGGTAGCACCTGAGGACCCCTTCATAGTTGGCATTATAAGGAAATTGCATAAATGCAGTCCTTGCCTCAGAGACCTCACAATCTGGGTTTGAGCATCAGCTTTAGAGAGGAAGCCAGAAGCAGTGTAACATTCTGGGAACTACTAGCATTGATATTTTTCTCTGGTTGCTTCTCCACAGGCTTGTTAGAGCCCCGAGGAGCCTGAGCTTCCCACAACCTGCTTTATGCTTTTCACCCTAGACTAGCATTGTGATGCTCACATCTTGTCTACAGGGAAAAAGACCAGAATAGCTATTGCAGCATAAGCTATTAGGCAATATCTCCCTGTATCCCCTTGTGAGGATACACTATTTCAGGATAAAAGTCACTTTATTCCAGATTAAGCACTGTGATTTGTGAGCGCAGTAATTATTCTGGAATAAAGTGATTTTTGTTCTGGAAAAGTGTCCACACAGGGAGCTATCATGGAACAGCTTATTCTACAACAGCTATTACCGTCAATTTTCCCATGTAGACAAGCCCTTAGGTCAATATGAGAGCCAGTTAACCCATCCTCTGTTAGCCAGAGGAGGCCCTGTTGAGGTAGGGAACCACATCTGTGGTGTTAGTTGTGAATGTTTAGAACTGTCACTGGGGGCACAGAGCAAAGAGGTAAGAGTCTGTGGGAATAGAAGAGAGTCATGCACTGACCCCAACCATAAAGTCTCTGTAATTTCTACAGTCTCCACCTTGGGAGCTGAAGCACACAGCCTTCTACTGTATTTTTGGCTCCTGCAGGCATGAGTTGTGACAGCAAGAATGGAATCAAGCAAAGAAAGTAAGTTACAAAGCCAGTTTTAATCCCTTTGCTTAAAAGATTTATAACGTGGCTATTGTAATTTACATTTTTCTTAAATTTGTCACAGTGCATGCTTCCAGCCCAGAAGTGTTTTAATTTGTTGAATATGTGTAGCAAAAATGTGTTTCTCTTTACTACATATTTCATTAAAAAACAAAACAAAACTGAGAATATCAAAGAGGCCTTGTTAAGTACCCAAATGTTAGAAAAAGCTAAAATTACAATTGCTTGCATAACCCTAACTCTGTCCCTTTGAGTGGACTTTAAATTACATGATACCACGATATTACTTCTGCAGAACACCTTCCTTATTCAGTGTACAGTGCATAGAAAAGATGGGAAAAAAACTTCTTAAAACAGAAATTAACAGGAATGCTGCACACAGTACAGCCACTGTCAACCAAAATTTTATTTTCTCTATGGCAATTAAATACTTATTTTGTTCAGAGAGTACATCTCCTGTCTTGTTCACTATGCCTTGTCCAGACTGTGCAATGAGGACCAAACTTTCTCAGTTACACCACTGTACGTTTCCAGTTCAATTACTCTGCATTCACACTATTATAATTGCAACCAGAATTTGGCTAGAAGGAATAATGGATTCTCAAACCCTTGCCTTATTCATTGCACAGTCTCCAAATTGTGCTTTTGAAGTAAGTGCTGTCATTTCATATGATGTGTTTAACAGGTTTCTATAGGTAGACTCACCAGTTAGTTGTGTGTGTAATGACATTTGTGCAAGGAGTGGAATCTTAATGAAGAAAGGAAAATGACTACCTTCACAATGCGAAATATCTAACCAGGAATTGGTAGAGTATGTTCTTATCTGTGACCTGAGTATTGTCATAAAGAAGGCAACCACTATATGATTAAGTGTAAGACATTCACATTTTTCTTTTGTTGTTAGGACTAACATTTGTGATGGGTGGATAAGGTTCTCTCAGCATTTCTGATGTTTCTCAGTACCTTGCTCTGAAGGCAAAGTTAGTGTTCTTTGGGCTGGCTGTTACTATGTCTCTATACTTTCAAAACTTAGGATTTCTAACACTGAATTTCCTGTTTCTAATACTATTAAAGAAATATTACAACAACATTTTCGTAAGGTTTATGATTATGTAGTATACTTTGGAGAGGGGCTTATGCCAAAAATCACAAATGCAAAAGCAACCTGATCATGACTCTCAAAATGACATGAGCTGGGTAAGTGGGGTGGAGGAGACAGAGGGGAATGCTCTGGACTCTGTAACTGCTCTCAAAGGAGAAAGGAACGAGAAAGGAAATTAAGAAGGAACTCAGCATGGCTTAGAAACATGTTGGATATGTGATTAACTTGGCCTCAGTAGCTGGATGATAGCCTGGCAGCTCTAATGGAATGGAAAAGGCTAGGAAACGTCCAGTACTCAAGCAGGGATGGAAGAACCAGCACAGTCACCTAGAAGCAGTGCTAAATTGCACGGCAAGAGACTAGGCTTCAGGAGCTGCTTTATGTCTTAAGTTGCTCAAGTTAGTGAAACTCTAGCAACTCAACTACACTCCAAAGACACTACAGTAAAGCACCTACTACTGGCAAATTCACAGAATAGCATTGATACTGACTTTGGTGGCATGGCTTCACTCCCCTGCCCACTCCCCCATATGCCAAAGTAAAGTCTTCATGGTGACAAGTAATCAGAAGTGTTTATGTTGCATGGAGGTGGGGGAGAGGGAGGGCAAGAGAAATTTAAAGAGATCAAAAGGGAAAATGACATATATAATTCTGCTTCTTTGAAGAAACAACCTCCTTGAGGATTCCCATTCGTGGATTTTGGCTCTTTAGTGCAAGACCAGCAGAACTCCCCAAGCTAAGGTCTTTTTGAAAACAGTGTTATCAAGGGAATGCATGAGCCAGGACCCCTACTGGTTGTCTTGCACCACCACATGGAGTATAAATGCTGCCCTCTGGCCATTTCAGTCAGATGCTCCAGCTGAGCGTGGGGTGAAGGTTCCAGGAAGAATTAAACAGTTCAAGGTGATCAACAGAAAATAAAAAACACCTCAAAAGAGGTAACCGCCAATCTGTGAGGGGAGGTGGACGGACAAGTGAGAATTCTGCACGATGATATCTTCAGAGAAGCAGAATTAAAAATAAAATCATTTCCTCTTTGCTAAACATGCTATTTGTGTCAGGAGTCTCATTCCTGGAGAGTAATCTCTTCAAAGAAAGATAAAAGTAGAGCTCCAGTGAGCAACAATAATTAAGGTCAATGCCAACAGTGTGAACAGGGAGGGTTTATCTAAATGTATACACAAATTCATATGTGTTACTAAGATTCCTTGCAAACTCAACAAAAACAATGTACAACAATGTACAGCACACAGCCAAAAGAAAGAAAATCCAACTGAAAATACGGGACTTCGTGAAGTAATGCAAATCATTCTGTGGGTTGGAGATGTTTGGCCTTCTCTACCTTGGAAACTAGTTTTGGAGCATGAAGAGTCTACAACAAGATTCCTCCCCCACAACGCTGAATACATGCAATAATGCTTTGTAAATAAGCATGGGCAGAGAAGTCTGTATAGCTATTTTGCAGATGTCTGTGATGGAAACATTTCTGAAAATGTTGTGGTGGCACAACCTTGCCTTGAATTGAGTGAGCACTGAAAAAGCTAGTTTCAGGGCAGTCAGATTTAACAATGTGAAATGTAATCAGACATCCACTTAGACACTGTCCTCTTAGTAATATGACTGTCCAATGAATTGGTGTCAAAAGAAGCAAAGTTGAGTGGACTGTCTATGGGTTTTAGTCTGTGCCAAACAGAACCCCAAGGACCTTCTATCATCAAGCGTATAGTGAAAGATGCCAATCTTCGTGAGGCCCGAGCGTAGAAAAGTGTTGGTAAACCAATAGGCTCATTAAGGTGGAACTTCATCATCACCTTGGAGAAGAATATCAGATGAGTCTATAGCACCACTTCATCCTTTGAAAAATCTGATATAAGGTGTGGCAAGGCACTTACTCTATCTTGCTGGACTTAGCGCTTCCCCCTCTGGCAGAGGCGGGGCCTGGGGTAAATCAACCACACTCTGAACAGTGTCTGTCTTCCCTTATCAGTATTTTCAAGGTAGGCCTCACAGCAGGCCCAAGGAGTGCTCCTCTAGCAAACAAAAAGAAACCATTTTACAAACACAAAACAAAGGAGGATACCTTTCCCTGCTCCCTTGCTGGGGTGGTGGTGTCCTATTGCTGGCCCCGGGGTGTCAGTCCTTCCCTAAACAGGCACTCAGCTTTGGTTGTTCCCCCCTTTAGGAAGGAGAGCAGCCTCTCTCCTTGGAGCAGCTTGTCTCTTTCTCCACCTCTCTCACCAGAGGAGGGGTTTTTAAAGGCCTCAGGAAGCCCTTAATTGGATTCAGGTGTTCCTAATTGACCTAGGGTAACCCCTTATCAGTTTATAGGAAAAAGGGCCCTTATCATTCTAGAGCTAATATACCTGCCTTCCACCACTCTCTTGCTGTTGTCCCACCTGACTTTGTCACAAAGGCAAATCACTCACCAGAGCCTGAAGTTTTCTTACTCTGTGAGCTGACACCACTGTCAACAGGAAAATTACTTCTATGTAAGACACTCTAACCCAGAGGAAGAGAGTTCAAAAGGAGCTTTCATCCCCTATGTAAGGACCATACTGATATCCCACAACAGAAGAAGTTTTATAATGGAAGGTGGGCTTTAAAAGCCCCACATGAACCTGCTAATAATGGGATATAAAGACAGTGGTCTACCTTAGGCTATGATTAGATCAGAATAGCTATCAAATGTATCTGGATTGAGTTAGTCTTTAAGATGGATGCAGACAGATGAATAAGGTACTCCAGCAGTTTCTGAGTTGTTCAAGTAAAGGGGTCTGACTTGAGTCTGATTTTATCACACTGCAGGCAGGAACCAAGGTACCAGGGAGAGAGCTTCCAAGATGGAATGGAACAAGATTCTCTTGTTCTGAAGGTGATGATCTGGTGTTCCCTCCCCGGTGTTATATGGACTGGTGACCTGCTAGGTCACTCCAATCCTTGACTCTGGGAGCCAGCCTTACCCTGCTCTGCTGTGAGAACCCCCACTCCTGGGCTGTTCACACACAGCCTCTGGCATGTAGGCTGCTTGGATTGTGCAATTGAATGACACTAGCCAATATCTCCAGTTCCAGACACAACCCTAGGAACCTCCATCTTATAGCATCCAGTTATGCCTGCTGGATGCTGCAAGCTTACAGGAGTTCATCAATTTAACAAAGAAATTGATATGTACCAGGCTTGTTATCCCAAGGGGAGTCTCTGACGTGCTTCAAACCAAACGCATTGCTTCAGGTAGAATTAACAAACAAATTTATTAACTACAAAGATAGATTTTAAGTAATATTAAGTGATAGGCAAAAAATCAGAGTGGTTACTAAAATAAAATATAAGCACGCAGTTTAAACTCTCAACCCTATTAGACTGGGCAACATCTAGATTAAGCAGTTTTTCTCATCCCACTGGATATTGCAGTCCTTAATATACAGGTTTGTTCCTTAAACCTGGGCCAATCTCCTCTGTTGGAGTCTTATCTTCTCAGTATCTTGCTTGCAGCAAAGGTGGAGACAGGAGAAGGGCCCAGTATGTGTCCAGTTTCTCTGTTTTATACCCTCAGTCCATTTTCTTGGGGAGCACAAGTCCATGCATGTCAGGAGGGGCACTGCTAAGTCTCTCCAAGCAAGGTTGAGCAATTCCCCTGGTGTGGCCTCATGCAGGTGAGTCACTGCATTGTAGCTCCCTTGCTGGACAATGGCTGTTGATGGGCTGTTTGACACCCCACCCGGGCGTTGGTTACTTTCCTTGCTGTTGCCTCCAGGGAGCTAATATCTGGCTGATTCCCCAATTTACAGCATGTTTTAGTGACCACCATACAACAAAATTCTCATAACTTTATATACATTAATTATACACATATATGGACAGAGAAATGACTTTCAGCAGATCATAACCTTTCCTGATACCTTACAAAGCATGCTTTATATGTAAGATCACGATTATATGAAAATGAGGAATATGGGGGTTCCCCCAAGGTATAGAATGTCACACTGAGCCCTGATTCTAATCTTGACAGGATTGGCTTTGGCCATTTACAACAGATCTGAAAACCATGCCTGGATGGGCCAGCATACGGTTGTTAGGATAACTGAACTGCTCTTTCCCGAGATTTGCCAGGACTTTGCTACCAATGGGACTAACACAAAGGTGTACAGAAGCCACCTTCCAGAGTCAGTGGACAAGGTCATCTCTTGCTAGTGAAATCTTTTCTTTGAATCACAGAAGTGTAGGACTGGAAGGGACCTCAATAGGTCATCTAGTCTAGTCCCCTGCACTCAAAGCAGGACTAAATAATAGCTAGGCCATTCCTGACAGGTGCTTATCTAATCTGTTCTTAAAAACTTCCAATGACAGAGATTCCACAGCCTCCCTAAGCAATTTGTTCCAGTGCTTAACTACCCTGAGAGTTAGGAAGTTTTTTTCTAATGTCAAACCTAAACCTCCTTTGCTGCAATTTTAGCCCATTGCTTCTTGTCCTATCATCAGAGGTTAAGGAGAACAATTTTTCACCCTCCTCCTTGTAACAACCTTTTATGTACTTGAAAACTATCATCATGTGCCCCATCAACCTTCTCTTCTACAGACTAAACAAACCCAAATCTTTCATGCAGCCAGAAGTAAAAAATTGGCACCTTCTTCTTCAGATGAGTCATGAAGAGATCTACTGCTGGTGTTCCCTACTTGGGAAAGATCTAATCTGCCAGCATCTCTGATCCAGACACCACTCATGAGGATCTACCACAAATTGACAGTCTGTCTGCTGTTTTGTTTTCCTTCCAGGCCAGGCACATGGAGAACAGGGAACAGACTGTGGGACACAGCTCACTCCAACTCCTGGAGGGCCTCCTATCATAGTAGGTGCAAACAGGTATCTCCATGTGTGCCTATATAGACTGTGATGGATCTGATTGTCCTTTTAAACTATGACCTCATGGGACTCTACCATTTCTCAAAGTCCAGGACTCCCATCATCTCCAAGATATTTATATTCACATGCTGTTCCTGGGGAACCCAATTTTTCTGGTTCCTCCATATGGGCTCTCTATCCTAGGTAGGATGCATCTGTAGACACTACAATTTAAATGTTCAGAAGCCCATTCCTAATTGCAGATTTCACCTAAATTATCACAGTTTCAGAAAGATCCAAAGCCAGATGGGATGCATGAGTCCTTGTGGGCTTTTCCTGGGATCACGGGGTGAACTGAGGTCGCCTAATATGGAGGCATGCAATAGGAACTTACATAAAACCCAACATACATAGCATGGTCCAAGCTGTCATCAGCTGGTTCTTTCTTATGCTTTTTAACCAGACTGGGGATGTCTTAGGTCCTGTATTTGGGCAGGAAGGCTTTGAGTTGAGCCATATCTAGAAGGGTTCCTATGTACAAATAATTGTCGGCTAGAGACAAGCTGGGACTTTGAATAGCTTATGAACATCAGTGATCCAAGCATCCAGTAGTGACCTGGATTGATTTTATAATACCCTTTGAGTTATGTCCTTGAATAGCCAATCATCCATATAGGGGCACGTGTGCATTCCCAGCCTGTCCACATAGGCCACAACTGCTGCCAAGCATTTCCTAGCAGCACATTGTTCAAAAGGCAAGGCACAAATCTGATACTTTGCATGAGATATATCCTTATTTAAATGTGAGTGTGAAAGTAGTAGGGCTGTCGATTAATAGCAGTTAACTCACGTGATTAACTAAAAAAAAATTAATCGTGATTAATCGCACTGTTAAACACTAGAATACCAATTGAAATTTATTAAATACTTTGGATGTTTTTCTACATTTTCATATACATATTGTATTCTGTGTTGTAATTGAAATCTGGGTGTGTATTATTTTTGATTACAACTATTTACACTGTAAGAATGATAAACAAAAGAAATATTTTTCAATTCACCTCATACAAGTACTGTAATGCAATCTTTGTCGTGAAAGTGCAACTTACAACTGTAGATTTTTTTTTGTTACATAACTGCACTCAAAAACAAAACAATGTAAAACTTTAGAGCCGACAAGTCCACTCAGTCCTACTTCTTGTTCAGCCAGTCGCTAAGACAAACAAGTTTGTTTACATTTAAAGGAGATAATGCTACCCTCTTCTTACTTACAATGTCACCAGAAAGTGAGAACAGGCATTTGCATGGCACTTTTGTAGCCGGCATTGCAAGGTATTTACGTGCCAGATATGCTAAACATTCGTATGCCCCTTCATGCTTCGGCCACCATTCCAGAGGACATGCTTCCATTCTGATGACATGTGTTAAAAAAATAATGCATTAATTAAATTTGAGACTGAACTTCTTGGGGGAGAATTGTATGTCCCCTGCTCTGTTTTACCCACATTCTGCCATATATTTCATGTTACAACAGTCTCAGATGATGACCCAGCACATGTTCATTTTAAGAACAATTTCACTGCAGATTTCACAAAACGCAAAGAAGGTACCAATGTGAGATTTCTAAGGATAGCTACAGCACTCGACCCAAGGTTTAAGCATCTGAAGTGCCTTCCACAATTTGAGAAGGATGAGGTGTGAAGCATGCTTTCGGAAGTCTTAAAAGTGTAACACTCCGATGCGGAAACTACAGAACACGAACCACCAAAAGAGAAAATCAATCTTCTCCTGGTGGCATCTGACTCAGATAATGAAAGTGAACATGTGTCGGTCTGCTCTGCTTTGGATTGTTATCGAGCAGAACCTGTCATCAGCATGGACGCATGTCCTCTGGAATGGTGGTTGAAGTAGAAAGGGACATATGAATACTTAGTGCATCTGGCACATAAATATCTTGTGACGCTGGCTACAACAGTGCCATGAGAACGCCTGTTCTCACTTTCAGGTAACATTGTAAACAAGAAGTGGGCAGCATTATCTCCAGCAAATGTAAACAAACTTGTTTGTCTGAGAAATTGGCTGAACAAGAAGTAGGTCTGAGTGACTTGCAGGCTCTAAAATTTTACATTGTTTTATTTTTGAATGCAGTTTTTTTGTACATAATTCTACATTTGTAAAATCAACTTTAACGATAAAGAGATTGCACTACAGTACTTGTATTAGGTGAATTGAAAAAATACCATTTGTTTTTTTTACAGTGCAAATACTTGTCATCAGAAATAAATTTAAAGTGAGCACTGTACACTTTGTATCTTCTGTGTTGTAACTGAAATCAATATATTTGAAAATATAGAAAATATCCAAAAATATTTAAATAAATGATATTCTATTATTATTTAACAGTGCAATTAATGAGACTGGGGCAGTTGTGTGAGGCATCTGCTCCACTTTCTTTCAAAAAAGAGACTAAAGGCACGACAATTTTACTGGTGGAAGGAGGAAATTCCTCATCCACATACCTTTTGACTGAGGTCATGTAGACTCCTGGAGCAGTTTTCATTCAAAATCAGCTATATCCGACAGTGTTTGTAAGAACTGGGGAAAGGTCAGATACTCTTCTGTGCAGTCACTGTCTTGATGCTCCTCCATAGGACGACAGTAAAGAATTTGGCATCAGAAGGATCCTCCTTGTTATTTGAGTCCAAATAGCAATCCTTACCATCCTTTATCCTCAACCTGCCCACACTCAAGCAGCTGGAATGGTCTAGCCAATGTGAGGCTCTGGGAGGCAACAATACCAGTTGTGCTCAAACCTTTACCACAAGAGGCACTGGCATTAGGGTAAGAGTTTCCTGCACTGGCCTCACATATCTTAGGGTGCAAGAGTCAGTCTTTGTGTAAAAAGAGCTCCCACTGTGCCAAAAGTTCCTATAACCACTGATGCAGGGCCAGACAAATGACTCAAATCTGACGTTGTGTGCTACCTTGCAGAGAATCAGAAGGGATTGAGTCACATCAAATATATACTAGAATTGCCATCTCCCTCTCTGGTTTACGCATCTAAAAGCAGGAAGGAGAAAATCTAGAGGCCCAATACAGAGCCTTCTGGAGTTGGGGGCTTTGGCAGAGGTACACCAGAGAGCTGCTTGCCATTCCTTCGTGCCTCCTACCTTGATCATATGCATGGAGGCTTCAATGAACCAGAGTCCACTACCACCAGCGTCAAGTGCAAAGGCCCCAGATATGTCGAGGAGCCATTGCTTAGTGAAGTCTTGAGTCTTGCTGGTGTCATACTTTGATAGTGAAACTATCCTGCTCAGCTTATCTGGGGCAAAAGGCAGGTGTGAGTTGATTTGGGTGCAGTGGCACAGAGTCCTGGCACTCAGTGGTCTTCGGCAACCCAGGATTTAGCTTTGGAGGTTTAGCCTTTGACGCATTCCTTGCTGGTCTTGTGGCAGATATAATGAAGTCTTCCCGAGGTGCCTCAAGGAATGTTGGAGATGCTTCCCACCTAGCACTTGGGAGACATCTGCAAATGTATCTGATACCTTTATAGATCTTAACAGATTCCACAATAAACAATCAATATTCTTTCACCCTGCCTCACAAAACAAAGTTTGAAGCTGCTGAGTGGTCATCTTTTTTCCTTGAATTCTACACCTTGTTGCAAATGGTTGACACTACCGTGGTGGGTCCCGCACTTTTTCTTGGTGTGGTCAGGGTGCCACCCCTTGCCCCTATTCTTGGGTGTTATGGGCTCCACTAGTGCCCCGGTGGGGGAGAGAGGGTAGTGGGGAAGGGACCCAGGTCCGCTCACCTACTCTGGGTCCCTGCTCCTTCAGCTTTATGAGCTGCTTACCCTCTCTCCCCTTGGGTAGGGTTTCCCTCAGTCCTCTGTGCCGGGGGGAGTCCCTCTGCTCTGCTTGAGCAGGGTTTCCTTTCCCCTGGTCCTCTGGCTAACAGTAATACTCCTCCAAATGCTAATCAGCTCTCCTTCCCTTTCTCTGTCTGACTGAAGCAGGGTTTTTTTAATTAAGTCTTGGGCAGGGCCTTAAGTGGCTCCAGGTTCTCCAATTACCCTGTAGAAAGAACGAGGAGTACTTGTGGCGCCTTAGAGACTAACACATTTATTTGAGCATAAACTTTCGTGGGCTAAAGCCCACTTCATCAGATGCATGCAGTCTCTAAGGTGCCACAAGTACTCCTCATTCTTTCTGCTGATACAGACTAACACGGCTACCACTCTGAAACCAATTACCCTGTAGTAACCTTTCCCTAGTCCACAGGGAATAAGGCCTTGATCATCCTAGGGCTTATATACCTCCCATCTACCACTTTCCTGCTGCTCTCTGGCCCTGCTATATCACAACCTGAATAAAAGAAAAAGGCCCAGGTGTATCAGCTCCAGACCAACCGACACAACAAGCACCAAAACTTAACTGTAAGGTAAGGTGCTGAGGCATGCAATGAACTTTGGTGTTAGAGTACCTAAACTGTGGTTTCAGTGTACTGAGAACAATGCTGTAGCAGGATGAACTTGCTTACCAAAAGAAAAAACATGAACACAAAAACGCTGAAAAAAGTACTGTGCACTTGAGTGCCTGAGTGCTGCAGTACGAGAGAAATAGGCACTGAAGCACTAACCAAAAAGATGCAGAACTATTACAGAATTCTGTTAAAGCACCCAAGATGGAAGCCTAAAAAATTCACCAGCTATACTGGACCTTACTGAAAGACAAGGTTACAACAAGAAAAAGGATCCCTGATGAGGCATCCTTGAGTGAAGAGCATTAGTGATGGCTAATGAAGCCCAGGTTCCTACAAGGAGCTCCTTTGTCAACTGCAAATAAGAAGGAACTGAAACTTTTGGAGGACAAGATTAATACTTGGCAAGGTGGGGCATGTGATGATTGAGAAGGAGCTCAGGTTGCACTCTACTTAGCTACAGCTGCCCACAAGTGTAAAAAAAAAAAACCAAAAACCCTTACAAGGTAGGGAAATTCAATCAATCAGTCTCATGCTATGAAGCTAAGACGACAGGAGTGAGAATCCTGTACATAAGACACCTTCAGGAACTGGAGTTTTCACAGAATGATATTGGGATCCTACACCCTATCCAGACTAGCACGTGATTTATCTGGGGTGCAGATAAAACCTGCAATCACATCCTCAGGGCAATACCTGTAAATTGGCAACTTAGTTGACATATTCTGCAGAGGCCCCAAGGAGTGAATGCGAATAATATCACTAGTGTCCAACACTTGAGAACTGCTAAGCACCATAATACATACTATCTGGAGGCAAAGGACGTTTTATAAAGAGACAGTAACAGAAGGAATGAAAGCTGAATTCTCCTCTCATCCCTAGCAGTGTTTCCTCCAGGTCAGGGTTATGTAGCCCTCTGGAGGACTATGTAGGAAAGCCAACACCTGTCATTGCCTCTGGCACACCAGATCTGTGACAAAGAGCTGATTTCGGTCTACAGTGTTTTCAATCCAGCAGTTTACACCAGCTCTACATTCACTTAGGAAAAGAAGAAATCCAATTCCTGATGTGAGAAAATTAACAATTTCTCTGCTATTTCAAAGAAAAATCATCATATTCTGAGTAGAATTATCAAGAATTCAAGAGAACCTATTAACCTAGGAGAAAAGAGGCATAAACCTTGTATGGTTCCATTCAAGCTGTCCACGAGCAAGGTCGCAAAGGGCGGGGACGGGACAGGACAGTGAAATATTTAAAAATACATGCCAGTGTAAGGCTGGTGACTGCTGAATGGACGACAGTTCAAACATGAAGGTTAGAAAAGTACTGGATACGAGATTATCACCACAGATTTCTTCAGAAGCTGAAGACAAGAATGTTACGTGTTTTCTACATGATTTCAGCATCACAGGATTATTTTAATAAGTGATTGGTTACCTTTCCCATAGTCAGCACTTCTATATCATTCCTTTTAGTGACACCTCCTGGGAACAGCTGGGACCAGAGTAGCTGAGCTCTCATTCAGCCAGACTCCTTAATAAGCAAGGAATGTCCAGTCCTCCATGCTATAACCAGATAAATCTAGAGGTTTAGCAATCTCAAACTTTGGGGAAACATTCTCTGAAATGTCTGTTATACCTTGATCAAATTTTACCCCTGGGCTCCCAGCTCCTGTGAATTGAATGCAGAAGGAAATAGTGCTATCCTTGCCCAGCCTTACCTTTTCCTGTGGTGATAAAGAAGCACAAGAACATGTAAATGTTCACTCTTTTTTGTTTTCTTCCTCAGCCTGGGACATGATGAGAATTACACACTTACCTTATGGAATTGACCAAGGACAGGCTAGTGTAAAAGGCCATGTGTGGGTGTAGGTGATGACAGGTAAAAAATAGATATCACAGGAAGAGAATGAATAACAAGGACCTCAGCGAGCAGCTTCACAATGATTTATATTTCATCTCCACATGAAGGAAGGGGAAGTCTCTGTCTGGGTTGGGGTAGAGAAGCAGTGTCCTCAGATAATACATAACAGATTCAAACTCTCTCCCCTTCTACTCCCCACCTGGTTTCAGAACTACTTCTAGGAATGCTTCCCATTTATTCCATTACTGAATAACAAACAAGTCACCAAGAGGTTAGTTTGCACTGTGCCTGTCTCCACCTCTCCTTGAAAGTTGGCAGGCACTTAAGCGAGAGGATACCTTTGCAACATCTTCCAAGGTATTTCTCAACTATATGGGTGTTGGGTGGGTGTGGTGCTGACATGTGGATAAGTTGGTGACCCTTTCCCAGCCCCTCCTGCAATAAGACACCTTTTGTTGTAGAATATTAAAGTTTGTTTTTTATGGGGGAATTTTCCCTTTAGACTCTCAGTAAATACGATGTTACTTCCCTCCCATTACTAATCCTATATAAACACTGAAGGCAGAAAAACAAACGAGAGCTGTATTCAAAACAGGAGAGCAGGAGCTGTGGACAAGTAAAATAGAGCGTAGGCAAGTAATTACAGCAAAAAGGAAAAAGAAAAAAACCAAAGGATATTCTAAAGCAGTGGTTCTCAGCCTTTCTAGATTACTGTACCCCTTTCAGGAGTCTGATTTGTCTTGAATACCCCAAGTTTCACCTCTCTTAAAAACTACTTGCTTAAAAATAAAAAAGTGTCACAGCACACTATTACTGAAATATTGCTTATGTTCTCATTTTGTCTGTAAGAAATTTTAGTTTGTACTGACTTCACTAGTGTTTTTTATGTAACCTGCTGTAAAACTAGGCAAATATTTAGACAAGTTGATGTACCCCCTGGAAGACATCTGCGTACTCCAGGGGTACACGTACCCCTGGTTGAGAACCACTTTTCTAAAGGGATTGAGAGAGACAGACACAATATTGGCATCTGGATCTGGACTGTCCTCCCGAGTTTGGGTGTATTTGGATCAGGCCATATAGTATTTGTTGTTGAAGATGTGTTTAGGATCACAGACATGAGAGATGAAAAGATCTATCTGATTGATCCATTTGGGCAATTTGCCCCCAACAGAGGACATATTAGATGTAAATCAAACCACACCATATCTTATCCAAAAAGTCAAAAGGCACACTTCAACTTGTACATCTCTTCAAAACCAATTGGTATGTGTATATACACAATAGAATCTATGATATAATCACAGAAAATCCTTTATTTCACAAATGGTATATGTATACATTTGAAAAAATTATATAAATGGAATTTATACTGCACTTGTGTGTATCACTAAGCTCTGACCATACCAGCGACAGCATTGTTTTCTTAGCAATTAATGTATTTCAGAGGAGAATAAAGTGAAGAAAAAAAAAGGTTAGCAATAAATAATAAATTGAGTGTTCCTAAATCATATATATGTTAATTTCCCACTTGACTGGGAAACTTGCTTAACGTACTTATGGATTCGGTATACAAGTAACAAGACTACCCCCAAACTGCAGCAGCAAACATTTCAGAGCCAGAAAATCAAATCTTGTAGTGACCTAAATGGTGATGTAAGTTACACACAGAGTGTAAATGCTATTGTCATGTGTGTAGACTTGGCATTCACTGGATTTGCAAAATGAGCAATTATTATTTATTAGTTGAATTACAGAGGTACTACCAGGACAGGGACCCATTGTGCTGAGTACTGTACAAGCATAAAAGATAATCCTACCCCAATGACCTTACATATCAAGAGAGTTGGAAGGATGGGAATAAAGCAGCTGCACCCTCTCCTAGTTTTATCTATGCTAGAATCAATTTATCACTAATATTTACAACTATCTTCTACTAGTATTTAAGAAATAGGAAGTAGATCATCACAGGTTCTCTCCACCTGCCCAAGCCCAAAGCCTTAATTAAATTTGCAGGTACGGCTAAATATAGCTAATTACATTAGATAACCTCTATATTAATTCTTCTTCCTTGAATTTTGAAAATACTGGTTATACTCTGCAAATAAGTATAATAATAATTAGAGCAATTATTATTACTAATAATTTTTTTACAGAGTCCACAAGTTGGCCAGGACTTCAAATACAGTACTCTTCCCTAAAGAAGAATGCAAATGACTTAACAGGGGGTAGGCGGAAGGAAGATAACAAGGTAATAGGAAAGAGGGCAGAGAAGCATGACAGGGTAGACTAGATAAAGTAATGTGGTAGCTCAGTAAGGGCGAGTGCAAAGTAGAGTAGAATAAAGATTTTTTTAAAGAAACAAAATAATTAAAAGTCTTTGTTCATTAATTTATTGTAGAAGAAGAAGTCAGTCTTAAGGGAAGATCTGAATGAGGAAAGGGTAGTTTATATAGGAACTATATATAAATTATGTTTATTCTTGCTTTCTCTATTTTTCACATGACGTATGTTAAGATATATTTGTTTTATATGTTCAAAATTTATTAAGGATATATGTTGTCAAGGTTCCTTCCCCACTCTGAACTCTAGGGTACAGATGTGGGGACCTGCATGAAAACCTCCTAAGCTTACTTTTACCAGCTTAGGTTAAAACTTCCCCAAGGTACAAACTATTTTACCTTTTGCCCTTGTACTTTATCGCTGCCACCACCAAACGTCTAACAGATATATAACTGGGAAAGAGCCAGTTTGGAAACGTCTTTCCCCACAAAATCCTCCCAAACTCTACACCCCCTTTCCTGGGGAGGGTTTGATAAAAATCCTCACCAATTTGCACAGGTGAACATAGAGCCAAACCCTTGGATCTTAAGAACAATGAAAAAACAATCAGATTCTTAAAAGAAGAATTTTAATAGAAGAAAAAGTAAAAGGATCACCTCTGTAAAATCAGGATGGTAAATACCTTACAGGGTAATTAGATTCAAAACATAGAGAATCCCTCTAGGCAAAACCTTAAGTTACAAAAAGACACAAAAACAGGAATCTACATTCCATTCAGCACAGCTTATTTTCTCAGCCATTTAAAGAAAACAGAATCTAACGCATATCTAGCTAGATTACTTACTAGATTACTAAATTCTAAAACTCCACTCCTTTCTGTTCCCGGCAAAAGCATCACACAGACAGAGAGAGAGAGGCTTTGTTTCTCCCTCCCCCAAGCTTTTGAACGTATCTGGTCTCCTCATTGGTCATTTTGGTCAGGTGCCAGCGAGGTTATCCTAGCTTCTTAACCCTTTACAGATGAAAGGGTTTTTCCTCTGGCCAGGAGGGATTTTAAAGGTGTTTACCCTTCCCTTTGTATTTATGACATATGCAGTGTTGGGATGTTAGCTTAAATTAATGTATAAAGTGCTTTGGTATCCTATGGCAAGAAAGGCATTATAAATAGTAAGTGCAGAGTATATTTTGGTTAAAAAACTGGAATTCACTTACAGTAACTGAATTCTGTTATACTGAAACTTTGCTGCTGGAAAAATTATGTTAAAGACACAAATTGTGCCGCTAGGAATGCAACAATTCCTATCTATCTGATATTGCAGGTGGTAAGTGGTGCGACCAAGAAGAAATATCACCTCCTTTTCCTCCTCTTCTGTGGGTGAGCAAGAGAGGGATAAAGAGGACTCCTTGGCTGCTCTGGGTCTTACTGAAGCTATTCACAATGGAAAGGGAAGGGGACCAGGCCTTGCTACAATGATTCCCAAGGCAAACAAAGATGTGTTTTCCTAAGACTTCTCTTCCTTGTATACAGCCATCAGTGCCCTATGCAATCATAGGGGGCAAAGAGATTATATTCCACAACTCCCAAGTGCAGAAATAAAGGGATTATTTTTACCAGGTAGGTAAAAATAATCTTCTCCCACTTATAACATCACCTTGCTTTTTATGAGCACCTTCATTTTAGAATCTCAGGTTTTGAGTAAAACAAAACCAAACATATCCTCTTCACTATACTGGGGTGCCACTGTTTATTAGTTGGATTTGAGGCTTTTAGATAAAATTTATGACAGTAATTCAATTACCCCATGAATGCTCGGTTATGATAGAATAGTATATCTGATGCTAGAAAAATAATAATGCCAGAATATTACATCCAATGAAAAATGCTAGGTTAATATAATTATTCAAACTGGAATTTCTATTTCTACAGGTCAGGACCTAATGCCTCAAGCACTTTCCGCTTTGAAGCATGTGGTATATTGACAGACACTATTCCACTATCTATTTATATAACAGATTCCACGGGTCACTGTGTATGTGCTGGCTGTATGGGAACTTTATAGCTACTTCTGTTCTAGTCTCTCCTCTCAGGAGAAGCCCCAGGAAGTTGTGTAGGAGTGTTAGCCTCAAAAGAAGCTCACAGCATTCTTGTCCCAGCCTCACCCAGTAAGGTACTAGGAGCACTAGCTATGATGAGGCACAGAGCTTCTACCCACAGCTACGACCAACCCAGGACTAGCCTCGACCAACAGAAGTTGCTGCACTGAAATCACAGCAAGAAAAGTAATAATATATAAAAGAATTCTAAACAATTTATATTAAAAAAATCTGATTGGTAAGAGAGTGGCTTCATTTTCCCTTGTTCTTTAACATTACTGGTTTTCAGTTTAACGTGCTCACCTAATCACGTTAGTGTTATTAACATTCAAGACGATTAATTTTTTTCACACTGGGACTGGGGGAGCATTATCTCCTAAAGAGAATATTAGAGGGGACAGGCCTGAATTTAATGTACCAGATTTGAAGTAATTTACAAAACTCATTAAAATTCCAAGATGTGAATGATTGCTCTCTTGGGGTCTTCTCTGAACCTGGAAAACTAACCCTCTTTCTCCCATGGGAATACTTTAAATACAAAGGGAAAATGCAGTTAGGCAGATAAAAGTACTAAGACTTAAATAAATAAAGTGCTTCATAATTTGAAAAATATTCTTTGTTTGTATTTTGACCCACAGATCCTGAAACAAAATCCAGTTGAGCAAGGGGAGGGTAGAATGGGCTGTGGCATTTTCCTCCAAGCTGGAAAGTTACCTGTGCATGGGTTAACAGCTTTTAAGGGAAAAAGGTGGAAGGATCAGATATTTATGTTTATGCAGCCATACAGGGCGAGAGTACAGTGTGATGTATTTCTAATACATATGTCTACAAAGGCAGAGGACCTACCCCCACATCTAGGTTGTGTTATAGACACATTTACCTTCAGAGGCCTGTTCTTTCTGAATTGCTAGGGTTTGTTGGTATTTTAAAGTTAATTTGGATTAAGGTTTACGTGAGTTTAAAGTACAATAGCTATTCCTGAATAACAAGAGTGCTTTGTTCCTGTTTAGCTTAATCCATTTTCAAAGCGGAACAGGAACAAGGCATACTTAGTTCAGAATAAGTGTGTCCACATAGAGAGTTATTCAGGAATAGCTATTCTGGAATAACTCCATGTGTAGACAAGGTCTTCCGTTAGTCTCCTATAATTTAGCTGCTGAGCTGCTGCTTCAATTTTTTGGACTATAATTCAGCCCTTGAGCCAAAATTTCAAGGAAACAAGTTCAAACATCACAAAAGAAGAAAACCAGAGCAAAAATGTTCTGGCTAGAAATCAGGATAGAGCTCACTGCCCCACAAAACGCCCTTTCAACAGAATACATCTTCCACTGGTGTGTGTATGTACTGGACACACATCTGTGAGTGTATATATATGGAACTCTTTAATGACCTGAAAATCAAAAACCAACCCTACAAAAAGTGGAAACCTGGACAACTTGCTAATGATGAATACCAAGGAATAGCACAAGTATGTAGGGACAAAATCAGAAAGGGTAAGGCACAAAGTGAGTTACACCTAGCAAGGGAAATAAAAGGCAATAAGAACGGGTTCTATAACTACATTAGCAGAAAGAGAAACATTTAGTATTTAGTATTATTTAGTAGGGAGGGAGCTAATAACGGATGACATTAAGAAGGCTGAGGTGTTTGAGGTCTATTTTAATAAAAAAGTTAAGTGTGACCATATATTCAACAAGGGGGAAGGAATGCAAGCCAAAATAGGGAAAGAACAGGTAAAAGATTATATAAATTAGATGTATTCAAGTCGGCAGGCCCTAATGAAATTCACCCTAGGGTACTTAAGGAAGTAGCTAAAGCAACATCGGAACCATTAGCAATTATCTTTGAGAACTTATGGAGGATGAGTGAGGTCCCAGAGAAGTGAAGAAGGGCAAACAGCTTATCTTTAAAAAGCATAATAAAGAGAACCTGGGGAATTACAGACCAGTCAGCCTGACTTTGATACCTGGAAATATACTGGAACAAATTATTAAACAATCCATTTGTAAGCACCTAGAGGATCATAGGTTGATAAGTAATAGCCAGCATGGATTTGTCAAGAACAAATTATGCCACAGCAAACTAATTTCCTTCTTTGACAGAGTTACTAGCTTAGGGGATAGGAAAAAAACTGTAGATAAAATATATCTTGATTTTAGTAAGGCTTTTGACACTGTGCTACATGACATTCTCATAAGCAAACTAGGGAAATGAGGTCTAGATGACACTACTATAAGCTAGGTGTGACCACAGGATCCCCATGTAAGACCCCAAGCCTCAGAGCTGCCAGGCAGCTGACATCTCCAGGAGCTGCAACAAGCTTGTACTCCACAGCCCAACTGTGGACAAAGATCATGGGAAGTCCCACCTCAAGGGGTCTGAGAGACAGTAGCCCCATGGCTCCTGATTGGCTCTCCGCCCTATATAAACCTAAGGGAAGTTCCAGGAAGCGTCCAGGCAACAGTATGGATATCCTATAGCTGTCATGACCATTCCTGACTCTGACCTTCACTTGATCTGGACTTTGCCTTCTGACTTAGACCCTGAAACCTGACTCAGACTCTCAGTATCGACCCTGGCCTGGAACCTGACTACGCACTCCACTGCCTCAGGTTTGCTGGTGCTCTGACCCTTAGTCTTGACTGCCTGTGCTGGGATCCTGATAGATTGTCTAGACCACTCTAGGCCATGCTGAAGGCTTACCCGAGGGCAGTATGGAGGCAGTGGGCCATTCACTGGCCAGCATGCTCCAGAGGGTATTGGACGACTCCCAGGAGGAGCTCCCCATGTCTTGAACCAAGTATCGCACCTCGCAGAAGAGAACCAAGCTCTGCACAGGCAAGCCACCCAGTTCCATGAAGAAAACATGACAGTGTGGGCCCAACTGGCACAGCATGCCACAGATAACCAGAGCTATGAGAACAGGTGACCAGGCTGCAGAATGAGAACACTGCACTGTAACTGGAGCCAGGCCCCCTCCCAGAACATTTGAATGGGGACTGCCAAAAGTTCCAGGGGTTTAACCACCAATGCCACCTTCTGTTTCTGCTCTTCCCCCAGTTCTACCCCCCCTGCAAAAGTGGGACTCATTGTTAGCCTCCTGACAGGAGATGCATTGGACTGGGCCTTGCCCCTACTTGAACGAGCAAGCCAGACACGATTGAACTGGGATGCCTTCCTTGGGGTATTTTCTGCTATATTTGATGATCCCCACTGTGTCTGCTTAGCAAACTGCAAACTGCAGTAGGGGCAGGGACTGACCTCCTCCTACACCACCTACTTTTGGTGACTACTTTCCAACACTGAGTGGAATGTAGTGGCCCAGGTCTACCAGTTTTGGTGGGGACTACGCAAGGAGATTAAGGATGAGCTAGCTCATGTGGAGGCCTGCCCAACCTAGATATCTTTCATATGCATTGACAATAGACTTGGCAAATTATGAGAGGAAAGGAAGGCTTCTGGTGTTACCACTCGACTGGTGCCCCTTGGTACTTGTCTCCAACCTTAACCCCAAATCCATGCAGCTGGATAGCACCCGCTGCCATGTGACTCCTGAGGAAAAACAGTGCTGTTGCCACCTCAGGCTATGTTTCTATTGTGGGGGATCTGGCCATACTCTTGTCAGCTGCCCATCAGGAGCTCTAACATGACCCCGGTATAAGGGGTTGGCCTGGGCAAGTCCTGAGATAATGCTCCCCACTCCTCACTGAGGCATGTCCCAGGCATGGTGAGCACTACTTGCACCTTAAAGTCCAGTCTCCTCTCTGTGTTCCAGGAGAATTGTAATGAATTCCGCCACAAAACTCAACCTGTGGATGGGTCTACAACCTGGTTCGAATTCAAACTGGGGATGAATGGAAGACAGCTTTTCGAACACAGTAAGGCCACTATGAATACCTGGTAATGCCATTTGCAACATTCCAGCACTTTGTAAAAAAGTTATTCCATGATGTCCTAGACCAGTACATTGTAGTCTACCTGCATAATATCCTCATCTTTTCCGAGGATCCTGAACAACACATCCCCCCCAATATCAAAGAGCTGCAATGCTTCCTGGGGTTCACTATTTTTACAGGTGCTTCATCTCTGGGTTGTCAGGCCAAATCACCCCAATGACAGTGCATCTTCCCCAAAGAAATCTACCTTTACCTGGTCTCTGGAGGCCAAACAAGTATTTGACTGGGTCAAATTGACCTTTACCAGTGACCCGATTCAAGTTCCATCCCAACCTGGCACGACCTTTTGTCGTTGAGACAGATACATCCAATGTGGCAGGTGGGGCTATACTCTCTTCAAATACATGGTCCCCAACAGCACCTCCACCCTTGCACCTACTAGGCGTGGAAGCTCGCTCCAGCTGAACAGAATTACAAAATTCTACATAAAGAGCTTCTAGCTATCAAAGCGGCCTTTAAAGAGCAGCACCATTATCTGGAGGGTCCTTGGGACCCAGTACAGGTATACACAGATCTTAAAAGCTTAAAGTACCTCTGCCAAGCTAAAGCACTGAAACAGAGGCAGCTTTGCTGGGCTCTGTTCTTCACAGGCTTCAATTTCACAATCATGTACCATTGGGGGATATAGAACAAGACAGCCAGTGCCTTGTCTTGAAGAGGGGGAATATCCCATCAGCCACAAGATCCCACCCCCGGCACATGGAGTCCCCACACATTCTTAAGCCCCGGAACTTACTGGATGCCACAATTCCCCAAGACCTCATGTCAATGATCTGCTCATCTACAGAAGAGGAGCTCCCTCCCAAGAAACTTGAGACAGCTAGTTTGGGGTAAAACCAGGTCCAGGCTGGCTTGCTCTATGTCAAGGGCCATTTGTACATTCTGCCAGGACTTTCCCAGTTAGAAGTACGGCAGCTCTGTCATTACTCGCCATTAGCAGGCCATCTGGGGCACCTTGAGACCCTCTTTGTGGCCAACCGCTCCTTCTGGTGGATCCCAAATGCACACAACAATCCACTTATACATTGATTCCTGCGAGACATGTGCCCACACCAAGCCACTGCATTCAAAACTCCTTGGAACTCTAATGCCTTCTGAGACCCCATCTAGACAATGGGTGGCCATTACCCTGAACTTCACAGTCGAGCTCCCTGTGTCTAATGGGCACACTGTAGTCCTCACTGTGGTCAACCAGTTGACAAAAATGGTCCACTTTGTCCCCACTGCACACCTGCCCTCTGCAGAAGAAATGGCTCAGTTCCTGGTGACTCATGTCATCTATCTCCATAGACTTCTGGAGTGAGTCACAACTGATTGGGGTCCATAGTTTGTGTCACAGTTTTGGCATGAAACCCTATAGTTGCTTAGGAGACAGCACTTACACATCCATCGCCTATCACCCAAAAACTGATGGTCAATCCGAATGAGTGTTAGAACAATACCTGTGCTTCTTCATGAATTTCCACCAGGATAACTGATAGAGCCTGCGTTGTACGCAAAATGCACTTCCACTTCTGTCCTCATCTGACCATACCAGTCAATTCCACCAATCCCACAGCTGCCGACTGGGTGCGGCAGATCCACAAGGTCCAAGAAGAACTCAAGCTATCAAGGCCTCCTTGAACAAGGCCAAGGAAGACTATAAGCAGCATACTGACTGCCAGCGCCATGAAGGTCCAGCATTCACCGTTGGCCAAAAAGTGCAACTGGCCATGTCATAAACTGGACCACTGATATCTCAGGCCATATCCCATCAGCCAGGTAATCAACTCAGTGACTGTGAAGCTTCAGTTACCCAGATCCCTCAAAATATAACCAGTGTTTCACGTATTCTTGTTAAAACCCTACATCGACAACCAATTTGCTCAGCAGGCTCTGCCACCACTCCCTCTGGTGCAGATCCAAGGACATGATGGGTATGAGGTCCATGAGATACTGGACTCAAAAACTGGACATGGCTCCCTCTGGTACCTTGCGGACTGGAAGGGCTATGGCCCATAAGAGCGATCCTGGGAGCACATGTCCCAATTCCATGCCCCGGGCCTTGTGGCAGCCTTCCATGAAGCCCATCCAAACAATTCCATGCCCTTGACCTGGGTCGGCAGCAGACACTTTGTGTGTGTGGGGTAATGTAAGGCCCTGTGGGGCTAGAACCCAGGCCTGCAGAGCTGTTAGGCAGTTGGCATCTCCAAGCTTCCACCTGTGGCAGCTGTAACTGGCATGCACTTCACTGCCCATGACCTGCTGCAGAGACAGACCATAGGAAGTCCCACCTCAAGGGGTCTGAGATAGCAGCCCCCTGACTCCTGATTGGTTCCCTGCCCTATATAAAACTAACGGACATTCCAGGGAGTGCCCAGGCAACTGTGTATATTTAATGTACCTGCCACGTCCATTCCTTGCTCCTGAACTCTTGGTTTTGATCTTAGCTTGATCTGGTCTTCACCTTCTGACTCGGACCCGGAGACCTGACTCAGACTCTGGCCCTGGGTATCAGCCTGACCTGGAACCTGACTACCCACTCCTTTGCTACTTTTTGACTCAGATTTGTCCCTACTCTGACCCTTGGCATTGACAGCCTGTGTTGGGATCCTGACATCTTGGTGCCAACTGGCAGGGAGCAAGGAGATACACAGGATTTTACAGGGATCACCTGGGTTGGACACTTGCATAATAGTTCATTGAAGGATAGCATGTAAGGTCTCTACAGAGAGTCAGTCGCTCACAGGTCATAGAATCATAGAATATCAGGGTTGGAAGAGACCTCAGGAGGTCATCCAGTCCAACCCCCCCCTCAAAGCAGGACCAATCCGCAACTAAATCATCCCAGCCAGGGCTTTGTCAAGCCTGACCTTAAAAACTTCTGAGGAAGGAGATTCCACCACCTCCCTAGGTAACGCATTCCAGTGTTTCACCACCCTCCTAGTGAAAAAGTTTTTCCTAATATCCAACCTAAACCTCCCCCACTGCAATTTGAGACCATTACTCCTTATTCTGTCATCTGCTACCACTGAGAACAGTCTAGATCCATCCTCTTTGGAACCCCCTTTCAGGTAGTTGAAAGCAGCTATCAAATCCCCGTTCATTCTTCTCTTCCGAAGACTAAACAATCCCAGTTCCCTTAGCCTCTTCTCATAAGTCATGTGTTCCAGTCCCCTAATCATTTTTGTTGCCCTCCGCTGGACTCTTTCCAATTTTTCCACATCCTTCTTGTAGCGTGGGGCCCAAAACTGGACACAGTACGCCAGATGAGGCCTCACCAATGTCGAATAGAGGGGAACGATCACGTCCCTCGATCTGCTGGCAATGCCCCTACTTATACATCCCAAAATGCCATTGGCCTTCTTGGCAACAAGGGCACACTGTTGACTCATATCCAGCTTCTAGTCCACTGTAACCCCTAGGTCCTTTTCTGCAGAACTGCTGCCGAGCCATTCGGTCCCTAGTCTGTAGCGGTGCATGGGATTCTTCCGTCCTAAGTGCAGGACTCTGCACTTGTCCTTGTTGAACCTCATCAGATTTCCTTTGGCCCAATCCTCTAATTTATCTAGGTCCCTCTGTATCCTATCCCTACCCTCCAGCATATCTACCTCTCCTCCCAGTTTAGTGTCACCTGCAAACTTGCTGAGGGTGCAATCCACACCATCCTCCAGATCATTTATGAAGATATTGAACAAAACCGGCCCGAGGACTGACTCTTGGGGCACTCCACTTGATACCGGCTGCCAGCTAGACATGGAGCCATTGCTCACTACCCATTGAGCCCGAAATCTAGCCAACTTTCTATCCACCTTATAATCCATTCATCCAGCCCATACTTCTTTAACTTGTCAACACAATCATTGCAAAATGTATGTATTCATTACATTTAAGGAGTTATGTATCTATACTGAAAATTATGTTGGATTTATAGATTTTAAGGCCAGAAGAGACCATTATGATCATGTAGTCTGACCTCCTGTACATTGCAGGCCACAGAACCTTATCCACCAACTCCTATTCTCAGGGTCTTGGAGTTAAGGCAGATCACCAGAAGGTGACATACCTTAGAAATGTTCCTTTCAGGTAGGAGATAACAGACACTTATTTTCCTGTCTGGCTATGTGGGTACTGCATACTGTATACCTCACACTGTATGCCTATTTGCATTCCAAGTCAGCTGCTAAACGAGAGATTGCAAAATCTACAAGAAAGGAATTCTACAAAATGAAAAACAGCAGGGGGTTTCCTATTTCTGAATAAAACGAAAGGATGGGACTGGTATATCTTGGGGGGCAAAAAAAGACACTGGATCCTTTGCCTGGGAGGCATGCTGACTAAGCATTTGTCTCATGAAAGGATCACAGCCAGCTTGGCTGTAAAATGCTGTGGGGATTTTGGGTGAGCAATATTCCACAAGACATGACATCTTGTTAATTAAGTCTAGGCTTTATGATTTTGTTTTATATATACCTCTTTGTTTCCAGTACTTCTGCTTGCTACTATTTGAATCTCTATGCTTTGTTAAATAAACAGACACTGATTTCACTATAAATGCTGTGTGTTAAGTGCTGTGTGTTAAGCAGAGCAGTGATCTGGGGTGGAAATGATAAGCGGGCACAAACTGTTTCTTTGGAAGCAGCAAATCTGTGATACGCTGAGGAGATGCTTGGAGGGCTCAAGGGTTGGGATGTGCCTATTGCTAACCTGTTGAGTAAATGCAGGACCTGTGAGGCCTAGAAGGAAATGCTTGTGTTGCCCTGGCCAGTGGAATTGGGGAACTGACCCACACCAGACACACGAAGGCTTCCTTACACTAAAGGCAGGCGGTAGCGAGGTGGCTCATAATCCTGGGTACCTCAGGAAACATCATAGTGGGTGCAAAATCAGTTGAAAGACTATTCAAGAAGTAGTTAATCAATGGTTTGCTGTCAAACTGGGGAAAGAGGGGGACATATCTAGTGCTGTCGTGTAGGGGTGCATACTGAGTCCACTACTATTCAATATTTTTATTAATGACTTGGATAATAAGATAGAGAGTATACTCATACAATTTGTGGATGACACCAAACTGGAAGGGTTGCAAGCATTTTGGAGAACACGATTAAAATTTAAAAAGACCTTGACAAATCAGAAAACTGGTATGAAATCAACAAGATGACGTTCAATAAAGCCAAGTGCAAAGTACTTCCCCTAAGAAGGAAAAAAAAAGCATAACCAGTGTTCCCTCTAATTTTTCCCACCCATGTGTGGAATGAATTTTGTTATGTCCACCAATATGGAGGTGATGTGTGACACATCACGTCCATATTGGTGCACATAACAAAATTCAAGTGGTGGGGGTGAGGCCAAGGGGTTTGGAGTGTCAGGGCTGGGGCACGCAGTTGGGGTATGGCTGGGGGAGAGATCTCCGGGATGGGGCCAGGGATGAGGAGCTCAGGGCTGAGGCAGGGGGTGCGGGCCCTGGGGTGGGGCCGGGGATGAGGAGTTTGGGGTTCAGGCTGCTCCGGGGCTACGGCGGGGAGAGAGGACTCCCCCCAGCTCTCTGCCCACAGCAGCACTGGGGTGGGGGGAGCGTCTCTCCCTGCTGTGGCCGCTCTGGGGCTGGGGCCGTGGGATAGGCGCTTCTTCCACAGCCATGACTGGGCTGGGGCGGAGCCATGGGAGAGGCACCTCTTCCCCGGCTGTGGCAGGTCTGGCCCAGGCTGGGTTTGGGCCGGGGGAGGGGAATCTTTCCCCGCCATAGCCTTGAGCGCCTGCATGGCACTTAATAGGCTGTTGTGAAGCCACGCAGCTTAGATGGAACTTAGTGTGCAACTACAAAATGGGGAATAACTGGCTAGGTGATAATACAGCTGAAAAGGAGCGGGGGGCTGCAATGGATCATAAATTGAATATCAGTTAACTGTGTGATGCAGTTGCAAAAAAGGCTAATATCATTCTGCAGTGTATTAATAGGAGTGTCATATGTAAGACATGGGAGGTAACTGTCCTGCTCTACTTGGCATTGATGAGGCCTCAGCTGGAGCACTGTGTCCAGTTGTGGGTGCTACACTTTAAGTCCAGAGGAGAGCAACCAAAATAATAAAAGGTTTAGAAAACCTGATCTTAGGAAAGCTTAAGAAAAAAACCTGGGTATAGTTAGTCTTGAGAAAAGAAGAGTCAGGGGAGAAGGCCCTGATAACAGTATTCAAAATATATTAAGGGCTGTTATAATGAGGATGTTGATCAATTGTTCTCCAAGTCCAATGTAGGAGAAGTAATTGGGTTAATCTGCAGCAAGGGAGATTTATGTTAGATATTAGGAAAAACTTTCTAACTAACTATAAAGATAGCTAGAATAGGATTCCAAGGGAGATTATGGAATCCCCATCACTGGAGGTTTTAAACAACAGATAGGAAAACAACCTGTCAGGGATGGCCCAGGTTTGGTTGATCCTCCCTCAGTGCAGAGGGCTGGACCTGTGACTTCCTAAGGTCCATAGGTCCATTCCAGCCCTAAATTTCTGATTATATATAAAGAAAGTGGATAACTTAGGGCTTGTCCATATGAATAGTTACACGCCAGTATGGCAAGCTGTGGTGTAAATCTACCATGCACTAACTGTCCGTGTGAACCCTGCTGCTACACACTAAGAAGTTCTGTAGTATGATTTGATCAATCCTGCTTTGAAACAGGATTATAGAATTTTTGGTGTGTGGCAGACTAGTGCAAGGTAGGGGTTTACACCCCAGCTTTCTTAGCATTAACTGTTCATAAAGACAAGTCCTTAGTCAAAAAATGGCATTCATATTCCCATGTCAGGGAGTGATAAAACAAACTGGGCCAAATTTTTTTCTGGAATTAACATACTATGCTTATACCAGAGATGAATTTTGTTTCATAGATTTATGTATTTTGTGCAACACAGCAGCAACATTAAAAATTAAACAGAAGAGTTACTAAGAAGAATATAAAAAATGAGAGCAAAGGGTTGTGAGGATGAGGAATTGCAGTATGATGCAGTAAGAGGGAGCGCGAGTCATGGTTAGAGTTGGGAGAGAGGAAGAGGAATTTTGCAATGGTATCAAGATATTAACTCTATGTTGTACTGTGTGTGGAAATATTAGCACTGTGACTGCACAAGTCTGGGTTTGCTCCAGGGCAAATCTGTTATGCTGCATTCCAGCTACCTGCCTTCCCCAGAAAAGGTGTTTGACACATCGTTGAAGGACTATCACTGAGAAGCCATCAAGACTGCAATCTGGGGCCATCAACTTTGATTGATTTATTGTTGATTTATTATTTGCATTTCAGTAGTGCCTACGACTACTAGATGTGGACCAAGACCCTACTGTGTTAGGTGCTATACCAACACCACACAAAACAGTGGTTCCTGCCCAGAGAGCTTATAGTCTAGATTGTCTCTCAACTAATGGCCCACCCTCATGGAACAATGTTTTTTCTACAGAAAGGCCTGCTGAAGGAGCAGGAGTGCAAGCAGGACTCGGATCAACAGCATCTCAGCTTGAGCACAGGACACAGTGACAGAGACCCCATTTAAGAGTGGGGTTCTGCTCTGTGCAGGGGACTAGTCATCACCATATGTAAAAAGGACTGTCAGGAGACAGGGGGCAGGAGAAACTCTGCTCAGACTGAAATGTTGATGAACCACAAACTCACAAGAAGGGGTTAGCTCAGTCTAGGGGAGGGAGTGTCTCAGCACTTGTTTTATTTCTGAAGATCTGTAACTCTCAAATGATCTAAGAATAAAGTAACTGTGCTTAAGAAATTCCTTTGCTAAGCCTATGTTCCTTGTTTTCCTGCTCTGTTGTTTCTGGAGGGGTTAAACTAGAAGCCCTGAGTGCCCACAGCCTAGGTGGGACTGAGGCAGCTTGTGTAAGTGAATGGGGTGCTCAGGAGGTCTCAGATACTTGTTCTGGAGTCTAAGGTAGCTGGACAGTGGTGTCCACATCCCAAACAAAGGCATCTGAAAAGAGTTCTAGGCCTGGGAGGATGCCCTAGTGTCCCAGAACTGGAAGCAATGACTAGACTCTACTTAGACCCAATTGACTCGGAAGCACTTGAGCTCTTGAGTCCACTCACAACAGACTGCCGTTCATACAGTGACTTGGCCAGATGGTGATATATATAATTTCCTTTAAAACATTTAAATGAAAAATATAAAAAATGAGGAGGTAGCAAGTCTGAGGAGGAGAGAAGTGCAATGAGGACTAACTGCCCATCGGAAGAGATTCTTCAAGAGATAAAATAAGGCTTCAACCTCACATAACTGTAAATCTGAAAAGAATTACTTGTGGCAATGAGAACAACTTCATCACATCAAATATCTGCGCTTTTTAAAAACACTTGATGTCCAGAGCTTGCTGCATTTTTCTTAAAGCAATAGTCCAAATAATGTATGAATTAATAGATCATGGATGTGCATGATCAGTATATTATTTTAAATGTCTATGACTTATTTCAATGTCAAGATTTCCCCGCAAAACATTGCCAAAACAATAATCTTCACTGAAGGATATGTATGTGCTAAGTTTGAAATTTAAAAACAAACCTGTTTTTGAGTTCTCTATTTAAAAAAAGCATCTGATACATGTCTTCACTGGCCAAAATAATTTTTGCTCATTTGACAAATGCCTCAATATACTTCCAATAAACTTTCCAAAAAATACTCACTTCTAAGTTGAGATTAAGCAGAGAAATTGAAGTCCAAAATATAATTAATGAGAAAATTAGACATATCTGAAAATAGGAATTTTAGAATGGAAGTGCCAGCTCAGCTTTAATTTCTACTGCAGAGAATAACAGGCAGATTTGTATCTCTATTCTGGGTAGGATTTTTTGAAGTGCTCAACAATGGCTTAATGCTCGTCCCATTGGAGTCAATGAGTGGAGTTAGACGAGTACTTTTAAAAATCCCACTCCAAGTGTGTGAACATGTACATTCATAAAGGATAAATCAGATAGATTTATATATGCTTAATAGTAAGTTTAAGTTTGCATATATTGGGCAAGATAGCAAGGTTTTAACCCTGTCAGCATTACATGCCTTATTCCATTCTATTATGATACAGGCTTTCACAAAACACCAAGCAAAATGGATCCTCTGTTCTGTTTCTTGCTTACATAGGTCTCATGATGTCATTATAGCCCTTTAACGTGAGATCATGTTTATCTGCATAACACTCTCCATGTATTTCATAGACATGACATTATAGAGTCGTGATATATCTGTAGCTAAATATACTGAAAATTAACTTCAATATAGTGGTAGCTAGAAAGTCTGTGATCACTATACAACATATGTCTGTTTGCACATATCTGTCCCATGGTGTGTGTTTGCTACAAGAATGTATAGTATAAATGTCAGAGTACATTCTTTCTCCTGGCTATATGCATAATCTACTCCAGCTGTCTGAGTAAGCAGAATTTGATGGTCTTGGATAAAGAGAGTTTTGTGTAAACATTAACTCTAAGAAGGGACCATGAGATGCCGGAAGCTCCAACATAATGGCTTAATTTCAACCCCAAGCCTTATCCCTTCATTCACTTTCATTCTCACAACTCACTGAGTAAAGAAAATTCAAAACACAAGTTCACATTCCCTGATGAAAGAAATATTGAATTGTCCAGTAAGAAATTGTCTGGAGCTGGGAGAAAGAAATATAAGTATGGAAGTTCATGGACCACTATGGAGTCTTAATAACACATAATCTCAGACATGAACATCAGGCATTAAGTCAATATTTTAAAAATAGATGTCTAAAGTTAGGCTCCCAAATATTTTGGCTCTTAAGCAGGAGACCTGATTTTCAAAACTGCTGAGCATGCAGCAGCCCATTTTAGATGCTTAATTATGAATTTAGGAACCTAACTGTAGGCATCAATTTTTAACAATCTTGGCCTTTGTGCCTAAAGGTCAACCCGTCAGAGCCCAGCATCAATATTGCCTGGCAGACCCACACAGTCACATGTTGCAATGAGATCATCAGTAAGGTTGTGAATCATTCACGGAGGTCATGGCTTCTGTGACTTTTTGTGACCTCCATGAATTTTGCAGCGCTGGTGTGGCTGACCTCAAGGCCACCCCAGAAGCTGGGGAAGCTGCGGGGCCAGCCGCTGCTATGGCAGCCCCAGGCAGCTGGTCCCCAGCACTGCCCTGGAGCAGTGGTCTGGGACCAGTGCTGGTGGTGTGGGTCTCAGGCCGCTCCTGCCCACAACCGCGGCAAGGGGTGGGGGAGCCTGGGCTGCTCACCGCTAAGAGCGGCAGTGGGGCCATGGGCTGCCCCCCCAGCAGCGGCAGGGGGCCATGGGCTGGCCCCCACAGCAGAAGCATCGCCCCCACGCGCCCCCCCTTCCCTCCAGCAGCAGTCTTCAGGAGCACCCCCCCCCTCCCAGCAGGTAAGACTTAGTCACAGGTATTTTTAGTAAAAGTCATGGACAGGTCACAGGTTGTGACTTTTTGTTTATTGCCCATGGCCTGTCCATGACTTTTACTAAAAATACCGTACCTAAAAGTTAGCCTTAGTCATCAGACATACCTTCATTAACCACTGTACATATATATGAGGTAACATGCTGGTTCCAAAGAACAAATTTGTTCTGTACTTTACAATGTAAGTATGCTACCAACTACAAAATATTTAAGATTCATGTGATTAGGTTATATTATTAAGAAGGTGGTTAAAATCTATTAATTGGTAAAAGTGAAGGGTAGTGACGTTTCACAGCGTTCCATCCTACAGAATTAAAGTTAGGTAACATACAGGTGAACAGATTCAGAATGGTTCCTATTGAGCAATTATATTGCCTAACAGCTAGTGAATGCAACATGCCCTCAGTTGGCACAATTACTGTAAAACAGGTACAGTATCTAATAAAGGTTAAATGGCTATTGTTTTAAAAAGTCATCCTCCCACAATCAACTGAAGAATGAGCCTTTTCTAGCTGCATTCACCTCTCATGGATTCATTTCACAGCGTCTCTGTCACATCAACAAGATCTGTAAAAACACTTCAAAGGTTCTACCACTGATAGACCAGTAGACAGGCTCACCTGTTCCTGGGTCATCTTCTGCAGCTCTTTCTCCCAAGCTGCTCGGTCATCATCCAGGTGGTAGGAAGCAGGTGGGGTGAGTCCACGCAAAATCAGGGGGTCACGGTCATGGCAGAGGGCTGTCAGGTGTCCAATGTACAACTTCAATTTGCTGCGATTCTGGTCAAGTTCTAAAAGGGGCTGAATTATCTGAGATAAGAAAACAGGAATAGTCAGGGTCGGTCTGAGACCCAAGCCACTGAGAAGTCAAAAACCAATCCCTAAGTTATGAATCTTAACGTCCCATAATATGTAAAAGCTGAAAGAATACTGAATGAAATCCCCCAAACCCTTCTGTCCTATAAAATGTATTACACTGGACTAAAGCAGGAAGAAACACAGCAATTGGGAGGGCATGGTGATGCTGGCTGGCTTGTTAGTATGAAAAGTAGAGAGAATGTAAGCTGAGAACTGAAACAGTATTAACTGTATAGATTTAGTGTGTTTATTGCACAACAACACTCCAATTATCATAACTCCCTGCTTTAATTTTTTAAAGTGAATTTTGTGTTGCTAAAAGGTGCCAGATTGATAGACCTGGAGAATAAAGTTTGGTATTAGCCAAAGAACAGGTTGTCTGTCCACAGCAAAGGCAACAGCAGAACAAATTCTCCTCCCATGTTGCTTTACACACATGCATCAATCCTTTTCTGAAGGGATCTCTTCTAACGATGCCAATTAGCATGAATTAAAAAGTTAAGTTTCTGAAATACAGACACCTGTACATTAGAAACTTGACTTACGCACCATGTCAAATACATAGCCCACCAAACAGTCTTGAGATGACATTCAGTCATTACCTGAGCAAAACTTAATGTGATGGCCTAAAAATGAAGAGCTCTAACAAGTTCTATTTTATTTTATCTAATCTAAATCTAATCTATGCTCTTACTTCCAGTCCTTTGAATCATCCAGTCTCTTCTCTGAAGAGTCACTATTTACCAGGAAGTGGAGACCAGATGAATAAATGCAGAGTCTTTCACTGTGCTCAGACTAGAATACTGGTTTCAACTGTTCTAGGTTTTTTCAAAGGTATGTTTAAAATTTAAACAAGCAGAATTCTGGCTCTATGGAATGTGGCCAATCAAAAATTGAGGAAGTGGAAGGGCCAGGCTGTGCACCTCCTCTCAAAGAAATGAGGTACTGAATCTGTATCTGCTGACATGTACCAGCTGTGAGAGTTGCAAAGCCTTGCCAGAATGCTGCCAACTGTCAAAATGTTCCCATTTAGACAAGGCAGAGGCTGCACCTGTTGCTTGTCAGCAGGCTCATGGTGTCTCTTCAATGGGACACCTCTGACCCTGCTAATGAATGAGAAGCCTGATAATCTCTGAGTCAACAGAAACAGGGTGCTGGTATTACTTTCAACAAAGACATTGAATCCTACCCCCTCTAACAAGGCTGTTCTGGCTCACTTCTTTTGTTTCCAACACTGAATGGATTAAGTTCTGTGGAGTGAGAGGAGCTGAGAGCAACAGCTAAGTAGTTAATGGGTGTCAAAATCCTTCTTCTGATGTGGACACAGCAGCACTCAGGAACCTACAGCAGAAGGTTAGGATCAACAGCATCATAACACTTCATAGGAAATAATCTGGGAGAAACCCTGGCCTAGATGACAAGCAGAGAAGTAGAAAGATGCAGGTGAGGGAGGCTGGACAAGACGACTAGAGACTAGGAAATCTTTTTTAGGATGACTTGACCGGCCAGAAAGCAGGAAAGCTAAAATGATGAATATTTACCTCATATTTATGCATTTGCTTCTTGCACTCAGATGACACGACATTAACCAAACTATAGAATGGGGCACATAAGGTTCTGGTGAACCCCTATCTGCCAGTTTGGGGGTACCATTCACTAAAGGTGTACATATGTATGTATAATTGATAGGTGTGGTATGTCAACACGGCAAGTGACAACAGGACAGGATTGATCCACCCTTGTACAGAGAAGTGGGAAGGTATATTCCAGTAGCAACACAATTCTTCAGGTTTCACTTCCATGTCCAAATACAACTGAATTTCAGTTCATTATACATCCATCAAATTTGTCTATTTAGTGAACACCTGACATAGTAGCATTCCATTCCCCCCAAATTCTTCTAGTTTAGACCTTCCATACTATTACCTACTAAAAACCCACTTCTGAGATTAATTGAATTTCCTAAAATGGCAGACTTGAGGCCTCTGATTTTCTTGATGTCTTCCCTATCTTTGTTGCTCTTCTGTTCATCTACAAGTTGAGGTATAATGGAGACATCATTTTCTGTAAAATAATGACTTACAGAAATATGGACATTAACAAGCTAATGTCTAATGATTAAGTGACTAATCAATAAACTTCCTAACTACCTTGTATTTTCTTTCAGATAACAGATTCTATTAGGCATGCATGGGATGTGTGGATTTCAAGCTGACAAGTCAGTGTCACGGAACTAACTGATTGATCATTATAATGGGTTTTAGTATGGAAACTGAACTTGATTTCTCAGGGACAAGATCCCTTGCGAAGTAGAGTACATTTCTGACTGTCCCCCTCATCTGCTTACCTTGGGAAGAGGTGTCCCTCCATTTGTGGAGATTAGCCATATGAGGCATGTGAAAGTTATTAACTAACAGTGCTCCCAGAGCTGTTCACAGAGCCATCATTTCTCTCCCTTGGGTCTCATTAAATCCTGCCAGTCAAGTAGGAAATGCCTTTATCTTTGCGTTCCTCCCATATCTAATTTGAGCCGGCCACTTAGCAAAAGGCACTGTGCTTCCCACACAGCAGAGCTGCCACTACCTTATCTCAAGAGGGTGCAAGAGCACTTGCTAAGTGGAAAGGCAGAGCAGCACTGGATTCATAAACCAGGTCACATTTCTGCATTCAGCTGTAGAGCTTTCTAGGGAAACACTGGATGAACTGGCTTCCCTAGAGGCATGGAAATATTTTCCAAAACAACCAATCTTCAATAACTGTAATGTCTATCCATGAGGAAGTTTGTGTGGAAGGTTGGTTTTTTATGAGAGTATCCAGTTTTGAGAGCTCATTCTTAATCTTTCCCTGCTTTCTGTATAGGATGTTGATTCTATACATTACAATCAACATATCACACAGACTATGCTCAGATTGTGTGCCACACACTCTCAAAGAAACTGTGAAACCACCTGATCAACATCCTATGCAGCAAACAGGGAAAGATTAAGAATGCGCTCTCAAAACTGGATACTCTCCTAAAAAAACAACCTTCCACACAAACTTCTTCATGGAAAGATTTTACAATAACTGTAATGATACACTTAGACCATTTCCATCAGAGCACAGAATAGAGTCTGTTTAACAATTCTTACACACACACACACACACTCATTCTTTATCCTCAAGCTCAAAACAGTATTGCACAGTTAAGGTTGAAAATTTACTCCACATACCACAAAAATTCACTACAATGTTAAAGTGGAGACATTAAATGCCTGAAAATCTGAAATAAGAGCAAACCATTTTAAAGTTATCAACTGACAAAGAAATGTGGGAATGCCTTTCAAAGCAAATTCAACTCAAAAATGACTTGTCCAGAAAGTTTCCAGAAAGCTTTAACTTTGGACAGAGTGAGCAAGACAAATTTAAATCTAAATGTAGTTTTGCAAAAGATATAAAGGAGTGAAAATAGGGCTTAGAATGCAATAGCTGCTGCTACCTTTACTGTGGAGTTGCTATTGCTATATCACAGTTAACCTATATGATAGTGACATTAGTTAATAGCTTTATTTTGGTAAAAGCATGTCTTAGACTTGATAGTCATGAAGCATGGATAAGACAAGACATGATATTTGTACTGAATGTGGTTGGACAGACCTATCCAAATGTCTGCTTATTTCTTTTACTGGGAGAAACCAATATACCTCAAATATGGAGACTGTGGTGTCCAAATGTTTACCTGAGAGACGTCAAACATAAATATGCAAAATATGTAGGAGGATGTGTGAAAGGGCCAAGTGTGATGGTAACTGTCTATAAATGGGTAGAAAATGAGAAATATTTTAAGGTAGGTGTAACTGCACTCACACTTGTCAGAACCAGACATGCTGATCAGATGCTGTAATGCTTTTTTGTGCAACTGTGTGTATATGACTGTGTGTGTATGGAAGGAGGAAACAGAAAAAATTAATGGAATCACACTGGCATTGCAAAGTCAGCACACTCTGCTATATCCATGTTTGGCATCGGCAGGACTGCTTTGGGTAACCCTTCAGCAGTATGGCAGTCCTGCTATCAAGAGTGTGTGCATACTTAATGTGGATAACGTTGTAATACCCGTAAAGGAACAAAGCAGATAATGAGCCTTCAGTTTCACAATCAAATAATTCACTGAACTGATAGCATACTGGGATGAAGGAGGGTCTATAGCTTCTTTTCTATGCACTTGGCTGAGTCCCCCTCCCCATGTCCTGTTTTACTCAAACACAAAATCATTATAATAAGGAACACAAAGTACGAAAAGGACAGAAATAAATGAAACCAAGGTAAGGTAGTGAAATTGGGAGATATTCTTGAGGTCAAAATAAAATTAAGTGAGATCAGAAATATAATTGATCTTTTAGCCTAGTGGAGCAGAAACAGGAAAACGAATGGAGGGAACAGGAGCTTTCCAAGGAGTGAAACCATTCATGACACACACTATATACAGTTTGCTATCCTGGACTACAGAGTTTTGGACTGATCCCCACCTGATGGTTTCTTTTAGTAGCCTGTAAGGATGTAATCCATAAAAGGAGTTCCAAAGTAATGAAGAGATCTGACACAGTGCATGTCTGAAATGCAACCAAGCTGAGGCTGGCCTTCTGAGGACAGCCTTCCCCCACCTATCAGCTATTTCTGAGAGAGGTATGCAGGGATAGGAAATTATTTTCAGCCACCCTGATGTTCAAACCTTGCTTCAAATGGATGCAAATATGCTGCACAGCAAATGTACTCCTGAAACCTATCACTGAACACTAGCAGACAGGGATGAGGCTATGAGTGTCTATAAATCTGAGGCATCTGACAATCATAGCTGCTTGTTAACGAGCGTGTAAGAAGGAAAAAGACCTAAAAAAAAAGAGTGCAGTGGGAGGTGGGGATGGGTGGAGAGTTTAGCTGGTGGCTGCAATCCCAGAGAAAACAAATGCATCTGTGATTTGATATTAATATTATCAGAAAGAGAGATTGTGGCTATTTGTTGAAATGCAAGCCAGAATGTTTTTCTTTCTCCAATCGAAAGAGTTGAGAAAAAGCAAGAAAACAAAATGATATTGTCTGGAAATATTTGCATGAGGGCCTAAATTAATCCTGCTCCTTAGTCAGAGGATTCCAGTTTGTTCAGCAATCACTGCAAGGGTTCAAATCCAGCCACAGTGACACCGCTAAATTCAGTGGAGTTATACAAGGCATGAATTTGGCACAGGAAGTGCAAAGTTTTCCCCAAATCGTAGCAATTTATCACTGATGTCTTCCTTTCATTATTTTAAATGGAAACAGAAGAAAGCTCTCAAAAACACACTGCCTGACCTAAGTTCAGCTGCTGCTGCATTGAGACACTTGGTTTCTTCAGAGAGGCTGCATCACTGAAGCTCAGGGGCAGGTTCACTTTCCTGTAAATTTGTTTTTTTACGAGAAAAATGGGTTCAAATCTACCCTCTATCACACACTCCTCACAAAACCAAAACAAATGAACAAAAAACCATGCGAGGAGTTGGAAGGGATCTTGGCTGCTTTGGCAGAGCTGCCTTTCTCAGTATCCTTTCTGCCAGAGTGAATCAGGAAATCATATGTATAAAACATTCTTTCTGAAATTTTTATACACCATGAACAAATCCCACAGATTAACATTTTCCAGAGCTCACTCCCTTCATCTTGGGAAAAATCCAGACTTTGGGGGGAAAAACAGGGAAAACACAAAAGAAGGAAAGTTGCGTTCTCCATCAACTCTCCCTGTTTAGAGAGTAAAATCCAGGAAGAAGATGAATCAAAAAGACTTGCAGTGAGTTGCTATGCTAAGGATTTTTAATGTGTTTTAGAAACCCCTAGCTTTTCACAGATGTTTGTCCACATAACAAATCTATTACTTGTTTAACCCCACTGGCAGTCTCCACGTACAAAAGGCTGTGGGGATCTGAACAACAGGGGAAAATTGAGAAGTACTGCCTGAGTTAAATGGGGAACCAAGTTTGGAACAGAAGGGATTGCTACAGGTCAGAACTGAGGCACGTTGACAGAATTGTGTGTGTGTGTGTGTGTGTGTGTGTGTATTATTACTAGAAGAGCAGGGAGATCTATAATTCAGGACTGAGGTGCTTTGGTAGAGCTAGAGGGCTGTTTGCACACAGCCAGACCTGCCTGAATTTGACTCTACTGTCAACTTGTCACTTTCATGAGCATTCATAACATTTACAGTGAACCCCCTCCCGCAAATGCTAGTATCACAGTGCACACATTACAAGTGGTCCGGATCTCCCTTTTCTGTAATGCTCCATACTGTTAATTGTCTGTCTCGTTCTTAACTGAGGAAAAGCAGAGAAGTTAGTGACTTAAGGGCAAGATGAGATCAGATCATGGCAACTTCAAACATATTTCCTTTTGTCTATTGTTTTTTCTCTTCTCAAATCATCTTGGAATCTGGCAGCTCTGCAATATGGTTCTGGAACAAAACAGGATTGAGAGAGAGAGGAATGGGGGTGGCTAACCACATGATTTCAGTGATGCTGTAGCTCCACACTGCAATTCAATGTGTCAGGAACTACTTGGTCTGGGAAATGTCATTTTGTTAGTTCCTTTAAGTTGTAACAGTTTTCAAGTTAAAAAGGCTACTTTTCAACACTAAATACAACTAACAAAAAAACACATAACAAACCGCGGGGTGGGGATAGATATACTTGTGAGATATTTAGTGTGTGTCAGTACTGGCATAGAAGAGTGAAAGTGTTCCCCCTGGCTAATGAAAATGGTAGGACAGCCACCCTGAAAAAACTCTTTGCAGATTGTGCAGTGAAACCACAGATTTAAATACTTGCTTCCCCACATAAGTTTTCTGGGTGTAACCTGGGGGCAAATGAAAGTTCTGATCCTACACACTTCATTAGATTTTATGTTGGTGGGATCCTTTTTGCATGATGGAGAGGGACTTTGAAAAGGGGGATAAGAAAGAAATAGGAGAGTCAGTTGGTGACTGTGCTTTCCATCACACACTTTCCTGCAGCTGATTCTCTAATATGTAACTGTGAGCAGCCAGAGACCACACCTCACAGTCCATGTTAAATATCAATTTTCTTTACTGTTCTGGTATTTCACCTATTCCTCCTTCCCATTACAAGGAATAAGAGGGAGCAGTAGCAGATACAGCCTTTGCTTGCAAATATAACAATTGCATTGCATTTGCACTCTGGAGATCTGTAGATGTGTGTGCTCTTATCACAGTTTCTGTATTCTTTTGTCCCTTATAGTCTGTTATAGTATTGATCAGAAATAGAAACCCTTCCTTAAGTAACCGCCAGGGAACACAGTCTGTACTTTTCCTGTTCAGAGGAATTACAACTCTCCTGCCCATTGGTGAGATGAATCTGTCTCTCCTCCTTCTGATAGTCTGTGTGCACAGTGCTCTTCTAACACTTCACCTGCCTCATGAGCCTTTTCAAGCAATGTCACATGAAATCCACTGTATATCTGACTCCCTGGTCTCTTGGACTCATCTTTGGTTGCAAGCTATACATTCAAATGAATATCCCAAGTAACATGGCTCATCCCTGTGTTATATTAAGCAGAGGGATGTGGTCTGATTGCCTGGGCCAGGCTACTGTGAGCTGGAACTGAATCCTGGTGCATCTCTCAGAAATTACAGTGTTTACCAGCCAGGAAAGTACAGCTTCTAGACTGGCTGAATGCCCTTATCAGCTCTTATTTTAGTAACTCCCCTCACAAACCTATTTTCACAGTTAGTATTGGAAATGACTTCATTCTCTTATTAATGCTCCCCATATTGCTAGTCTCATGTTCTGTGTAATTTCCTCTTCTCCCAATTTCTATCCTAATAGTATTGGGAGCAATGCACCCTGCCTTTCTTCAGCTATTCCCATACATGTATCTATCTCATGGATGTAAGATGGGTACCTGAGCATAAGTCCATTCTTTTTAACGGTCACAACTATTCGTTCATTGTTCACAGAAACTTCTAGGCTTGTATGTCTGTTCTCCAACAGACAGACAAGAACTACAAGAGCTCTGGATGGTGAAAGAATAGGAAAATGACCAGTGACTTCAACACAGTACCATAAGCCACAACAGTTATGGCAGAAGCCTGAAAGAAACCAAGATGTTTGGGTTCACAAACCACAGCTGGTAAAGAAACCAAACCACTAGCCGAAGAACTTGTCCAACTGTAAGACAGAGAAGAAACAAGACAGTCAAGGAACTTAAGGAACAATCTCCTTTGGTTTAAATGAATGAAGTCCTTCTTGCAAGTGGTTTGCTGAAAAGCCCAAATCTCTATCAACAGAAATGAGCCATCTGTTTTGAATGTTTTAGAAAATATGTCTCTATTTGTGCTTTTCTTTGATATGTGAGGGTAATAGGAAGATGATACAATCGGGCTACACTTCAATCGTGATCATTTAATTCATCCTAGACCTACAGATTACAAAATTCCAGCTGGAAATCTGAGTCTCATCATCCCAAAATCAGGAAGAAGAGGAATGATGCATCAAGAAAGATCAGTTATTCTGTGCTTGTTGATAAAACATAAAAGACAAGACATCTTGAGGATAGCAAATTAGCATGGAGTGAAAAACAAGTTAATGAAATAAATGTGTGAATTAGAGAGAAGGGTAATGGGCAGAAGACATTCCAAGGGATGGAATCTATGTTAGTCTGGAATAGAACAGCACAGAAGAATGAGAGATGTGACATGTCAAGCTGAAGGACTATATGATAAAGTTGGCAATGAACTCAGACAGAAGGTGGGAAGGAGACGACTTCTAAGCAGAATGGTAGATAATAAAACACAAGACAAAATTATCAGGTTCATAAATTGCTTACTAAAAACTGGGACAGAAGTAAATATTCGCTTCACTGCTATGGCACTGCTACCTACACCACGGTAGTCAAGTCACTAGGACACGCTTTCAACAGAGCCAATGGAGTTATAGCAGAGAAGGTGCAGTATTAATCCAGCAGGCAGGCAAGGCTTGGAAAGAACAGTTTCTTACATTATAGTAACCATGGTTTGTCAGGATGTTGTCATCTGTATGGATCCCACTGTAGGTGTGCCATGTATCTCATGTGTGCAAGATCAGAATCTTTGGAATAGAAATGTCTCATGTCCCCCTGCCAAAGGTATAGAGGACAGACCAGATGCAGCCATCCCTCAGTTCTCCCACTAATTTAGAATCCCAGATAAGGAGGACAACAAAAAGTGAGAATGGAAGGTGCGTGTTGGAATACACCTGGATGACAGCATCTCAAAGAACCACAGTTGCTATAAGGTAAGTAACTGTTCTCCTTCGAGTATGTGTCCGTGCGGATCCCCACTCAAAGTGACTGATAAACAGTAACTCATGTGGAAAGTGGGACTGAGGAGCACTGACTATCACTAACTGAAAAATTTTATAACGCTGACCTACCAAATCTGGCATCTGATCTTGCAACCAGGTCAAAAACATTGTATTTAATAAAAGTAAGATGTTTATTCCACATAGCTTCCTTGCAATTTTTGCATACAGGAATGTTCCTGAAGCAAGCAGAGGACACAGCTTATGTTCTAGTGGAGTGAGCTTGAATATTTGGAAGACCATATGATAGCACATTGATATACGCTACATAATCTATTTTGAACTTCTCTGAGAGAAGATGGCTTGACCCTTAGAAGCAAATGAGAGGGCAATAAAAAGATGAAGAGAAAGTCTAAAAGGCCTTTATTCCATCAAGTTAGGATAACGAGACCCTTGAAATATCCAAGGTATGGAATTTCTTATCTCCTGGAGAGGAGTGGGGTCTTAAAAAAAAGATAAATTAACAGATTGATTCAAATGAAAGTCCAGCGCAACTTCGGGAATCAAGTAGGAATGAGGTCACAACACCACGTGATCTCTGAAATGTTATGTTGTAAAACAATAATACTAGGGCTGTCAAGCGATTAAAAGAATTAATTGTGATTAACTGTGTGATTAAAAAATTAATTGCGATTAATTGCACTGTTAAACAATAATAGAATACCATTTACTTAAAATATTTTTGGATGTTTTCTACATTTTCAAATATATTGATTTCAATTAGAACACAGAATGCAAAATGTACAGTGCTTACTTTATATTTATTTTTGGTGACAAATATTTGCACTGTAAAAAACAAAAGAAATTGTATTTTTCAATTCACCTAATACAGGTACTGTAGTGCAATCTCTATCATGAAAGTTTAACTTACAAATGTAGAATAAGGTACCAAAAAATAACTGCATTCAAAAATAAAACAATGTAAAACTTTAGAGCCTACAAGTCCACTCAGCCAATCACTCTTATGTTAGCATACATAAAACCATACTATTATTGGTAACAATGAGCAGTAATAAACCAACTATGGCACTCGCTTTGCCAATGGCTAGCAGAATTTAACACTTAAGAAGGATGAAGGGGCAGAGTTGATGCTCATAAAAAATGAGCATACTCTAAGAAAGGAAGAAAAGGGTATCCAAAATAGACGAATAAGAGCACCTATGAGGAATGAAAGGATACGTGGAAAGAATCCAGAAGGTAAGGCAGTGAGGCTACAGAGAAGACTGTCAGTGTTCATAGGTAAAGCATGTCTGTTAGATTTGCAATCTCTGAGCACACAGTACAGCTGTAGATATACTACATACTGGTAGAGGCAGTGCTATGTTTCAAGAGAGCATGTATACAATACTGCTGTCATGCATTGAGTTAAGTATAATTAAACATTACCAGTAATTTGGGTTAGGTTCAGATGCTACAGTATAAACATTGAGTTACGTGTGGTAAATGTTTTGATGGCCTCTAGTATGTGTTTGTCTACACAGTGCATTAGTCTGCACTACAGGGACATAAATTCTAGTGTGCACTAGTGCGTTATGCATGAACTAGCCCATGTGGACGTGGCTGGTGAACATTAAAAGTTCCCTACTGAGCATTAACGTGGTACTATTTGAAATGGGGCTACACCAGCATGCACAGTAGAATTCTTAGTGCACGCCAGCAGGGTCCACACAAAGCATGTAGTGCACAACACACTAGTGTGCACTAGAATTTGCCCCTCTAGAGCAGACTAATGCACCATGTATACAAGTCCTTTTTCTTCAGTACTGAGCAGAAGTGTATAGATGTCCATGGCTAGAACAATTTCTTGGAAAAAACAAAGCTGGCTTCCTATGCTATCAATCTCTTACATTAATGAACTTGAATAAATTAACTAAATTTTACAATTGCAAAAATAAAAAATGGACTCTGTGGCCAACAAACCTTCTCTTTTTAGCATATAAGAAGTGGGAAGGGCTGTGGCACACTCTCCCCTTCTAGTATACATGGAACACTCTGCTAAAAATGTTATCACACTAGGGATTGCTGGCTCGGGTGGCACTTATTACTCTCACACTCTTTCCCCTGCTGGGGTATATATGAAGGGCTTGTGGTTGACAGAGTCTTCTCTGTTGGGACACATGGAAGGAGAGGCCTCTAGCTACCACATTATCCTCATAATATTGTGTAGCTTTTCCTCTTTGCTTCTCTGCCGTGGCATGGAAGCTGAAGAACATGTGTGTGTTTAACAGACAGGCAACCCACAACTGCCTTAATTTGGCAAACTTCTAGTCTGTGAAAATGGTAAAAACACACTCAGCACACTCATTTTCCTAAGCTTTATCCCCTTCTCAGTACACAGGGTGGTCAATGGAAAGACCTTTTGATCAGTATCTGCTACACCATCTTTTTAATTTGGAATGAACATCAGTTTGAATGACTCCTACCTTCAAAGTGCTTTCTTCCTTTTTGCCATCAACTTACCTCATCTCTCAATCCTTAATGGCATTCTTCAGCAAGAGCTTTACACACATTCTAATTGCTTTACACACTTAACACCAGACACTAACACACAAGCATTGCAAGAATCATGACTCAAAAGGAGTGTGAGATCACCAAGGAGTGTGAATTAATCACATTATCCATTTTTTTCCATAAAAGGATTTCCTCAGTTCAAATCCCAAGGCATGAAATTGAAGTTTGACTGTCACAGGTGGAATAAATTTTCCAGCTGAATGACTTGATCTGTGCAATGACACATATGTAATGTGGCAATTAATCAGGGGAATGTAGAGAGAAATTGGAGAGTCTTATTTTTTCTATTAATTTTCTAAAAATCCCCTATTCTGTGTAGTCATTATTAACAGCCATCTCCTCTGAGTTAATACATATTTGGGGCAACTTGGTGCTTTGGGTCATCTACCTGGCATTGTTCTCAGCAGCAGAGCTCAGCATACTCAAAATATGTAATCTCCAGGTAGAAATATTACCTCTGAGCTCATTCATTACTGACCAGGATTTGAAAAAGGTTTGGCTACAGTGAAAATTGATTTGTGAAAAAACAAAAAGGGTCTGACCGGAAACATTTTCCACCATGAGGTTAATGGTAAATTGTAGAGGACACATTTCCTACTCTCTTTCACATGAATCATGGTGTTGCTTTGCATATACACATAAAAATTCAATTACATGCCCTGGAAAGTTCTCCCCATAGTGTCATGAAACAATAACTTGATTCTTAACACACAGAAGAAATAAAAAACACAACAAGTAAGTAGGAAACATCCACATGCATAGACCTCGTGAGAAAGGGAAAGGAAACACACCCGGATTTCATGAATCACACAGAAGCAAGATGCAAGAGTGACCGTGGGAAACTTTTCTACTGGTAAGGAAAGCTGATTCTCACCGTTCTGAACAAAATGGCTGAACTAAGAGCATCTGATTGGCTATGCCCAAATACCCTCCTCCTCATCCTATTGGTTGAGCGATGACAAAGGGAAAAAGCCCCAGAGCAGCATGGGAATGAAATAAAGAGTTGGTTAGTATTTAAAGCACAGACATAATTATAAAGTACTAGTAGTAGAAAAAAGTGGCCTCCAACTCCCTGTGTCCTCTGCTCTGCTGCTTTCCAATAACTTGAACCATTGGAAACAGCTTTCTTAATTCTCTTTTAAACTTTGCTCAGTTACTCAGAATTTGTTTACATAAACTGAAAATGTAACCTGTCTCCCACTGCGAGATCATATTTAGAAGTCTTTTGGTTCTTAACCTGTTCACATTACCAGTGCCTTCATTTTCAGTCAGGTGCCATATACAAATTTGGAAAATGTCCTTATTTCACTACAACACTTCAGTGTGTAAAATAGCAGATACTCTTCTACTCCCAAGGAAATTGAGATTTGGAGACCACTGTTTTGATCTTCAATATTGATAATCCTTCTCTCAAAGAAAATAGGTCTGACACCTGCAAAGAAAGTCCTGGAGGCCTCAAGCCACTCATTCATGAGGTTCTTCATTTACAATCTCAGGAAGGTGGTTAAGTAGAAAGAAAATTTTATACTCATTCCTCTGTTTGCATCACTTTTATCCCCTCTAGAACAATGAACACCATGTCTTCAACATTTTTTCACAATATTATTTTCAGAGGGAGTCTGGTGTAGCTATGAAAGGAAGTTTTTAAATATGGGATTTTGGGGGTGTGTGCGTATGTGTTTAGGCTCCTCCATTTTCTACTTTCATTCCCCTTAGAACTGCCATGGTACAATGACCCATTCTTCAGCAGACCAGGATGAGATTCAGCTCCCTTTAGAACCCATCAATGCTACTTACAGGTCAGCCAGAGGATTGAGAAAGGTTAGCTATTCCCATGTCTCAGTCTAGGGAGCAATTACAGTTTTTGAATTTTTAATTAACCTGGAACACGTGAGGTTTCAATGTGAAATTTGTAATTAGGTTGGCAGTCTCTGTGTTACCCAAGGGATAGATATCAAATACATGGCTGATTTTAGTAAATGACACATGAGGCTCTGCTATGCCTTAGAAATGGTAAATTTATCTTTTTTCAGTTCATGAGCTTCAGAGGGCACAACTTGTGCTCGTCTGGCATACAGGTTAGGATTTCCTTCTGGGAAATGCAAGTAATTGCCCATACACAATCCAGAGACCTAGAAGCTGATCCTGACTAAGATTTCCTGCTATTCACAGAGAGAAACAATTCAAGACCCCTCTTATTAGAGGTGATTATTCTCACATGAGTTACAGCAAGAATGATAAAACCACTCCAAGCACTCCAGAACAGGTGACTTGTATTACCGAAATCTGAACGTGCTAGGAGACAGCTCCTACCTTACATTTCATGACATAGTCAAGATATTAACATTCCTTTGTCCCCTCTTCACCCTACTAAAAACAACTTAGTACTTGGGAGCATCTGTGCATCTTGCAAGGGTCTTCAAGAAAGCCAGCAAAACAGCTGCAAACATTTCTGTCTTCTAAGTTCACTCTGGAATGTCGTTTTTGTTCCTAGAGACTTCATGCATGTTGGGAAAAGCTACATATGACTCAAAAATAATCAGGCCCAGTAGTTAAAAGTCATTTTAAAAGGGAAAAGGAGAGAAGTATTACCTGGTCTGGAGAGGGTTTGTGGTTGGTTTGGTTGGAATGGGATGAGGATTTGAGGTGGTCATCCTCATAGTTATCTGCCATCAACTTCATGCGATTCTGAGTCTATGATGGAAAAAAATTGAGAAATTCAATTTACTCAGTTGAAAGTAAATGTAAGTGCTACAAGGCAGAGGGAAATAGCCAAGGAAATATATCTTATAACACTGTGTGCTACACTGTGCATGTTAGACAAAGCCCATGAAAATCACTGATATTTAAAGTACACAATATTTGTACAAAATACACAACATACTAATGATTAAGTGTAGCCACAGAGCAAAAGTAAAAATTAGCTTGAATATACAGGCTACTTCACTTCACTGTGCAGCTAAATTAGCTTTGTAATTAACTCTCTCATCCTCTGAGTTGCACTAATAAGGATTGCACTGTGCATGTGTGTACAGGGGAATTAAGTACTTGATTAAACTGTTTAAGGAAAAAGGCATCAATGTGGACAGCTCAATGAAAACATCTGTTAAATGCGAAGTGTTGGTCAAAAAGAAAAACTATGAAGCCATATTAATAAAGGGATACAAATCAATACTGAAGATATTATAAATGGCATAATATAAACCAATGCACCAGAAAAAGTTCACTCTCTATTTGAACACTCAAATTCAGTTTTCAAAAAGGATATAGCAGAAATGGAAAAAATCCAAAGAAAGGTAAGAAAAATTAAGAGAGAGAGTTTGTCATGTGGGAGTTTATAAAGATGAGAAATAATTACTTTGGAGGGAAGATGAATTAGAGGTAACATAATAGAGATATATCAAATAACAATTGCATGAAGTCAGTTGGGAACTCCTAGTTACTAGTTCATAATACAAGAACAAGGTATGTCCAGTGAAATTAAAAGGAAACAAACGAATCAAAAGAATTACTTTTTATATTTTTTACACAAAGCATAAATCACATATGGAACTCATGGCAACATGATATTGAGCTCCAGGGTTTAGTAAAATTTTTAAAAAAGTTATATTATGTATATCAATAATACCATCACCCACAGTCAGATTAGACAGGATAAAATGTCCTTGACCTGGTACTAGCCACTGCCAAAGACACGATACTGGAGCAGATGTATCCTCAGTCTGGTCCAGTAAGATAATTCCTATGTTCCTCTTTCCTGAATTGCACTTAAGGTAAGGCTGAGGCAATAGTGAAAAAGTAAAAGTGTTTCGTATGGGATTTATTTAGTCAGTGGTTCTCAGACTGAGATCCATGGAACACTTGCTGGTAGTCTGAGGAGAGTTGGCTTATCACATGGTGCCTGCTCTCTTTGTTTCCAGCTGCTGACCTGCTTTAAGAGAGACAGTTAAAAATACATTAAATACTAACCTAATATTACTATCCCAACAAGCAAATGCAAGGGGAGGTGTTCCTAAGACAAGCGCTCTATTAAAATGTGGTCCCAAAAGTATGAAAAAGTTTGAGAATTCTACATTAGAGAAGATATACAACAGTTTTATGTATGTCTTTATACATTACATAACTAAAGATTGACTAAATAATAATATACATTAAATGAATGTTCAGAGCTGTTTGGAGAAATACCTGTTAGTGATTCACTATCTCCATAACTGAATAGTTTCTCAGTAGAAGCTGCCACTCTAATGATCCTTTTTAGGATAGAGAATTCAGATTTCATTTGACTGCATTCGAATAGCAAGGGCTTTCAAAGTTGTTGTAGGCAAGTTCTAAATCTCAGATTTTGGGTTAATTTAACAATGGTTACCACTAAATTGCACTTGAAAAAAAAAAACAACAACTTAACTTACAGAATTGTACTGCCCCTTTTCTCCATTTAGGCAAACAAGATCTGAATTATCAGTCCTACTCTTCATCAGTCAATATTAATACTAGTTGCACTTACATAGCACTTTACAAATAACTAATTAGTTGTCAAGATGGCAGATTTCTCTCTGGTTGTTTTTATTATATTTAAGACTAAATCGTTTTAAAAATGATTTCCTTTTAAGTAGATGCACAGATCAGAATCTTATCTATTACACTCAAAATATCTGATCTTGATTGTTTATAACAAATCATAAAATAAATAAAACTGTCTCTCAGATAATTTATATGAACTAGGAAGCATGTGTGAAAGAATGCATTATGGGAACTGAGAGATACTTAACATGAATTTCAATACAGCAGCACTCATTGAAAGCAATGACTTTGAGAAGCATTACATGGTTGACAAATTTCAATGCACACTAACACTTGTAAAAACTGTCTTAGTGCCATTATAGGAAAAGAAGGGTATACAGAGGTAAACACTGGAAAAGAATGCCTCTCATTCACAGAACTGGGAAGTGGGACTGAAGACATTATACACATTACTGATTTGGTTTCAAGTGGCTTTCACAATGATCCAGTAGGAAATATACTACTAGTACTTAGCAATTATACAGCACTTACTGTGTTCAGAGAATTTTACAGACTGTAAGGCTAGGGTTTTTAAAGGAACCTAAAAGAGTTAGGCACTCAGATCCTCATTCCATTTCAATTTGATTTAGGAGCTTAACTCCCTTAGGCTTCTTTGAAAATCCCAACCCAAATTAACTTTTGCAACACCTCTGTGATGAAGGTAACATATAGAACAGTTCACCCGGTCAGTCATTTTCTGTATTTCTACTTTTGGTTTTTTTTAAGTTTTCAAAAAGGATTTTTGACAGTCTAACTTCGCTTTCTGATACTTCTGCTGTTAAGGTTTAACCTTGTTCTGATATCCAAGGTGTAGCATGAAGATGTTACAAATTCAGCATTCTGATTTCACTGGAAGTTTTGGATGACAGCCATTAAAGAGATGGAATACACATATCTTCAAAATTTAGCAAAAAATATCAAGATAGAAATAACAAAAGTCTATTGGTAGGATACCATTTGAAATGGTTTTTTTTTTTTCCAAGTCTGAAAGTTTTTTGTTAAAGAAGTCAGTCAAAGAAAAGTCATTTGGCTAATAATGAATGTTAAATCCATTCCCAACTCCATGCATAATGCTGAAGAATAAGGAGTATTTTTATAAGCCTCTGCCTATTGGGCTTGGAAACAAAAAACTTCTATGGACTTCTGAAAACTAATTGGGGACTTCTAATTAGGAGTCTGCTGACCGCCTGGAATAACTGTACTGCGTTCCTCTCCTACAGCTACAGAATATGCAGAAGGATGGAAATTTCTAGAACATAGCCTTACAGCTGCTGGAAGTGTTTATGAGGAAAAACAGCTTACTATACTATGGGGAAACATGTGAGTAACTCCCCCCCCCCATCTCCAACATCCTGCAGTCTTAACTGTTATGTCATTGGGCTACTACAGTCACTTCCTTTCTCACCTTATGGGGTTGTGGCGTACCTCTGCTCAGACCCCATGGCAAGCATTCTTACGCCACTGTAAAAAATCTGTGAACACAGTGGTCTAACCACTATATCCTGTGGGAAGGGAATGAGTGAAGCAGACACATCTGTGGCATGGGGAATGCCTCAGGCGGGAAACTGCAGGGCTAGCTTTCAGAACTTGCACACGCAAGAGCTGCACTGTAGACCGAAATTTTTGGTTTATGACCAACTTTTCTTTAGGCAGGTAACTGCTGTGTGCATGTGCCGCTCAAAGCTAAGACTAAAAATGGATATAAAACAGCACTTCTGAGTTAGAAACTGACTATGCTAGGTTTCTCAGTTGTCCCAGATGTTTTACCTGATATACCACAGGCTTCCTCAGGTAAGAGATTCCTTCCCCGTGCACCACCAATCACTTAAGAAAAAAAGAGAAAACCAACAGAGGATATTCCTATATAATAATCATCAAATAAGATCCTCTCCATCAAAAAAATGAAGTCTCAATTATGGTATCCTTTTTCACACGACAGGGGTGTCAAAGCCTTCAACAGGCCTCCACAGACTCTCAGCTGTGAGTCTCTGAAGTATGACCTCTGAAAGGGCATTGGGTTTGTCTCTTGGTTTAAAATTATATTTCATCCATTTCTATGATGAGCTATACCAGCAGGAAAAACTCATCTTGTCCTCTGTTCATAAAAGCCTCCATGAATCTGCTACTTTGTCACTACTTCCCTCCCTACTCCCTCCACTTATTCAACACTGGCCTCTGCTCTGTTCCTTCCCACAATCTCACCACTTTTGTTACAAGAACCAGGTCTTCTGCATCTCAACATCTGGAACAGCCACCCAGTATCCATCTTCCTCACCGATTCTTCCTCTCAGTTCAAATCTTATCTGAAAATCTCTCTTTTCTTCCTTGCCTGTATCTCTTAATTTCTGTGTCTCTGTTCCTTTGTTTTAGTTAACCCAGTGGTTCTAAAATCTTTTCATACTGTACTTTACTTTGTTAGACAGGATATTCTCTGTAGGAATGCCTCTTTTTTGAACTCCCTACTTTGATCCCACATCTCTCCCACTGAAATTACAACAGTTGGTTACATATAATGGGAAAGTATTAAGGAGAAAATATGATGGATGTAGCTGTTTGGTGACACCTCTTTTAAATATGCGTGACTTATTACCTCTCTCCTGATGTAGGATTTCACATTTATTAGTATGGGATTTCTCCCTGCTTTAAACTCTCCAGGTCATTGTGTAGTTTGCTTCTCCTCACCTTTTGTGTCACTAACACTCGAAATTCTGGTGTCTATTTACAGATTTTATCACAGTTAAATTAACCCTTAACAAAGACTGATATGGAGCAGATGCACAGAGTGTAGAGAGATGTATTATGGAACTTAGTGGTGAAACACTTTAGAAACTCTACAGGAGTCCTACACAGGGGAGCAAATAGCCAGGACTACCACTACCTGAAGACTGACAGGTGTTAGATCACTGAACTCCACAGGTCAATTCTAAAACCACTGATTTAGCTCTAGATACACATTGTATTTAACTCTATACTACATTTTAGGGTATGGTTTGTATAAATGTATAAATAAAAAAATTAAATACATTTATATTGTATCATGACCACACATAGCTTTCTTTAACATTTGTGAAGGATGCCCAGTGCCTGGAGAATACCTTTACCTGGCAAGGTTTTGAACTCAAATTTCAACTTCAGGGACAGACCACAATTTCTCTCCAGAGAGGACCTTAAGAGACTAGGGAGAGCAAGAGAAAAACTAAAGCTCTAAAAGCTACACATTGTCTGCATTCAGCCAGTCTGGTTCATATTCATATTGCACTAAGTTATTTCTATCAGATATACAGAAAGGTTCCCAAAAGACTTGTATCAGGATGGGGGTACTCATAAAATCTATTCTCCCATTACAGAGCATACTAGCAAAAATAACATCAATGACTATTCTCTCAGTTTTGGTAAAACATCTGATTAGTGGAGTTCCTGGCTCTTCTAACTAGCCTAAACAAGCTTTGTTAATCCTTTAATGTAAAGTTTAAAAAAGACCCAGATTACATCACTCTTAATATAATGACTATACTTGTGACAAATGGATATGTGGTGGAGACAGTATGCCTGTCTCTCAGTGAGTTAAAGGAGTCATCTTCTACAGGCTGTTCTCCCACTTCGTTTCTTTTAGTCAGAGTTGCGGGTTTCACTGAATGCACAGACATGCAGAAAACGTGTGTAAATCCTCCTCCTCACCATTGCAAGGATAATACACAGACTTAATAAAAAAAAGGCCTGATTTTCAGAGGTGGTGAACTTCAACAGAAGGTGTGGTGTTCAGCATCTCTGAAAATAAGGACACTTTCATTGTTAATGCCCCAAGGGTGTCCCTGCAGGTATTCAACATGGAGACAGCAATGCCCTGTACAAATGCACCCAGGATCTCCCTACTTGTATCCACCAGCGCAGACACATGCAGAAGACGATCCCTGTGTGAGTCACCTTTCTACCCATGATTTCTTTGCAGGGATAATATAGTGTGATGCCTTGTGTAACTTCCCCTCATGATTTTACCGCAGAGATTCCAGGGGACTGAGTGAACTGATTTACATGCTTCACCCTCACATTTAAAATATTTAAGGTCCTGCAGAGCATTTTCCAAACCTGATGGAGAGGTTAAATTCTGAAATAAATGGTAACAATAAGCAGAATGAGTTGCGCATTTAATCCTTATGATAAGAGTGAGACAGTCGGTTACACTTACCCTTCTTAAAACTAGCATATAAAAAAGCCTTCATAATCTAGGCTTGAAATACATGAGTGACGGTCTCTCACGCTGTGCCCCTGCCTTGCAGGAACAGTTGGCCAGGACAAGTCTGATCTCAATCCCAGGCCATAGATAGGACTGAGGTTACTCTACTATGGAATTATCTACCAGAAAAGGCAATACCAGTGTCCCTTGGTATAGGGTGCCCTAAAAGCAGGCAAAACACATTTATTTAAATTGGCCCAGCCTTGATTAGTTTCAGCTAAATCTCATCACCACTTTTTTTCTCTCCCATCTGTTGTTCCCTCTCCACTATTTTTTGCACCAGTTGGGAATTGATTCCTTTTGCTGGTAGGATGGCTTACATTGAAGGTTTTTGGGGTTTGATTCTAAATCAGGTTCCTGTTTTTCCTGTGGTTGGATATTTGGTCTGTTTTGATCTTTTTGATTGATTTTAATGTTTTGAATGTTGGGCTTTTATTGCATGAAGCTTAGAAGCATTTGGAAAGGCTTCCTATAATATTGCCTAAATACAGACCAATTTCACTGTAAACTCACATTCAGAAACTTTTATTACATTAGTTCATGGCTTGAGATCGATGCCAATTCATCTGCCTGCCTGAATCTTCCTTATGCTGCTGATTGGCAAGATTAGGATTTGATTTTAAATTCTGAGGATCTTCCACATAATATCTGGGTAACACTTTCCTGCTTTTGTGAGTTCAGTATTAGGAGTAATATTTAATAGAAGAAAGGTGTGTGGTATTTGATTGTCTTTAGTAAATTCACTTTCTCTTATGAATCTCTTCATTACACATTTTGTATTGAATCAAAATCTGGTTCAAACTGTTATACTTTAAATTGTTTCAAGTTGTGAGAGTTTGGAAACAGTCTCTAAATTCGTCCTTGTATTAGGTATAGCAACGCCATAGACGCTGCATTTTCTGAGATTCTGTTCCAAAGTTCCTCCAAGGAACCTGCCATTCAATAATATGCTGGGAGGCCAGACTGCCACATATCTTCAGCTGAACAGCCTCTCATATATGTCTTGTATGTCCACTGGATATTTAATATTGACAATTTACTCAACTTCTGTATTCTGTTTTGACACATGCCAATGTGGGATCTCATCTGAGAGCAAAAAAATACCACTATCTGTATCCAAAAGCATATTGGTTTCGGTGTCAAGGAGTTCCTGTTCTTTATCCCAGGGTGCAATTAATTTATTTCCAGGCTGTAACAAAACTTAGTACATTTTAGAACATACAGCTCCCCTTATGTCAGCTATGGCTCCTGCCAGCCATTTTGCGGCACTGGGAAGGGAGATGGTAGCTGCCATGCCAGAGAACTGAAACCCAAACTATAGCAGGCTTCTGGCTGTATTTCTCCCTTGGTCAGAATTCAAGTTTCTCTCTCTGAGATGCTAATCAGTAGCTGCTTCAAGCTAAAATTTTCAATTTTTGTTTCTAAACAAGAGGATAATTTATTGGTAGAGTAAAAGAAATGAAAGAAACACAAAATAAAAGATAGGACTGAAAATGAACATTTCTATAAAATTTTATTAGGTTGGTGCTATACTTATATTACAAAGCAGAGTTTAAGGTTTCTGGACAAATATCTTTGAGGTGAAGCCAAAGTCGTGAATACGTACCAGTAACAAGCATTAAATGTTTTAATTAGTTAAAAAGATGCCATTAAAAAGCAGCAGTTTCAGAGACAAGGTTACACTTCTGAAAACCTCAATCATCTGAAAGCAAAGGTAACCAACTACCTTAATTCTGTCCCCACAGGGGACACCTCGATTAAGGCACTCAGCTTTCATTAAAAAAATTTTTTTTAGCCTATGTGATTGCAAAGAAAAGTTTGTAATTATGCCTGGAGTGTACCGATGCAGGGACATCCTCCTGAGTCTAGACAGCCTAAACCACTGGTTCTCAGACTTCTGTACTGGTGACCCCTTTCACATAGCAAGCCTCTGAATGCAACCCCCTTTATAAATTAAAAACACATTTTTATTTATTTAACACCATTATAAATGTTGGAGCAAAACGGGGTTTGGGATGGAAGCTGACAGCTCGCGACCCCCCATGTAATAATCTCGCGACGCCCTGAGCGGTCCCGACCCCCAGTTTGAGAACCCGTGGCCTAAACAATAGCTCTGAGAGGAGTGAACTTCCCCATGCATCTCAATGGGGGCCTAGGCCAACATTTCCCATGAAAAGACTGTGTGGCAGAAGGAGGGCAGTGCCACAAGCCCAGCGCACTCAAGATGATGCACCCTGGCTGTGGAGTACTGTGGGGGCCTCCCTCCTGAAACTGCTGCCTCTTCAGCGATGAAAAGGGACCCTTGCTCCCATTCCTGCTGCCTCAAGACAAGAAGGGCCTCTATTTCTATTGCTGTGGGAAAGAACAGGGAGCCTCCTTGCCACATTTATTCCAGGTGGTGATAGTGTGTGTGTGTGGGGAGTATCACCATCATGAAGGGGCAAGGCTGTGCGGATGGAGCTAGAGATGCACCACATAATGGTGCATCCAATGCATTGGACTGCCTTAATCCAGACCTGCCACAGAGTGATACAATCTTCCCATCTTCGTTTCTTTGAAGCTGGAGTATAAAAAAGTGCATGGTAGAACACTGGTTTCATACATACATGATTCCTTTACTAAGTGTGATGGTTTTGTTCTTTTTCTGTGTTTTTCAAGATCTAGGCCCAGGAGGTTTGAATATGGATACATGTTAGCACTTTGTCTAGTTACATCTAGGATAACTGGCAGGCCAATCAAATCATATAAGCTAATCCTATGAAGTACTGATCACCTCCTGTGAAGTACAGCGAATTCTCAGCATGTTGTAAGATGGGAGGCCTTTATGAAGAGTATGGAATTATTGTCTCCTCTATGCTATTTGCCCAACCAAAGTAATTTTTCCCCCTGTGGATTGTGAAAAAGGCCAGAACTGGCACAACCACTCTCGAAATAAGGATGAAACATTCTTGTTTTTGTGGTTGCTGACAAAATGACATTTTTTTTAAGGAATTGATAAAATAGTCTGCCTTTCTCATTTTCATGGGGAGAGATACAGAGTTAAGATAAACTGGGTATCTTCATTGAATTTCCACACTTACAAGAAACTCAAACATTTGAAAGTATAACCATAACTCTGAATTTCCTGTCTAAAGAGAGGAAAAAAAGATAACTATAATCTAGATGAGAGTACGCAACAACAAGCTGGACTCTGCTGCAAGGTCTCTAGATTTTGTGGCTCTCTGATGGAAAAATTCTACAACAGTTTCAGGTATGGTACAAATGGAGATTTTTGTCTGATTTAAATATGAACATGAATGTAATCAGTACAGCTCCCTGTTATTTTGATATTAAATTCCATTTATTTTACACTTCCACATTTTCAGTTTTTAAGATGCTGCAGAATGTCATCTGGGGGCAGGTCTACACTATGGCAGGGATCAACACTCTGAGATCGATCCACCGGTGGTCGATTTAGCGGGTCTAGTAAAGACCCGCCAAATCGACTGTAGATCGCTCTCCAATCGTTCTCTGTACTCTACCCCCGACGAGACGAGTAAGGTAAGTCGACAGGAGATTTTCTCCCATAAACCACCCACGGTGTAGACCCCGTGTAACTTGATCTAAGGTACGTCGACTCCGGCTACGTTATTCATGTAGCTGGAGATGCATACCGTAGATCAACTTACCGCAGTAGCGTAGACATAGGTTGTTTTCTCTGAAATTTAGGCTGTTAAGATGAATGGGGCAGTTTTAATCTCTCAGCCATTGTTTCTGCCTGTCTGCAAAATTCTGGAGCGCATTTTTTTGTTGTTGCAAGAATGAAACTCCATAGTTGCAGAATACATGAGAACTGACTACAAAGTTCTTGAAAGAATTCTCAACCCTAAATTACTGATATTTTCTTGCAACCTTAACTTCACTTTGAAGTTTATTTTGGTCAGGGATTTCCTTGGATTATTTAAATGGTCCACAAGAGATTAACCCCACTTCAGGTAAAATATCGAGAAGAGTTTATTTAGATAAGAGATATCAAGTGGTATTAAAACACTAGATTAATTGCCGTTACTTGTCACACAGACTCCAGGAGATGCATCTTCTATTCCTGTCTCAGGCTGATGATTGTAGTATTATGGTATCTCATCAGGTCAAGTTTCGTTACTTTTAGGCTATCAGACTTTGATTCTCTAAGAATTTCACCTGCTATACCATAGATCTTTCAAAGATCTGCTACTGTTGGAATGACTATTCTTTTCTTTAGGAGAATGGAAGAGCAAAAGTGAGGGATTCAAAAAGCCAAATGGCAAGAAGATCTAAAGAGCAGAGAAAAATTAATGATGTGTGAGGAGTTTTCTTCAAATTTGTTTTCCTAATCTGGGTTTTCTAGCATTAGTAAATTACAGAAACAAAAACAGTGAGGGAAAGCAGTTTGGATCCAAAAAATGGGGTGTTTTGTCAACTGAGGAGAAAGGTGAGAAGTACAGTTTAAAGTCTCAGACAGAAGTTGAAAGATACAGTTCAGCTGTCTGTGTACTCCTGCAGTAAGCAGTATTTACAAAATTGTAAAGTCATCACAGACCTTTGTTGTAACTATAGTTATGAGTCTGCATTAACTCTCAATATGAATAAAATAGTTAGCAATATATTAATGGTTAATAAAGGAAAACAATCTATGACCATGTTTATATTTGGAACTCTCACCCTAGGTTAGTACTGAAAAGAGCTGTTCTCTGTAGTTTTAAAGTCAGATTTAAGACATACTTGCTTTTTATGGATTATCTAATGACATCAGGAGTATTGTTAGAATGAGAAGCAGTGTGGGGAAAGGTGTTAGAGAAGAATAGTTTGCATTGCAAAAGCATGGAGACTACAACACAGATAATCAAGACTGTAATCATCACAGCACTCTAACATCAACATTTCATTTTTTGACAAACTGTTCTTCTTGTCTTTGATTTTTCAGACAAGTTTCAGTTCAGAATGGAATTTTATAAGCAAGTTGTGACCCCGATATATGTGAATTGCTCGCAGACCCTTACACAGAGCAATATTAGTTGATATTGCTAGAAAGTTTCAAAACATATGCTAGTTTGACAGTGCCTCTCTAATAAACAACAAGGATCTTTCCTTAGCCAGAGAGGAACCTTAGATTTTGTGCGTTTAGACGGCATTAAACATTAGTGAGTTTCAGTAAGCTATTACATGGCCCCCCACCCCAGGTTTCACCAGAACATTTTTAGCCTCACATTTTTGTTGTTATATGACCCAGCACTTCAATAGCCTTTGCCTGCGGCTTCAAAGAGTCCGTAGAGAGTAGTATACCCTCCTCGATGAGCTGTTCTTGGCGAGGACAAGTTGCCAATAGACACAAATTCCTAGATTCTAAAGTGATGTGAGCTGCTCAATGTCATCTCAACATAGGCTGTCTGCAATAGCCCAGAGCCCAGCTGTGTGTGTATAAATGTGTGTCTGTGCTGTAAGATATAAACAGCATTGATAGCAACATTATTTAAAAACTTTGTGCTTGTGATTTAGTTCTGACAGATTAATTTTCAAAGTTGTCTGCAAAAAAAAAAAAAGGTATAATTTCCGCCTTCTCGCTCTCTGTCTCACTTTCATACTTTAATCTAGCCAACAGCCTTTATGATCATTATTGGAGAGAGAAGTACAATAAATGGTCTGCTTAAGCAACAAGAGAAGTTTTGCTACACTAAACTAAATTAATGTTAGGAATTTTCTTTGTACAGCAAATTGCAAGGTCTGGCATCTGCTAAATACAGCACTGCCCCATATGCAACATACAAACACACAGACATAAAATTCCTGTCTGTCCACACCACCCCTGTGTGTGGTCCACAGACAGAAAATTCCTATCCATCCACACTATCCCGGTGTCTGGTCCACAGACAGAGAAAAAATTCCTGTCCATGCACTATCCCTCACATGTCGTATACAGACAGATTCCTGTCCATCTGCATGGTTCCCTCATGCAGTATATGAACACAGATTATTATTATTATATATCAACACTTTTTTTTCCTGCTAGGGTTATTTTTTCATATCTAACCTTCATAACATTTGGGTAATGATGCCAAGTAGCAAGATTTAAAAAAATGCAAGTTCTGTACTGTGCTTGTGTTGACTTATTTTTACCAAGAAGATCTCTCTCATTTTTCACATAAAAAGAGTGGGGACAGGTGTCAGTTTGGTCACATGAGCTTTCTCTAAAGTATCTGCAAATCAGCCAGTGTTCCATCTTGCTCATCTACTCCCAATCTGCTGCTCTTCCTACAAACTGCAGGATATTACCCTTTCTTGTCAATTAGAAGCCCACTCATAGCGTTGAAGGACATGATAACATAGTCATGGAGCAAGCTCTGGGTTATACAGTCCACCTGTCCTGTAGAGCCACCCGCATAAAAAGGAGGTCCTTGGAACATGGGATAAAAAAATCAAATCAATCATTCAGTCTTGCCTCTGCTGTTTTATCCTTAATGAGTTACTCAGCCTGAGGTCAGTAAGCCTATGTGAAGCAATGACACAAATCATGCAGCACTGACAGAAGCAGAGGAAAAAGTAGGGATGAAGGAACAAAAAGATAGGGGCAGAAAACCTACGCTGATTTACTTGCAGCCAGAGGACTTGAGAGGAATCAGGGAAGTCAAAAGATTTATAAAATCCCCATAGTATCATAAAAGGCAGCAGGCTGACAATAGGAAGGACAAGCAGGGTTTGATGGTTGGGAAGGGTGGAGAAGAAGAAAGGAAGAGTTATATCAAAATTTTGAAGAAGTATTTTTAAACATCTGGAAATGATGAGGAGAAAGACAGAACAGATGGACAAAGAGAAACTGGTCTGAGTCCAGATTTCCCCTCAGCTCTCAACCTCTGGACTCTTCTTATTCCAGTCAAGCAGAACTCACTGAAACCTAAGCTGCCTCTTAGTTGTGATACTAAGAAGAGGCTTGAAGGGACACACAAAATAGATTTAAAAATCTTCCCAAAACATTAAGGTACATTACTTATTACCTCCACAGAGCAAGTAAACCTCTTCCAAATTTTAAACAATGCATACATGTGTGTTTTCTTATGGGATATCAATTTTTTTAAACCAGCATTTATGTAAGCAGTTGGCAGAAATTTGGTGTTCTGGTTTAGTAATGGAAGTAAAGCCATGGTTTTATCTGTCAAAAATCTGGGAGGCACTCTGGCATAGTATCAGAGTCCACAGCTGAGTCACAGGCTGATTTGGGAAAAGGTTTGTTTTTAACTTGTTAAAAAGATTAATCAGGGCACAAATGGTGAAATTAAGTATATAAATTCCAAGTTCCCTGTGAACAGAAAAGAACAGCTTAGCAGTATCTGTGTTGTAAAATAAGACAGATACCTGGGCAACTCATGCCTTAGAATTTATGGAGAAGATAAGCAGGCCCAAATGGGCTAGCTCCCTTTGTTTTTTTTACCCAAACATTAGTAGATAAATATTTGCATAAAATGCAGCTTGGGTTGGCAGTTAAACATCTGTATGAATGTTTGTGAAGGTACTAGAAAAGAGACATCTGGAGGCTGGTAAAGGGTAAAGTCCTGTCATATATTAATTAAGGTCAAACAATAAGACACAGAAAACTAGCAAAATGGCTGTTCTTCATAGTGGATTCAAGGTAAGAGACCTCCTGTTTCCTTCAGACATCAATATTGTGATAATAATTTTATCATACATTTGGGGATTCAAAATTTATGAAAGTTAGGATGTAAACTTCCTTCTAGACTATTAGCAATTGAAGGGCATGCAGTATGTTACTCCAAAGGTCATTTTCTCTATATTTGAAATAATTTGTTAGAGCTGACCAAGCATCTTCTTGTGACCATATGATAATCATGCTTTGGATACCCCCATTAGCAGTAATGAGCAAGAGTAGGAAGACTTTTGATATTTAAGACTAAAGCTTGCTTTCCATTATAAATCTAATCTTGACCTACTTCCTAAAGCCATTTCTAGGTGCTGAAGAAACTCCAGGGAATGAAGCCTAACTCAATAATGCAATGAGGAAGCAACTCTCCCACTACCTTGATATCCCTGGATTTGAGGAATCATGTCACCTTCTCCTCTCAGGAGTAATTTATTTCAACAGAGACCCACTTAGAGGCATCTAGATCTGACCTAAATGCAGAACTTCTGGTTCACAGGAAATTTCAGTGTTTCAAAATTTGGGTTCATTTCAATGCAGAACAAAAAAAAAATTTAAAAAATTGCAAACTGGAAATTTTAAAAAAAGGGGATTTCAGAAACACCAACATATGGTGTTTCCAAAATGAAAGGTGCTTCCTGGGACTCTGAAATTAACATGATTCTTGCCAGTTTCACTGCTGCCCACCCCTGAATAGCAGCAATGAAACTGCCAGATAGCAGGTGCCAGGGCTTTGAGGGGCCACAACTCTGGGAAGCCCCTCCATATGGATTATTCCTGGGCCAGCTGGCTCCCTGGGCTGCCTGACTCTTGGAGTAGCTGACTCACCCTGCTCTTGGAGTCATGCAACCAGGAGTCTAGAAGCCCTCCACGTAGAAGGGCTACCGCTGAGCCAGGGACCCTAGAAGCCAAAGGATTCCCAACTCAGAGGCAATCTGTGTGACACAGCTGCCCCAGAACTATGGAACCTGAAAAGTCCAGGTCCCAGTCTGTCTGCACATTGGAGCTGCCGATCCTAGATGCCCTGAGCTTCCTGGCACCAGGACAGTCCATGAGGTGGGTCTACCTTGGAGTCACAGACCCTAGAACCCTGGGGTCTCCAGCAGCCCACCAGGTGAGCTGGTAGGAAAGCAGGCAGGTTTCTGCTGGAACACTGCCTGGTTCATTGAATGTTCATTTGTGCAGAACATTTCAGGTTCAACAAATTGGCATTTTTAGACAAAACTCTGTTTCAACAGAAAATTCCTAACAATGCTAGAGGAGTAGAGTACAGTATTTCTGTTCTAATGGAAAAATTTTGAAAAGCTCCACCCTGCATGGGGCATGTGGTAGTATAAGCTTAAGTTCCCTACTTAGGGAAGGAAATGGCAGATGGCAACAGAATCCTTAGTCTCCCACGCAGGCAGAAGACAGTAGATCTCTCTCTCTCTCTCTCGCCCCCCCGCAACATTTTCTCCCCTATAGAAACAACACATGGTAGCATCTTTCCCCTGGTAAAGAAATGTCTTTGATCTCAGTAGAACAGGGTGGAAAGGGAAAGTTATACACCTAAGGAAAGAGAATCCATGACTTCTGTTGAGCACCAGTACAAAATTACATTTGTTATTGGTGCATAATGAGTGTGATCGGGCTCCCCCTTGCCTGTTTATGTAGAACAAGCAAGCAATGTTGTCGGTCATTACTCTTCTGTTCTGGTTCCTTGTGAACGGTAGGAAGTGGAGGCAGGCATTGTGGACAGCATGGAATTCTAGCAGGTTTATGAGTAGCCTTGTCTTGACTGCAGACCATAACCCCTGAATTGTGTGATGTTGCAGGTGTGCTCCCCACCCTATGAGGGAGGCATCCATTGTTATCATCTGTGATGGAGAATCCTGTGTAAATGGGATCCCCGAGAACACGTTGTGTGGTTGAGTCCAGCAGGTTATTGATTCCTTGACTTTGGGAGGCATCATTAATCATCTGTTTAATACGTTTGTTTGGTCTGTAGACGGTTTCTAACCATCCTTGCAGACAGGGCATATGTAACCACACATGTTTCACCACAAATGTGCATGCTGCCATGTGGCCCAGAAGTTGGAGGCATGTGTGGGCTGTAATCTGTGGGCTTGTCCTCACTGTGGATATGAATGTCTTTATCATGTTGAATCTGTCTCGTGGAAGTGATGCTTTCGCTGCCACTGAGTCAAGGAGAACAGATCCATCTGATGCAGAAAGTGGTGCAGCACCAAGAGCTTCAGTGCCAAAGAGTGAGGTGCCGACTGTATTGGAAGTGCAGCGTGCGGAGCTGGTACAGTCTGTGTTGGCGCTGTTGCACTAGCAGCATTAGCTGTGGCACTGTAATCAAAGCCGTTGTCGGTGCAGACTCCTTTAGCATTGTCGACAGTGTAGTGGTGGAGACGGGCAGCTTAGAGCCCTTAGACTCCACACTGGAGCTCTAGGTTCCAGCAGCAGCCGCCACGTGAGCAGTGCCAGAAGTGCCCAGAGCGTCATAAGTGTTGAGTCGCGGTGCTGCTGGCACTGATGAGAGTGATTTGGTCGGGGACTGTTTTCTGTTCTCTATGAGGCGAAGAGGATGGTTTTTTGTGAATTTTTTGTTTTTTGGAGACCTTGGTAGAGACTATGACTTATGCCAGGAAGAGGTTTCCTGCCCTGGGTCGGAGGCTGGTCTTAATAACTTTTCCATCAAAACGAGTTTCAGCCTCAGGTCTCTATCTCTGTGTCCCCACCCCCCGTTTGTTACAAAGGGCACATTTCTGAGGAATGTGAGCTTCCCCGGGCAACAAACACATTGAGTGTGCCCAATAACACAGGCATTGCCTCTCTGCACATGCATCTTTTAAATCCTGGTGAACCAGGCATTTATCTAACTTAACACCATTCCTGCCCATCTTGACTAATAGCCATTGATGGACCTATCCTCCATGAATTTATCTAGTTCTTTTTTGAACCCTGTTATGGTCTTGGCCTTCACAATGTCCTCTGGCAAGGAGTTCCACAGGTTGACTGTGCATTGGGTGAAGAAATACTTCCTTTTATTTGTTTTAAACCTGCTGCCTAATAATTTCATTTGGTGACCCCTAGTTCTTGTGTTATGAGAAGTAGTAAACAACATTTCCTTATCTACTTTCTCTATACCAGTCATGATTTTATAGACCTCAATCATATCTCCCCTTAGCTGTCTCTTTTCCAAACTGAAAAGTCCCAGCCTGATCAATCTTTCCTCATACGGAAGCCGTTCTATACCCCTAATCATTTTTGTTGTCCTTTTCTGAACCTTTTCCAATTCCAATATAACTTTTTTGATGTGGGGTGACCACATCTGCATGCAGTATTCAAGGTATGGGCATACCATGGATTTATATAGAGGCAACATGATATTTTCTGTTCTATTATCTATCGCTTTCTTAATTATTCCCAGCATTCTGTTCACTTTTTTGACTGCCGCTGCACATTGAATGGATGTTTTCAGAGAACTGTCCCCAATGACTCCAAGATTTCTTTCTTGAGTGGTAATAGCTAATTTAGACACCATCATTTTATATGTATAGTTGGGATTATGCTTTTCAATGTGCATTACTTTGCATTTATCAACATTAAATTTCATCTGCCATTTTGTTGCCCAATCACACAGTTTTGAGAGATCCTTTTTTAGCTCTTCGCAATCTGCCTGGGTCTTAACTATCCTCAGTAATTTTGTATCTGCAAATTTTGCCACCTCCCTGTTTATTCCTTTTTCCAGATAATTTATGAATATGTTGAATAGGACTGGTCCCAGAACAGACCCCTGCGGGACACCACTGTTTACCTCTCTCCATTCTGAAAACTGACCATTTATACCTACCCTTTGTTTCCTATCTTTTAACCAGTTACCAATCCATGAGAGCACCTTCTGTCTTATCCTGTGGCAGCTTACTCTGCGTAAGAGCCTTTGGTGAGGGACCTTGTCAAAGGCTTTCTGAAAATCTAAGTACACTGGATCCCCTTGGTTCACATGCTTATTGACCCCCTCACTAACTCACTAACTTATCTAACAGTAGAAACGAAGGTTTTTAATGGGACAGCTGAGCTCTGTCTCAGGCCGGGGATGGTTGAGAAGGAACTGAGGGGTCTGGGTTGCACATGCTAGATGAAGTGCCAATGGCGCACAAGACAGGCACCACGCACGTGCAACCTGTACAGGCACTGCTACTAAAACTCTCCGAGCAAAGGGGAAGGGACGCACCATCACCTGGAGTGGAGCACCCACAGGGACATGCCTCAAAGAAGAACTATCACTCCCTTGCTCTGTGACATGATTGATACCTGTCATATGTACAGCCCAACACTGAACAGGCTTGGGGGGTGGGGGGTGGGGCGCGGGAAGGCCTGGCATACTGCATTGCCAATTCACAATTAATTTCCAGATTTCTGCAACCTGCTGAATATCTGTATTTTGGTTAATTCTCCCCCATATGTATTACTTTGTATTTTTCCCAACTCAATCTCATTTTATTATTTCTTGCCCAGATTTCTAATCTCCCTGTCTTTTAGTTTTGCATTTTTCTACTACATTTCTGTCTCATTTAAAGATGATATTACCGTTACCTCCCAACCCTTTTCCTCACACAATTTTCTGGAGAAATAACTCTCACTTCACTCTTCCACACTAGCCAACTACTATTCTCTCTCTATCCTTTGTTTCTTCAGCAAGAATCTAGAGAAAGTTCTGTCATGTCTCCCAAGTCAATCTCCTTGATCACTTTGCCTCTTGCCTATTTTTTAAGTATAGAGACAACCCTGCCATGATGACAGTTTCTTGCTGTAATGTGTGTTGTGATACTCTACTTAGGAAATGCTATTAAAAAGCTGTACTTTATACTATGGAAAGATGCTATATGTATATGCATGTTCAAAAACATGGTTTGAGCCCCTAAACGGGTATAAAGGCATCAACATGTTATTGAATTGGAATTCAGACCTAGTTTATATGTAGGCATGTAGAAAGCATGACAGGAGATGGTTGGAGATTACTGATGGCTAAAGATGGTATATTATTCCTTTTGTTAGCCAGTAAGGCCCCATGCTACTGAATCACTGGTTTAAGAGACAGTTTTAAAGTCACAAGCTTGTTATGCCTCTTAACCAGCTATGTTTAATTGCCGACCTTCTGCCTTGTTTTATGGCTCCAGTATGAAACAGTGAGTGGTAGAAGGGTGGGCTGATGTTTTTGGAACCCTGTGCCCAGTGTTCTGGTATGGCATCTTTACTTTCCAATGATAATCCATGATCCTCTTGGAATTGCATCCAGCTATTTTTAGGGCTCATACATACAGCTAGGTGAAATTTTTTGGCTCAAAGTTTTTTTGCCAAAAATGCAGATATGGCAACACCTAAATGTTTCATGATTTTTTTTTTGTTGGTTTTGCCAAATTGTTAATTTTGGAAAAAAACCAAACAAAATTCAGAAAAAATCTGAACATTTTATTTTGACATTTTAAAATGAAATGTTTTGATTTTTCAATTTGAAATGACTTTTCCTTTCAAAATTTCTTTTAATTTTATTTAAAAAATATTCAAAGACATTTAAAAATCGTCAAAAATGAAACAATTCATTTGACCCATTAAAAAGGTTACTTACCTATGTCTGTATTTTCCACTGTATGCATCCGATGAAGTGAGCTGTAGCTCATGAAAGCTTATGCTCTAATAAATTTGTTAGTCTCTAAGGTGCCACAAGTACTCCTTTTCTTTTTATGGATACAGACTAACACGGCTGCTACTCTGAAACTTACCTATAACTGAGGTTTCTTCATGATAAACTCTGTATATTCACACTAATGGAATGCTCTGACCATTACATTGAATAAAGTACTTACATGCAGTTCTCCTTTCATATTGTTCTTTCTTTCATAAGCGATAAACAACTTTGGGGACTATCTAAAATTGCGTAACCAGTCCTGTCTAAATAAAAAGCTAAAGGCTTTTGACATCCAGAGTATGCATTTTAGCCTCCCCATCTTCAATATGAAGTTTGGGAAAGAACACCGGTAAAATTTTATAGACTGGCTTATATGAGATCCTTTTAGGTAAAAACACTGCATGTGTACAAGAAATGTGTGAAAAACTAAATGGCTGATCAGCCATTAATGCATGTAATTCACTTTGGTTATGTCTACACTACAGCAGCGCAGCTGTACAGACGGAGCTGCGCCCCTTTAGTGCTTCTGGTGAAGATGCTCTATGTCAATGGGAGAGAGCTCTCTTGTCGGCTTACTAACTTCTGCGTCCGTGAGAGGCAGTAGTTATGTCGGCAGGAGAAGCTCTCCCGCCGACACAGCACTGACCACACCAGTGCTTAAGTTGGTATAATTTATGCCACTCAACCGTGTGGATTATTCACACCCCTGTGCAATATAAATTATACCGAAGTAATTTATAGTGTAGGCATTGTTTTATATGCCTTGCAGAGGCAATGACTATCAAAGTCACTGTCTAAATAGACAAAAAACAAATTACAGCTTCCCGAAGGCTCAGAGTGAGGTCTTATCAATTGCGAGAGCACTATGTTTAAATCCCAAGATGGTATAGATGCCTTATTGGAGGGTATAAATTACTGAGACCTTTTAAAAATATTTTAACTATATTATTTCTAAAAATAGATTTTTCAGTTCACAGGTACATGGTAGGCTGATATGGCTGCGAGATGAATCTTCACTGAAGATAATGAGAGAGCTCATTTCTTAAGGTATAACAAATATTGTAAAATGAAACTAATTGGTATTGCATATGGATCTACATCAAAAGCCACAATAAAAATATTTTCTATTTATGACTATAACATCTTTATGTTGACTCTTTCCTGGAATGCGACAATACATTTTGCACATCTAGCGAACAACTTTTTTCTAACAACCCTAGAGTCCTATTCCCCATGCTGTTAGATGAAGAGACTGAAGATCTGGATGATAAACCATCCAGTGTTTTTTCAACAAGTCCTGTACTAGCAGTAGAGGCTCTATTAGTCCTCTTGACAGGTGCATTAAGTCTGGATACCACTGCTGCCTGGCCCATGATGGCGCTACTAAAATTACACTGGCTTTGTCCTGTGTTATCTTGTTTGTCACTCTCTGGATGACTGGAAATGGGGGAAATGTATACATTAATCCCTGATGCAAGTGTATTTAAAAAGCATCTAATATTGAGTCCCTATTGCTGTCTGGTCTCTAGAAAAATTTCTGACACTTCCTGTTGTTGCTGGATGCCCACAGATCTATCATCAGATACCCCATAACCTGAAAAGGTGCGCTACTACTTTGTCTTTCAAAGATCCTCTGCTTTCTTAGCTATACTGCTACTACAGATAGGCATTTTGTGAACACATTGGGACAAACAAAAAAGAGGACTGTGTACTGAAAATGTTCCTCTCCTATCCTGAAACACAGGTAGCTTCAATGACCAGGTCTTACGGAAATATGTCTTTTAAATCTAGATCTGCAAACCAATCCTGAAGGGAAAGAGAAGGGATGATAGAAGTTAGAGATAACATGTGGAAATGAAACTTTTTAATATAGTTATTCATTTTCTTAAATCCAAAATAGGGTGAAGACCCCCAGTCTTTTTTAAGATTAAAAAAATAACACAAATAAAAACCTCTCCCTCTCTAATCTGGTGGTACCACCTCCACTGTTCTTAACTTCGGTAAACACTGAACCTCTGCTCTTAGTAAACCAAGGTGAGCTCGATCCCTGGTCAGGGATGACATAGGGGGTTGTGGTGAGGGGAGTGTCTTGAGCTGAATTGTATAGCCGCATGCAATAACTTCCAGGATCCACCTGTCAGATACTATTAACTCCCATTTTTGATAAAATTGGGACAAACAGTCCCCAAATTGTCCAGCCAGACCGGTTTATAACTCCATAGCCTTATGTAAAATCTGAGACCTTGTAGGAACCACAGTTGACGATATAGAAGAATTCTTCACCTTATTACTACAAGGCTTATAAAATTTCTTCTCCTTTTAATGTTCAGAGGCTTGATATTGAGGCTGATGACAGTAACTTTTTCTATTAAGGAGCTGATGTAGAAGATGATGAACGCTGTCTTTGACACCTAAAAGTTACAGCCGTAGACTCTCTCTTATTCACAGGAATGAAACCTAGACATCTAGCTACAGATCTCACATTTTAAATTATTTCTAGTATTTCATCCATCTGCATGCTAAACAGACCTTCCCCTTCAAAAGGCAGATCTTCAATCCTCATCTTCATTTCATGGGGTAAGCCTACTCATCTGAGTCATGAATGCCATCTTAAAGCAATGGCTGAAGCTACTGCCCTAGCTGAAACAGCTGAAGAATCAAATGCTGCTCTCAAATGATGCTTGGTAACATTCTGTCCTTCTGTGAGCAGGCATTCACCAATCTTCTTTGTTTCTGAGGTAAAGTATTAAGGAATGGTAACATCCTACCCCATAGATGGTATTGATACCTTGCCATGACAGCTTCATAATTCAAGATACACATGGCTAAAGTGGTAGAAGAGAACATCTTCCGCACAATGACACCTGGTCTTTTGCCCTCTTTATAAATAGGGCCCTACCAAATTCATGGCTATGAAAAATGGGGGTCCTTCCCCAAAAGAGAATAGCAGAGAATAGGTGTGGTTTGTGCAAGGATAGTAACAGAATGTATTTACAAACTACAGAGTTACAATTTGAAATGACTGATCTCACAGTATTATTATTATTTATTATTGTATTACCATAGTCATGGACCAGGACTCCATTGTGCTAGGCACTGAAGAATATGACCTTCAGATTTCCATGTCATCTGTATAAACTCTTAGAAGAACCAAGCTCATTTTCAAGGCTCTTGGCTCTACCACTTTCCCCAAATCTGTGTTTCTTTCCCATTATAGACTTTTTAGTGCACTACTTCTTGGGCTGTCAAGAACCAGTAAGATGGTTATAGCTGAGAGGCAGTGTGGTCTAACGGCAGCAGCACCAGACTGGGAGACAGGAACTCCTGAGTTCTAATCTGGACTCTTCCATTGATTCATTGTGTATCTTCAGTTTCCCCATCTGTAGACTAGGGATGATGTTACTTACACTTCACTTTAGAAAGGGCTTTGTGATGAAAAATGTTATAGAAGAGGCACTGGGTGTTATATAAGCTATATACAGATATCTAAGTGGCACTGGGTGTTGTAAGGAATTATTTTATTAATTAGCATTTGTATGGGGCTTTGAAGAAATAAAATGCTGTTCTAAAATTATACTGCAGCCATGTAAAAATCTTAATGAATGAGAGCAATATCTGTAATAAACGAAAATAGTTTTTCTTTGGGCTGAGAGCAAACATGGGAAATTTCAGCCCCCAAAATATTTTTTTTAAAAAGTTACAAGTAACTGAAAACAAAGCTAATAATACTACTTTGCACTTCTATGACATCTTTCATCTGAAGATATAAAATTACTTTACAAACAATTTATTAAGCCTCAATACCTCAGCGAGGTAATGAACCTGCTTCCTCAACTAAAGCTATGGAATCACTACTGAAATATAACAAACAACAGACTTGACTGCTAGCTGAAGTACAGATGACATGCCTGGCTTGCCAGCATATTCCTCTGAGAGTAGGTGTAAAGGGACCTGAAGTCAGTGGCAGCAAGAAATTAACCTGTACACAGTTTTATTTTAATAATATAAAAGGAAGAAGGGTAATGCTGGAACGAGGAGGGCAAAGGAGAGAGAGTAAGTGTTAATTCCATAGCAATAGTTTTTTCTATGGCAGCGATTTACCTTGACACAGCACTGAATGTTGCTGTATGGCATTGTGGCATCTCTCGTGTTCTCTTGTGGCTGTGTAGCCTGAGGAGCAAGGTTGCAAACAGATGTCACACAGAAATGTGTAGGCTCCCAATGAAGACTGTCAATCGCGCTTGGCCCTTTTGTATATCAGTTTTTTGCATCTTTGTCAAAACGTTTACAAATTTTATTGACAGTTGCTCTATATTTAGGTTTGCCCTTGGCTGTGTCTTTGAAGTTATCAATATTTATGAGGTGAGAGTCTCCTTAAGGATGTTTTCGAGGCATTTACATTGACTGCCCTTCCTGAATTTTCTGAGTTTCAGCTTGCCATAGGACTTTTTTCAGGAGTCTACAATCACCCTTTCTGACAACTTGACTTGTCCACCTAGGATGAGGTGTGATAATCATTGCCTCGATGCTGGTTGTTTCTGCTCTTTCAAGGATGTTGATGTTTGACAGTTTGTTTTGTCAGCGGACCTTCAGAATAGAGCAAAGACATTGCATGTGAAATTTTTCAAATTGCTTGGTGTGTATGCAGTGTGCCATGTTTTACACCCATATAAAAGGAATGTTATCATTGCTGCATTGTATATCATCAGGTTTGTTAACAGTATGAAGATATGCTGGTTGAGTATCCTATGGCAAAGACTTCCAAAACCCTGGCTTGCCTTCTGCATTCTGTTTGACATTTTCTTGACCAAGGGAACTGTCAGTTGAGATGGTATTGCCCAGGTATGTAAAGTGATTGATATTCTTTAGTTCTGTACCATCAAAGGTGATGTTTGGTTCAGTGATAGTGGCTGATGGGACTGGTCAGAACAGGACTTCAGGATTTTCCAGGCTGAAAGTGGGTCCAAACTGTTTAGTTGCCTCTGAGAGCCTATCAAGGATAAGCTGTAGATTACTTTCACTATGACTAAATAGAGCACAATCATCTGCAAAAAGGGCTTCACATACGAGTTTCTCAAGGACTTCTGAAGAGTTATCCATCAGTTCTGTACCTTATGTAAATATCCTTTTGAAGGTTGTCAGTGGTGTAATTCAGAACCACTGCAAAGAAGAGAACAAAGAGAACCAATGCCAGCACACAGTCTTGTTTTACCCTATTAGATATGGGGAATAGCTTAGAGAGGCCATCATTTGAGAGGACTTGACCAGTCGTGTCTTCGTGGACTTCATGTATGATGTTAACAAATTTGATGGGGCATCCAAGCTTTTCTAGAATTTTTAGAGGCCATTTCCGCTCAGTGTCAAATGCTTTTCTTTTCCTTTTTTTTTTTTAAAGGTCAATAAAGACAGCATATAATTCCATGTTTTGTTCAATTAATTTTTCCTGAATCTGTCTCTCAACAAAAATCATGTCTGTGATGCTCCAAACTGATCTAAATCCACACTGGGTCTCTGGCATAAACTTCTCTGATACTGTTTCAACAGGCTGATTGAGCAAAATACAAGCAAGGATTTTACCATCTACAGATAGGAGGGAGGTACCCTGGTAGTTGTTGCAGTCAGATTTGTTACAACTATAGTTACAAAAATAAAGGTATCTTTGAAATCCTGGGGACTTTTCTCAGTTTCCCATATAGTCTTAATAATTTCATATAGATGGTTGACAGTGTTGGGGCCTGCAAGTTTGAAGATTTCAGCTGGTATGTTGTCTTTGCCTGGTGATTTACCTGACTTCATTTGTTTTTGCACTTCTTCAAAAGGTAGGTGGCTAGGTGATTTCTTTATGCTGTGGGTCCTGGGTTCCTCTGCACCTGTGGGTTGACAATAGAAAGATGGCAGAGTAGCTCAGTAAAGTGCTGTGCCCATCTTTCACAGATGCCTCTCTTGTCCTTGATGAAGGTAAATACATCTAAACTCTTCAGTGGAGTTGGCACAAAATTTGATGGACCATAAATGGTCTTCAGTGAGTTATAAAATAACTGTGTGTTGTTAATATCGGCATAATGCTGTATTTCTTCTTCTGTCTTTTCCAATCAGTTACCCTGTAGAACACAAAGCTGTCTTTGAGCCTTGGCTTGCAGGTAATTGAATTTGTCTTTGTTTGATGTTGACTCACTGATGTTTTGCCAAGACATAAACACATTGTCTTTTCCTTGTGTACATTTTGGATTTCACCACCATTTTCATCAAACTAATCCTGGTGCTGTCTTTTATTTTTACCTAGATTTGAATACATTCCACTTTTCAAGCGCATCATTAAGGACGATGTAATGCTATCAAATTTTCTTCTAAGTTTCCCCACCGTTTTATTGATACAATGGAAGTCTCAAGTTTGCTATGTTCAATTTCAGTTTAATCTGTGCAACATTGATTCATTGATCATCCTGTAGGGGGTCCAAAAGTTTGCTCTTCTTACTGCTCTGGTGATCTTCATGTTCCTGATGTCTCTTTGCTGCATAATGACATAGTCAATCAGGTGCCAGTACTTTGATTTCGGACTCATCCACAAAGTTTTATATTTATTGGCTTGCTTGAAGATTTTGTTGATAATAACAAGCTTGAGATCAGCACATATACCGAATAGGAGGAAACCATGCTGTTCATTTTTCCAATTCCATTGTTCTTTATTACACTTTAATGCCAGAGTTGGAAAAGACAGTGAGGCTTGAAGTCCCATAGAATTATGCGGTTTGTCATCACTGGGTATAGATTTGATTATGTCATCCCAATCAGAATAGAATTGTTTATTTCTTCTGTACTGTTCATGACTAGATCATAAGCATTGATAAACACTGGTAACTAATGATCTAAAAGTGATTGAAAAAAAAACAACCCTGGAAAACGTGAGTGAGGGTGGTTTGTTTTTCATTAGTAAATGTGTGTTTTGCTATTCTTCAGTAAGCTCTGTTCAAGGGTATGGTACAATCTGGCTCACCGTGCCAGCTGAGCCACTGTCAGATTCCCTGGTTCTGCTCCTAGCATGGCTCCCTGCTAGACAGAAACAATTACTGAGGAGCAAAGAGTGGCAAAACAGGCAGCTCCATGACTGATAATCTGTGTGGATTACAGGCCTACAACAAAAGCCACGATGCTCCAATTGGACAGCCAGTGCTGAATAAGAGCCATTTACACTCATTTCAGCCAGAACTTTCTTATGTTCCTACTTCAATAGCTTCTTGAATGGGATGTGTACAAATACAGTGCTTTCCCTCAATGTCTGTCTGCCCACTCCTATGCCAGCTCCACTGTCAGGACACTTAAAACGATGCTACGAAGACTATGTTTTCATATGTCAAAGGAGTGAGTTCAAATCTTGAAATAGCTGTACTGCCGTGCTCGGATACCTGGTGATGGTTGTGGTATAAGAACAGAACGCTTTACACTGAAGCTACTCCCTAGATGAAGATGAGGCTGTGACTGTACTACAGTTGGGCAACAATACTGTTGCCTCCAACAACATTTCTCACAATACTTCTCTTTTGCCTAAAATTTTTCTCATAAAGAGAACATAAGTCTGTGCATTCGCTGTGGCTCTGAACAGGCTGAACAGTCATCCAGAAACCATAGAGACCTTTCAGTTTTATCCAATAAATGGTGGGAAATCTGATATACAAGTTCTGTAAATATCTAAACAAACAGATCCAAATTTCCTGAGTCACTTATTTTTAAACATTTATTTTAACTTCTCTCTATTCCATGCAGGGAAAACAATGGCAACAACTTATTTAAAAAATTCTAGTGTACTTTCTAGATCACCTACCGCCATCCTTTGACAGGGCCACAATTATATGGCCTGAATCAAAGTCAGCAGTAGCTTGGTCTTTTTGAACTTTGAAGATGTTTTAGTCTCACCAACTTTTCTACACTCGGACCTACCTGCTGTTCTACTGACTGGGATACATGGTAACAGTGATAATGTTACCATTTTTAGAAGGAAAGGTTACTTACTTGTAACTATGGTTTGAGAGTTGCCTCCATGCATTCACAATTGCGGGGGCACCATCTCACAAGTAGGAATACACAGAGATCTCAAAGAGCACCAGTTATCACAGTAACAGCATTTTGTGCTTGCCATCAATTTTTTTTGTGGCAGCTGAAAAGGGAATTAATCTTCTGATGGGGTAATCTTTAACAGCAGACATGGTCTTAGACAGATAGGGCAAAACAGGGTCTATCTGCAACTCTAAAAGGGTCTGTACAGTTTCCTTAGGGAGAGTGTTAATAAAAACCTGCCAAAAGTATGGAAACTCTCATGTGGTTACATGGTAGTGGAAACTGCTTGTCTATCAGTCTCTTCTGACCCAGTTTTACATTCTTCTATTACAAAGAGAAATACCTCTACCAGTGGAACTTTATTTCGAAAAAGTTCATAGTAGGAGTTTGTGTCAGGTGTCAAACTGCTGGGTTTCCAGGGAAACAAGTAACTATGGAAAACTAATATTTTGGGGGGAGGCTATTCTAGAGTTGAAAAAATTTCCCCTCTCCCCCATTCCCCAAAGAAAGAAATTAACTTGAGAAACAATGAAATCTTTGCAATGCCATAGCCTCATGAGGGAAGTCAGACAAATCCTTGTAGGGAGGAAGAATAAAGTAGTGTAGAAAGGCTTGTTTCAGCACTTAGATGGCTATCCTGACATGTAAAATGCTCTGTAAGTGTTAGAATGTATTATTATTACAGTTGTGTTGCTTGTCCACAAATGGCTCATTTCTATGTGGTGGAGCCATGAGTGGTGAATAATGGCCCCTCATTTCATGCTGCTCTGTGTATGAAGGGGAGGAGGAAGATACAGGAGGCCAGGGGGATTTTAATTTTATGTACTCAAACCTTCTGCAAATGTCAAACAGACCTCCACAGAAGCTGAATTTTGGGCAGCCTGAGGCTAGTAATTGCTCTTCTCATTACCCGCAAGTCAGGGACCCTGGCGACCAAAGCCTCCTCTAAATCATAAAATCACTGTGATGTCTATAATTAGCTATGGGCTAGTGATTGCAAATGTATTACAGCAATAACTGAAAGGTTGGTTACTTGCAGTATCATCATTGTAGATCATTACAGGTACACAGAGGGTGTGGAGTACAGGGCAGAGCCCTCTTGTTACTGAAGGAACTAAGACCACGTCTGCTGTTAAAGATTACCCCATCTGAAAAGGCAGAAGAAGGGGACTGAAGGTGTACAGCTGACAAAATGACTCAGAACCTCTCTATTTAAAAGTTAAATGCTTCTTTGGCTATTCCGGAGATTAACTGTTGGTGTTGTGTAGTGCCTGACTGCTGATCTCTCAGGGCTTGTGTACACAGTGGGTTAATGCGCTATACAGGGGTGTGATTTCTAATGCACACTAACAAGTTGCATGTTAATTGTTCCATGTAAACCCTGCTGGTGTACTTTAACATAGTGCTTTTTGGAAAGTACACTAGGGAACATTTAGTGCGCACCAGCAGAGTCCACATGGACCGATAGGTTAGAGTGATTTAGAAATCATACCCACAGAGAGTACGTTTCTACATAGTGGGAAACCTCAGGAAGTGACTAATTCTTCCTGGACAACGGTAATGCTTTTGGTGAATATTATGCCACTTAACACAACAATTAGTGTCTTTTTATAATTAAAATGTACTGAATACTGGTGAAAGATGCCAGATTAATAATGCTCCATCTGTCCACTGGACAGGCACAGCACATGAAGCAGCAGTGTAAGCCTTCTTTTATCCTGTCTGACCCTTGCAAATATGCCTCAGATCTCCCATGGAGGAAGAAGTTCAGGGGTGAGAGGGAGTTCATTTACCATATGCATTTAATCCTTGGCACCTGTCCTGAGATCACCAATAAGAGTACAAAGGTGTCACCTAGAAAATTGTAGTGGTGGTTTTTGTGATACTGACATCTCTCTGTCCATTATGGAATAAAATGATTGCCAAGCACCGGTCAGATCTTTTATAAAACATGCTACAGCATTATCCAGTAATACTCAAAAACACCCCAGTGTCATTGTTTTAAGCTGATATGTTAATTTAGATCAGGGGTTCTCAAACTTTATTGCACCACGACCCCCTTCTGACAACAAAGTTACTAAATGCCCCCAGGAGGGGGCTGGAGCCTGAGCCCTGACACCTTGGGTGGGGGTTCAGCTCTAGGTCCCAGCAAGTCTAATGCTGGTCCTGGCGACCCCACTAAAATGGAGTCGCGACCCACTTTGGGTTCCCGAACCACACTTTGAGAACCGCTGATTTAGATAATTACTGCAGAATACTTAGTTTTAAGCACCTAAGGGATGGTTACAACAGCTGTTCACTACCAACCTGAACTGCTTTCAAACCAGTCATCCACCAGAGATATGAAAGGTTTGAGATCCCTTTATCAATTTATTAAGCCAATCTATTGATACCACTGTAATCAAAAGGGAGTAAAAGTTATTATTAAATATTTATACAGTACCGCCAATATATATGATGCTTCTCAAACAATTCCACATGAATAACAATCTGACTCTGAGCTCCCATGCTCCTGAATTGAGAAACCCCATGGATCGGAACCCCCAAGCAACAGCATTGTTATTATTAAATATTTAACCTGTGATTGTGCCTAGAGATCTCAACCAGCCTTGGAGCTCTGTGGTGCTAGGCACTGTACATATATAGTAAATGACAGACCTTGCCCCAGAGATCTTATTCCAGGAAATCTCAAAGGTCTATGGTCTGAGCCAACAGAGAAGAAAAATTCAGCCTATACTCATATGCCTTCCATTTACGACTCACAGCTGTGGACCAGGACTTTAAGCTGCAATAATTATTGTATGCTGCTTGTTAAATCTTAGTTTGAGAAGCAAATGAATCACAGAAATACAGGCCATTCTCGGACAAATGGCTGGTGGATGAACTGCATTAAAGGAGGCCAAAGCTCTCTTGATTTACATTAATTCCAGTGCGGGTGCCCGCTTGACACGCACTGCAGGGGCTTCTCTCTGACTTATAATTGGAACACACTGGCTGGCACTCACGATAGCACATCTGGACTTTGTTAGACAACCCTCAGCTCTATTTTCTTGCATCAGCCCTGGCCCCCTCATCTGAAGCAGCCTCCCAACCACTGTTTCACCATGAACCAGTCAAGGAGACAAACTACTTTGGGAGCAAGTAAATTGGGACTACATTAGTTGGTGACCCTTGCCCTCCAATTTGCCTCCCTTGCTTCTGATGATAGAGGAAATCCCTTCATGGAAGTTGACAACCAATCCTAAGCAGGCAGCTCCATTTACTGGAAAGCTTGGTCAATGCTGACTGCTTCACTAGGAAATGTTTCTATACTGAGGCACATTCCTGCAATTCAGGGACTACAAGCTTTAAATTAAAAAAAAAAAAACACTGATGCCGTATCTTCTTTCTAAAATGCCTCTCCCCCATCTAAGCTTTAGTGCACACAAATTAAAGAACCAAAATGTTTTTGGCAGGACTCCTACCTTCTCTTTCACAGTAACACACTAGCAACTTGAGTGGGTGGGAACATGATATAGTGCGGGGGAGGCAGAGAGCAAAATTGAAAGAGAGAACTGCTACAAAATCTCTCTGAACCAATGTACCTTCCTCCTTCGATGAATCTATGTCTCTCCACTAAAGAGTTTTAAATAAAAGAAAGTCTTGCTTAGTCTGAATGGCTGAAGAGCTCAGGAATTGCGTGTTGGGATGTAAACTGGGGCTTATCCACTTATGGATTAATTTCTGATTTGAGGAGATATAAACAATCTGTATATGGTGTTCTCTTAAGCAAAGTCAATCTGTACACACATTATCAACAGCTATGAAATTATACAAACAACTAATGCTTTCTGTCAAAGTCAAAAGAAAGGCACTATTTGCATTCTACCATAGCCAGTTCAATGGATCTATTCAGGCCCACTATACTATCAGGGATACAACATTAGTTCCTCCCCCGAGAGTCCCTCTCTGTTTTGCAAAGGGATTCACAAGTCTGACCAGTGTTGTCGTATAAAGACATGCATTCCCTTAATAGAAAGCGACCCCTCTCCATTATTGTTCAGTATGACACTCTGGAAGCTCACATGTTGAGAAGCACTTTCCACCACGATCAAACTGGGTATATGCATTTTACATTTGAGTCTCTTGCTAGGAGAATGCCATCTTGCTGGAAAGTGACAGTATTTATGACTATACCAGTAAAGTTGAATGCTATGAAATTGTAAAATCAGTTTCTAAACTCATTTAATGTTGATTAAACAGTCAAAAAACGAACTTTACTATGTGAACATTAAATATTTTATTTCAATATTAAATGTTAAGTGTAAAACCACTGTCACTAAAGCGCTGATGCCTTCTAAGGAGGAAGTGGAGAAATCCCTGATCAGAAAGCATCCCTGGTTCCATCCCAGTACACAGCAAGGCAATATATTTTTAGTTGATAAAGTTATATAATCCACGATAATAATCCCGTACCACCAGCCCACATGCCTGATTCTGTCCCTTCCCACCTGCTGCTTGAGCTGTTGCACCAGGCGGTCCTTCTCTCGCTTCAGTGCAGCCACTTCATCTTGGGTCTTCTTCTTAGAGGATGAAAGTTCTAGCAGAGCAATATTGGCATCTTTTTCACTGATGGCAGCTAGAAGAGCTTCTTGTCTGGGGGAAAAAAAAGAATATAATAATACACTGGTGTCCTCAAAAAGTAAGGGGTGTCTCTGGCAACCTGTACTCCATGTTCACTCTTTTATAAGATTAGGATATATTTTTTACAAAGTATGTCTTCTGAGGTCTGATTTGAAAAATCATAATCTGCTGAACATTATTGTACTGGTAAAATATGTGTGGCAATACTGTATGTAAAGTTACAAGACTCTACTGTATAACATTGTTATAACAGGCTCCAAGGTTAAGAAAAGCAGGCCCAAATCAGTTTTTCAGAGACAAAGACACACATACACCCCAGCCAGGTGCTAAAGGGCTATCACCTACTTAAGCAGACATTCTCCAGCAGGGGGGAAGGAGTAATCAAGAAATTTACATTCCATCACAGGGACAGTTTAAACCTCACGTCCACAAGAGACTATTTTGTTACCATGACCCAGCAAGGATATTTCTAGCAAAAGAAACTGAATTATGAAGAGGAGAGGAAAATGCTGGATTTCACTATTCTTTTTCATGTCTGCTCATGACATCAATGACTCTCAAAGAACTGAACTTAGGGGTGGGAAGGGGGAATCATGGCTGGGCAGGCTTTTCAGCCAGTACAGACTGCTGTAAGCTTATGGTGAGAAAAATCTTTCGCTTTTAAATTCACTTAGCTTATTAAGTTAGTCATTTAGCTTGAGTATTATCTTTTTATTTTCTTTGTAACCAATTCTGACTTTTATGCCCCATTACTTGTAATACTTAAAATCTATCTTTCTGTAGTTAATAAACTTGTTTTATTGTTTTATCTAAACCAATGTGTGTTTGGATTAAAGTGTGTGGGAAACGACATTTGGGATAACAAGGTTGGTGCATATCATATTCCATTGATGAAATGATGGACTTTATATGAGGGGTTTATATGAGCCTGCATTGTTCAGTAGTGTGCTGGGAAATGCAAGATGCAAATTTCTGAGGGTACAGTCTGGGACTAGAGAATCTGCCGGTGTTCTTCTGCAGTGTAATTCATGGGTGGGTGGCTAGTAGCACTCAATGCTGTTAGCTGGGAACAAATTATATGCTGAAGATTGTGTTAACTGGCCAGGACTGGCTGTTCACCTGTAAAGCAGTGTAAAAGACATCTCAGGTTGGAGGAGAGACAGCTATTCAGCAGTCCAGATTGTACCCTGGGTAATATCACAGTGCAGAACTGGACACATCTGTACAGTGGATGCTGTGGTAGGGAGTGTGATTCTAGGGATATGATTAACTTTGGCATTCACCGAGGTGGTATCAAACTCTGGGAGACTTACTCTACACAAGTCAATTGTGCAATGGATTATAAAAGACCCTATTTTGCTGTGTATCAAGACTATTGATACAGTAGGTAAGATGGATAACCAGATAGGATGGGAGAAGAGTGATGTGCTATGTTCCTGTTCAGAACTTCCTAATTTCTTAGACTCATCTCAGCATTGTTTTAGGTATCATTTTTGGGTACTTCAGACAATTCTAAACAGATTTTCTCTATTTCTAATATATACTGGTGTGATATATACACATATAACAGAGTGGACCATTGTGTTCCATCTTCTTAAAATATATTGGCTATTAATGTAGCTATCTGAGGAGGAAAATGGCCTGTGGCAAATTCGCTGAACTCATTTTAGCAGTGCACAGTATTCCCAGAAGCAAATGAAGATAACGGGAAGTACAGGCCCTATTCTGTTATCAGAGAGATGATGAAGAGGCCTCTGGCAGAAAGCACAGGGGTTAACTGGGAGCTGGCAAAAGGGCACCCTCCCATATCAAGGATGCTTTTGCTGTCCTGTGACTTCCCCTGTCAGTATTCAGGATGATGAGGGGCTTTTGTCAACTCTCTACATTGAGTGACTGAGACAAATGTAGGCTTGTCCTCTGAGCAAACCTTTGACAGCTCAGAGGGAGTTGCATATGAGCTAAAAAACTAGTGCAGGATCCTGCCATCACAGTTGTGTGATAATTTAGACATAGAATTTTACCCTTTCTCAACAGCATCTAACTCTCTCATATTCTCCTGCACTTTAGGAGCATCTTGTGGATGCTAGGAGTCAAAGACTATGATCCTGTTTCAAAAATCTACAGAACACGTATCAGTTGCGCATACTTGTATATGTTAAAAAGGTGAATTCTTGTTTATTTTATATTGTTTACTTGCAATCATATCTCCTTACTTTTCTAGTTCAGTCTGAACTCTAACCTAAGTAGGGTTGAGCCTGGTCAGTACTTGTAAGGAAATCCCTGTTGCTGAAGAAACTGTTGTCCTGTAGGTGGCCCTCTTCCCTGAGTCAGTACTGAAGCAATGTACAGCAAGAGGTTCATTTGATAGATTAAAAATCACACGGCACATTGCATAAGAGTAGGAGTTGACAACTCTAGTGTCCTGGCCAAAATTCAATTTGGAATATTATATTCTCCTGAATTTAAGCTGCAGATGGAGTCAAAGTAGTAATTCTACCATTAAGGAGGTAACATAGTTTCCATTGTAATCTAGATTTTGACTTGCCTACAGACTTTCTGAAAAAAAAACAAAACTGCTGTATAAAGTTCCATGTGTCTTTCCAACTAAGAGGAGAACTGACCTGGAGTATGAGATTAATTGAACAAGACATATATTTTATTTTGATTCATTAAAATATGCTCATCAAACACTATGAAAAATTAATGAGGCCTTGAAAAATTAGTAGATTTTCAAACGTGTTCTAAAGTTTTTCTGTCCCCTCAAATTAAAAGTGGCGATGTCGAGATTTCAAACTTGGTTTATACACTATTTCAATGATAACTTATGCACAGGACTACCTTTACCATACTAGATTGCAGAAAATTATTAGATGTTGACTATGTTTGGTCTCTGCATGTGTTACAATTTCTGGTGAGTCTGGTCAATGTTTCAAGATCCAATTAACCTATTCAGAAATTTAATTTTTTAATTGAAAAGCATTTCTGGAGGTCATGATTGCGCAGACAGCACCCTTTGAATGCAAACTATCATTAGGTTTCTAAGTTAATTGCAGTGATATTCTCTGAAAATCATGGGTTATTTATACTGATTTTAAAAGAGAAATTATGTTCCCTTACTGCTGCTTGCCAACACATTCAATAGAAGAGGAGTCCCTGTGACTGAGGAGGGCAATGTCTACTGCAAGCTTTCCTTGATGCTGAAGAGAAGGGTACAGGGAAATGTGCTCTACAAGTGTCATCTGAAGAAGTGTATGTAAAAGTGTCTCCGCTGATTTCATGCTTCTGAGTTAGAGGCCACCTTTGAGGCAGCTCCTCCTGCCTGAAACAGACTTGTCTCAATACAGTCCAATCAGAGTCAGCAAATACTACCAGTAGGGGAGAATCTGTGCTGATGTCTTTGCAACATAACATGGAAGCCCTCTCTGTACCAGGTGCAGGCTTGAAGGCTGTATTTAGGTTTTACCATCATACAGCTAAAGACTATACTCTTGGGCTATGTCTGCACTAGAGAGTTTACAGTGGCACAGCTGTATCGATGCAGCTGCGCCACTGTAAGATCTCTCATGTAGCCACTCTATGCTGATGGGAGAGAGCTCTCCTGCTGACATAGCGCTGTGCACACTACCACTTATACCAGCGTAACTTATGCTGCCCAGGGGTGTTTTTTCACACCCCTGAGTGACATAAGTTTTGCTGACATAAGTGGTAGTGTAGACAAAGGCTCCTAAAGGACCACCCTCCAACTGGGAGAGTGCAGCTTGTTTTGGCGACACCCCTGGCACATGGGTGTTGCAAATTTAAAGAGAGGAGAAGGATAGTAAATCTAAGTAAAATTAGGACTAAGCAATATAACACATGAAGAATCTTTTCTTTCTGGCTTTTTGAGATAAAAGACTTACATACAAGGCAGTGAGCAATAGGGTTGCCAACTTTCTAACTGTACAAAATCGAACACCCTAGCCCCTCCCATTCCCTTCCCTTCGGCCCCACACACCACTCACTACATTCCTGCTCACTCTCTCCCACCCTCACTCACTTTCACTGGGCTGGAGCAGGGGGGCTGGGGTCTAACTGGGGGTGAGGGGTCTGGGGTGGGGCCAGAAATGAGGGGTTTAGGGTACGGGAGGGGGCTCCGGACTGAGGCAGGGGGTTGGGGTGTAGGAAGGAGTATGGGCTCTGGGCTGGGAGTAGTGATGAGGGGGTTCAGGATGTGGGAGGGGGCTCTGGGCTGGGGCAGGGGGCTGAGGTGAAGTATGTGTGAGGGGTGAGGGCTCTGGCTGGGTGTGAAGGGTCTGGGGTGGAGCCGGGGATGAGAGGTTTGGAGGGGCTCAGAGCTGGGGCACGGGCTTACCTTAGGCAGCTCCCGGTCAGTGGTGCAGCGAGGCTAAGGCAGGCTCCTTGCGTGTCCTGGCTCCATGCTGCACCCCGGAAGTAGCCAGCAGCAAGTCAGGCACCCGGAGGCGGGGGGAAAGAGAGGGGCCAGGAGGCTCCGTGCGCTGCTCTTGCCCACAGGCACTGCCCCCACCGCCAGCTCACATTGGCCGTGGTTCCCGGCCAATGGGAATGCGAAGCTGGTGCTCGGGGAAGGGGCAGTGCGCAGAGGCCAGTGGCCCCCGCGCCTAGGAGCCGGACCTGCCGGACACTTCTGGGGCGCAGCGCAGTGCCAGGACAGGTAGGGACTAGTCTGCCTTGGCCCTGCAGCACCTCCGACTGGACTTTTAACCGCCCAGTCAGCATTGCTGACCGGAGCTGCCAGGGTCCCTTTTCGACCAGGCATTCCAGTTGAAAACCGGACGCCTGGCAAGCCTAGTGAGCATGTGCTCTGGAGGTCAGAAAGATCACTGAATAGAGGCACCTCTCAAACATTTGATAATAAAGGGCTCTTCAATCTAGCAGACAAACGGATAAAAAGATCCAATGGCTGAAAGCTATACAAATTTAGACTAAAACGATGGTGCACACTTTTAACAGGGTAATTAACAGGAACAATTTACCAAGAGTTGTAGTGGCTTCTCTATCACTGGAAATTTTTAAATCATGACTGGATGTTTTTCTATTAATATGCTCTAGTTCAAACAGGAATTAATTCAGGGAAGTCCTATGACCTGTGTTATGCAAGAGATCAGATTAGATGGTCACAATGGTCCCTTCTAGCATTATAAATTATGAATCTCTGAAACACTGGTCTCCTGACAGATCCATTTGCTATCACAGACCTAGTCAGTACTTCACAATAGCATCAATGAGTAAAACGAACTCTAAACAATTAATAAAACCTTAAACCAGACTACACCAACATCAGAAACTATATATCATAGAACCTCAGAGTTACGAACACCAGAGTTATGAACTGACCAGTCAACCACACACCTCATTTGGAACCAGAAGTACGGAACCAGGCAGCAGCAGAGAAACAAACAAACCAACAAAAATAAAAGCAAATACAGTACAGTACAGTGTTAAATGTAAACTAATAAAAAATAAATGGAAAGTTTTAAAAAAAAGATACGACCAGGTAAGGAAACTTGTTTCTGTGCTTGTTTCATTTAAATTAAGATGGTTAAAAGCAGAATTTTTCTTCTGCGTAGTAAAGTTTTAGGTCAGTTGTAAACTTTTAAAAGAACAACCATAACATTTTGTTCAGAATTACGAACAGCCTCCTTTCCCAAGATATTCGTAACTCTGAGGGTCTAGAGTATAGCTCACGAAAGCTTATGCTCAAATAAATTTGTTAGTCTCTAAGGTGCCACAAGTCCTCCTTTTCTTTTTGCGAATACAGACTAACACAGCTGCTACCCTGAAACAAAAAACTGATGTCTATAAGCAGAATCAGGTGTACTGTTGCTTCCCAAACATTTGGAGCCTCAGGTAAAAGAAAAAAGGCAACCACACAGGCATGGTATTCTCTCACTATGTGAAACGCAATCTCTACAGATGGTTTAAGTAATGTAAAGTAAAGTAAAGTAAGTTTATTGAAACAAAAATCTAGCAAACGATGAAGGAGGAATCAAAATAATCTTAGCGTTGCTTAGAAAAGTCAATTAGTCCTGAAGGCATCTGTACTTGTCTGCTGGCATTTAGAGTCTGGGTGTTTCATCAGAGACTAATCTTAAAATATATAACTGCTACTATTTTTCACTCCTCCATTCTGCCTCCCTTCCCCCCACCCCAAATTTTGGACACGATTTTAGCTGCTAATATCTGAAGAACATTAGGTTTATGAGGTTTAGTAGTTCAAAACAGTAATAACTAAAAATCACATCAGAATCTAAATAATGGAAATACAAGATAGTAATCAGAATGACATCATTTTAAAATTTGATCTCATTGTCTAACAGGACCAGAAACAAATGCTATTCACAAATGAAAAGCTAAGACTTCAAGTTATACATAGTGCACAGAATTTCTAGCCCTGAGAGTTTGAGATATGTCAGACTTTAGCACTGTCACTTTCCTTTGGTATAGCAGTGTTTTTTGGCATATGTCCAGAAATTGCTATATTAAGTCCCAGACCTTGGGCCAGCATAATTTTCATTCCCTAACTTAAGGGTAATTGTCTAAAAATATCCATTTGCCACTTGAAAAAGAAGAAAAATGACCTCTAAAGTGAAGGAGTTTAAGATGTTTTCGTTAAGAACAGTTTCTTGTCTATCCTTGTTTCAGAATTTCTCTAACACACATTCAATCCTGCTTTGAAAGTATCTGCAGAAGTGGATTTACCATGAAATAGTACGGGACCCCCAACAAAGGGCGGCCCCCCAAAATGCAGGAGAAATCTCATCTGACAACCTGACCCCGAGTCCCGGCCGGCAGTGCAGCAGGGCTCAGGCAGGCAAGCTGCCTGCATGCCATGGCTGGTGGCCTCATGCTGCTCCCGGAAGTGGACGGCTGCTGGCATGTCTCTGTGTGTCCCTGGCGGGGGAGAGGGAGGGGGAAAGATGTCTCCGCGTGCTGCCCCCTCCCCAGGCAGCACATGGAGACCCGTTGCTCCCCTCCCCCAAAGGGGCGCGCAGAGACATCCCAGCAGAAGAGCTAAGGTGGAAGGAGTTGGAATGTCAAAGAAAACTCTGCAAAGATGCAATCTCTGCTGTTCCATGAAGAGTTCTGCCTCTTCAGGGATGATCAGAGTTCTCTGAAGATGTCCATATTTGGTGGGTGGACTAGGCCATCCAATGTTGTAAGAGTCTCATGTGCAGCCATGTATATGGTGTCACATAGGAGGATAATGCCAGGGGTCCCATGTGCCCCAGAAAGAATTTTGTTCTTTGGTAGGGCTGAAACTTCAGAGTCTGCCGGACACTGGTAAACTCTTATGTCAAGTGGAGTTCACCATTAGATCCATCAAAGTGATTCTCTGATTGGCAAACAGGGTAGCTGATAAAGTTTGCAGATGACACAAAAATTGGGAGTGCGCTAAATAATGAAGAGGATAGGTCATCGGTAAAGAGCAATCTGGATCGTTTGGTAAGCTGGGTGCAAGCAAACCATATATGTTTTAATATGGATAAATGTAAATGTATACATCTAGGAACAAAGACTATAAGCCATACTTAGAGGATGGGAAACTCTATCCTGGGAAGCAGTGATTCTAAAAAAGTTTTGGGGTCATGGTGGATAATCAGCTGAAGATGAATCCCAGGGTGATGCTGTGGCCAAAAGGGCGAATGTGATCTTTGGACGCATAAACAGGGGAATCTTCAGTAGGAGTAGTGAAGTTATTTTATCTCTCTATTTTAGCAATGGTGAGACCACTGCTGGAATACTGTGTCCAGTTCTGATATCAACATCTTTCTTGAATTGTGGACAAATTGGAAAGGGTTCAGAGAAGAACCATGAGAATGAGTAAAGGATTAGAAAACATGCCTTATAGTGACAGACTCAAGAAGCTCAATCTATTTAGTTTAAGAAAGAGAAGATTAAGGGATGACTTGATTACAGTCTATAAATACTTACATGGGAAATAAATATTTGATAACAAGCTCTTCAATCTAGCAGAGAAAGGTATAACAAGATCCAATGGTTAGAAGTTGAAGCTAGTCAAATTTAGATGGAAAGTAAGGCATACATTTTTAATAGTGAGGATAATTAACCGTTCCAACAATTTACCAAGGTTCATAGTGGATTCTCCATCACTGGCAATTTTAAAATTAAGATTGGATGTTTGGTCATGTGCAAATTGAGTATTCTACGGTTCACAATGGATGCCCATTTAAAATCAGCAAAATGCTAATCACCAGTTTGCAGGGGCTGGAGGAAAAAACAAAAACAGAAGGGTTACCCTGTTTAGGAGTAAAACAAACTTTTAAAACTATATCAGGGGTGCAGATGACCCCCCCCAGATATTCTTCAGTCTGTGAGGACAAGCCACCAGCGGGCCTGATCTTATCAGAAAGGATCTCAGCCAACCTGGTTGAAAATACAGGGCAAAGCTATCTTATAAGAGATAGGGGAATGCTTTGTTAGTTAAGGTTAGGCTCTAGAAAGTGTTTTATGATTTTGTTTTATATGTAACCATTTGTTTCCAATGTCCTTATTTTCTATCTTTGGATCTATGTTCTTTGATGATAAACTTATTCCTGTTTTCACTCTCTCTCTCTCTAGTTAGCTAGCTAGCTATGTGTTAAGTAAAGTGGTGATCTGAAACTGAATTTGACAAGCTGGTGTATAGTATTCCTTTTGGAGTAGCAAATAGAGTTCTGTGAGTGTTCAATGAAACAGGGGCTGTGCATTTCAGAGGAACACATTGAAGATTCAGGTGTTGGAGTGTGCCTATCACTAACATATACAGAGATGGTGAGGTCTGCGGAGGCCTGGAAGGTAGTGCTTGTGTTGCCAGAGGCTGGTGGATTCAGGGAGCCGCAGCAGGCACAGACAAGACTTCCTCACGCTAAGTGCAGGGGGGTAGCAAGGTGCTGGGTACTCCTGGGAAGTGTCACAGGAATGAACACACAACAAAGAGAACTGTGCCAACGAGTATGCCTCCTCCAGGCACTGAATGTGGATGTCTGACTCTAAGTAGATAAATGGACAAGTGGTACACTGATTAAATCCCTCATGTGGCTTGGTTCCCACCATAACCTCAGAACCAAACCAAAGCCTTAAGGGATTCCTCAGTCAAAGGGACAGGTTTTTTTGGTGCTGTTTAAAAAAAAATCAATTATGTACAATTTTAAGACTAAATCCTACTAATACTAACACTCAGAACTACAAAAAGAGGGCAATTAGTAAAGTTTGCAAAGCAGACTGGACACAGAAGGGTTCCCTAACACTTTCCATAACAGAGGGAAAGGAACTGAGATAGTTGGGCATCACTTCCTTATATAGGTTCAGTCTGATGTCATTAGGGGGGCTTGAGCAGCCGCAATGGGCATGGTTTTGATAGAGATTCTGTGAGTGTAAAGGTACCAACAGGCTGTGTGATGATGCCAATTACTGTGCTTACAAAAAGAGTTTCATTCCAGCAACAGGGACACTACTTACTCTCTTCAGGGGGTATCCGTGTTAGTCTGTATCAGCAAAAACAAAGAGGAGTCCTTGTGGCACCTTAGAGACTAACACATTTATTTGGGCATAAGCTTTCATGGGCTATAACCCACTTCATCAGATGCATGGAGTGCATACTGAGGAACTCAGCAGTCATATACAAAAAAAATATTGCAAATAGTCAACTTGGGTGAAATTTCTTTTTTGTATTTATGGACAAGAAAATGTGCTAAAAACTTAAAAATTCTTGTGCTACTGGGGTGTTTTATGCATCAATAATTTCAATCATCAGTCTAACAGGTAATGTGCAATAAATTAACATGCCTATCTTTTGGTAGAAAGTATAGGTCAAGGTATTACCCCATGCCCATAATTTGTTTTACTTGGCAATACCCAGCTTTCACTGTAGGTTGGACTATGTTACCATTTACCCTCAAGAGAAGTGTTTGGACATCAGCCTAACTACATGAAATGATAAATTTAATACATCTGATGCATTTTTCTATGTAAATACCTAAAATATTACTATTTTCCTTGACAACCAGCATATTTTCCTCAGCAGCAGCACTGAAAAGAGTACGACACAAACCTTTTTATTAGAATTCCCTTGTATATGGCATTTATTTCTCAAATATTTATAAGTGACATCTTATCTGGATTGGTATGAATTGACAAATATGGATATAAATCAAAATGTTATTTTCTTATTCAAATCCAGTGTTCACTTTGAATTATGTATATTGCTGTTGGCACTGTAGTGCTTAATTCTCTGAGGGGAGACTGCTGGGTGAAGAAAATGGACAGTGGAAGTATGTGACTAAGACAACCAGCAGAGGAAAAGACGGGCTAGTGGAGGAGAAATAGAGCTCAAGAACAGGTTTGAAGAGTTGAAAAATGAAGAAGGGGCTCAGCAGGTGGTCACTGAAGGTGGAAGGGCAAGGATGAAGAGAAGAGCGGCTAGTCCTATAGGAAAAGGGGAAGTTAGTGGAGACTACACCAAATATGAGCCCCAGGAGGATACAGGATGGGTTGAAGAGGATTACAAGGGAGAATAAGAACGGAAAGAACTTGCAGCCAGAGGGAACAGGGGATAGACCAGAGAATCGCACCATCACCAGGAAAAGGCAGGTCTATGTGATCGGGGACTCCTTACTGAGAAGGATGGACAGGCCTGTAACCAGAGCTGATCCAGAGAATAGAAGGGTGTGCTGTCTGCCAGGTGCTAAGATATGGGATGTGGACCTGAGGTTGAAGAGGATCCTAAAGGGAACGGAAAGAATCCACCGATCGTCCTTCATGTGGGAACAAATGATACCGGTAGATTCTCTCTGGAATGGATCAAGGGAGACTATGCCAGGCTGGGGAAGACGCTTAAGGAAATCGAGGCTCAGGTGATCTTCAGTGGGATTCTGCCTGTTCCTAGAGAAGGGCAACAGCGGTGTGACAAGATTATGATGATCACCAGGCTCAGGCAGTGGTGCTATAAGGAGGGCTTTGGGATGTATGGCCACTGGGAGGCATTCATGGACAGAGGACAGTTCTCTCAGGATGGACTTCATCTGAGTAGGGAAGGAAATAGACTTCTAGGATGGAGGCAGGCACAACTGATTAAGAGAGATTTAAACTAGGAATTTGGGGGAGATGGTTGGGAGATGTCCAGGTAATCTCCACGCCGGATTTTAACATTGAGAGGGAAGAAAACGAAGTAAGAAAGGATACAACCGTGGGTAGAAGAATGGACATAAGGAGGAAGGATAGTGTAGATACCAGTTCAATAGGTGATACTGGCCGTAGAAAGTCTGTGCCTAATCGGGTAAAGAATGTGAGCGAAGTCAAACAGCAAAAATTAAGATGTTTGTACACTAATGCGAGGAGCCTAGGTAACAAAATGGAGGAACTAGAGCTACTGGTGCAGGAAGTGAAACCAGATATTATAGAAAGAAAAGGAGTACTTGTGGCACCTTAGAGACTAACCAATTTATTTGAGCATGAGCTTTCGTGAGCTCACGAAAGCTCATGCTCAAATAAATTGGTTAGTCTCTAAGGTGCCACAAGTACTCCTTTTCTTTTTGCGAATACAGACTAACACGGCTGTTCCTCTGAAACCAGATATTATAGGGATAACAGAAACATGGTGGAATAGTAGTCATGGCTGGAGAATAGGTATTGAAGGGTATGTTCTGTTTAGGAAAGGCAGAAATAAAGGCAAAGGTGGTGGAGTAGCATTGTATATCAATGATGAGGTAGACTGTAAAGAAATAAGAAGTGATGGAATGGATAAGACAGAGTCTGTCGGGGCAAAAATCACACTGGGGAAGAAAACTACTAGAGCCTGCCCTGGGATAGTGCTTGGGGTGTGCTATAGATCGCCGGGATTTGATTTGGATATGGAGAGACACCTCTTTAATGTTTTTAATGAAGTAAATACTAATGGGACTTGTGTGATCATGGGAGACTTTAACTTCCCATATATAGACTGGAGGACAAGTGCTAGTAATAATAATAGGACTCAGATTTTCCTGGATGCTATAGCTGATGGATTCCTTCACCAAGTAGTTGCTGAACCGACAAGAGGGGATGCCATTTTAGATTGGGTTTTGGTGAGTAGTGAGGACCTCACAGAAGAAATGGTTGTAGGGAACAACCTTGGTTTGAGTGATCATGAGCTAATTCAGTTCAAACTAAATGGAAGGATAAACAAAAATAGATCTGTGACTAGGGTTTTTGATTTCAAAAGGGCTAACTTAAAAAAATTAAGGAAATTAGTTAGGGAAATGGATTGGACTGAAGAACTTGTGGATCTAAAGGTGGGGGAGGCCTGGAATTACTTCAAGTCAAAGTTGCAGAAACTATCAGAAGCTTGCATCCCAAGAAAGGGGAAAAAATTCATAGGCAAGAGCTGTCGACCAAGCTGGATGGGCAAGCATCTCAGAGAGGTGATTAAGAAAAAGCAGAAAGCATACAGGGAGTGGAAGATGGGAGGGAGCAGCAAGGAAAGCTACCTTATTGAGGTCAGAACATGTAGGGATAAAGTGAGAAAGGCTAAAAGTCAAGTAGAGTTGGACCTTGCAAAGGGAACTAAATAGTAGAAGGTTCTATAGCCATATAAATAAGAAGAAAACAAAGAAAGAAGAAGTGGGACCGCTAAACACTGAGGATGGAGTGGAGGTTAAGGATAATCTAGCCATGCCCCAATATCTAAACAAATACTTTGCCTCAGTCTTTAATGAGGATCTTAGGGATAATGGTAGTGTGACAAATGGGAATGAGGATACGGAGGTAGATATTACCATATCTGAGGTAGAAGCGAAACTCGAACAGCTTAATGGACTAAATCGGGGGGCCCAGATAATCTTCATCCAAGAATATTAAAGGAATTGGCACATGAAATTGCAAGCCCATTAGCAAGAATTTTTAATGAATCTGTAAACTCAGGAGTTGTACCGTATGACTGGAGAATTGCTAACATAGTTCCTATTTTTAAGAAAGGAAAAAAAAAGTGATCTGGGTAACTACAGGCCTGTTAGTTTGACAACTGTAGTATGCAAGGTCTTGGAAAAATTTTTGAAGGAGAAAGTAGTTAAGGACATTGAGGTCAATGGTAACTGGGACAAAATACAACATGGTTTTACAAAAGGTAGATTGTGCCAAACCAACCTGATCTCCTTCTTTGAGAAGGAAACAGATTTTTTAGACAAAGGAAATGCAGTGGATCTAATTTACCTAGATTTCAGTAAGGCGTTTGATACTGTGCCACATGGGGAACTATTAGTTAAATTGGAAAAGATGGGGATCAATATGAAAATTGAAAGGTGAATAAGGAATTGGTTAAAGGGGAGACTACAGAGGGTCATACTGAAAGGTGAACTGTCAGGCTGGAGGGAGGTTACTAGTGAAGTTCCTCAGGGATCGGTTTTGGGACAAATCTTATTTAATCTTTTTATTACTGCCTTGGCACAAAAAGTGGGAGTGTGCTAATAAAGTCTGTGGATGATACAAAGCTGGGAGGTATTGCCAATTTAGAGAAGGACCGGGATATCATACAGGAGGATCTGGATGACCTTGTAAACTGGAGTAATAGTAATAGGATGAAATTTAATAGTGAAAAGTGCAAGGTCATGAATTTAGGGATTAATAACAAGAATTTTAGTTATAAGCTGGGCACACGTCAATTAGAAGTAATGGAGGAGGAGAAGGACCTCGGAGTATTGGTTGACCACAGGATGACTATGAGCTGCCAATGTGATATGGCCGTGAAAAAATCTAATGCGGTCTTGGGATGCATCAGGCGAGGTATTTCCAGTAGAGATAAGGAAGTGTTAGTACCATTATACAAGACACTAGTGAGACCTCATCTGGAATACTGTGTGCAGTTCTGGTCTCCCATATTTAAGTAGGCTGAATTCAAACTGAAACAGGTACAGAGAAGGGGTACTATGATGATCCGAGGAATGGAAAACCTGTCTTATGAAAGGAGACTCAAGAAGCTTGGCTTGTTTAACCTAACCAAAAGAAGACTGAGGGGAGATATGATTGCTCTCTATAAATATATCAGAGGAATAAATACCAGAGAGGGAGAGGAATTATTTAAGTTCAGTATCAATGTGAACACAAGAACAAATGGATATAAACTGGCCATCAGGAAGTTTAGACTTGAAATTAGACGAAGGTTTCTAACCATCAGAGGAGTGAAGTTCTGGAACAGCCTTCTAAGGGAAGCAGTGGGGGCAAGAGACCTATCTGGCTTTAAGATTAAACTCAATAAGTTTGGTATAAGTTTGATAAGAAGGTATGATGGGATAACATGATTTTGGCAATTAATTGATCTTTAACTATTCATGGTAAATAGGACCAATGGCCTGCGATGGAATGTTAGATGGGGTGGGATCTGAGTTACTACAGAGAATTCTTTCCTGGGTATCTGGCTGGTGAATCGTGCCCACATGCTCAGGGTTCAGCTGATCACCATATTTGGGGTTGGGAAGGAATTTTCCTTCACGGTAGATTGGAAAAGGCCCTGGGTTTTTTCACCTTCTTCTGCAGCATGGGGCACAGGTCACTTGCTGGAGGATTCTCTGCAGCTTGAAGTCTTTAAACCATGATTTGAGGACTTCAATAGCTCAGACGTAGGTGAGAGGTTTATTGCAGGAGTCGGTGGGTGAGATTCGGTGGCCTGCATCGTGCAGGAGATCAGACTAGATGATCATAATGGTCCCTTCTGACCTTAATATCTATGAATCTGAATAAAATAGATTCTTATTTCCCAGTCTGAAAATCATGGCATCCTATTAATCAGAGTCACTCTTGTTGGACTTGTCGTCATTGCGAATGACAGGTTCAGCAGCTTTTTTGTCAATGTTCTCGCACTTCTGACACTTACACAAGTCCGGGTAGGAGAATCCACCAGCAAGACAGGAAAATCTCCCTGTTTGACACTTTACATGCTTGCAGTCACAATACAATGCCTACAAAACATTAATCAATAATGTGGCTTTAATTCCCGACACCAGTCAAGAAATGCAAATTGACCAACAGTGTGACTTAAGACTAATGTTTATGTCTGCAACATGTATAACAGGGCTCCTAATTATCATAGCCTGGTAGTCCCTGGCAGCATGTTTCACATGAAGAAATATACCTGTCACATTCTTCATGGTCACATCTTAATTCATCAACAGTTGTGACTGTCTCTGAACCCTCCCGCACAGCCAGGCAATGTCATTCCTCTCCATCGGCTATGTGGAGAGTGATGTGCTTGCTTACACCTTACATATCTGCATCCCTCCACATGATGTACCAGAATTTCTGAAGTGCTTCCTTATTGTTGCCATCAGAAAGAAACTTCTTCCACAGACTGGGAGTTTTCTGGTCCTTTCTGTAGGTGTGTCTAGTTTGGGAACCACTAGCTGCTTGGCATGATTGTTCCATATTTTTAATGCTAAGATCAGGATACGGATCTGGGACAAAGTCCAAACAAGTACACTTTTACTTTCTTGCAAGCTTAATCATGTACACTAAAATGGTGTCTGCAAGTTCACCAAATGCTGAAGGAACAACATGTAGTGCTTGGATGACATCTGCTCCATCAAAGATTATTGCATTCTCTTGAACATTGTCAATAAGACAGGCTCCAACTTTGGATTGAAGAAGACTGAGTAGAGCTGATTTGCTGGTTTTTGCCAGAGTACCGTCAGCTAGCAAGAGAGTAGGAAACAGCTCCAGAAGAGTAGGACAAGATTTCTGAGATTTTCCTACTTCGACCTAATACAGTGGCCCACAATGTGTTACCTGGGCTGCAGGGGTGGGTGGCAGGGCAGCAGCAGCCTGGATCCCAACCCGCACCCTGGAACTCCGCCATACGGGATCAGCCACCTGCTCCGGACTCCTGACACATGGCTGCCCCAGACTCTGCAGGGCCGGCAGGAAGCCCCAACCCCGGACCCCCACAACATGGGAGTGGCCAGCTGCCCACCCCGGAGGTCACGGGGCCAGCTGCCCCAATCCTGGACCCCCGCCGCATGAGGCCAGCCAGCTGCCCTGATCCCGGATCCCCTGCCACGCAGCTGCCCCAGACCCTGGAGCTTGTGGGGCCAGGCGGCTGCCCCGGACCTCCACCACGCAGGGTGGGCTGGCAGTCCTCCGTGTTGGGCAGCTGGGAACCTGGCAGACCCCGGTAAGTGGGCCAGCCTTTAGCACACAGCTGAGCTGGGTGGCAGCTGTGTGGTAATTGGGCTGCATGCAGCCCACGAGTTGAGAACCGCTGACATAATACAAGAAACTTTACAAAGTGTTTCTTGTCATTATGACGAATCACGTTTGCCAGCTACTTTTGCTTTTGTTTTGACTTGATCACTGAATGTCTACAATTTCTGGCTTTTGATGGGAGAAAAAATGTCCGGAGTAGCAGAAAGCAGCCACTGGTTCAAGAAGTCTATCAATCAGTAAAATTTCACCTTTCTCTTGAGCAGTAAACAAGGTGTTTGTAATCTTACTGGTAGCAACAGCTGAACTTAAACACACCAGTCCATTTTGAAGAACATTAAAAGGACTGATCAGACATTCAATAGTACACAGAATGCTCATGATGGCTGTCTCATCATTCTGAATTCTTGTGCTATCAAGATTTTTCTGTTTGTGTACTTCTGGAGTCATGCCTGGGTAAATCTGGTTATTCACAACTCCTCCTGGTCTACAATGAACCTCTGGTAGATGATAGGGGCACAGAAAACCTTGTAGGCTTTGCTGTACATCATCTCAGCACAAGTAGGCTTATCCCTGCTGACTTTGTCAAAAATCTTGTGTAGTCTCTGTAACATGTTTTATGGTACCGCACATCAACTACCAAACAATTTTGTCCTTGTATGTGAACACCACCACTCTGATCTTCTTTCAGCTCTACAGATCGTTTTAACTTTCCTTCATCTACAATTTTTGCCTGGACTAGTTGATCTTTCTTGCATTTATGGGCCACAGTGCTCTATCACTCTCTTTTCTTGAATATGATGCAGATGGCAGGAAGGATCAGTCAGATGCTAGAACAGGGAGGCCACAACTTGACCAAAGTGTCTTCCTGGGGCTGGGCAAAGGTGTGGAATGGGTGCTGGAAGAGGCAGATTGTCCATCATCGTGTTTCCCCTGTAATATTGACTGCTGAGCACTGCGTTTTCTTGCACTCTCTGAGCGCCTTTTGTCTATAAAACGCCTTTAGCTGATGGAGTGGAACCCTGAGGATGTCATCAAATTCTCTGAACAGGTGCTGTTGAAATGATTTAGCAATGTATCGCTTATCACCATACAAGTCCAACCATGTTTGAGCACTTTCACAGTATTTATCTCACGTGACCTGTGCAAATGGTTGAGTAGACTCCTTCTTGATTGAGGCTAGATGCATATAACAATGCAAACCAGTTATAAAACTGGATTTCCTGTGAATCTCACGATTGACAAGGGATTTCTTGGTCTTTGCCACCATCCTTAGGATGGCCATATTGGTTCTGCATGAATACATCTGTTCACAGTCTCCAAGCTTTAGTACTGTCTCTTTTTATGTGGTGCAAGTGGCTCATCACTGGGTTAACTTACCAATACTTTCACATTGGATGCGGGGGGAAAGAAAAGGGGGTGATGGCAGTGACTTCACTGTTATCTCCTAGACACTTCCTGAAAATGCACATAGATGACCACGTTCATTGTTGTGCTTGTAATATCCCATAAATATCAATTGTTATTGCTAGGAAAATGGTGGTGGTGCTAGGTACAAGCACCTTTTATTGTGTTCCTAATTATCTTCTTTTTGTTTGAAATTAAATGTATTACCAATTGAGACATCAAAATCTCCCTATAAGATGTAAAGACTTTATGTGCTATTTTTCTACCACGCTGAAACTAAGGAAAATATGCCGTTTGCTATGAAAACACCTGTGATTATGAATATTTAGGTAGAAATTGATGTAAAATATCATGCATTTATCATCATACTTTGCCTGGAGTTAAAATGGAACATATTATTAGCTATATTGAACTATGAGTATTGCCGATAAATAAATTAGGGTGTCGGGTAATGTTTTGCCCCAGTAATTTTACCAAAATAGAGATATGGCTGATTATTGCACATTTTCTGTTTGCATGATCACTGGGGAAAATTTGGGGTTTCATAAACAATTTAATGCATAATTCAAAGATAAAACGCAAGCTTTTTTTGAATGCAGTGTTTTTATAGCTGTGTCAATACCAGGACATCAGAGACACAAAGTGGGTGAGGTAATATCTTTTACTGGACCAACTTCTGTTGATGAGAGAGACAAGTTTTCAAGCTGGGCCCCGATCTGAAGAAAAGCTGTGTGTAAGCTCGAAAGCTTGTCTCTCTCACCAATAGAAGTTGGTCCAATAAAATATATTACCTCACCTAGCTTGTCTCTCTAAGGTATTTTTGAGCATTTTAAACATGTTTTCATCCATGTATAAGACGTATGATGCGTTCACTAATCATTTTCAATATAACTAATATATCTGAATTATTTTGAACCATTTTGGGCCCAGATTAGGCAAATATTGTGAAAATTACACCCCAAAATTAATTGTTATGATGTCCAAAATGGTTGAGAGCCAGGTAACTTTGGATGTGCCATGACAGAAAATTGCAGGGCTTCTTGCATCGAACTTTTAACACAAGATCTCTCAGATTATTGGCTACATCAAATTTCATAGAATTGCCCCTCTTGCTGGAATAGAATGACAATAGTAGGCCTCACTATATGACCTACAAGTGGCATCCCAGAGCCTCAAAGAAGGAATACACAGTACAGATGAGGCTTTTATGCTCACGTTTGATGAGGCTGATTTAGTGGTTAGAGTGACCAAGTACACTGAGATTTATTAAAGTATTTCTAACCCCTCTACTGGAAGAAAAAGCAAGTAGCATATACTGCATCTCAAATAGATTCAACTACCATGTGTCATTAATACACAATACTAGTGGAAAATGCCAGAGCGTAAGATGTGAATGCAATGAGTGTACTGTAGTCAAAACCACAGCTCACCCCCTACTGTACTATAACCACCATTCTTGTTCTATTCCTATTCTTCCTCTCTGGTGAACCACAGAATACTTTTGAAAAAGGGGGTATAGGCCTTCCAAACTATTAAGAAATCCTCAGCACTGCATGTCTAACATGCTTTATTCTTGAATAATGAGTTGCTTGCAGCAGAAGTCTAGTGAGAAGTCATAAAAATAATCTATTCACTGCACCACCGATGCTTTAACTACCAGACCAGCCAAGTTCGTCCTCTGACCTCTACACCCTAATAGAATCAAGATGTCTTTAAAATTGCCCTGCTGCAGCACTTTGGTTTCAGGAAACTATAAAGATTCTTCCCCCAGTTCCCGTCATGACAAATCTCAAAAAGAAGAGGAAGACTTTTGGTAAATATTAATGGAAAGAGGATTTCTAAAAGAGGTTTTGTATTCCACAAAACACTGCTCGTGACTGCGATGCTGGGGCACTTTATAAATGATAAAATTAGAATGATGACATAGAATAGAATATAGAATATCAGGGTTGGAGTGACCTCAGGAGGTCATCTAGTCCAACCATCTGCTCAAAGCAGGACCAATCCCCAACTATAACAGGATATAATCGGTGCTGAACTGATGGTGTTTCAAAGGGTAAGCGCTGTGCATGTTCATACATACAGTGTATGTGTGTGAGAGAGAGATAGAGAACACGGATTCCATACAGGAATATTAGCAGTCCATCCTTTGAGTATTATTTTACTTTGAATGATCTTTGAGTTTACTCATGTGCAGAGTAAGTCTGATAGCATGGATGGTATTATATGAAAAGCTACACTTCAGTTCAGCAGTTTGGGGAGCTTTTAATGTCACTGTGAAACTGGGATAACCACGTGTTCTAATCTCATCATAGAAATCAATTCAAAATCTTTCCTGGTGGAGGCATAGTATTAAACTCTGTGACCTCAAACAGTAAAATGACTCAGATGCCCCCCGCAACTCGTATAACACATCTGATGGTACTCTCACTGATGGTGGAGATAAACTGAACCCGTCTGAGAACATCTGCTCACTGATCACAATATCAACGACTCCAGAATGTCTTAAGGCGTGCTAACATTTGAATCTTGTCCAGATTTGCTTTTTAGATCTGAGACATCTAATTAGCCTCATTCTGAGATGTACAAATGGAGTCACATAAGTAGTAGCTGTCATGGAACCCAGAATGAAAATTACAGTACACTCTGAATCTGACACATTCAATCATTTAAAACATACAGCACTATTTTAAAAAAATCTGCCCTGTGGTATTAAGGCCTTTTCTGCTACAGAGTCTAATATGGAGACTATCAATAAAAATTCTCTGAGTTGGATAGAGATTTGACTTCTTGATATTCAGAAGAAGTTCCAGGTCTGAAAAAAAGGTGGTTGTAAAAGGGATGTGGCTTCATAGATTCTCGTTAACAGCAATTTTCAATAGCCAATTGTCCAAATATGGATGAACAAAAATACCCTACTTTCTTAAATCAGTCGCTACCATTGTAAATACGCCTGGTGCTCTTTGGACAGGCCAAATGGAAGCACCTTGTACTGGAAATGATGTCTGGCCACCATTAAACAAATGTACTTTTGATGACTGTGTCATACAGAAATATAAAAATATGTGTCCTTTAAATAGAGAGTCATGAACCAATCCATAATTGAAAGTGAAGAAATTATAGAAGTCAGAGTTAACATACAGAACCAAAACTTCTGAATGTATTTGTTCAGGTTTCTTAAATCTAAATCTGGATGGCTCTCCCCATCCTATCCCTTTTCTGCACCAGAAAGTATCTTGAATAACTCCCCCAACCCCTTAGATGTTTGGATAGCTTCTCAACAGCCCCTATCAGAAGCAGTTTCTGCTCATCTAAAAGTAGAATGGCCTCGTGAGAAGGTTCCCTGAAAAAAGGAAGGGTAGGGGGAATTGGATGGGGGTAGTTTCTTGAACTAAATGGCATAGCTCTTCTTTATAATATAATTTCTAGGATCCATTTGTCTGATGTAATAAGCCTTCACTTGCAGATAAAATGGGTTAGGCTGTCTTCACACAGGAAGGGAAGGATCCTTGCTGATTGGTTCTTTACTCTCTATCTTTACATCAAATCTAAGGGCCTGATATTCGATGAAAATGACAGGAAGGGAGCAGACTGTTTAGATTTTAGGTCTTGATTTGAAAGACCTCTTTTTGTGTTGCCTCTGGAAAGCCTACTGGTACTGTTGTTGATGTCTGATTTGACAAGACAGACTGAGGATACCATCTCTGATAATGGAAAGGAGGGGTAGAAGAAAAAGAAATCTTTCCTAAAAGAAATCAAGCCCAAATAGTGGGCCATTGACCTTGTCTCCTTCAGTTTTCCCAGCAACGCATCCATCTTTTCATTGAAAAGACCATTCCCTTTGAAGGGGAGATCTTCTACCTTAATTCTGGTATCCAGAGCCAGAGAAGAGGAGTGAAGCCAGGCATGACTCCTCAGATTAACGACCGAAGCCAGTGCTCTGGCAGAAGAGTCTAAGAAATCAAATGAAGTTACATTTTTGACCCTCCATATTGCCACATTTTTGACCCTTCATTAGGATCTTATTTGCCAGTCTTCTCTTATCATCCATCAAATCCTGTACAATGACATTTTTTCCCCACAAGATGAACTGATACCAGGCCATAACTGCTTGACAATTTGCCACCTTAATACCAAGAAAGGAAGAATAGAACACCTTTTTACTTCGGGAATCAATCTTCTTCCCTTCTCTATCAGCAGCAGTGGAATGTACTTGTCTAGACTTCAACTTCCTACTGGCAGTAGCCATGACCAGTGAATTAGGAACAATGTATATGTGAAAATATAAAAACTCCTCCAAGGATATTTGATATAAGTTGTCTGCTTTCTTGGAAATAGGCTGACAGGAGGCAAAAGTGAACCAGACACACTTAGCAGGCTGCAGCACACAATCGAGAATTGGTAACAACTTCCTGCTCTCAGAGTTTGTCCCAAGAATGCCGAACACCAGATTGGAGGTTTCCTCCACAGTTACTTAACGTAAAATTCAATGTGGACACCAAGTCAAGAAACTGCAGAGCATCCTCAGAAGGGGAAGAGGCAGAAGCCACTCCGACATGCTCATCCAGTGACAAACCAGGATTGTGGTCTGTGTCAGCATACTCTTGTACAAAAAGAGGAGCTATCTCCTCATCATGTTCTTCACACAGAATATCAGGCAGCACTTGCTGAGATGCAGATGGATCCAGGGGAACTGGATCCGAGGATTTCTCTGTTGCCAGATCCTTTACAAATGAAATATCACCTCTCCATCCATAAAGAGATTGACTGAAATATTCCTATGGCAGCTCCCAATAAGGCCCTGGAGCCCAGGACTGCCAGTCTCCCTAGGAAAAGATGGCACAAACTGGGGAGAAACAGGTCTCTTTATTCCTACTGTATCCTCCTCTAGATATGGATCCACGACAGAATGCACCAAAGACAGCAACAAACCTGGAGGGTGGACAGAAATAAGAGAGAAAACTCTTTGTGGCGATCCTAAGGAGTCTTAGGAGAAGGAAGTATAGATGGATGAGCAGAAAGAATCTTCTGTGTTCTCTTTTTTTTTCAGATGAAGATGACACAAGCCTTGGAACCGGTGAAAACTGTCTCTTCCTTGAGACTCTCTGTTTCTCACTTAGATTCAGGGAATGCATGGAAGCCAAATGGTATACATCAGCCTCCAAAGTAAAAGTCCTCGTTGGATCTGAAGATGAACTTGGAACCAGAGCAGGAGTCGAAGCCAGAGCTGAAGACTTGGATGGCGTAAGATCTGATGAAATACTAAAATCCACCTCTTTGGTTCTGAAAGGTGAAACCGGAACCAGCATTGGTTTTGGAGTCATTGAGGCCCTGCTAGAATTAGATGGATGTGACAAATCTGATGTGCGATATCTGGCACTGCTAGCAGTGGCTTTCTTTTCCCTTGCCTTCCTCTTCAGGACTGACACAGCTGGAGCTGACAAAATGGCTCTCGGTTCGATAATGGATGGTCTACCCTTCTCCATCAATGCTACCTTCAAAGACCTGACTGCTTGAGCAGCAGGATCTGGAAACAGATCTGGTGAGAGTTCTGATTTGCTGCAATCTTTAAGCTGCTGCAGTTTTCTGGAGGAAGTCACAGGAGCCAAAACTGATCCCTTAGATCCTGGAACCAACAAGTATACGCACCTAGAGGGTTTAGTCTCCAGGGCCTCCTTAAGGAGAAGCACCTGCAACCTGTTCTGCCTCTCCTTGTGCATTCTGGTTGTGAAAGTACAGCAGATGGAACATTTAGGAGAGTAGCCCTCTCCCAAGTACTTAGGCACCTAGCATGGTTGTTCAATGCCACGAAGATGGCTGGGCACAAAGCATATCTTTTGAATCCCGACTTCTCCTTCCTCTTCGGTGATGCCATAACCTGGAGCTGAGCTACTAGTTTAACTATCTCCACTTAACACTAAACTAAAACTATACCAAACAATTAGCAAGACAGTAAGAATGGAGAAAATCCTTGGATCCAAACAGACTGGATAGGTTCACTTCCGTCTGACACAGTGATTGGAAGGAACTGAGGTGGTAGAGGGCACTGCACCCCCTTATACAGATTCAACCTCAGAACGTTTGGAGACCCTGAGGGAAAGGGAACGAGGGGTGTGTGTGAGTGCTTTCATAGACACTACTAGGAGAAAGTTCTACTGCTGGGCACCACTAGGTGCTCCAATACCTGTAAGTGGGAATATGGAGAGTCACTCAAAAGAAGAAATACAAGTTTTCTCCTCTCAAAAAGAGAATGCTATGATCACATATTGGCAGTCCCTTCACTCTTAGTACACAGAAGCTGTGTAACTGATGAATGTTAAATTTAGAAGGAGGAAACAGAGCTACTTGAGCTATCCTTGCTCTAAAGAAGATATTAATATGTTTGGACTTTCCCCCATATACTATTTCCAACTCTCTAAATGGATACACAGCTGGTAGAGCCATCTGTCACTACTAAGACTAATAGGCAATAAATGCTTTTCAGTGTTTTTTCCCTCAAGGTATTCAGAATATTCATTATAGCTCTATAAAGTTTATATACTACAATTTTCAGTATTTCAAACTTGGGTTTCCTTAAGGCTTTCCATCTTGGTTTTAGAGCTATAGAACATGGTGTCTCAAGCAAGTTTTGGATTCTGATTCTGTTCATATTCCTCAGTACTGAGCATACTTCTTGCCAGCCTTCTTACCTCTAGGCTCTTCCTTCAGAAGCATAGTTGCTAAAATCCTTTCTAGGACACAATCAAATTGCCATATATTCTTTGGTTGTAGATCAGGGGTGGGCTTGAGGGCCACACTGGGTTTCCGAAACTGTATGGAGGGCTGGATAGGAAAGGCTGTGCCTGGCCCCATCCCACTTCCGGTCCCCTCAGAACTCCCAACCCATCCAACCCCCCCAGCTCCTTGTCCCCTGACCGCCCCCTCCTGTGACCCCCCCACCCCAATCGCCCCCCCCCCCCGGGACACTACCCCCTATCCAAGCCCCCCTGCTCCCTGTTCCCTGACTGCCCCCCGGAACTCCCTGCTGCACATCCAACCCCCCCGCTCCCTTACCATGTTGCTTAGAGCATCAGGACTGGCAGCCGCACCACCCAGCAGGAGCCAGCCATGCCGCTGCGCAGTTTAGCGCACTAGGGCAGGCTGGCGGCTCTCTCACCCATGCTGTCCAGCAGGAGCTCACAGCCCCGCCACCCAGAGCACTAGCGGAACGGCGAGCTGAGGCTGTGGGGGAGGCAGAAACAGCGGGGGAGGAGCCGGGAGCTCAAGGGCCAGGCAGGACGGTCCTGCAGGCCGGATGTGGTCTGTGGGCCGTAGATTTCCCACCTCTGCTGTAGATGGAAGTTCAAAGGTACACAGAACCAGATTACTTTAGTCTAGGAACTGTTTTTGTAATGCATTGAAAGCATGCATGCCCATTTCAATAGGAAGAAAAGCTCAGCTCTCCCAGCTTTCACCGAAGTCATTGACAAAAATGATCTAAAATTAGAAATGAAGGACCATCCTTCCGAATCCAGTGCTAATCTGCCAGTTTTCAGCTCCACACTGGCTTCCTGCCTGCCTCAAAGGAAAGCCTATTTAAATTAAATGAATAGTAGGCAATAAAGTTAGTAAGAATAAGCCTGTTAATAAAGTCCATTTTGTAAACAGATCAGACCCTCAGTTAATCAGGAGAACCGTAGTCAAATGAATAGCTCAATTCATTTATGAGGAACTGGAAAAGGAACAACCCTTCCCAATAAAAGTACTTTTAATAGGGTAACAATAATTGGGCTCGTCAGATAGAGGAAATCATGCAGATAATACTGCTGGTGATACTTTAGAGGAAAATATTACCTTACATAGACTGTAACTAAACAGTTAAGAAATTTTCACCATTTTAAATTCCTTAACTGGGATTAAAATGGGAACTCCACCCTAAACAGAAACAGCTCACATGTGGGCACCTGGTGGTGAGGGGAGGAACAAAACATAGAAAAAAATTCCCATAATGCCTGATAAAGCAGAAACACCCTCACATACAGCAAAGCCAGTGCTGGACTGGAGGCTCTGGCAAAAGTATATCAAGATCTCTGAATGAAGATAGGCTGTTCAGGTATAAGGCTCTCCTTTCTTTGCGACTGTGTGGCTTAACCATAATCTTTTAAGACAAAAGCAAAACACTTGGCACGTCATGACTTCTCAGGCTCAGTAATAATACCAGCTAGTTCTTATACACCATTTTTTACCAGTAGATCTCAAAGTGCTTTACAAAGAAAGGAAATATCAGTACTCCCATTTTAAAGATGGGGAGTACATTAGAACAGTGGTTCTCAACCATGGGTACATGTACCCCTGGGATACTCAGAGGTTTTCCAGGGGGTACATCAACTCACCTAGATATTTGCCTAGTTTTACAACAGGCTACATAAAAATCACTACTGGACTCAGTACAAACTAAAATTTTATATAGACAATGATCTGTTTATACGGCTCTACATATTATACACTCAAATGTAAGTATATTCCAATTGATTTATTTTATAATTATATGGTAAAAATGAGAATGTAAGCAACTTTTCAGTAATAGTGTGCTCTGACATGTCTGTATTTTTATGTCTGATTTTGTAAACAAGTAGTTTTTAAATGAGGTGAAATTTGGGGGTACGCAAGACAAATCAGACTCCTGAAAGGGGTACAGTAGTCTGGAAAGGTTGAGAACCACTGCATTAGAATTTCTATGCATATAAATTACAAAAATAAAAAGTTTGCAATAGAAACTGACAACTATCACCCACGTAGGCAAACTGCTCAGTGCTCAAAAGGAACAGAATATATTTACAGAAAAATGCATACATACGTCCACTAGCATGGGATTTGGTCTTTAGGTTGTTTGCCCCAAATGGAGAGACTGGAACCTGTCCTCTGGAAGGTAGGCCCTAGCTGAACAGGAGTCGATTATAGCTCCCATGAACTCTATTGTCTGTGATGGAATAAGGGAGGCTTTGTACACAAATCCTAGGTGAGAGACCATGGAAAGGACATAGGCTAAGGCTACTGCAGTCTTGGATCTGCCTTTGATCAGCTAGTCATCTAGGTACAGGAAGATGTGGATTCCCTGCCTCCACTGCCAGGCATTTGGTGAATACTCTTGATACAGTGGAGAGTCCGAAGGGCAGAACCTTATATTGGTAACAGTTCGGCTCCATCTGAATTAGAGGTATTTCTTGTGGTCTGGATGAGTGGCTACCTGGAAGTATGCATTCTGCAAGTCAAGAGCCATGAGCCAGTCTTGAGCATGCAGAGATAGAATTATGCAAAAAAAGCATTACTACCCTGAACTTCAGATAGCAAGTCTATTTGTCTAGTCTCCTCAGATCTAGGATAGGACGAAGATGCCCTTTCTTCTTTAGAATGAGGAAATACTGGGAGTAGAAGCCTCTAACCTGAATTCTGGTGGAACCTCCTCTATGGCTCTCATGAGAAGGGTAGAGAATAAAGAGTGGAACTGGATGGGGTAGCTATGGTAATGATCTCTAACATCCATCTGTCCAATGTCATGGAAGGTCATGCTTGGTGGAATAGGATGAAATGGCTTCTGAAGGACATGCTTTCTAGATTGGTAGAAGCCACTTCAGAGCGAGTCTTGTCCTATTTGCTAATGTGTCATAGGAGTGGGGTGCATCGTTGAGGAGAAAGAGGGCTATTGCTTGGTTGCTTTTTGGTTGCTTTTTTTGACTATTTGCTTATTGGTTGCTTTTTGACATGATACTTGGTAAAGTGGCATCTGATGTCTCAGATGGGCTGAGGATAGAATGGCTTGTGGTATGGAATTGGGGTGTAAATCCCCGGAGAGCAAAAAGGGTGGCCTTTGAATTTTTCAGCAAGTGCCGAGCAAGTGCCTGTCCTCTTGCTGAACAGCTCTGATCCCTAAAGGGCAAGTCCTTGATCGTGGTTTGCATCTCTTGTGGGATGCCGAAAGGTTGTATCCAAATTGGCCAGCACATGGGCACAACAGTAGCCATAGGCCTGGCCTTGGTGTCAGAGGCATCCAGGGCTGCCTCCAGGGCAGCGCTGGCCACTAGTTGATCATCCTTAATTGTTTTTAAGCTCCTCTATCCTTTCATGCAGGACTTTTGTGAAGAAGGGTGTCGCACTGTTCTATGACAGGAAGTCATATTTGGCCAGTAAGGCCTGGCTATTAGCCATACACCACTGTAAGAAAACAGAGGAGTAAGACTTTCTCCCAGAAAGGTCAAGTTGCCCATTAAGGTCTTTGTCCTTTGGGATACTTTCGCTAAACTTCCACTTTTCTTGTACGGCCAACAAGACTAATGCGCTTGGGTTGGGGTAGATGTACTCACACCCCACAGGAAGTACTTGGTATGTCTTCTCAACTTGTTTTCTGTGGATGTTTTTGTGATTGATGTTGGCCACAGGGACTTAGTGGGGTTGTGTAGTCCCTCATTTATGAGGAGGGCAATTCTGGCTGGACCAGAAGCTGAGATGATGTCAAATAGCTTATGGGATTTTCTTGATGTGACCTAATGTCTTTATCTCCAGTCTCAGTAATCCTCCTAAACAGGGCTTTGGAGCTGTGCTCTGGCTCCACTCCAGCTCCAGGCAAAAACCTGCAGCTCCACTGCTCTGGAGCTGTTCCACGCTCCAGCTCCAGGCTGCGCTCCCAAGCCCTGCTCCTAAAGAGCTCCCGGAATGCTTTGCCCTTTACTGAAGTCAGGCTTACAGGCCTGTAATTTCCAGGATCACCTCTGGAGCCCTTTTTAAAAATTGGTGTCACATTAGCTATCCTCCAGCCATCTGGTACAGAAGCTGATTTAAATGATAGGTTACAGACTACAGTTAGTAGTTCTGCAATTTCACATTTGCGTTCCTTTAGAACTCTTGGGTGAATACCATCTGTTCCTGGTCCCTGTATATCTACGGGAGCAGGGAGAAAACAAGGGACACTACCAGTGCTGAGATGGGGTGGGTAGAGGCTGAAGGAGGCTGAACACCTTTCCACTAGGGTTCTTGGTCCACGAACACAGGTTACAGGAGTCAGTGTATTTCCTGACATATGAATGTATACCTAGCCACCAGAAATTTTGTAAAACAAAGTCCCTGGTTTTCGGTCAGCCAAAATGGTCAGTGAGCCATGAATCATGCCATCATTCAAGAACCTTGAGTCTAGGTTGGCTGTCTGGAAAATAAATGCAGTTTCCAAGGCAGAGAATTCTATCGTCTAACAAACTCTGAACCAGACTTGGTGTCTGCATCACCCAAAGTCTGGCAGGCCTGGGTTGTGAAGGGGTCATGAGGCAGTAGAGATTGAGTGAGTGACATTAGGTCCCTGTGCACTGTTGCAAAGGTGAAATTGGATGGCTTAAGGATGGTGGAACATGGTGTCATGCATGACTTGTCAAGTTCATCTTTGTGGGAAAGGGCATCTGCCTTCCTGTTTCTCATGGTATTTCAAAACAAAATCAAATCAAGCAAAGAAAGTGGGCCAACAGATCTGGCACTGGTTTACATTTCTGGCTGTAAGAAGGTGATCCAGGTTTCTCTGGTTAATCCAGGTTTCTCTGGTCAATTAAATGCAAGCAACTCCTTGTCTTAGCTTGGTTGGGGTTAGTTTTCTCGAGTAGAAAGAACAAGCATGGAGTTGGTTTGGGGGTCTTGCTTGTTGGGCTAACACAGCTTCTGTAGTGAAGTTCAATGCATCAACCTCCACGATGAAAAGTTTGGTATGGTCAGGATGGACAAGGATGGGGACAGTTGTAAAAGGCTTCTTCAGCTGTTCAAAGGCAGACTGGGCATCAGGAGACCAAAAGAATCAGCTCCCCTCCTGAAACAGTGCTGTAATGCAAGCTACCAGGCGGGAAAAACCCTTGATGAGATGACAATAGAAGTTGGGGAAACCAAGGGACCACTGTACCCCAGGAACATCACTTGGAGTAGACCACTTAGAGATGACACACTTTGAGTGGATACATAGTTAACCTGTCAGAGGATACTATGTACCCAAGGAACTTGACTGTGCTATGATCAAATTCACTTTTCTCTCATTTACAATAGAGATGGTTTCGGTGGAACCTCTCCAGACTGCAGTGTACATATTGGTCATGAAGGACCTGGTTTTCAGAAAAGATAAGGATGTCATCTAGATAGATCACTACAAACTGGTCCATCCTATCCCTAAACATACCATTGATAAAGTGCTAAAAGATTCTGCATGCACTGCATAGCCTCAGGAGCATCACTAGGTATTCGAAGGGTCCACAGTGGGTGCAGAAAGCCATCTTCCATTCATCCCCTCCCCGAATACAGACCAGGTTGTAGGCCCTGAAGCTTGGTGAAAATCCTTGTGGAATGAAGTCTCTTGAGACATTCATTAATGAGTGGCAAAGGGTATCTGTTTCGAGTAGTATCCTAGTTCAGAGATCAATAGTCCATGCAAGGGAGCCATCCTTCTTAGTGACCAAGAAAACTGGGATGCCTGATGTGGACGTAGATTGGTGGATTAATCTCTTTTTCAGGTTCTCTTTACTGTACTCTTTGAGTGCCTCCAACTTGGGCTTCAAGATAGAGTAAATATGACCAAATGGAATCTTGACCCTTGGCTGGAGGTCTATGGGACAGTTATAGTGAAGGTGGGTTAGGAGTATGCCCACCCTTTCATTGTCAAAAATGTCTGCAAGGTTCTGGTATTTTGCCAGTATTGTTTGGGTTGCTGATGTCTGGATTTCACAGAGTATGTCCCCACTGTTCCAGGGCCCCCAGAGGGATTGTGCATCTTTAGGGCCAAGCTGCAAATAGCTTCTGATATGAACCTGGGTTCAGGGAGACAAGACTGTACGCAGAATGTTGACCAGAATCAAACCTCACCAGCCTTCCAGAGGATATATGGCACATGAGTGGTAAGCCAGGTGATTCCGAGGATGACCAAAGAATGTGGGGAACACACCAGACCAAATTGCAGGGTTTCATGGTGTCCCTGAAGGGTTGTGACTTGTCTTATGCATGACAGAACCTGAGGAAAGGATGAACTGTCAATGGATTTGACCAGGTCAGGGACGGCCTTGCGCTGTCAGAATTCCATGTGCAAAATATGAGTCCATTAAACAACTGGAAGTACTGGAGTCTACTAGTGGTGTCACCTTGACCTTTCACATGACAGAATGTTGCAGACAAAGCGGAAGCAGAAGGTGTGTTGGATGCTGATGGGCTACTTTCAGGGTGCTGATGGACAGGCGTGGAGGCCACATGCGATCTTGAGAGGAAGACAGTCAGCCCAGCCTGGACCCCCTCTGCTGGGGCTAGGATCTGGTGTTTCCCAACCAAGATGCAGACCTGGCCTTTGCCAGGCAGGAGGAGATGAAGTGCCCCAACCCCCTACCCCCCCCCCCCGCCCCACAGTAAAGACAGAAGCCTGATGGTCAGCACTGGGCCTTCTCAGGGTCAGAGAGTCAATGATGGGCCATGTCGACCTTCATGGGTTCAGACTAGGTGTATGTGGAGGGACAATGAAGGCTGGCTGACCAGGGTCATATGGAGAGGCATGGATTGAATGGTTCTCTTTCTTTCCCAGCAGCATCCTGATAACCAGTCACTGATCTTAATACACAGGTTGATAAATGCAGCCAGGCAGGTTGGAGGAGGGGTGAGGGGAGTCTACCCACGCCAGTTCATCCTTGACATAATCACTCAGGCCAAGGCAGAAGTGGTAATACTGAGCAGCTTTGTTCAATTTGTTGTCTACCTCAAATCACTCGAAGTCAGCAGCATAGCTGGCTACCAGCAGGGCTCCCTGTTGTAAGGCCTGGAGAGTGGCCTCAGCTGTGCGCATAGAGTTCGGGTCATCAAAGATCACTGACAGTGTGGACAAACTCCTCAAACTGACCCAGGAGATGACTAGACTTCTCAAGCAAAGGGGATGTCCAGGCCAACACTTCCCCAGAGATCAGACTAAGGATGAGTCCCACCCTGGCACAGTCAGTGGGAATGTTTGAGGATGCAGCAGGAGCGTAACTTTCTGCAGTTACCATCAAACTTGTCAGGCAGCAGGAGCTTTGGTTCACAGGGGGATGAAGCATGGGGGTATGGTGTTCACTTGTAAAGCTGCAGTCTATGCCTGCAGGGCTGTAATCCGAGCCTGTAGACTCTGCAGAATCTCCAGTAGCTCAGTCATGGAGATGTTGGCTTTCATAGAACCCATTGTGGCAGCATAGCCTGGTTGTGTCTTTTTTGGCTGCTCAAACCATCACGAACCATGACATGGGTAGTCATGCCTAGTGGTTGGAGCAGGAGCCATGCCCAATGGTTGCAGCAAGAGTCAAGAGCAAGAACTAGGGGTCAGAACCGGAGCCAGAAACTGAAGCCAGGGATCAGAGCTGGAGTCAGGAAGTCAGTAGGGAAGCAGGTCTGAAGCAGATTGGGGCAGCCCTGGAACAAGACTGGGAACAAAACAGGCACAGGAGCAATCACAGTTGCAGGCATTAGTGTTGAGCTGCCAGAGATCAGTTGTTACTGATCAGTAGTTGTTATTGTGGGCCCCAATGTGTGCTTAAGAGAAGGACTGCTGGCTTTCTTGACCAATCAGGCAGATTGGTCAACCAGGCAGCCCTGCTGTGACTCAGCTGTGATCATATGCTGCCTCCAGACAGGGAAGAGCAGCTGCAAGTCCTCGTTCCCGAAAGCCGTATCTGAACTGAAGTCACCACTTTATCAGATGATGAAGACAAAAGATCCACTGGTCGTGATTCAGGGCTCTGGTGCTTCTCTGTCCCTGGATCTGGTACTCTCTGTCATGGCTGCAAAGTAAACTGCTCTTCAGATCTCTTTAGTCTCTCTCAAGTGCACCCCCTGGGTGATGAGCCTGGCTCCCTGAACCTCACTCTGGGCAGAACCATTCAGTCCAACCACCTTTAGTGTGGATCTCTGAGCTGGCTTCCATCCTGTGTTGCTGACACGGGCTCAACTTGATTTTGGCACCTGTAATAATTTCCCTTTGGGATCCTGTGACAGTATACTCTAAAAGTAATACAGAAACACCATCTTCAGAACAAAATATTATTCATTCATTCCTCAAAAGTACAAACCATGTATAGCAAAGGGTAAAAATAAGAAAATGCCTACATGCATGGGGTTCTATTTACACCCTTGACCTTCCTTGCTAGCTACTGTAAGCTCCCCTCAGCCCAGCTAACTCCAATTCTGGCAGGGAGAAGCAGCTTGTCCTGCTGTAGGAGATTCTATGTCTCTCCATCAGTCTGTCTCCTTTCACAGACCATAGGTAGCCTCTGGCCACTCACACTAACCTACCATTTAAAAAAAAAAAACTTTGTGGTTTAGGATCCTCCCTGATCCTAGCCTCAGGCTTGGGAACAGTACACCAAGATGGAGCCAATTGGGGGTATTCCCCAATTGCTATTCAGGGATATTTCCCAATTGATGGTTCCATTCTGTTTCCTCAAGGAGTCTTATCTGTGCAATTGTTTCATTTCTTGTGGGTGTCCCCATTTACAGCATCCTTTGATTTAACTCCTGGCATTTGGGTAGGTTAATATCAAAACAGATTATCTGAAGGGCATATGATATTTATAAATGATATTTCACACAACTCCCTCATTCTCCACACTGGTGGTCTAGCCAGGGTTGCTGTTTGGCAGACTGACCTCTTCCTTGAGTGCAGTGGAGACTGGCTTTTGATGCTTGAGATTGTGGGCCCCAATAGCATGCTGCAAGAATGTGGTTGGTTTGTTGGGTATTGGTCAGTCCAGTGCCACTCCTGATGGGCCAGTGACGCCTGAGCCATGTTGAGTAAGCTGGTAGTCTCTCCTTAGTGTCAATCACTAAACTCAGAGAATAAGGCTTTCAACTGGAAGACAAGCAGAATTTCTATTGGTGATGGTGAGGAGTAGACGACTTTGTCCAAGGGTTGCACCAAAGTACATGGAGCTCTTAATACCAGTGCCAGTAGGTGTTTTGGCTCCAGTGTCTGTCTTGGTTCTCTTCTGGGCTCATCATCTACAGTGTCATTGATATCAACGGATAGGTTTCAAGGTCTGTGCCACAGAAGTCTGCTGTGTTGTAGGCTGTTCCTTCTCCCCAACCCTTGATGCCATGTGGGGCATGGTGGATTTTTTTCTGGAGGCTTCATGTTATTGGTCCTTATGGGGGAACACTAAGCACTGTCTGGAGTCTCTAGCTCTGTGTTCAGAGCAGCCCCGCTCAATACCAGACTTCAGTGCCTAAGATGTTGGCACTGGCTTTGGTGATAATGATGTTTAGGATGGCTTTGTTGCTGGTGCTGCTGGTACTGGTGTCAGTGCAGGGTCATTTCTCAATGCCGCCTTGTCTGTTCAGTCTTTGGTGTCACTTGCCTGCTGAGTGGGGTGCTGGATGAAGCTGGCCTCTCTGCCAACAGAACTCTTGAGCTTGTCTACTCATGGACCATTCCAAAAGGTGGAGCTTTAGCCTCATGTCTTGTGACTTTTTTGTTCTTGTGGATAATGACAAGTAGTCTAAGCATCTGCTCAGTATAGGAGATTCCCCCAAACAGAAGTGATACCTGCTGTGTCCATCTTTCAGAGAAATTAGTCTACCAAGTGAAGGACAGGGCTTAAAGCCCACATGTTTTGAGTTTCCATGCTAAGGAGCCCTGCACGATCATGGGCAGGGGTGTCTGACTGGTACAGTTCCATTCAGACAGATGTAAACAGTTCACAGCAGTCTGTAGAGAAGTACTTCTGAAGATTTCCTTAAGGATTTGTAGACGCTTAGTTGGACTTAAGAACTAGCAGGTCAGACACTAGCCAGGTCCTGTCTTTCTGCCATAGGTGGTAAGAGGGAACTGAGGGAGGGTCACAGCCGTCCGCCTTTTATGCCCTTGTATGGGAGCATGAGGCACATGAGTGGTCCCAATGGACACTGCTATTAAAAAAAAACCACCCCCTGGTCTCATGTGCACCTTCAGAAGGATCCACACAGATATATACTTGAAGAACTATTATTTGTCATTTAGTAACTTTCTTGAGAGCAAAGTTGGGTGTTAGTGAGCTCTTAAAGAGGCTGTCTCTGAGAATGACTAGCTCCATTGTATATCCCTGGCAAATTAGTTCTAAGAAACACTAACCTCTGGCACAGACCAAGAGAGAATAAGATGAGTCCAACCCTACTGACAAAAGGCTAAGGGGTGGACAGATGATGAATCTTATACATAGAAAATAGGTATTAGCATTTTATATTAATTGTTCCAGAAAGACTAAGAACTGGATGGGACACAGACAGGAAGAATTTACCTCCTTGCTGGAATAAAAAGGTAACAAAAATGACTCCATTGAGGTTCATGTAATATTCAATGTACACTGAGAAAATATTTAGCCTAAAAAGTTTTGTAATATCTGTTAATTCAATGCTATGCACCCATGTAGTCTAATAATGGACACCTATCTCCAGGATTTAAAGTCTTTTCCCAACCTTTCATCCTCTGTCTCTGCCCATAGCTCCGACTCCTGAAATCCTTCATTTATCTAGCTGCCCATTTAAAGTATTATTGATTATTTAAGCACCTAATCCCTGCACTTTGCCACTGTTCTGGTATTTACATAACCTTTCCTAGTCTGAAATGGATAATTCATGTTGTCCACACCACACTTCAGAAGGCTTACTGCTTTTTTCCATCCGTTTCCAATGCCTTCCAGGTCTATTTGCTGTGACATTAAATAGAACAATTCCAGGGCTATATATTCACAGATTTTACAGTCAAAAGAAACCATTATGATCCTCTTAGTCTGATCTTCAACATAACACAGGCCATGGAACCCAACAAAGCAATTATTGCCTCAAGCACGCAACTTCTGTTTGAACTATACTCTATCTTCCAGAAAGTTATCCAATACTGTGTCTTGATTTAACTACTTCAAGTGTCCAATCTCCCTAGGTAGGTTGTGCCAATGGATAATTATCCTCACAGTTAAAATTTTGTATCTTACTTCTAGTCTCACAGTTTTCTGAATTTATTTCTAGTTTGTATAATCTCTCTCACTTCTCCCTGCGCTCCTCCCATAGAAAAAGCAAAACAGTTAAGAGCTAAGAATGCCTTTATTTAAGGGCCCTTGATTTCAAGTTCTTGATTTAAGTGTCCACATTAAAAAAATATCTAGCCTGCCGATTTTAACTGGAACTGCAGGTTCCTATACATCACAATTATACATAACCACCATGATGTTGATTAAGGATCAGCTGGATGCTGATGTATAGATTGGGTACTCCCAAACAGATAGATGCCTCTGTGCCGCTGGGGTCCACATAAAGCACTTGAGTAGTCTCCCCCTCCAGGACTTCGACCAACCACTGCTTTGTAACACTACTGCTTCATAAGATTCTCATCTGTTTGAAACACACACAATATGTTCAAAAATAAAAATCTACAACAAAATGCCATGTTCTACCACAAGAACAGTTTGCTGGTCACTCATGGTTATCAAGTTACTGCCTCCACAGTTAAAAGACTATTTTCAGTTCCAAGTTCTGACTTTTTTTCCAGCTTCTGCTGGGCTGACGGGGGCTCACGTGTGGTCTCTGCCCAGATGAAATTTCAGTGTGCTGGAAAGTTTCAGGTTAATCTAACAAGCCACTTATGAAGCTTTATCAAAGGACATGAGTCAATCATATCACAAAATATGAGTGTCAAGTAAACTCCAACCTTTACATTTAACTGGTGGATAAAGATGTGTGATATACAACCAATTTGTTTGTTCTATAACAAGATACATGTTGTGAAAGGTTTGCTTAAATATCTAGGGCTGTGTCTACACTAATACTTTGCAAGAAATCTCCCACCAACACAATATCACTGGTGACAGTAGTATGGAAAGCACTGAAGTAGGCACGTCACAGACATTTTTTACCAGTATTTAATCCTACGGCCCTGGAGGACAATAGTAAAAATGCCTGTGCTCTATTAACACTACTACTTCCACCAGCATCACCTCAGAAACTGATGCACTGGTGTGGGAGAGACCTCAAAAATACAAAAGCAGCTTTGCCTCTCCTGGAACTGATACCTCCTCATCTATTACTGGGAGTGGACTACATCTACCCTGATCGAATTGGCCCTGTCAGCACTGGTTCTCCACTTGTGAGGTGTCAAGGTTCCTTCCCCACTCTGAACTCTAGGGTACAGATGTGGGGACCTGCATGAAAACTCCCCAAGATTACTTTCACCAGCTTAGGTTAAAACTTCCCCAAGGTACAAACTATTTTACCCTTTGTCCTTGGACTTCCAATACCATCACCAAACGTTTATCTGGGTTACTGGGAAAACGTTGTTTGGAAACGTCTTTCCCCCCAAAATCCTCCCAACCCTTGCACCCCACTTCCTGGGGAAGGTTTGGTAAAAAAACCCTCACCAATTTGCATAGGTGACCACAGACCCAAACCCTTGGATTTTAAGAACAATGAAAAAGCATTCAGTTTTCTTACAAGAAGACTTTTAATAGAAGTAAAAAAGAATCACCTCTGTAAAATCAGGATGGTAAATACCTTACATGGTAATTAGATTCAAAACATAGAGAATCCCTCTAGGCAAAACCTTAGGTTACAAAAAGAGACACAGACAGGAATATTCATTCTATTCAGCACAACTTATTTTCTCAGCCATTTAAAGAAATCATAATCTAACGCATATCTAGCTAGATTACTTACTAAGTTCTAAGACTCCATTCTTGTTCTGTCCCCGGCAAAAGCATCACACAGACAGACACAGACCCTTTGATGTTCTCCCTCTTCCCAGCTTTTGAAAGTATCTTGTCTCCTCATTGGTCATTTTGGTCAGGTGCCAGTGAGGTTATCCTAGCTTCTTAACCCTTTACAGGTGAGAGGATTTTTCCTCTGGCCAGGCAGGATTTTAAAGGGGTTTACCCTTCCCTTTATATTTATGACACGAGGTAACCCCCTTCTCTCCATGTGTCAGTATAACAATGCCTGCACCTGTAATTTTCACTCCATGCATCTAAAGAAGTGTTTTTTTACCTACAAAAGCTTATGTCCAAATAAATCTGTTAGTCTTTAAGGTGCCACCGGACTCCTTGTTGTTTTTGTGGATACAGACTAACACGGCTATCCCCTGATACTAGAGAATACAAGGTTTAGCAATGCAGTTACAAAAGTTGCTTGCTAGAGCTTTCCTGAGATGAAGGTTGCTCTTGCACACCTCATGATTATTGGATACTTAGCAGATAATTGATATATAACTGCGATGGAATAGGAGTGGGCAGCCCAGTGTAAGCTCTCTTTTTTGGGCCGCTGTGCACCTATTCTCAGTCCTTTAATGCAGGTATAGACTTGTGTGAATTAACACTGCAGTACGTTTTGACTCACTCATGGACTTTGAGGATAAACAACTTTCAAGAAGTCTCATTTAAAGCAATGTGCATGCTATATCAAGTAAAGGTCATAATATCATTATGTTTTCTGTTTTTATCACTATCAAGTTTCTGCTCACCACTCTTCATGGGAAGAGCCTGGAACTGAAAGCTGTACACACAGCTGGGGGAAGGGAAAACGTGTGTACACTGCTCCAGAGCAAGCACTGTGAGCCTGATCTAAACTATGGAGATATGACTCTTGACAGCCTTTCATTATCAGATCAGGGTTGGTCATAATAATTCCACATCTATATAGCTTTTCATCCACAAATCTCGAAGTGTTTTACAAACAAATGAAGCTGCAACAATACTATGAAGTACACAATATTATACCCATTTTACAGGTGGGCAACAAACACAGGCTCAAGGTCACAGAACAAGTCACTGAGTTAGTGATGGATCCTGGAATAGAATTCAGAAGTAACAAACCCCAGTCCTCTTACTATAACCACCAGATCTTACCGATCCTGCAGGTTGCTACAAATTCTGATTAACATACTACCCAAGTCTGAAGTGGTATTGTTCCTGTAGCAGCAAACTATATGAAACTCCCATAGGAACAGCCTACATGAGAAAACACTCTTCTGTGTGCAAATTTATTAATGCTCTAGTACATTTCAACAAGTGAGAAAATCAAGCCCTCTGAGTTGGACAGGTGTGCTACCTTTAAAAAAACTAAACTAGCTCCCGGCTATAGAAGGAGGATGTAGACACATAGTTGGTTAGGTGACTCTAACTTAGATCCAGTCTAAACTACACATATAACCACATACCCCTAAAACATTTCAAATGGAGGTGCAGACCCCTTTGGAAATCTTAGACAGTCTGCAGACCCCCAAGGGTCCAGGGACTGCAGTTCTATGATAAGGAGAACTTTTCGTGGACTCCTTAGACATAGTCTGCAGACCTCCACAGGTCCGCGGATAACAGGTTGAAAACCACTGGAGTAGAAGAAAGAGACACATTAAGGATAATACTATTTTCTTCATCATAATGACATTCCTTGTTAAGTGCAAGAATAATATGACTTTCTGTGAGACCTCATACTCTCTCTGAGCTATTAAAAATGGCTAGGTGGAAACACTCATTGCAAGGATAGGTACGTGGGTCCGCACTGCTTAGCTGCCAGAGAGATTCAAATGTGGGCAGAAACGAGAGTGAAAGAGAGAGAGAATGAATATATGTGTGATATTTCACATTAATCAGGCAGCAACTTTCAATGCTGAGGTTGCCCTGGAGAGGTGGGTATATTGCACAGGCCAGTGATAACTCAATGCTGTGACTGCCATAATATCATATGTACAAGGAGGGGAAAGTGTTCTGGCTGCTAGTGAAGGAAAGTCAGTAAAAAATAAGAAGTGAAAAATTCCTAAAGAAGTGAAAGCATTTCCTGAGATTCTAAGAACTTCTGTAAGTATGGAGAAATATAAAGGTGTTCTATTCATATAAATCTTCATAGGTAAAGCCAAGAAGCCAAGACTATTAAAGCAAAAAGCCGTTAGACTTATAAAAATGAGAACTGCTAACTCCAGCCCATGTAAACAAACAAATTAGAGAGGAAACATAGTCTAGTGATTAAAACAGAGACATGAGACTCAAGAGAAGTGGGATCTATTCCTGACTGCCAAAAGATCCAGTGTGACCAAGGGCAAGTCATTTAACTTATTGTGCCTTTGTACATAGGGTTAATATTACTTACCTAGTTTATAGGGTGGTTGTAAGGATTCATTAATGTTTATAAAGCACTCTGAGATCCTGAGATGGAAGGACTATTAGAATGCAGTTGTTATTATTCGTAACGAAATAGCAAGAGGCAGTTACCGAAATCCCATATCTTTTACTAAGAGTAATATGATTGCAGAGACACTTCTCTTTTTCAAACAAGCAATTCAAGGAGCTACACAGGCCAGAAAATTAAGGAAATAGTGTAACACCTGGGAAATGTAGGGATTCTGCTATCCCAAAATGCCCAACAGATACACTGCAAACATCTCTTGGGCAAGACAAGTGAAACTGTTGGTCCTGAACAAACTTGCTTTATGGATTTATGGCAGATTCCTAGTTAAAGGCTCATCCAGGGTGGGAGACCATGTGCTGGTTACATTTTTGCCATTCCTCTCGTGGTAAGGCACGAATAAATCACAGGGCCGAGGTCAAAACAGCCAGCCCATAAAGTAATTCATGGATCCGTCTGTACTGTCCCCCAGGACTATGTAGTTTATTACTGTAAACCTCAGAACAAGATACAATTTCCTGTCTCAAGGAGCAGCCTTTAAATCAGGACACCTGGACAGCCCTGGAACTGCTTAAAGAAACAATAGGTCTCAGCCCCACCATTGCCTCTTGCTGCTGGCCTGCATTTGCCCCAGGACTGTTGCATTTAACACTAAATACCAGCTTCAGAAATGACCTGGTTCTGCAGCAAATTATTGTGGCGACAAGACGGTGGAGTAAACTTACTGTATAAATCCCATCCCCATCCCCAGTTCTCCACTCAAGAAATAAATATTCACCATGTGTTATTTTTCTTTCCCTTTTTAGTTCTGTATCATAAATTTATTTGCAATAAAACATTCAGAAAACAGAGGAATCCAAGGCTTAGGGCATGTCTACATTACAAATTTAAGACAACCTATATTAGGTCAACTTGCAGCCATTGCAGTAATTACTGTGGTGTTTCACTTCCACACTACCCTCCTTTGGTTGGTGGTGCACATCCTCACCAGGAGCGCTTCCACTGACCTAAGGGGGTAAGTGTAGGGAGCTATGAGCCCAGGTTCTCAGCTCCGCTCACAGCTCCCTGCTGGGAGACTGGTTGCCCCATGGGTTCCCTGCAAGCTGCCCTCCGTTCTCTGCTTCTCACTGAAAGCCTGGCTGCCCCATCTCTTGGTTCCCTGCTCCCTCCTGGGAGCACAGCAGCCCCTGTGGCTCTCGACTCCACTCTTCCCACCGGGAGTGGGGCAGCTGCCCAGACTCTCACCTCCCTGCTCTCCCCGGGAGTGGGGCAGCTGCCTGGCTGAGAGTAGCCAACCGGGAACGCGGTGGGGGCAGTCTGGCTTGGAGCAGGGAGCCCGGGCAGCAGCCTGCTGGGAGTGGGGAGGACTTTGTCAATTTCAGGGCCGCAGCATGAAATTGATGAAAAAGATAGTCAACAGCCTATGTAAGTAACCTAGTGTCTACATGGACACTGAGTTGCCCTAACTGCACCAACATAAGCCCTATGCCTCTTGTGGAGGTGGAGTTATGTTGGTGTAATAGGGCACTTACATAGGTGAGAGCAAGGCTGTACTGTGTACACTGACATAGTTAGGTCAACATAAGCTGCCTTATGTCGACCTAACTGTTCAGTGTAGACCAGGGCTAAGTCACTCACTTGTTTTTCTAATAACGAGCAGGTTAGCAGAATATTTGCTGGAGCATTTTGCACATCTAGAGAACTTGCTGTGCAGCCTGGATTATAATGTGGATGTTATGATTGTTATAAAGGTCACGTGGGTACAAGCCTTTGATTTGTAACAGCTATATACTTTTGTTTTTTGACACCTGGAAATAAAAACAAACAGTAACAGAGTTTATAGTGTTGCTAGATTCCTGAATGCTCTCATATTTAGCTCAGAGTAATATGGCTCTAAAGCCATGTTATAAGTTTTCAGGCAAACAAATCAATTTGAGCCAAGAAACAAAGGAATAAACACCTCCTACTGTAAACACTAGATCCCTCTAAGACCAAAGCAGACTGTGAAGAACTTCAAAAAGATCTCACAAAACTAAGTGACTGGGCAACAAAATGGCAAATGAAATTTAATGTGGATAAATGTAAAGTAATGCACATTGGAAAAAATAACCCTAATTATACATACAATATGATGGGGGCTAATTTAGCTACCACTAATCAGGAAAAAGATCTTGGAGACATCATGGATAGTTCTCTGAATTCGTCCACAGTGTGCTTCAGCAGCCAAAATAGCAAGCAGGATGTTAGGAATCATTAAAAAAGGGATAGAGAATAAGATGGAGAATTATTGCCCTTATATAAACCCATGGTATTCCCACATTTTGAATACTGCGTACAGATGTGGTCCCCTCATCTCAAAAAAGATATACTGGCATTAGAAAAGGTTCAGAAAAGGGAAACTAAAATGATTAGGGGTTTGGAATGGGTCCCATATGAGGAGAGATTAAAGAGGCTAGGACTTTTCAGCTTGGAAAAGAGGAGACTAAGGGGGGATATGATAGAGGTATATAAAATCATGAGTGGTGTGGAGAAAGTAAATAAGGAAAAGTTATTTACTTGTTCCCATAATATAAGAACTAGGGGCCACCAAATGAAATTAATGGGCAGAAGGTTTAAAACAAATAAAAGGAAGTTCTTCTTCACACAGCGCAGAGTCAACGAGTGGAACTCCTTGCCTGAGGAGGTTGTGAAGGCTAGGCCTAGAACAGGGTTTAAAAGAGAACTGGATAAATTCATGGAAGTTAAGTCCCTTAATGGCTATTAGCCAGGATGGATAAGGAATGGTGTCCCTAGCCTCTGTTTGTCAGAGGGTAGAAATGGATGACAGGAGAGAGATCACTTGATCATTACCTGTTAGGTTCACTCCCTCTGGGCCACTTGACATTAGCCACTGTTGGCAGACAGTACACTGGGCTGGATGGACCTTTGGTCTGACCCAGTATGGCCATTCTTATGTTCTTATGTTATGTTCTCTCCCTCTAACCACTCAAATTTCACAGTCCTTTTGGGCAGGAGTTACCAGTCTTCCTTTGTGGGTATGTGGCAATCTCCCAGTTAAGGGCTAGCCATGTGCTGGTTGCATTTGTGGCATTCCCTCAGGGAATCACAGCGATTTATTTCAAAGAGAGGCCTCTTGTACTCATGCTATACCTGGCCACTAGAGTTGGACAAAATGAAAATCTACTCTGCTTCCTTCAGACCTATGGCTGATGTTACGATACAGGTATGACATGCTCAACTATCAGGGAGCATGTCATTCAAATAAACCTTTTTTGTGTGCAACATTACAATCATTTAAATGTCAGATGTTTTACTTATTTCTGGTAAGACTTATTTGTTTGCAGAGCATTTTCTTACACACTACACACATACACAATGTATCCGTTTTGAACGTAAGCACCTCACAAGACTGCTTTCCGCACACTGTCAGTTTTGTTAATGCTGTGGAGAGTCGAGTTGGGAGGCTTAATCAAACCTTCATCCTGAAAAATGCATCCTTTTGTAATAAGAAAAAAGTCTGGAAACACAGTCATCAAATTCATCTACATATGAAAATACAGGTGTAAATACGTTGTCTGCAACAAAAAGTTCTAGTAATAATGGATAGAATTCTGCCATGTTGACCTCGTCTGAACCACCTACTAAAGAGAAAACAAACTGTGGATGAGGCAGTATAGTGATGCTTTTTGAGATATGGTTTAATCAATTATGCTAACGCAAACGAAGATCCAAAGCCACAGTGTGTTATTTGCAGTAAGGTGCTTGCAAATGAGAATTTAAAACCGTCAGAGTTAAAAAAAAATTTAGAAACAAAACATGGGGAACTCGTTGATAAGCCTCTTTAATCTTTTCGAAGGAAGCAATGAGAATTAAAGTTATCAGTGCAAGTTCTTAGTTGGCCAACTACTTTGAATGATAAGCCACAACTGGCATCATATTTGATTGCAGACTATGACAAGAGAAAATTGCCCATTCAGTTGCCAAAAAACTTATTCTTTCAGCATCTTTGGATATGGTGCATACAATTTTTAATTAGAGTCTGATGAAAAATTGAGAAGTATTCCTCTCGGTGATAACACAATGTCTTGGTGAACATGTGATATCGCTGAGCATTTGGAAGCCCACCTTATTACTCGGTTACAGTCAGCTGGGGATTTTGCTATCAAACTTGATGAGAGTATTGATATTTCAAATTGTGCAACACTCTTAGTTTATGTGAGGTATGTATGGCAAGATGACTTTATGGAAGATTTGCTGTGTTGTCTGACTTCACCGACAAATACAACAGGAGCACAGATATTCAAAGCACTGCATGACTGTGTAGCTGGAAAATACAAATTGGACTGGGCTAATTGCAAAGGAATTACAAGAGATGATGCAGCAAATATGACAGGTAGAAATAGTGGAGTTATGAAAAAAATATCAGAGGCAGCTGGTAATGATGATGTTTGGAACACTGTTTCATTCACCGTGAAGCTTTGGTGTCCAAGGGTATTTCCCCTAATCTTATGGCAGTACTGTAGGAAGCAGGGAAAACTGTTAATTTAATTAAAGGAAGCTCACTGCACAGCAGGCTTTTTGAAGTGTTATGCTCAGAAATGGGAGAGGAGCATACTCATTTACTGTTTCACACTGAAGTATGGTAGCTATCACGGAGTGCTTACAAGGGTGTACAAACTCAGGAATGAGATTCACATTTTTCTGGTAGAGAAACAGTCTAACTTGGCAAATGTGTTTGACGATGACATTTGGTTAATAATGTTTTCATATCTAGCTGACATTTTCTCAATTTTTAACAAACTGATTTTGAAGTTACAAGGAAGAGGCAATGATTTATTTTGACACTGTGAACAGATACAAGCATTACAAAAGACATTAGCTCTGTTGCAAGCCTGACTGAAAAGTAACCATCTGAGCTAATATGTGTTCCCAACACTGTTACAACACACTGAGTGAACACAGTAGCAGTGAAGAAAAGGTGAATGAAATGAGAAGTGTCATACAGTTACATCTTGCTGCTCTGCTTGACAAATTTGAGTCGCTACTTCCCTGCAGAGGAGTGTGAAAATCTGAAGGAAAAGTGTTGGATGAAAGATCTTTTTGCTTTCAAAAATCCTGATTCAATAATGGAGCTAAACTTGATGCCTAAGCAAGAAAAAGAGCTCCTACAACTCACTTGCGCTGGAACACTCAAAACATGCCACAAGTCATTACATTTGTCATTGTTTTAGATAAGGGTTTTCAAAGAATATCTACTGTTAAATCAGATTCGTGTTCTGTTGTTGCTACAGTTCACAACAACCTTCGTGCGTGAACTGGGATTTTTAACTTTGAGAAGTTAAAAACTAAAGAAAGAAACCGACTCAACAGCACACCTTTCATCTTGTGATCCAGATTGGAATGAGATCATGAAAAATAGGCAGGCCCACCCGTCAAATTAAGTAAGTGAAACTCAACCTGACAGTCTTTTTTTTACTGTATTTATTTTGTATTTAAAAGTGTTTTACAAGTAACGCTGATGCCTAATTTTACTTTAAGTGAAGTGGTTAAAGCTAGCATGTATTGATTGCCCTTTATTGTGATTTTATGAAAACTCTAGTCAGAAGATATTATTATTTTGGGTTGTTTTTCTTCCACTAGGTCGCAAGAAAAAAAGTTTGAAAACCACTGCCTTAGAAGGCTCAATTAACCAAAGAAAGAAAGGACAAATTGATCTACTTTAGAGTTTTCTTTTTCTTTTCAAGAATTGTAATAAAAATGATGTGTCTATTCTAACAGAAAGTAGCAAAGCCACACATTTTAACAAATAGTTCTATGATAATTTCTGATTTTTGTTGATAGAAAAATAAAAATTAAATAGTCAGAAAACATGAAGGGTGAAATTCTGTCTGCATTGAAATCAATGGGAAAACTCCTACTGACTTCAGGGAGACCAAGATTCCATCTGAAGACTGTATAAGGAGAGCAACATTTTAAAAAAATGAAATTATTAAACTATTCACTAAGAATCACCTGTGAAAGGAATTGTCAACATTCCAACAATTTATAAAATATTACACATAAAAAAAACAGAAAGGGCATTATTAGTGTTGCAGTCAAGCACTCAAAAATTAGGAAATGGAAGAATTAAGGTTGTTTGTGCAACCTTAATTCGGCTCTCTTGTGCATATCCATTATGGTACAGTCTTTAATTATGTGAACAAAACTGTTTTTTTCCATCTTTAAAAACCTCCTTTTCTAGATGTAGCAAACTAAGCCACTATGAGAAGGGAGTACCTTTAACTGCTTAACAAGTGATCCATTAGTCAAACTAAGAATCAGCACCAACAGACTCTCAAAAATATCATACCTAATCCTTTGCTTGAGGGATATTAGCCATGACTACAGTAGTGCCTCGAGGGTGGAGTGGGAGGGAAAGGTTGGAGCCTTGTCTGGAATGCAGACTATCTACCTTTCTTTCTCTCTCACACACTTTTACAAGAAAATGTTTTAACGTTAATGTTAACATATGTTTAACAAAACCCTAACTCTTCAATATGACATTACAAAAAGAAGAGAAACAACAGGAAATACTATTTTCTCATTTCTACAAATGAGAAGTATCTCCCCAGCCTCCTTCTGATGGATCTCGACCAGTGGGGGGCAACCTGCAGCCCGTCAGGGTAATCCGCTGGTGAGCAGCAAGACAGTTTGTTTACATTAACCATTCGCCAGCACAGCCACCTGCAGCTTCCAGCACATCCCTGCGGCCCATGCCGCTTCCCGCAGCTCCCATTGGCTGGGAACAGCAAATTGCAGCCACTGGGAGCTGCAGGCGGCCGTGCCTGTGGACAATCAACATAAACAAACTGTCTCGCGGCCTACCAGCGGATTACCCGGATGGGCTCACCACTGATCTAGAATATAGTCTCCTATTAAAATTTAATAACTTCAGACCTGTGTAAATCATGGCGTCCACTCAATGTGCTTTGATCCTGGAACTCAGGTATGTAACAACAGAAAGGATATCAGACAGCGTTTCCATGAAAGGCTAAATAGCATTCTAAGTTTGCCAGTTCTTTCAAGGAGATACTTTTCAGGCTGCAGCCAAGAGCCAAGTGGACTGGAGTTTTTTAATCCCAAGGCTAGTTTGTCCTACTAAACATTTACCCTTGGTGTAATATGGTAACTGAAGTTTACCACAAACCATAGCAAGGGGATTAACACTGCTAACTTTCATGTGGTTCCAGAGCTACTGCTATGTTCCTCAGAGAGATCAACGCCTTCTCGTCTCACTGCAAAGAGAACAGTGTATTCAAAGATGTATGAAAGCCCCTCTTCCCCATTGAGATACTGACAGAGGCCAGTGCATGCTCAAAGGAGAGGTCATGCTGAGGGAAGAAAAGTAATAACAGCCTGACTGGAACAGACAGTTTCTTCACAGAAAAGTCAGCCATTCACACTTTCTGTCCTGCACACCTCACTGTGGAAAGACTTTGAGGTAGTTCATTTAAAAATAGAGTTAGGAATCTACTTTTAAAAAAGAAATAAAAAACATGGGCTAAAACTAAATATAATCTATTCTCACATATCTGAAAATTTCACGGAGAGTGATGCCCAAGACGACTCTCCATTGCCAGGTCTAAACTAGGAAAAGGGTTTTTTTTGTTTTGGTTTTAAACAAGATCGCTATCTCGTAAAATATTAGTGTAGACAAGGCAAGTAGTAGTTTTACCTTGATGTAGCTGGCCAGGATGAACCTAAAACTACCACTTCCCTTGCCTACACTAGAATTTTACAACAAGAAAGCTAACTCATATTAGCTATCTCACTCTAAAGAAGACCAGGTTTTTTCCTAGTGTAGGCCCAAGTAATAGTGGAAGAGTGCTGCCTAAAGGGGAAATTTCAGTTATCCCAGCCCAAGCTTCCCACAATGAGAAGTGATATAACGAATGAAACTAAAGCAGTAAAGCCTGGAGGAAAATAGGAGAGACGTGTGTATGAAGAGGGTAATTGGTGAGAAGAAACAGATTCCCAGAGACAGGTTAGAAAGGGCAGCATATGATTGAGAGACCATAGAAGGTTAGTGGGAATCCAATTTCCTTTTTACCAAGAAGTATGCAGCAAATGTTTGATGGGCAATGAACCACCACACAAGAGATCTGGCAATCTGCCTCCAAGAAGGGCGCAGACAGAAGTTATTACGGATCTCAGTTTATATCCTACATTTGGTTTTCTACATAAAGCACCAACAATCCTCATATTTGCACCTCAAGAGACCTTACAGACCTGAAATAACTGATTTCACTCCAACAAGCTGTAAGTGCACAGATCCAAACAAGTCCTGCTGATCCAGGGTCTGAGTCTCTCCCCTAATCCTACACATCACTAATTTAGTAAAGACAGTGAGAATCCTTCCAGAATCAGTGTAAGTGGAAAAGGAACGTCCATGTCAGTCAGTCACTTTTTTGGGGAGTAGTTGGAGAAGAAGGGGGCTTTGAGTGCAGTTTGGTTACACAGCTTGTTTGCACAGGGCTGTGCTGACCTCATGGTAACTATTCATAAGAGATCCCCAGAAGAGTTGTAAAGTCTGCCTTAAGCCCAGGTGCTATAATTGCTGTCTGTCAAAACAGCACTGTTTTCTTAGCAAACATTTCAGAGCGCCCAGTGCTAGGTCGATTAGTTTGGTGGAGGGTGGGGGGGTGGGGTTGAAGAGAGGACTGTGTGGATGGTGAATGAGGGACAGAATAAGACTGATGACCTGTAGACGTAGAGATTTTATTTCATTACAACACTCGAGAGAGTCTTTAATTCTCCAATTTAGAGAGAATTCGTGCCCTTTGAAGGAGAATGAAGCAGGCAACAGGAAGTAATTGTTACCAATACCATATATGTTCCCAACACAGGAAACGTGAAGCAGTTCAGGAACCAAACAGATGAACTGAATTTATCAGTAAAATGATTGGTCCTGCTGCTCCCAGAGCATGGAGCTCACACAGTGAGGCAATTCCCCACATTGTAGAGAGGAAGACTCTCTTTCACCATATTCTTCATTCAATGCTATAGAGGAGTTAATCTCTTCGGTAGAATTTCTGAGACTTTTCCTATCTTTCAGAGTAACAGCCGTGTTAGTCTGTATTCGCAAAAAGAAAAGGAGTACTTGTGGCACCTTAGCGAATAACCAATTTATTTGAGCATAAGCTTTCGTGAGCTACAGCTCACTTCATCGGATGGGGGGTGAGAAAACCCAATCCAGGTTTTCTCACCCCCCATCCGATGAAGTGAGCTGTAGCTCACGAAAGCTTATGCTCAAATAAATTGGTTAGTCTCTAAGGTGCCACAAGTACTCCTTTTCTTTTTCCTATCTTGTGGCAGAGCACAACTGCTCTAGAGACCTCCATTTGATGCAGAATTTGTCTCCAATCTAATCTGTTATGTGTTTGTATTGTGGAAAGAGAGCTCTGGTTCCCTCAGGTGCTGGCAGCAATATTGGCCACACAGACTCTGTTCAAACCACAAAGTCAGATCAGCTAGAGGATTTTTTAAACACGCTGCGCCTGTGCAGATCCCAGACATCTGAGCATGTGAACTCTGGAAAAACTACTTCTTGCACAAATGCTGACGTAAAAACTTAAGGACTCAGGAGGAGACAATATAGGGAGCCAGCATTCAGGAAAAAGGAAGGAAATTAGAACAGAGCAAGACTTCAGCCATTTTGCAATTAAAGAAACTCTTTACAGAACCTTAAAGTGGCAGAAGGCAGGAGCTGTAGATTTAGTCTGTGACTTACAACTTCCTACTTTCACAGCATGGTTAGGAAAGGCAACGCAGATGGAATTCATCTACAGCCATATTAGTTCCTTACAAACCTCCTTAGCAAAGACCTGCTGAAGCAGGTTCACAATAGCTTTCCCTGTGCATTGTCTGCACTTCTGTGCTTTCCATCAGAAGGCGCAGCTCCTGAACATCCACAGTATTCAAGCGGCACTATTCATACTGCTCAGGTTACTGCTGTGTCAACACTTACTTGAAGTCCTATGGTTTTAAGGGTTTGGAATTTGGTTGTAAAAATTCACTCCAGGCTGAAATGTAGTGCATGAATGCTTAGCTCCCTCCTGACTCTCCCAGCCAGTTTTTCATATCACGGCTTTTAAAAAAAGTATAAAAAAGGTTGACCTTTTTGCTTTTCTATAACTCAAAATGGCTTCAATTATAATTACCACCTTTGGCAAATGATAATTGTGGAATATCAGAATACATACCAACATCTTTGCATTAAAAAATATCTAAAATAGTTTCAGTTGAATCCAGTTTGGAGCAGGTTTTCACTGGAGTGTACACCTCCTAATTACATTAATACTTGATAGATCTGAATGACTCCAGGGGGCTATGCCATCTCTTGGGTAAATGATACCTCTCCAATCCCATTTAATTATACTTAAGGAACTGCCCAACAATGTAGAAGAACTGGTCAATCCAGGCTTATCCCGCATGGTCAGCAGAGTAAATAATATGTATTTTATAAAACATTTATAACTAAGAAAAAAGAGAAAAAGATAAAACCCTATGTTTAAACAAAACATTAAAGTTGTAACTCAGATCAATAAAAATTAAAATAACAGAATAATGTGATGAAACAATTTCTCTGCCTTCAGTGGTATAAGAGAGAAATGGAGCCATCAGATGTTTCTTTCACTTCTCTGTTTTTTTCAAGGGTGTGGGATATTTTGTTACTAATTTCTTAAAAATGGATTGTGTGTGAAAAGAACTGAATTAACAGCATTGGGACTGAAATCCTCTGTTTATACTCTGTGGCAGTGCAAAATATTCCACACCTACCCACCAACAAACTTAAATTCTATTCTGGATGAACAATTTGTAGTCTGAGAGGAAAGTTCAAACTCTGCAGCTCAGTTCTGTCATTGTTCTCTGGATTCACACACTCACTCTGAAGGTATAATACCCCATTCATCCCTAAGCCAAGCCCTTGAGCCAGCTAAGAAGAATTACTCACCAGTAACTGGAGTTCAAGTAACCACAATCTTGGGATGCAAATGCATACTTCACACCAAGCCAGGAACCAGAAAGCTCCCACCATTTGGGGGCCACAAAGACACTGCTTTGAATAATACAACACTCTCTGGGAAGACACATTAGGAAACTTTGTCTCCTACAGACCCCTTAGTTCCTTCCATCCTCTCAGAAGCTAATGCAGATTCTGAAGAAGGAAGATGGAATGTGAGGTGTGTGTATACACACACACAGATAATCTCCTTGGAGAACTCAAATTATGCAAGTAACAAATCTCCAAGGAGGTGGGAACAATGAGGATATTTAAACAATGACTGCTTTTCCAAACTGAACATCAGATCTCAATGGAGAGAGTAGTGTTGAATAAAGATGTGTACTGACCTGCAAGCAGTATCTCTACTTGTTTCTACAAGTAGACATTTCAAAAACATATCCTAGAAGCTGCTTGGAACTGGTAGAATGTGACTGATACCATTAGGGACTGGGATTATCTGCTAACAAGTCTTAACCTAATTTGAAATGTGCTGGGAGGAGACAGTCTGTTCTCTATCGGTGTAAACACAAATAATCTGGGGTATTTACAAAATGATTTTATGCCATTATGATTATTTCTAAGGGTCTTTTTTGTATTTTAAGTGGGTAACCTAGCCTCCCTTGGAAAAGAAAACTGGCAAACAGATTGATTCAGATAAAATTAGTGACCATTTTATGAATACATTTGGGGTGAGAATGCAATATCCCCTTGTGTTTATGGGAGATTAAGGAAGATCAGCTATTAAAGTGAGGGATGGAAGCGGCTCAGAGACAGAACCCCCTATTACACGGGTTCATCAAGTCTGTTCTGATGTTGGACTCTCAGGCCGTCAAGCCCTTGCGGCCGTACAGGAACGGACCAAATGGCGAATGATCACTATGGCCGACTGCTTGGCTAAGCGTTGAAGAAGAAGCCATTAAATCCTGGATTGCACTAACTCTCCTGGCTGACGCTATTGCCACAAAGAATGCATATTTCCGGGATAGCTAATGGAGGAATTGGTCTTTCAGAGGTACAAACAGCATGTCATTAGTTTTGCTAAAAGGCCTAATAAAAAGGCATCTGCCAGGGAACTGGAACTCTGTCCTTTTTCCAGGATTGGAGTTCTCCCATATTGCAAACAGATCTATTTTTGTTGTTCCCTATGAATGGAAGTATTCTGGAATACCAAATTTATCTGGACTGTAACTTACCTAAAAACCTATTAAAACTATAAATAACTATTCCTAACAAAAATAGCTTACAAATTAAAAGAAGGACAACAGGGAGTTCTGGCTTGCTGCTTCAGTGTCTGGAGAACAATTAACAGTTCTGGGAGCCATGACTCCCTATAACACCTCACATACAGTGCTCAGTCTGTGGGAACCTAACAGGTCTAAGCTTTCTAGGGAGTTCCAGACATGGTGTGGAGTCTGTATGCAGATCCCTAAACCGGGGATCTTTACCAGCAATAATTAAAGAAATTCCCTTGTTTTCTGTTAGTCACTGTTACTATCAGATGTTATTTTAGCATTTATTTCTTTGATACTACACATATAACCTTTATAATCTGGCTATTAAATATGCTAGTATCAGATGCTGCCATCTCTTGCAAGAAGAGGCATAAAGATTGTTTTCTTTACCCAAACAGCAGAAAATAGTTTCACATTTAAGAACAGGTAAGAAACAGGCTGACTTTGCACACTTTCCATGCAAGTTTCCTCTGTACCTCACAGCAGAGTTTAAGCTTGAAAATTAGCTCTCTACAGTGCTTAAAAGAAATGTATCACCTCTAATGAAGTCCCATTGGAAATATTCTGTTCCCCAGAGTTCTCTTCTGGATTAGACTTTGTTTTACTGACTAATTCCTATGGATTAGGACCTCCAAGTTCCCCGCTGTATTTTAAACCATAGTGACCACAATTGTATAGCATATGCTGTCCCCACCCTGCTCCGAAAAGGTCACAAGCAGATTATGAAATACCACAAACGTAGGTTTGGAATGCTGCAATCTAGCAAACCAAACACCGATAAAAGCCAGAGCCAATGCCACTAAAGAAACAAAAGACTGAAGTGCAGTCAAATTATGAATCAGCCTGGCTAACCTTCCAAACACACAACCAGAGGGCATTTGGTTAGTAAGGAGAGGAGATACTGTACAGCAACTAGAAAAGGAGTACTAGTGGTACCTTAGAGACTACCCCATTTATTTGAGCATAAGCTTTCGTGAGCTACAGCTCACTTCATCAGATGCATCCGATGAGGTGAGCTGTAGCTCACGAAAGCTTATGCTCAAATAAATTGGGTAGTCTCTAAGGTGCCACTAGTACGCCTTTTCTTTTTGCGAATACAGACTAACACAGCTGCTACTCTGAAACTAGAGCAACTGCAACTAGAAAGGTGTGACTCAGTTACTCAATAAAAAAGGGAATCCAGCTATACAAAGAAGGAATAGGATTGAGACAAGGGAAAGAAGCACTAATGAAAAAGTATCAACTATGATTACTGTATACAGTTTCATAATCAATCACTATAATTGCTTGAGATAGGATCATACCCAACTTCAGAAATTGGTGGTACAACATCATGGCTAAGATTTAAAATTTGTTAGGGTTCTATTTAAATTATAGGTTGCTGAATATTTTCCAGCAGATGGCCAAACTGGCAACTCAAATGAAGCCCAATGATGACACTCAATTTGAACAAAACAGCTGTTTTAACACAGTAGTGTAGCCTGCAGAGATTATGGTTGTCAGCATCAATACAGCAACTTGATCCATGTGGAAGGCTTATCAGATCAAGACAGTGTCATGCTGGGACCTGTAATCTCTGTGAACTGCAACTTTGTATGGAACAGAGAAGTTACAGGCTACTTTTTATGGGGCACTCTTTGGACATCCTGGACCTAAACCCATGTGCCAGTTTAAGAAGGCCTGCACAGGATAAATGAATCAAATACCAATGGTCTATGACAGTGGTCATCAACCAATTGATCGTGATCTCCAGCGGCTCCCTGCCTACCCCGACCCCACACTGCTCCTGGAAGTGGCCACTGCAGCCCAGCGGGCAGGCATCTCCCTCTGCATGCTGCTCCTGCCTACACGCACTGGCCCCGCAGCTCCCATTGGCCAGGAGAGCTGCGGGGGTCGTGCTTGCAGAGAGGGGCAAGCGTGCAGAGCCACATGCCCTCTACCCCCCAACCCCAGGGCCGCAGGGGCGCGTTGGCCCCTTCCGGGAGCGGTGAGGGGCCGGGGTAGGCACGGAGCCTGCCTTAGATTTGCTGCGCCTGCTGTCGACCAGGAGCCACTGGAGGTAAGTGCTGCCCAGTGGGAGGCTGCATCCCAATCCCAATCCCCATCCCTGAGACCCTTCCTGCACCCCAACCCTCTGTGATAATCTAGTCTGACCTCCTGCATAACAAAGGCCATTTGAACTTCAAAAACAGACTCCAACAAGAGACTGCTGAATTGGAATTAATTTGCAAACTGGATACAATTAACTTAGGCTTGAATAAAGACTGGGAGTAGATGTGTCATTACACAAAGGAAAACTATTTCCCCTTGTTTATTCCCCCCCCTACTGTTCCTCACACGTTCTTGTCAACTGCTGGAAATGGCCCATCTTGATTATCATGACAAAAGGTCATTCTCCTCCGTCCTCCCCCGCTCCCGCTCTCCTGCTGGTAATAGCTCACCTTACCTGATCACTCTTGTTACAGTCTGGATGGTAACACCCATTGTTTCATGTTCTCTGTGTATATAAAATCTCCCCACTTTATTTTCCACTGCATGCATCCAATGAAGTGAGCTGTAGCTCACGAAAGCTTATGCTCTAATAAATTTGTTAGTCTCTAAGGTGCCACAAGTACTCCTTTTCTTATTACCATGCCAATTATTGTAACATAAAGTATGAGTGGAGAGTATCAGATCTGAGCAGTAAAAGGATGTAAAATTCAGGTTCACAAAAAGCTTATCAGTGGAGATGGAATATCTTCAAAACACTTCAGATTCTTAACTAGCACATCAATGAAAATTCCTTTGTATTCTTGACTTTTTTCCTGGTTGAACTTAGGGTATCCGAAGTGCAGTGAACAGAAATTTGAAATGTTGCCCATAGCTTCCATAGTTTAAAATGATGTTAAAAGAGAGCAAATCTATGACTGGGCCCAAGCGTGAGTTCATCAGCTGTTGTAGCGTCTCAGATTTTATTTACTCTCATATTCTGAAACTTCAGTAAGTGGAGGGACCTTTGCGATACTCTTTCCCACAACATATTCTAAAGAGATCTTCTTTTAAATAAAGCACTCATTACTTTTTGCATAAAAAAATAAACAGTAGCAAACAGGACATGATGGGGAAAGTTCACCATGCAAAAACTGAGATATCTCATTGCTTCAGCCCCAAGACAATAAAAGAGATTGGTTGAGACTTTTATGAGTTCTGATGGCCAATTCCACTGCTGCTGGCTGGCTGGCTCATAGGATTTAAATATCTCCTTCTCAAGTTTTATAACTTACTCCCCCCAGGAATTGTTAAGCTATTTTCCAGAGTCTCCTTAGAAGGGAAACCATTCACTCTGGAAATGCAGGGCTAATGTGCTGCTCCCTTACTCTGGAGGCTCTGGCTTTGGCTGAGCTTCCACTATTCCCTATCAGACAGAATAAGAGTGAAGTTGATTTCTGTGAGTCAACAACTCTAATCAATCACATTTTAAATATCAGGATGTCAGGTACCAGACTTTGCTCACAAACATCACTAAAGGCAGGCTCTTATTTCCTGAAATTAATGGAAAAACCTCAGATAAATCAAAATAATAATGCAACGGGAAATTCTACCTACAGAGAGGCAATGGGTCAGCATCGGACACGCAGTGTAGGGAAACCTAGAGCAGACACCACTTTTTCAGGGTGGACAAAAATCACTCTGGCTCAACACTGGTGAAGAACTATATGAAATCATTCTCCCCAAAATCCCCCATACTGTCTCCCTTGTTTCTTTACTAACAACTGTTATAACTGGAACAGTCTTCCTGAGTTGTAATCAATCATTTTAACTGAAATTTTTTGGGGGCTTGATGGTACACAACAATGTTGAGAAGCTTTGGAGGGAGATAAGATTAAACTTCAAAGTATTCAGAAAAAAATCATCCTCAAACTTATGAATGAAGCCCCATTTCCCCAATTCCAGAATTCCTCAATTCAGTATTGAGCCGAATACTGCTGTTTGCCTTTTCACACACAAAAACAAATGTGACCTCATCACTTCCATCCTCAAACCACTGACTCCCAATTAATTTTAGTTCAAAGTTGTCTTCTGCGTTTTCAATACCTCTATGGACTTACATCAACCTACTATACATGAACTTTGTCTCTACCTCCTTTTCTGCACCCTCTTATCATCTAGCACCAGTTTTCTCTGTCCCTCCACACACTACTGGTACAGGAAACTTCTGCTCTGCAGCTCCTGTTGTCTGCAACCACCTCTTGCATCTATCCAACTCACTGAATCTGCATCCCCTTTTGCCTACACCTCCTAATTTTTCTTCCCATCTGTTAATTTCCTCTGTATGTCATTTAGGGACTATTTATATTGACAAGTTTATACTGTGTAACACAACAAGGTTGTATAGTATGAACTATGACCTTTCTGAATCCCTCCTCAATGTGCTCCAGCACATTTTTCCTAATCGTAGCCTTTCAGACCCCAATGCCTTTCTTTATCCTGGGTGCAATCTTTCCAACTCCAAAGCACTCTCCATACAATCCTGAGCAAAGATTATAGCAAAACTCATACACAACTGTTTCTATTGGCAATTGCTTTGTAACACAAGACTGAAACTGTAATCTTGGTTTTCATCTTTTGGCATGAGATTCACAGATTCCCAGGCCGGAAGGGACCATTCTGATAATACAGTCTGACCTCCTGCATAACAAACGCCATAGAAATTCTCCAAAATAAACCCTAGAGCAGATCTTTTAGAAAAACATCCAGTCTTGATTTAAAAATTTTCAGTGATGGAGAATCCACCATGACCCTTGGTAAATTGTTCCAGGTATTTGCTGAGTTCCTATTATTGCATTCCAAAGGCTTGATTTTGAACTTCTGGCATTTGAACTAGGTTTTTGTTCCCAATATATTCAATGTGTCAGGTCCAGAGCCTACCACGGCTATCAATTTATAATAAAACATTAGGGCAACCCCCACATAGACCAATGAAAGTTACAGTCTCTTGCTCAGAGCAGGCCACTGAAATTCAATTTCAGACCAGCCACTGACTGAGACTTTGGTAAATGCACCTGTCTATACTGTGACCCTTGTTCACCCATCTTCCTTGCCTGTCTGTTTATACATTTGCTGCATTTTGTCTTAATCCAAGTTGTAAGCACTCTGGGGCAGAGACTGTGTTGTTTGCACAGTGCCTCGTATAATGGCCCTTAACCCCTGTTGAAGGTCCGCAGGCAGTACTGCAAAAATAACAACAGTATTAATAATTTTCACTGCCTGGCTAGATTAGTAGAAAAATAAACAACATGTAGAGAGGGTCTTTTTGAGCATAACTAATTTACTACAGAGACTGGTACATTTGAATGAACATTCCCTTTCTCCTGTGGGAAAAACAGCCCTTTGTACCGACAATCTCTTCATAAAAGACTAGAGAAAGAACAGTTTTATTTATTTATCACAGACCTGTGAGATATCTAAGCACTGTATAGTCATGACCAAATATAAGCCATTAACAATTTAAGAAAAAACAACCAGACAAATGCTATATATAACCGTAGAGCAACACAGACCTCACTCTCCCAGAAGGATAAATTTCCAAGCAATTAGAGGAATAAAAAACCACAAAAGGGAACTGTCCTAATTCTGACTAAACGTAGGAACAGGGATTAAACTCAACCTTGCATTGACCACAGCTGCCAAGCAAAGACATAGTTTAAGTGATGGTTGAAGTCCCTGAATAATGAACATGCCCAAGCCACCAGCAATTTATTTAAAAGCTTTCCCCTATTCACAATATCATTTCAGTCTCGTGTGGTTGTGTTTCAACCAGCTCTGTGCCAGCCAAATAAAAACCATCAGCTAGAGTCTGATAGCTGAGACATTAGGTCAACCCGAAGAGGAAGTAGTTAATTGTGTACCATCATGTTACTGATGATGCTGTGATCTGTACTCTCTGTATGATCCCATCCAGCAGTCCTATGCATGTTAGGCAGTGGAACATACAACATGAAACCCTGGAGATCATATAAGTGAAGATGAGCAAGTGTCCACAATCACCCTTTGAGCCCTCCATTTCCATAATGAACCCAGCATCTTGAGAGAAGCCACATAAGGGATGCAGCCTTGTCCACATCATCATATGATCAAAGGGTCAAAGGCTGTAGAAAGGGTTTAACAATCTGCAAGAATATTTTTTGTTTTTGTTCTTTGGCAAGGGATAAACTATCACATTAACCAAGATTGTTTCCATGCTACAACATGAAAGTTGGACAAAGTTGGATAAAGTTGGACAAAGAAGCAGTTTGCATTCAGAACTGGTTTTCAAAGCAGCAAAGGTCCAGAAGTGGAATTACCCTTACCTGGGGGAAGCTAGTGGACTGGCCTATCCTCCTATGTTAGAGTGGAGGGCGGGAAATAAGCAGTATTTATAATAGAATGTGAAAGATGTGAGAGTTGATTTTAAGTTTTACCACTATTCCTCTCTTTTTCACACACTTTTTCCTACTTTCTTTCCCCCACCCCCAAAAGAGATGCGGTCAGTCTAGCTCACCACAGTTATAATGAACTGTGATGCCAGTAAACTTGATCATAACAGCAGAAACTTCTACAAATTAATGGAAAAAGTCCAGGAAGCTTTAATGTATCTATCTTTATGTACACATACATAAAATGAAATATCCCCTGCACTGAAATCTGCCTTTCACCTTCATTCACATGCAATTCCATGAGATATGCCCTCACATAAATGTGCAGTCTATGGAAGGCAGTCACCTTGGATTCTGATGCCAACCTTCTAAGGGGAGGGAAGCATTCATTAAGTAATAGAAAGGGACTAAGCCAGACTGAAATAGTTACTGGGCAAGATCAGCAACTCTGAAAAAAACTCTCTCTTGAGCATAGTTTAACAAAAAGATTTCTGGGCAGATAATCACATGGCATTTTCCAACCTATAATCACGTTTAAAAACTGCATTCTGGCTTCCTTGAGATATGTCATGGGAAGCTTAATATGAAGGGGCTCTGAAAGCTTGACAATACTATCAATATGAACTCCTGGATCACTGACAAACACTTAAATTGAGTCATCCGTTTTTCTTCTTAATTTTTTCTTAAATAAGTGGTTTCTCTGACTCTCACATTAGGACCCTACTTGTTTGTTGTACACCCAGCTAACCCTGAAAGAAAGAGAGGGAAATGTATTGGATTGAGGACAAAATGTTTAATGTCTCTAAGACCATGTCCTGCCTAATCAGGAAGGAATTTGGAAATGAATTCTGGGGCTTCTCTATGGGGCAGCTCCCACTTTCTGGGCTTGGTTCCCTATTGCCCTTTTGCAAGGAAAGAGGGATGAAAGAGACTAGAACCATGCAGGATGCTGTGACCAAAAGGATGCCAGAATCATTCTGAAGTCTACACATACATGCCCCAACAGCCATTTCCCCATCCTCAGGGCAAACACCCACACTTGTGATATACTGATATGATTTATGGTCCAGGCATTGCAATACCAGGAACAAATCATGAATGCATGAGGAGCCATCACTGTTGCTTTGTTTCAAAGTACAAATTAGGTCCTTGCTATTTAATTATGAAATGTTTGAAAAACTATGAATCCAGCAGTGTTTGATCTTGGAGTCCAAAATGATTCTGGGGAAAATTCTGACAGTGCTGCATTGATTAAAGAGGACTTTTCTGTGAAAAACTCAGGGGCAATAGCTGGCAATGTTTTAGATATTCTTTTTTTTGAGAACAGGCTTCTGGGGGCAAAGAAGAATAAAAAAGAATTTTGTGCTGAAAGATTATCAGCATCTATTTGCAACACTAGTGCTGTTATTTTTTTGGAGGGAGGCCACAGAGGCAAGTAAGGAATATGAGAAAAATTAATCTGAGTGGACACACCAGAAACCACTGTATGGGACTCATTATCAGGTAATTTTAAACCACTTTTCCATTCAAACTAAATATAGGAGAACAATGGGAAGTTTTAAGACAAGACAAGCAAACCAGAATAGGAAGAATGATAAAAACAGATGTACTCACTGTTATATTAATTTATTTGCCAACTACACACTCACCAAAATCACTTATATAAAAGGTATTATGTTTATGAGATCACAGATATGATTTCCATATATTTTCTACTTTACTAAATCTCCCACATCCATCAGTTTTGAAGACTACTTCTTCACTTCCTACATCAAAATATGTAGGCTACAAATGAAACATTAAAGAAAGTTGCAGGTATTTCCCTGGTAGCAATTAGCATCACTAGTCAACTATAGATATTGTAATCCAGGTGAGATAGTGGTGCAATTAACATAAGAGAATAAGAAAAGGGTAAAAGAAGTAGGGAGCCAGTCTAAAAAAAAAGAGTCTATGAGAGTACGATTAGCTAAATACAAATTAAAACAGCAGTGAAGACATGGCAATTCAACTTTTAACTCAGGTTAGCAGCTTCAGTTCAACCCCAGCTCCCCTATAGGCTTTAAACTGAGCTGCTAACCCAAGTTATAAACCAAGTTGCTTTGTTTTTCCTGGTTTTTTAAACTCAAGTTTACAACACACCTACATTTTGCAGTGAAGACATACCCATAAGCTGCACCCATGCTCAGCAGTTTCATTCATACTGTGGATAGCACTAGTAGAGTTGCACTGTGTGAGGCCAATAACAGGAGAATTTCTGAAAATGCTGTGAAGACAAGGGCCTCACTGACTTGCCAAATGGACTTCATTAGAATGTTTGCAACATACAGCAGCTTTTCAGCCTGTCAAACAATCCAATCTCATTCACAAACAGACATGCTTGAAATTGTTCATTCACATTTTTTGATGACAATTGGCTTTTTATAACAAACTTTTACAAAAAGCTTTTGTTTCTGTTTTTAAAAATCCTTTCCCTTTATTCCTTTCTGCTTTCTGTTGCCACTTAAATTTTTTTAAACTTCCCCAACTTTGAAAAAGTTATAGAATGGAAAAATGAAACTAACTCTGTCATTCTAACTTTTCAAAAGTTGTAGACGTTTTGAGAAGAAACAGAACAGCAAAAAAAAAACAAAAAAAAACCACAACCCTACACACAGCATGAACAATTATTTTATTATACTCAGTGGCAAAAAAGGGGAAAAAAAGTAGAAAGGGGAAAAACCCAAACATCTGAAATTACAAAAAATCTGAACTTTTAGAAAAATATTTAACTAACAATTGTTCTGTTTCAAAGCCTATAACAATTACAATTTTTGGTGACATTTGTGACGGATTGGACCCCTTTTGGGGTGCCACTGGATGTGCTGGTGTCCCACTGAGCCCGCCTGTCCTATCAGCCTGGGTTTCCCTTGCATTGTGTTGCTGTGACGGGCTCTCAAAGCCCCTTTCCAGCACACATGCAGGCAGGTCCATACCCAGCTGTAGAATCACACAGAGTCTGCGATCAGCTCTCTGTGGGAGGACTCAGTTAGGGGATGCCCAGCACTCCTGTGCACATACAGTCTGGAGTATGAACCCAAAATTATATTGTCTTGCCCCGTATAGAGAGATCTGTACAGTGCAAGCTCATAAAAATTGCTCCTTCCCTTAATGTGGAGGGAGATATGCACAGTTTTTTACCACCCCAGATATGAATTGCACAAACTAGGTTTTGAAATAAACAAAAAATAAGTTTAACTACAACGAGTAAATTTTAAGTGATTATAAGGGATAGCAAACAAATCAAAGCAGATTACTGAGCAAATAAAACAAAACATGCAAACTCGGATTAATACATTAAAGAAATTGGTTACAAATAGTAATTTTGCACCCTAATATGTTGTTTTATGAAGGTTGCAAAGTTTCTTGAAGGTAAACTGCACTGCTTGCAACTTAAATCTCCAGGTATATCCTTCACAGGTTGACCTTTCTCAGCCTGGGTCCCAGTCCTTCTCCCCAGATCATCCTTAGGTGTTTACAGCAGACATCCTGGGCAGGGATTCAGTGAAGCAAGTGTGATTAACTCACTCTCCAGCCCTAAATAGAATTTATAATACGCTGGGAATTTTTTTGTTTCCCAGTCTGCCCCTCCCACTCCCTCTTACTGGAAAAACACTGAAAGCCCAAGATGGGGGTCTAGTACCAAGTGACATGATCACCTGATCCTGTAGCATCAAAGCAACAACCCAGGAAGCATACTGTCTGGTGGGCATTCCTCAAGTACACACACAGTTGTGATTGTTACATAGTTAATATTCCTAACTGATGTGATACATGCAAATTGGATAATCACATTCCGCAAATCATACGTAACCTTTCCAATGATACCTCACATAACCCATCTTGAAGAAAACATATCTTAGTTATGCAATATTCATACTATAAAAATATTTTTATGAAGAATATGGGGTGCAGCATCACAACATTGTTTTCCATGTTTTGACCAGTTCTAACAACAAAGCCAATTGCTTGAAACTGATTCTTTTGCTTTGCTGTTTTAAATATGGAAATAACAGAAAGTCATCACCATCATGTGGTTGTTCAAGTGCACATGAAATACTAACTTAGTCCAGATCACAGTAGAAAACTGTCCATAACAACACCAAACTTACAAACACACATGACACTGATTGGAGGGTTAGAGAGGCAAAGGACTGAATGAGCAGTGAGATAGAATTCCCTTTTCACCTTTAGGAGTATTCCCTTCCCAATCATGATGGAGACAAGCAGGTGGGACAATTAGGAGAACTGTTCATTTATCATTGCCCGTTTTATACCTGTTCTGTGGATAATTACAACTTCAAAACCAAGGGCTATCAATCTGGCATCTTTCAATAACCTAAAATTAACTTATAAAAGCACACAAAATTAAAAGAAAGTTTCCTTTTGGGTGGAGACATCATTCCTTTCCTGTTAGGGCTTGTCTATCCACAAAAAGTGTGCCAATACAGATAAAATGGTGCAACTCCTCCCAATGTGGACATAGTTATACCTGTATAAAGGTGCTTATACAGGTATAGCTTATTCCTATAAATTTACAGAAATAAGCTATACCAATATAAGGCACTTTTATATGGACATACCTGCACCCATATTTTACCAATTTAACTCTTTCAGTAAAAATCACACACCTAACAAAAATAGTTAAATTGGTATAAAAAAACCCCAAAATGGTTACTAACCTTTCCGTAACTGTTGTTCTGCGAGATGTGTAGCTCATGTCCATCCCACCTTAGGTGAACACGTGCTGTGTAGACCGTTGCCGGATATTTTTCCCTCAGTGGTGTCCGTCGGACCGGCTCTAGCGCCCTTTAGTGTCACATGCTCATGCACCAGTATAAGGGGCCTGGCTGGTCTTGTAACCCTCCCAGTTTCTTTATGCCAGCAAGCTCCGACAGAGGGGAAGGGGGATGGGTCATGACATGGACATGTGCAACACATCTCAAACAACAGTAGTTACAGGAAAGTTAGTACTCGTTTTTAATTCCTCAAGTGCTTGCTCATGTCCATTCAATTTTAGGTGACTCCCAAGCAATACCTGAGGAGGTGGGTTCAGAGTTCATGGACTTGAGGGTTGCAATACGGCTCTATCAAACTTGGCATCATCCATAGCTTGCTGGGTAATGGCATATTGGGAGAAGAAAGTATGACCAGGTCGCTGCGCTGCAGATGTTTTGAATGGGGACCTGGGCTAGAAACTCCGCTGATGAAGCCTGATCTCTCATTGAATGTGCTGTCAAGATGACAGGTGGTGGAATGCCCGCCTGGTCATAGCACATGTGAATGCAGGAAGTGATTCAGGAAGAAATTCTCTGGGTCAAAACTGGTAGACCCTTCATCCTGTCTGCTAGTACCATAACGAGCAGCAAGGATTTATGAAATGGCTTGGTTCTCTCAAAGCAGAAGGCTAGAGAGTTTCTAACATCCGGTATATGGAGATGCTACTCCGTCATATTCTTGTGCGGTTTTGGAAAGAAAATGGGCAGGAAAATATACTAATTACTATGAAACTGTGAAAACACCTTTGGGAGGAACACTGGGTGGGGACACTGTGGAACCGTGTCCTCATATATGAGGATTCTGACATAAGGGCCCTGATTTCTGAGACCCTCCTGGTTGAGGTAGCTGCCACCAGGAAGGTGACCTTCCGGGGAGATACAACAGAGGGCATGAAGTCAGAGTCTCAAAAGGACCAGGTTTAGGTCCCATGGAGGGCCAGGCTTACGAATTTGAGGCTAAAGCCTCTTTAGACCCTAAAGCAAGCGAATGGAAGACTGACCTACCATCCACCAAAGGGTGGAAGGCTGAGAGTACTGCTAGATGCACCTTGATCGATGAAATGGATCGGCCTTGCTGCTTCAAATGGAGCAGATATTCCAGCACAGACTGGAGGGGTGACCAAGTTGGTGAGAGGCCTTCTTGGGAAGACCACATCAAGAATTTCTTTTACTTGGCTAGATAAGTTGCTCTAGTAGACAGGTTTCTACTACCTAGCAAGACCTCGTGGACTTGTTCCGATCAGGCCAGCTCTGCCGGACTCAATCATGGAGCTTCCACGCAATCAGGTGGAGGGTCTTGAGGTTTGTGCAGAGCAAACAGCCGTGATCTTGCAAGATCAGGTCCAGGAGGGGTGGGAGAGGCAGTGGGGTCGCTAGCGACAGATCCAGTAGTGTGCCAAACCAATGTTGGTGCGGCCATGTAGGGGCTATAAGAATAACCCTTGCTTTGGGCATAGCTACACTTGCAGTTGTAGAGCGCTGAGAGTTAAACCAGCCTTTGGAGACCGCAGCAGGGAAAATGCTGCCAAGCGTTTACACTCTCAGCTGGAAGCGCACTGGCATGGCCACATTAGCAGCTCTTGCAACGCCACAAAGAGCAGTGCATTGTGATAGCTATCCCAGTATGCAAGTGGCTGCAAAGTGCTTTTCAAATGTGGGGGGTGGGGTGGAGTGCGACAGGGAGTGTGTTGTGTGTATGTGGAGGGAGAGAGAGTGGGTTTTTGTGGGTCTGAGAGCATGAGAGCATGTCAGCATGGTGTCTTGTAAGTTCAGAAAGCAGCAGACCTCCACCCCCACCTCTCTCACTCACTCAAAGCAAGCAGCATTCCTCAGTAATGGTTCCTTTGTCCCAGAGCAGATAAGCAGCCAGCTGAGATATGGAGCTTTGAAAGGGCATATCCACCTTCCTACAGTGAGTTCAAAACAATGACAAGAGTGGCCTCTTTACTTAAGGGGATTATGGGATGTTTCTGGAGGTCAATCAGAGCGCAGTAATACAACACCTCATTCACACTTGCGCCGTGGCACTCCAACGGGGGAGCAGCAAACGTTATTCCACACGCTGAGGTGGAGTATCAGCAGCGCTGTAGCCGCGGAGTCAGAGCGCTCTATGTGCCTTGCCAGTGTGGACGGCTAGTGAACTAGTGTGCCCGGGGCTCCTTTATTGCGCTGTAACTTGCAAGTGTAGCCAAGCCCTTTGTCTCGCTTGACTTTCAGAAGGACCTTGTGTACCAGAGGAATAGGGGGAAATGTGTAGAACAGAAGCTTTGTCCATGGGAGTATGAACACATCTGAAAGAAAGCCCATGCTGTCATCACATGGCAAGCAGAACAGCTGACATTTCCTGTTCTGCTTGGTTGAGAACAGGTCTACATGGGGAAACCTCCACCTCTGGAAGATGGATCTGGTTACTTCGGGATGAAGGGACTGCTCGCAGTAAGAAGAGGAAGACCTGCTGAGGTGATCTGCCAGAGTGTTCTGGCTCCTGGAAGGTGGAAAGCTTTGAGGTGAATGGAGTGTTTCATGCAGAAGTCCCGCAGACTCCTCCCTGTCTGTTGCTGTAAATCATGGCTACCGTGTTGTGTTGTCCGTGAGCACTCAGGCGACTTTGCCCATGATCTGGGGTAGGAACACCTGGCATGCTCAGTGGACTGCCCTGAGTGCTCTGATGTTTATGTTCAAGGAGAGCTCTTCCTGTGACCACAGGCCCTGAGTTCTGAGGTGTGAAATTAGGGATACTGCTGGTTGGGGTGAAAAGGGAATGCTCACACACACTGATCGGGGATCCCTCCCATCAGTTGAGGGAGGTGAGGACCAGGGCAGGAACTGTAAGCACTGAGTCCAGGTGGCAGTGGCTTGGTGAGTACACCGAGACCAGCCAAGCTTGAAGTGGTCTGAGGCAGAGTTTGCGTGCTGTACCACAAGCGCACATGGCCATGTGACCTAAATGTTTGAGGCAAAAAAGGGGTGTTGTGACAGGGTGGGCCTTGACCTTGGATACCAGAGCCGATATTGTCTGGAAGCAACCCCCTGGGACGAAGGGTCTGGCCTGGGTAGAATCTAGCACTGCACTGATAAACTATATCCTTTGGACAGGGATGAGAGTTGCCTTTTGCTTGTTTATCAATAGGCCTAGGGCATGGGAGGTAGCTTGGACCAGACTGATGCTGGCCTGGGTCTCGGATCAGCCATTCGTTGAGGTAAAGGTAGACTTCAATGCCTTGCCTTCTGAGAAAGGTGACCAACACCACCATGCATTTTGTGAAAACCAGAGGGGCTGCCGACAGGTCAAAGGAGAGGATGGTGAACTGGTAGTGGGTTTGGTTTATGATGAACCTGAGACCTTCTGTGGCTCTGGAAGATGGAGATGTGGAAATAGGCATCTTTCAAGTCAAGGGTGGCATACCAATCCCCTGGATCTAGGGAGGGAATAATGGAGGACAGGGAGACCATGCTGAACACCAGCTTCTTGAGATAGCTGTTGAGGCAATGCAGGTCTAGGATGGGTCAAAGACCCCCTTTGTCCTTCAGGATTAGGAAATAGTGGGAGTAAAACCCTTTCCCTCTCAAGTTCTGAGGCACCTCCTCCACAGCCCCTACCCTACCTTGCACTTTCTGGACTAGAAGTTGCTCATGAGAAGGGTCCCTGAAGAGAGATGGGGATGGGAGCTGGCAGAAAACTGAAAGGTGTAACCTTCCTGTACCGTACTCAGCACCCAACAGTCCAAAGTGATGAGGGACCACGCCAAGCTGAACTAGGATAGTAGGTCTAAAAACAAAGGGATGGGGGGCAAGATTCGGTATAGGAACTGCTGTAATGCCCTCAGGTGCCCCTTCGAAAGTTCTGCTTGGGGCCTCCCGGATATCTGCGTGAGCCTAGTAACAAGGCTGAGGTGGAAGTGGACGGTTGCCTATGCTTATAACCTTTGCTCTTTTTTCAAAACAGGTCTTGGTGAGGTGGTGGAGCTGAGAAGTGGAGTGGTTGCTGAGATCTGAAATACGTCCTCAAAGGTGCTGGGGAGTAGAAGCCCCAGGATCTGAGGGTAGCTCTGGAATCTTTCAGGCCATGGAGTTTCAAATCCATCTGTTCAGAGAAGAGGGAGGTTCCCTCAAATGGAAAATCCTGAATGGATTGTTGAACCTCCGGTGTCAGCCCCAAGATTTGAAGCTAGGAGCACCTTCTCATGACCACAGCCGATGCCATTGCTCTGGCCACTGTGTAAGCTGTGTCTAGGGTCGCCTGGCTATGGTCTTTCTTCCTCCATCAGAGTGGAGAACTCTTGCCTGGACACCTGGGGAAGCGAGTCTTTAAACTTTGCCATTGAGTTCCACACCTCCCAAGCAAGGTCTGCTGGTTGGAGATGCAAAGCTGTAACCCACCAGTAGAATAAATCTTTCCACCAAATACGTCCAGTTTCTTTGAGTCCTTTGGCTCTGGGGGGTCGCACCTTGCAGCACTTGCTTGTCTCTTTCATTAGCCGCTGTGACCCCAAGGGACATGGGAAGGGGGTGAGAATATAGGTATTCATACCCCTTGGCGGAACAAAGTACTTCTTCTCTGCTCTTTTTAAAGTGGAGGTCAGAGACGAAGGGGTCATCACATGGCAAGCAGAACAGCTGACATTTCCCTAACCCTAACCTCATCGGGACCTGACTGGATTATAGGGACCTATAATGGCTCATGGAGGGATAGGGCCATCTTCGATGCGGCCGCTGAGGTCAAGATGTTGATCAGGTTGTGTGAGTATTCTAAGAACCTTCACCTCTAGCCCCAGGTTAGAAACCACCCTTTTCAATAGCTCCTGGTGAGCTCTAAAGTCATCTTGTAGTGTGAGCTGTTTGGTCCTGACACAGCTTTGTCTAGGGAGAAGGAGGCGGCCTGCACCAGCAGGGGGCCTTCCGACTCTTCTTCTGTATGGACCACATCACACAGGCCTAAGTCCTGAGTGTCAGTACCGGGCTTGGTATTGGAGTCCAAGTTGGGTGCTGGACAGTGTGGCAGAAGGGACCTTTTCTTGGACAACACCGAGTAAAATGGCTGGAAGGCAGTCCCAGGCCCGGGGAAAAACCCCACGGATTCCAAAATGGCCTCTGCGTCAGGGGAGGCACCTGCACAAGGATCTGGTGGGATGTATATCGGGTACTGGTAATAGCCCCTTGATTGGGTGCAGGACTCCACCCCCAACACTGAGTCAGACTGTGGACACCCTGGGGGTGTGGTACCCCTCACTTCCGCTGGCCATTGCCGAGGGTTCAGGGATGACTGCCAGAAAAGGGAAGTCTTTGTCGATATCAGCAGGGCCGATTTTCCAGTGGTCAATACCTGAGGACCTGGTGCCAGATAAGAGCTTGGGGCAAAATGCTCCCTTTTGCGTGACTATCTTGCCAGTGCCAGAAGTTACCCTGCTGGGGTCGGCGGTACCAGGAGAGTCATCAGTTCCCTGGCTGCTGCAAAGGCCTTGTGTGGACGGCACCACAATCCCCTTGGTGCCACAATGTCCCCACAGTGTTGGTGGATGGTTCTGTGAACAGGGCAGAGTTGACAGTACCACTTACAGAGCAGGGATGGAGGAATGGCATGATGCAGGTCACACTCTGCTGGACTCCCCTTGCTTGTCCTTCCTCGGTTCTGGGGAGCGTCCCCTCTCGGACTGTTATTTCTTGTGCTTCTTTCTTGGCACCGGTGAAGGCGAAAAATGCTGAGAAATCTGTGCTGCCGGAGGAGCACTCCACACCAATGTCAAGGTATTCAGTGCCAAGTCCAGCCATCGTGGCTCTGACACTAGTCTGAGCATGGCTTCCATCAGGATAGCCCTTAGCTTCCTTGTCCTTTTTCGTATGAGGCTTGAACTGATGGCAGATCTGGCAACACTCTCACATGTGGGTTTCCCTCAGACACTTCAGACAACTGGAGTGTGGGTTGCTCACCGACATGGGCTTGCTGCAGGAGACACAGGGGTTGAAGCCGAGAGACCGGGGCATGCCTGGCCCCAGGGGCGGATGATGCCCCTCTAAGCTAAATGAGGGAGTCTAACTATATACACTACTACTAAAGAATAAACCTGAAGATACCTAAACTCGAGAAAGGAGCAAATAACAGCACCATTGATTGAATGTCTTGCTGAGGCAAGAGAAGTTGTTCTAGCAACCGCCATGGGCAGTAAGAACGGAGAGGTGTGGGGCCGGCAGGGCCCCTTATACCGGCGCATAAGCGCACAGTACCAGAGGGTGCTAGAGCTGGCCTGATAGGTAACACGGAGGGAAAAATCTCTGGTGACTGTGCATGTGGTGCACAAGCACCTAATGTGGAATGGACATGAGCAAATACTCGAAGAAGAATGAGTATTTAGACCAGGCCTTAGAATGGAATGTTAATAAGCATTTATTTAATGAAACACTAGGTTTCAATCGGCTACAGAGGATTTTGTGTTCATGATCTCCCCCGCGCAACCTCCTAATCCCATAAATGAAGCTCAGAGAGGTTTACTCTCTAAGGATAGTGCAAGATCCAGAAGCTCTTATAATTGTTTTTAACAAACGAACCAACCAACCAACACCACAGACTAAAGATTTCATGTTCATAATCTCAGTGGACTCTTACTGAAGGCCAGTAAAACCTCAAACTGTCATTAAATCTGACAGGAATATGTCAGACAAGAAAAAGGGTCTTGGTTCCACTGCATATTCATTTTAGAAGTCTGCTGCGTGTACACAAGGAATACTTGGGCTATCACACCAACCTACAGCACTTTTTCATAATGTTATGCTTGTACATATATACTACAAAAGCCTATGTGTATGATCAGCTGGAAGGAGAAGGGGTTATCTTATATTAGAACTGAAAGGCTCTGCAGCTACAGGAACAAGTGATATGTCATTGTAGATGATGGAAGTGTAACATGAATAATAGTGAAACAATAACAATAGCAAAAAAACAGTAAGAAAAAAATGCCTTTAAAACTAGTTTTTTCATTCAAAAACTCTAACTGAGAAGCCTTTATGACTGAATGTTACGGTTAAGAACAGCTAGCAAATGTTGCCAGAAGTCAGGATTAACATCAGCTGCAAGAACTAAGTTCTGCAGAATTTAATTTGGTATGTTAAAGAAGACTCCCATTTTATATTTGTATTTGATAAACAGTTGTACGTTCTGGCCCTATTTCTGTCACTGCCTCTATCTGACTGCACTGCTTGGTGACTGTAGCCAGCAACTGAACCTTCTATAGGGCTGCAGTGCTGTGAGTAACACAGTATATACACTTCTCTAATATCCACTGGTGATAAATTACATTTCTGACGTTCATCCAGGAAAGTATACCTGTTAACTTTGCTTTAGATGGATTCTATTACAAAGTGAAAATCTTGGCAAGAACTGGGGTGAACCTTGCCCACTGTCTGGGTCCCTTTCCCATCCGGCCAACCAGGCAGACTTTTTAGTTCATTATCACCTCATCAGTGTTCCTGTCAGCTGCCAACAGTGAAAAAGACAAGCCACTCTCTAATTCCTGGCCTTTCTGCCTCCTGTCAAGCAACACTAAATCCAGAACAGATGGATGCTCTTTAACCCCCTACATCCAATTGCCCTCTCTAATCAGTCCAATCAATCCAATCAACTCAGAACAAGGAATGACTGACGGATACTAGATATACCACCAAAAAGGCACCATACAAGCTGCTCAAGAGCTTCATTGTTACAAGTCAGACCATGAAGAGAACAGGAACACTGACTCACCTTTGATATACTAATGACGAGAAAAACAGTATGGCAAGTGCACTAAGTTTAGCAGGTAAAACAGCAGGAGGGATCTTCTGGTGAAAAGGGGGAAAGCAGTGGATGAAGGGATTATGTGGTGTGGGGAGATAATTAACCATTCAGGATCCCAATTAAAGCTTTGTTTTATTATGCAGGCTGGAAATGAAGAGCAGCAGCCCTTCAATCTCAGCAAACTTTTTTTCTTTTCTCTTTGTAAGTGGGTACAATTCCTTAATCTTCCCCAGGGTATAGCTTTGCCCTGTTCTGGTTCTTGCCTGCATTCCGAAGTGTGCTGCTTTATTCATACAGTCAGGACACAAAATAGCTTGTAATGTAAAGCTTGGACCAGTGGGAAATGTTCCTAGGCAGACAGCTCTTGAATTGGGGCAGCACATTCAAGAGGATTTCTTCTACCTCTTTGCTGGCACATTTAATCAGCAAGGTCTAAACAGTTGCATGTGAAATATTTCTACAGTCTGAATATTGCAAACTGTAAGGCACAGGAGATGGAGATTTGTTGTCCTCCCACAGCTTACAGCACTGAAGAACTTTTCACTTGAGCAAAAATCACAAGAAGTTCTTAGACAGAGCCTGCCAGAGTCAGAACTCTCTCAGTTACCACTGATTTAAACAGATATTGAGGACACTCAACATTTTGCAGGACTGATCCCTATTGCTATGTCTACTGCTTATGGCAGTGTGTAGGGAGCAGGCCAGGGCCGGCTCTAGGCACTATCAAAACAAGCAGGTGCTTGGGAAGGCACATTTCTAGGGGCGGCATCCCAGCGCTGGCCATGTCGCCCCTAGAAACGTGCCCCCGCCGCCCCAGCTCGCCTCCGCCTGCCCCCTGAGCGCGCTGCTGCCGTTCCACTTCTCCCCCCTCCCTCCCAGGCTTGCTGCATGCCAAACAGCTGTTTCGCATGGCAAGCCTGGGAGGGAGGGAGGGAGAAGCGAGCGGCGGCGCGCTCAGGGGAGGCAGCAGTGGTGGAGCGGAGGTGAGCTAGGGCAGGAAGCGGTTCCTCTACCCCCCCCGTTACTTCCTGAGCTCCCCCCCCACCCTCGCTCACCTCTGCTCCGCCTGCTCCCCTGAATGCGCTGCCTCTCCCTCGCCTGAGAGGGACAGGGAGAAGCGGAGCGGCAGCAGTTTCAGGGGAGCAGGCAGAGCGGAGGTGAGCTAGGGTGGAGAGTTGCTGGGGGCGGGGGAGGTGCAGGAAGCAATGGGGGGGGGGAAATGCGGCACGCCCAGGGGAGGAGGCGGAGCCAGGGATTTGGGGAAGGGGTGGAACTGGGGGCGGGGATTTTTTTTGCTTGGGGCTGCAAAAAGCCTAGAGCCGGCCCTGGATTAGGCATTATAGGTGTGGCTACGTACAGCAGTGAAAGGCAGGCTGTTTCCACACTTGTCACTGACGTGTGTAGCTACATGTTAGTGAAAGGCTCTGGCAGCAGAGAAAGGTTTGGCAGCTCCCGGACGCCAGAGCCTTTCACTGCAGCAAGGAAAGGCTCCAGCAAGGGGGAAGCAGTGTGACATTACACGGCTATAAATATAAATAGCCGTGTAGATGTCAGAAGCACTGCTTGGGCATGTAGACAGCCACGTAAGGTATGTATACTGGGGTTTCAGGAGTGTAGGGCATTTTACTCTTCTCACCTAAGCGAGCCTCACTGTCTACACTACTATTTATACCCATGCTAGCTGGATGTGCAGTGTCTGTACTTTACATGCCACTGTAAGTATAGATATACCCTAAGTTTGCTTGAGGACAAATAAGGGTAACACCAAGCTCTGACTCTATTGCTATCAGAATTCAGACATTTTTATTTAACAATTCAGAATCCCTGGGCTCTTCATGCTTCTGTGGTATCATAGCATACATTTTTAAATAAAATACTTTACAAAGTCTTCTTACATGATTTGCTTTCCCAGGAATGTTTTCAGCCAGATATTCAGGCAAATTGACAAACACATCTGGTACAGAGGGTGACCTTAAAAAAGTTCCACTGGTTTCAAAGGGTCTACTGTTTCCAGAGATGATCTTATTTTTAAAATGGGAACTACCATTAGAACCAGCAAAATCTTTAAAACGAACAGTACATTTAAATATACTATACATACAGACACATATAGCAGGATCAGCAACGTCCATATATTGTAGACTCATAGACTTTAAAGCCAGGAGGGACCAACCTGGATACTAACTTGATGACTGCATGTCCAATCTGGAGATTTCCCTTCAAACTACTACACATTTCCAGTCAGGTTTGTGGGAATTTTGATGCGCAATACTGAATAATCACTAGACTATGGAGTGTCTGGAATCCCCTCCTCCTTTTGCTTGTTATTTCTTTCCAGTTATTACAAACAGAAAGCTACATAACTCATACATTAACTAAAACAAACGTTTACAGGATACTTGCTCTTGATGTCAAACTAAACCCAGGGGCTACGTTCCCCAGTAATTCATTCAGCCTTAATCAGAACATTGTTTTCTTGAATAGGAAGAAAGCCTGTAATAAAACCCTTAAAACCTGTTTAAGTTTCCACTGAAATATGAACTAGACCTGGGGTAAGAACTCACCTCACTTCCCTGTAAATTTAAATCTTCAATTGGAGTTAAACAGCTACAGACAAAAAGTTTCTAAGTGACCCTCCTTTTAATACAATGTTTACAGCAAGGATTGTAATCATTGGAAGTCCAATCATTTTGCTCTTTCTGAAATGAACAGTTGTAATATTACAACTGGAGTGCACACCTACTCACCAGTGCAAATGGCCTTTTGGTTAAGACACATGACTTGGAATTATAAGATCTCCAGTTAATTTCTGTCTCTACTTTGGGGAAGTCACTTAATTGTCCTGCGCTTCAGTTTTCACATCTATAAATTAGTACAATATCTATTTACCTTACAGTAGTGTTTTGAGGACTATTTAACTTGATGTTTGTGAAGTGCTTTGAGACTCTTAGGTGAAAAGTACTACATAAGTACAAAGCATTGTTGAAAAACAATGCTCTAAAACTGAAGAGCATATCTATAATAAAAATAGCAAACGAGACTTCCAGGCTGTAAAAGATCTGACGAAGGAAAGATGGACCAAAGCTAACACAATTCAAGACAAAGAAGGAAACAGTCTTGCAGAAGAAAGGGACATCATCAATAGGTGGAGAAACTACTACTCTGATCTATACAATCACCAGACAAATGGAGATCCTAGTGTCTTAGACAGCCCAGATTCAACAGAGGAGGATGACTTTCCAATACTATGTGAAGAAGTGGAGACAGTTGTGAAATCACTCAAGAACAGAAAGGCTACAGGTATTGACAACATCCCAGCCGAATTAATGAAATTCGGAGGAGAAATAGTAATAGATGTACTCACCAAGATCTGCAACAAGATCTGGCAGACCGGTGAGTGGCCCTCCACACAGTCACTAATCATCACTCTGCCAAAGAAAGGCAACCTGCAATTGTGTCAAAATTACCGGCCCATAAGCTTAATTAGCCATCCCAGCAAAGTAATGTTGAAAGTCATATTGAACAGATTGAAGCCACAAGCAGACATCATTGCTGAAGAACAGGCTGGCTTTCGTGGTGGAAGAACCACCACAGAACAGATTTTCAACCTGTGTGTTCTATGTGAGAAGTATTTACAACACCAGTAGGATATCTACCATGTCTTTGTTGACTTCAAGAAGGCATTTGACAGAGTATGGCATGAAGCTCTCTGGGCACCCATGAAGAAGTACAATGTTGGTCATAAGCTTCTTCTTACCATTAAACAACTGTATGCCAAGGCCAGCACTGCAGTTCTCGTCAACGGCACAACAGGAGAGTGGTTTCACACCACTGTTGGAGTCCGGCAAGGGTGCCTTCTTTCGGTCACTCTGTTCAACATCTACTTGGAGTGCATGACTGATGCCTTAGAAGATCACATATGCACAGTCAGCATTGGAGGGCGAACAATCTCAAATATTCGGTTCGCTGATGACATTGATGGCCTGGCAGGCAGCAAAGATGAACTTGCCAACCTTGTGAAATGACTGGATGAAACCACTGCAAAATATGGCATGGAAATCAGTTCAGAGAAAACCAAGCTGATGACAAACAAACATGATAGGATCAGCTCACATACCACTGTCAGTGGACAAGAGCTGGAGACAGTGAAAGAGTTCAAGTATTTGGGGGCAATCATCACTGATGAAGGATCCAAGGCAGAAATTCAGGCAAGAACTACGCAAACAGCAGCAGCAGCGGCAAAGCTAAAGCCAATTTGGAGGAATAAGAACATCTCCCTGGAATCCAAACTGAAACTGCTGCACGCATGGGCCATCTCAATTCTTCTGTATCCGTGCGAGACATGGACACTTATGGCAGAACTTGAATGGAAAATACAGGTGGTAGAGATGAGATGCTTCCGTAAAATCCTGGGCATTTCCTACTTCGACCACTTCACTTATGAAGAAGTCTGCAACATCATCACCCAATGTGCTGGGTCATATGAAGACCTCCTCATGACCATGAAGAAGTGCAAGCTGAAGTGGTACAGCCATGTAACAAGATTATCTGGCCTATCCAAGATCATCCTCCAAGGGACAGTACAGGGGAAGAGAAGAAGAAGTTGACAGAAGAAGAGATGGATTGACAACATAAAAGAGAGGACAGATATGGACTTTTCGGAGACTCAAGCACTGACACACAATCATCAGGGGTGGAGACAATTGGTTGATTCCTCATCAATGATGGTGCCCCCAAGGACCAATGCGGTTATGGGAGTGATGATGATGACGATAAAGTACAAAGCATCATAACTAAATTTGAAGGCAAACCAAAACCCAAAAACATAAAAGGGCAGCACAGTTTAAAAACTCTCTCCCCCAAGCAGAAATACTTCAATACCATTGGGGAAGAAGCTATCGTATCACAGCTTGGGTTGGCAAGCTGATGCCTGTTGACTACAGGTGCTGGGTGCCCATTTATCAATCATAATGGGCTGTGACTGACTGCTGGAGAAGCCTGATTGAGAAGCTAGTCACTGGAACTATTTCATAAGAATATTTTAACTCTTCCTCAAAGCAGAAATTATGATTAACATTCAAACTAGCAGTATCAGTATGACTTGTAAAGACATGGGTGAAAGAAGAAAGTTACTTTTTCTGTAACTGGTGTTCTTCAAGATGTGTTGCTCATATCCATTCCATATTAGGTGTGTGTGCTCATCACATGCACCAGTGCCGGAAGTTTTTCCCTTAAAAATATCTGTAGGGGACAGGGTCTGGTGCCCTCTGGAGTGGTGCCCGCATAGCCCAGTATAGGGGGTGCCACAGGCTCCCCAAACCCTCAGTTCCTTCTTGCTGGAAACTCCGACCATGGGTAAGAAGGATGGGTTGTGGAATGGACATGAGAAACACATCTCAAAGAACACCAGTTACAGAAAAGGTAACTGTCTTTTCTTCTTCGAGTGCTTCCTCATGTCCATTCCATATTAGATGACTCCAAAGCAGTACCCCTGGAGGTGGGAAAGAGTTCACGGAAGTATAGATTGCAACACAGCTCTGCCGAACCCAGCGTCGTCCCTAGCTTGCTGAGTGATGTCATAATGAGCAGTGAACGTGTGAACAGAGGACCACGTTGTGGCTCTGCAGATGTCCTGGATAGGGATGTGCACCAGGAAAGTTGCCTAAGATGCCCAAGCTCTCGTTGAGTGGGCTCTGACAATTGGGGGCAGCGGAACCCCTGCCAGGTCATAACAGGTCCTTATGCATGAGGTGATCCAATTGGAAATCCTCTGTGAGGACATGGGAAGGCCCTTCATCCTGTCTGCTGCAGCGATGAAGAACTGAGCTGATTTATGGAAAGGTTTGGTAAGTTCTCTAAGTAAAAAGCCAAGGCCTTTCGGATGTTCAGTGCATGAAGATGCCTCTCTTCACTGGTCTTGTGCAGTTTGGGACAGAAAACCAGGACGAAGATGTCCTGTTTCATATGGAAGGTGGATACCACCTTTGGCAGGAAGACCAGTAGGGTTTCAGCTGAACTTTGTCTTTGTAGAAGGCCGCATACAGCAGTTCTGAGGTCAAGGCTTTCATTTCAGAGACCCGTCTTACGGACGTCACCACCACCAGGAACACAACATTTCCATGACAGGTGGGAAAAGGAGCAGGAACCCAGCAGCTCAAAGGATGGGCTGGTGAGTCTAGAGAGGACCAAGTTAAGATCCCACCGTAGGACAGGAGCCCATACCTGCGGGAAGAGTCTCTCGAGCCCTCTCAAGAATCTGACCGTCATGTCATTGGAAAACACGGTCTGTCCTTGGATCGGCGGGTGAAAAGCAGAGATGGCTGCAAGATGCACTCTAATGGAAGAGTGTGCCAGGCCCTGATTCCTCAAATTGAACAGGGTAGTCCAGGACAGCCTGTATGGAAGAATGCGACGGAGAGATGCCACACTTTGACACCCAGCAGGAAAACCTTGTCCACTTGCCCAGATAAGTCAGTCTAGTTGAGGCCCTATTACTTCCCAAGAGCAGCTGTTGGACTCCTTCCAAACTGGTCTGCTCCTCTGGGTTCAGCCACACAGCATCCATGCTGAGAGGTGGAGGGACTCGAGGTTGGGGTGCAGGACCCGACCATGGTCCTGTGACAGCAGGTCCGGTCAGTTGGGCAGGGGCCAGGGAGGGCCCGCTGTCAGGCTCATGAACCAATGCTGAACCAACGCTGGCGAGGCCACGCCGGGGCGATCACGACAACCTGTGCTTTGTCTGTCTTGATCTTTGCCAGGACCCTGCTGATTAGTGAAATCGGAGGGAATGCGTACATCAGGCTCCCTGACCCTGACAGGAGAAAGGTATCGGAGAGGAAGCTTTTGCTCAGACCTTGCCGAGAACAGAACCGGTGGCATTTCCTGTTCTGTCTGGGGGCAAACAGGTCCACTTGGGGAGTTCCCCACCTTTGGAAGATCATGCAGACTACCTCTGGATGGAGCGACCACTCGTGGTGATAGGAGAAGTCCCTGCTGAGCTCGTCTGCCATTGTATTCCTGACATTGGGAAGGTGACATGCTTCCAGGTAGATTTCATGGCTGATGCATAAGTCTCACAGATGGGAGTGCCTCTTAACAGAGAGCCGACCAGCACACTCCTTGCCTGTTGATGTAGAACATTGAGCCGGTGTTGTCCGTCAGGACTTGTACCACCTTGCCCGACAGGTGCAGCAGGAAGACTCCGCAAGCCAGCTGAACTGCTCATAGCTCTTTGACGTTTATGTGCAACTTAGCCTCCTCAGGGGACCACATCCTCTGTGTCTGGAGGTTGCTGGCGTCCGACACCAAGTCGACGGAATGAGGGGGGTTGTCGAACGGAACTCCTTCCAGGACTGTCCTGTGGTTAGTCCACCATCACTGGTAAGTATTGCCTGGGGAATGGTAACGATCTTTTCCAGGGGGTCTCGGGACTGGGAATAGACTGCCCTCAGCCACTGCTGCAAGGACCACATCTGGAGCCTGGCATGGAGGACCACGTAAATGCAGGGTGCCATGTGGCCCAGCAGACGTAGACAGACCCTGGCTGTAGTCAGAGAGAGACTTCCACAATGAGGTTAGTCAGAGTGTGAAACCTGCACGTGGCAGGAACACCCTGGAGCAGGTGAAGTCAAGGACTCCTCCAATGAACTCTATCCTCTGCACTGGCACTAACATTGACTTTTTGTTGTTTACCAGAAGGTCCAGAGAGTGGCAAGTGGCTTGAAGCACCACAACATCCCTTTGGACTTGAGACCTGGAACTCCCCTTTACCAGCCAGTCGTTGAGGTATGGGTAGCTCTGGATACCCCAGCATCTGAGGTAAGCCACTACCACTGACATGCACCTGGTAAACACTCTCAGTGCTGTCACCAGGCCAAATGGGAGGACTACAAACTGGTAGTGGTGGGGCCCCACTGTAAACCAGAGGAAGCGTCTGTGTCCTTGAAAGATCGATATGTGGAAGTAGGCATCCTTCAAGTCGAGGGCAGCATACCAGTCTCCCAGATCCAGGGAGCGGATAACAGTAGCCAGGGAACCATGCAGAGCTTTAATTTCTTTAGGTACTTGTTGAGGTCCAGGATGGGCTATAGATCGCCCTTGGCCTTTGGGATTAAAAAGTACTGGGAATAGAACCCCTTGTTCCTGTACTCGAGAGGAACTTCTTCCACCGCACGCAGCTGTAGTAACCTCTTTACCTCTTGTGAGAGGGGTCCCTGAAGAGGGACAGGGAAGCTAGGTGGGAGGTGGGGGGAGGGAAGGGAGTGCAGAAAGGAACCCTGTTCCACTGTGCTGAGGACCCATTGGTCCAAGGTTATAGTGTTCCAAGTAGGGAGGAAAAGGGAAAGGCAGTTGGAGAACACTGGGACAGATGGATCTGGGGAATAGTCTGGTACAGGCGTGGGCAAACTTTCTGGCCTGAGGGCCACATCGGGGTATGGAAATTGTATGGCGGGCCATGAATACTCACGAAATTGGGGGTAGGGGTGTGGGAGGGGGTGAGAGCTCCGGCTAGGGGTGTGGGCTTTGGGTTGGGGCCAGAAATCATAGAATATCAGGGTTGGAAGGGACCTCAGGAGGTCATCTAGTCCAACCCCCTGCTCAAAGCAGGACCAATCCCCAACTAAATCATCCCAGCCGGGGCTTTGTCAAGCCTGACCTTAAAAAATTCTAAGGAAGAAGATTCCACCACCTCCCTAGGTAACACATTCCAGTGTTTCACCACCCTCCTAGTGAAAAAGTTTTTCCTAATATCCAACCTAAACCTCCTCCACTGCAACTTGAGGAGTTCAGGGTGCGGAAGGGGGCTCCGGGTTGGGGTGCGGGGTTTGGGGTACAGGTGGGGGATCCAGGCTGGGACTGAGGGGTTTTTGAGGGCAGGAGGGGGATCAGGGCTGGGGCAGGGGTTGGGGTACTGGAGAAGGGTGTGAGGTCTCTGGGGTGGGGCTGGGGATAAGGGGTTTGGGGTGCAAGAGGGTGCTCTGGGGTGGGACCAATGGGTTCAGAGGGCAGGAGGGGGATCAGGAATGGGGCAGGCTGTTGGGGCATGGGGGAAGGCTCTGGCTGGGGGTGAGGGGCTTAGGGTACAAGAGGCGGCTCTGGGCTGGGATTGAGGGGTTCGGAGGGTAAGAGGGGGATCGGGGTTGTGGCCGGGGGGACTCAGGGGTGCAGGCTCTAGGCGGTGCTTACCGCAAGCAGCTCCCAGAAGCATGTCCCCCCTCTGGCTCTGAGGCACAGCCAGGCGGCTCTATGCATTGCCCCAACCACAGGCACCCCTGCAGGGATGGGGCAGTGTGTAGAGCCGCCTGGCCGCACCTCCGTATACTATGTAGGAGTCAGAGGGAGGTCATGCCGGCTGCTTCCTGGGAGAGGCGCAGAGCAGGGTAAGCCCCTGAGCCCGCTCCCCAACTGGAGCGCTGGAGTGGGGCAAACCCCAGCCCCGCTCCCTGGCGGGAGCTGAGGACCAGATTAAATGGTCTGACATGCCGTATGTGGCCTGCGGGCGCAACCTCAAAATGACCCTTTAGCCCCTTGCTTGGCACAGGTCGAGCCTGACTGGGCAGAGGGTGGAGACAGGTGGCTTGGAAGTTGCTTGTAGCCCCTGGCTCATTTGTGGGGCTGGTCCTGCTGGGCTGGCTCCCCTGGCCTTGAGGGTGCTGTGGTTTGAACCACTTACATGCCAGGGCTAGGACATAAAGTCCCAGGGTTTTCAGGGTGTTGCGGGAGTCCTTGAGGCCATGCAACTTGCTGTCTATTTGCATTGCAAATAGGGCTCGGCCATCGAAGGGTAAATCCTGCATTGACCGCTGAGCCTCAGAGGACAAGCCAGAGAGGAGCAGCCAGGAGGCTCGCTGCATGGAGATAATGAAAGCCATGGTGCGGGCAGCAGCAGCATCCGATGCCGCCTGGAGGCCGCCCTGGCCACAGTCGTGCCCTCATCGAGGATCGCTCAGAACTCCTTTTTGGAAGCCTCAGGGAGCAGCGACCCTTCAAACTTGGCCATGGCTTGCCACATATTGAAGTCATACTGGCCAAGGAGGGCTTGGTGGTTGGCCACTCTCAGATGAAGGCTGAAAGACTAATAAATCTGACATCCAAAGAGATCCAGCCTCCTCGAGTTTTTATTTTTAGGCCAGGTTGCCCTTGCCTCTCTTTGTGGCTAACTGCCTCTACCACAAGGGAATTGGGGGGAAGGGTGGGAGTATAAGTACTCATGCCCCTTGGTTGGCACAAAGTACTTGCATTCGGCCCTCTTAGAGATAGGGGCCAAGGAAGAGGGGGTCTGCCACAGGGCATTAGTGCTTTTGGAAACCCCTTCATGAAGGGGTAGTACCACCCTGGCAGGAGCCGAGGACATCAAACAGAGAGTCCAAGGGCTCTTCTAGTTCCTCTGCCTGAAGCCCCAGGTTAGAAGCAACTCTCTTCAAAAGTTCCTGTTGCGCTTTGGTGTCATCCTGAGGAATTGGGTGACGGGGCCCCATGATAGCCTTGTTTGGTGATGACGAGGACGATCCATTGGTGGTGTAACAGCTTGCTCCCCTGGGTTCTCCTGGACCTATGGGGTCTTAGCCCCTGAAGCCTCGAGCGCTGGAGGGGGACAAAATACCTAGGCTGCTGGCCTCTCTGAGGCTCCCGGCACCGATTGAGCAGCCCGGGGTGGTTGGGTGAACCCGCAAGAGTTCCCTGGGTACCAGGGCCCCAGTCACTGCGCTTGAGACCATGGAACCGGTTTTGGTGCTGTCGACGCCATCATCACCATAGGTACTGGGGCTTGTCCAGCAGTCAGGGAACATCGCTCTGTGCTGGAGCTGTAAGTGGAGCAGTCAGTACCAGGCGACCAGGAACAGGTAGAGCGGTGGCTCTTGTCCAATGGGCACCGGTCGCTGCGACCCAAAGCCGACCTGTCTGAGCGAGTCGGGCATCTTGGTCAGGGTTTCGGAGCTCGACGGTGTTCGGTGGATCTGTGTGGGACACCCATGATCCATGCCTCATGCTGCTCGACCAGTACCAGGATGTCAAACGGGACTGGGAGCCACTATGGGCTGGATGTCGGGAGGAACCTTCTGAGAATAGCAATCCTCTCCTAGGAGACAGGCGATGACGACTGTACAATCGGCGGTCTCTGCTCCCTGATCGGTACCGTGATTGGTACCGGCCCCTTGGAGATGGTCAGGGCCAGTCCCAGAGATCTTGCCGGGTGGCACGTGCCCCAGAATTCTTTGATCGGTGCCCTTGGTGCGGGGACAAAAGAGGGCTCTGCTGCGCCTGCCTCTCTAGTCCCGAGGCATGACGGCTTTGCGCAGGTGAGCGATGGTGGGACGTCCCCCTCTTATGGCACCAGTTCATGTGGCGAACACACACACCTAATATGGAATGGACATGAGCAAACACTCAAAGAAGAATTGGATTTTTATTCCTTCAGTTAAAAAGTTCTGGAAAGCCATGAAACTTGCTTCTTGTTTTGAACTGGCCACACAAACTACGGCAGAAATAGAATGAATTCCATTTACAGTTAACTTTGATTGGAGGATAACAGCATCTCCTCTTAGCCACTGAGAACTCCCACGCAGAGGCCAAATTCAGAGTTGCAGATGGGAAAATGCAATCTAGGTGTATGCTAAACATATCTGCAATTACACATGGTAAGATACAGTTAGTATGTGGGAGGTAGCATGGAAGGACAATTTTGTAGTTTGACCACCACGCTGCAACTGGACGATGCAATTCCTCTTTTTTCTTCCTATAAAAGTTGTCCTTGGGAAAACAGGCTACAGAGAGTTGCAGAGAGAGAGTAGTATTTCATCTCAGAGTCCTGTTGCTGAGTGTAATTAGCTGGACAATTTTATACAATCAGAGTGAACTTTATGCAGACGCAGACAGTAGGTAAAGTGTTTCTGCTGGCATGAACTTTGCAGGAGAGAAGAAACAAAGTAGAGGGGCCACGAAGCTGTTAAGCTTCCAACATGCGTATTTTGGTAATTCACTTGACACCCATTTTCCAAATCTAGCTCTCATATGTTAACTGACAACTTACAGCTCCATCTTGCACACAATCAAGCTAATATTCTTTGGAGAAACAGAATGGATCACAAATCAACTTAGTTTTAGTCTTGCAAAACTGGCATTTAATAAAACAATGGATGAAAGAGCAAACACACAAATTCAGAAGGACAGGTTTCAGAGTAATTCAGAATGAGTTATCCCCAGCCTATCTCTTTGATGTGCATGCTCCACGAAGAATGCTTAGATTGTGTTTCTATTTTGCAAAGTGCTTCACTTTGTTCTGTTACTTCAACTATTTCTGTATTATATGCAAATTAAACACAAAACATATCAAACAAAGAAACGATTCCACATGAACCTGCTAGAATCAGCCTTCCCACTGGGAGGAGAGGAGTCAAAGAGCTTAGGGCCAGATTCAAAGCACACTGAAGTAACTGGAAAGACTTCCTGATATTGGAAAGTAGCATACGCAGATTTGTGGGGGAAGAAAGCAGACAAGGGGATATAGTTTGAGAAGAAAGAGTGAAAGTTTGGGAGAAGAAGAAAAACAGCAGTAAAAAGGAAAAGAAAAATGTCAAGGGAGAATGAAGAAATGATGAGAAAACAGGACACATGTTTTTTCACTAGTTAGGGTAGGTTTAGAAATAGTGGCCAGAAATATTGATCTTGTCACATATAAGTAGGCTTTATTTTTAGAAATAACCATTGAATGAAGATGAATTTTAGTCCTTCACCATTCAGTTTCTAGGTCACTGACATATACAAGGTGCTTGGGAGCTTGACTGAAAAATCTACGATTACAAGTCAGTAGGAGTTAATGTTCATAGCAGTCTTTTCCAATTGGTCATCCCCTGACAAGAAAATTTGTATGAGGCATGAGGAACACCAGGAAGTGGAGCAATTTTGAAAGAACACTGGTCACTTTCATTCCATGGGGCTAATTATCATCTGAAAAGTATTAAATACATTGTTATTCCTGTACTACATATGTGTAAATATCATCTTTAGTTAGAAATCCTTCCTCTTATGGAAACTTGCCAGAAACTACAGGGAGTTAATTGTACTGATTTATAAAATAAAGAGAACACATACAGTACACATGTTCACACAAACACAAATGTCCACATGTGCACTGTACATAGATGAGTATTCAAATACAGAAAAGGAGATCTACAAAAGGATAATGGCCTTTCCTCTATGGAAACAAAGTCTTCAGCGTTGTCTCTCTATCCATATCACAGGGCATGAGAAGGGGACCATAATCCCAGAGTGCATTTTGAACCTAAAACTACCTCTTTGTTAATTGTGGTTAAAGGCCCGCTGGCTCAGCTTCAGTACACAGAAGGATCTTCTCTCTCTCAGGTCTATCTGAGTTGCATAATGAATGAATACATCTGTTTGTGCAAAGGAATACTGGATAAAATCCAATCCTGGTATAAATGGAAATAGCTGCACTTAAGTCAATCGAGTTGCATCCGCATACACCAGAGATTCATTTGCTCCACCATATCTCCCAAGAGGGAGGAGAATATAAAAAAGTCTCCTGTCAGCCAGGCTGTTTCTCGGCACTGTTGACTGTACTTTACTTCTCAATTTCCCACACTAAGGAAGTGCTACTCCCACACTACATGTTGTAAAGGAGGTGAAAACTATGGTGGTTGAGACCACTGGGGCGAAGAGTTAGTGCGAGGCTGCTTGAAGTGGTTGTTCACAAGTACAGAGCTACTCAATTAACAGTATCTGCAATCCAAAGCCTCTTTCTGTTTGGGCCAAGTGAAAAGCTGACACATTCTAAAGCTCAGTGCCAAACACCCTTTTCGTTCTCCAATCGTTCACTAGCAGTTCTGCATAAAATGCTGGTTTCTTTTGGCTCCAAGGACAGCTTCACCTGCAGGGTTTCATTTTTCTCTTTGACACCTTGCTGTTGATTTTCCTTTAGAGCACAAAAAAAGCCCTCGCCAGCACCTCTCTCACAATTACACAATTGCCCCTTTGTGGTCTACGAAAGCCTTAATGATTGTATTTTATTTGATTGTAGATCTGATTAATTTTGAGTTTGTTTAATTTGCAATCTTTGCTGGGATCTTGAGGGCTGGGAATGAGAAAGCACACTGCACCACTGTACTTTGGACACTTCTAGTTTGCCAATTTGTTTCAAGCCTCATTTGATACAACAGCTATGAAACTGTAGTCCAAAAACAGCTCCACATTTATCAAGGCAATGCACAAAAATTGGTTTTGTTTTTGTTTTAAATTAACGTGCCACTGGCTAAATTAATCTCTTTTTGCAATCTCTATGCCAAGGCCCTCATTAATACTGTGAACCTCACAAACACCAAGGCAAGGCAAGTCTGAAAGACCAACTTAGCAAAGAAACAATGCATACTGCCGCTCTCTTTTTAGAGCAAAGAGCTGAGGATGTGAGCATTCTGAATTGTATATATGGACATTTACTAGAGATGGAAACTAAGATTTAGAAGAGCCTGTATGAGAATGTAATTTGTGGGAGGAGGGTGAGAGACGTATCTTATTTGTACAACAGTTTTTATTTTCTTAAATATCTGTTTGAAAGTATACACCCTACAAAGCTGGGGAAAATTCATATTCTGCACTGCCTCTTGGGTGAAAGAAGGATGTGGATTACAAATATGCATTATATAAATAAATGGAATTCCAACCTAAGATGAAAAATATTTGTGCGCTAAAGCAGAAAGGGATTTTGTTGTGGAGGGATGGCAAGAGAATAGAATATATCCCCTCTTCAAACGGAAATCAAATGAAAAGCTGAAGAGTCAAGACAAAAGCAGCAGCAATGCTATAAAGTTTGAGAAATATAGTAAGCCAGGGACAGGCACATAGCCACTGATTATAGGGTGGAGAAATAAAACTTGCCTTGAGTCAAACTGTGGATCAGGTAGAAAGTTCAAGGAAAAAATAAAAAAAAAAAGCTAGAGTAGTGCCTTATGACAGATGTGATGAACAGGAGTGGACCAATAAATAAATGATAATTGCAAATCACTTCTGTAAACAATCACACAACTTCTCTGTGTGCAGAGTATACATATTCAAACTGACTGCCATCCCCAGAGGCTAGAGGGTCACAGGGTCATCCCAGCACTTCTTCCTCCTATGTTGGCTGTTTTTCATAAGCAGCTCTGCTGGTTGAGACCAGAGGTCAAGCTAATCAGTCTGTGGGGCATAAGGGGCAGTTTGCAACACTAACTGCAGGATGGAAACCAGAATGAGATATATAGTCACACTCTTGAGCACAAATGCTTTGGCTTACAAGGCCCCTGCTTCTTTCTGTGGTCTAATGAAGACAGGGCTTCTGATGAAGCACTACAGAGCAACAGTTACAACCAGCAGGAAGTGCATTCCTGTTAAAAAGAAAATAAATCCTGTGGCAAATGTAGTGAAAAGAGGCCATCTGACCTTTCCCTTCAGACAAAAAACACCAAATTATATAGTTTAGAAAAATGAGTAAATATTTTTCAATAATATAATCATTCCTGTGATTGTTCACTAGAGGTAGCGAAACGTATAGCATTCAATTAGAACCTAATTCATGACACGTCTAACCTGTAGCTGGGCTCACTTTGTTACAATTCAGAGGTTACTGCATGGGCTGCACCACAATGCCTATCTCCCACTATCCAACATACTTTCTTCTTTCGGACAAGATAGGGTTCTATTTTCAAAGAAAACAAAAAGTGGATTGCACAGAGAGAATAACTGAATAGGTGACTGAACAGAAACAAAATGATTTTCAAACTAGGAATGACCAGAAGATGTTGAAAAGCATTCTGTGGCGTATTATATATGGCACCTAGACATATTGGGCCCATTAAAATGTAAACATGTTAGTTTAGATAATTGTTTAGCATAGACGTGTATCGGTGACTGTAATGGGAATTCTGGATTCTTCAAAAAATCTTAAATAGTCACTTCTTTTGGACTCTGTTCTTAGCTTTTTAGATGTTAATTTTAAGGTCTGAAAACTGTAAAGACTGTTAGAACCAAACAACCCAGTCTTAATGCAGTAAAAACTGGGGGGTGGAAGGCAAGTCCTGGGAGCCAATGATCTAGAACAGTGGTTCTCAAAGCCGGTCCGCCGCTTGTTCAGGGAAAGCCCCTGGTGGGTCGGACTGGTTTGTTTACCTGCCGCGTCCGCACATTCGGCCGATCGTGGCTCCCACTGGCCGCAGTTCGCTGCTCTAGGCCAATGGGGGCTGCGGGAAGGGCAGCCAGCACATCCTTTGGCCTGCGCTGCTTCCCGCAGCCCCCATTGGCCTGGAGCGGCAAACCGCGGCCAGTGGGAGCCACGATCGGCTGAACCTGCACACGCAGCAGGTAAACAAACCGGTCCGACCCGCCAGGGGCTTTCCCTGAACAAGCGGCGGACCGGCTTTGAGAACCACTGATCTAGAACATATAACCTCCAAGACACTTCTGGAGCACATTTACCAAGTCAGTTTGGAGAAATTACTCCAAGTGTTAGAAGCCGACAACAATGCAATAGCTTGATTGGGGAATGCAACTGAGGTCCTATTCCTGACTTGCCATGTGGCCTTGAGTGGATGAGTCACTTTACCTCTCTAGTCTCAGCTTACTCATTTGTAGAATGAGAATAATATTTACCCACCTTTATAAAATACCTTAAGATATTCAGATGAAGGACTCTATAAGTGCAAAATATTATTATTATTATTATTATTAGAACTACGTAATTTTCTGATGTTGCTTAGTAGAGTCCATAACTAGCCCAAGGTCATAGGAGGCCTCCTGCAAATAACAAAAGAGGGCCTCTTCATTTTTACAAGATCACAAAAACTAAATGTATGTTAAAACCTGTTAACAATTGAGGGATAGAAGCACATGGGGTGCCTCCATATATGCAAGTTCTGCAGATCTCTAGAACCAATGGATTGAATAATTCGGACCTTTCACAATGAAAAGGACTTCCCTTATTCTTATATAAACTACCTGCAAAGTGGATTGATACTCGAACCCAAAGTTTCAGGACCTCTACAAGCAAAAATCAGTGTCAACAGAAAAAGAACTGTGACCATAGGAATCAAGTGGCTCAAAAAGGTTTTACTGATTTTGTTGGGACTAAATTAAAAAGACATCTTAATATGAATTTTAGACACAGATCCTCTACGATACATCTGTAAATTACATGCTAGGTAGAAAATCAGCTACTGGTTTATTCCAAAACTATAAGCTATGCAGAATGTTAGAAGAACGCATCTGGAAAACAGATTTAGGAACACAGGAGTTGTCATGCTGTATCAGACCATTGGACAATCTAGTATAGTATCCTGCTTCTATTGGTGGGACAATATGAAAGATAACACCTCCCCATCTTTATAATTCACATAATAGTGTACTGCTACAAATTGGATTGGGGGAGAAGAAGGCTTGTATTGAATCTTGCACGCAATCAGCTTGTATGTGAAAGGATGATTTTTTGTATTGTGTCTAATGTGTTCTCTTATGGTTCCTGTATAATCTGGTTTGATCAGCTCTCATGGACTGAACTCTGGCACATGCTCTCACATACAGATATTCCACCCCAAAAAGCCTCACTCTCCTGAAGTAACCTCTACCAGGAAAAAAAAGAAAATTTAAAAAGGAGATTTCTCAAATATTCCATGGACCTGTAGCTTGGTTTTTGTTTGTTTTAGTTTTAATAAATCTATCTAATAGTGATTTTCCCGTTGGCAAAACTCCCCCCAGAGATATACCCCAGATTCCCATGCAAAGTGAGGGCACAGGTCACGGGAAGTGAGGACAGTTTGGAAGATCTCCCCAATACTTTAGCCACTGCATCTGCTGTCGAGATGCTGCAACTCATCCTCCAAGATTCAAGGGAAAACCACCTGGCTCAGAGGTTATTTCTATTATTATTGCAAACTGACCCCACAGCTATGGAAAAAGGAATTTCAGACCAGCTCCAAAACTCAGATGGTGTTAGGCTCTTCCTTATACCCTTTCTCTTCCAAAATACCACATTGCTATTTTAAAAATAATGAAAGAAAGAATGACTTACATATGCACAGCAGCCATATGAGCACATACAACCTTTGGGATTTCTCTCCTTGTATTTTGAACCATGTTGATGATGTCCGCATGGGATTTACAATGACTCAAAGCTACTATTGTTCACACTACATTAAATCTACAATATATGCAATGAGATACCATAATATTTTCACTTGGAACTTTAAGTAACCCACAGTTTGGCTGTATTTAATGAAATATGCCGTGCTCTAAGAGTTGATTTATACGAACCAATATTTACAGTGCACGTTTATCAAGGAGGAAAAAAAACACAGAGAGGAACCTATGATTCTTTTGACTTCAACAGAAAATCAAAAGTGCTTGATTTGATTCAGCAAGACCCCTGGAAACACCAAAATATTACGGGATTATAGATGGCATTGGGGCCAATGATGTGACTGAAATGTCCAGTTTAGGGAACATACTATCAGTATCAGTACAGAGCCAAAAATGACTTCTGTTTTGAAAACAAAACAAAAAGCACAGGTGTGTGAAGAAAATAATTAAAAATGCCTCACTTCTAACAGAACTACTTAACGTGTCTGATTACAGAGATTGTGAGAGTATAATAATGTTCAGTGCTAAATGAAGAAGATTCAGAAAAAACAGGGAGAAAGGAGCAGATTGGCTTATTTTAGGACTGTGTCACATACAATCTATGTTATTCAATGTCATTCAGAATAACACTGACTTTTTTTTCATTCTTTTGATAAACCAACATAAAACAATTTGACTAACCACCTCCAGAAAAACTAATTCCTCTCTTTCTGTGACAAAAGTGAAGATTTGCCAAACCAACTCCGTTCTGAGCAGTAAGAGAGATTGGGCACTAATGACCTTCCAGATGTTATGCAGTACTGCACCTACCCTAAAGCTCATCTGCACACATGGATTCCCAGGATAGGGAAGGAGAAGAGGGACAATCGTTCATGCACAGTAGCACTATGTAAATCTCCAGGAACAGTGCACAATAATATTCCAGCTCTTTGTACACATGCATAAATGTTTTTCAACAGATGAAAATTTTCAAGAGAATTTCTATGAGCATTCTGTAACAATATGAAAGGAAAAAAGACCACAAGGTAGGCTAGACCTAACTGAAACACAGACATCTATTCTAGCTAAGAAGCTTTCTGACCAGGTCATCTTCCCTCACTTAAAACAAATAAACAAACAAATAAATAAATATAAAAATCAGATTAAAATATTACAACAGGGTTTTTATTCTCAAGGCAGAGGTTGTGCACTCTCTTTTCATATTATGACTTAAAAGCAGTCAAGTTACATTGAATTGTCTTTCTAGAAACCTGGGTCCAGGAGCTACTGAAGGGATCAGTCACACTGAACTCAGCCCCTGGAAAACAGATCCAGAAAAAAAAATCTTCAATGGAATAGCATGGAAACAAGAGCACAGTGTAACTAAATTTTCAGGAAGTTAACGGCTGAAAGAACCTCCTTTCCCAACTCCTCCCTACAACATTAACAAACTGAGCAATTACTGAGTGGAACAAACCCCTTTAACACCACCTGGTGCACTTTTCAGCAGTCGGTCTTGCTCCCAGGCTTGTCATGGCTCATTTAGATAGTACAGTGTATTCTCTCTATAAGGCTTTTCTCAGCGACCATGGAGTTCAAGATATAATGAGATATGGTGGTGTTTATCATGAGACAGAATGGAACTGTGAGCCGTAGTGCCAGGATTTTAGTATCTGAAGAAGACTTGGAACAAAAACCTTTTAAAGGAAGGTGAACTATAAAAACAAACAAACAAAAACAATCTGTAGAAGGTAAGAATAACTTTCTGGCAGTTAAAGATAAATGTGGTAAAGACAAATAGCTTCCTCTTTCTATCTAGGAACATGTGAGGTGGAACCGTACTTACACAATTCATTACAGATACCATTTAATTGCTTCACAGATCACCCTTACTGTGAACTTTAGAGACCAAAATTCACAATACAGTTGGCTTACGTCAAATCATTCGATTAAGAGAGTTTTGTGCTATTGCCACAACCAGGTTAATCATCATTTCACCTGTTCTAGGGTCCAGGAACCTCTTACTGTTGATATTAACACCACAATCATTCTCCACCATATGCCAATATTTATTTCACTGGAGACAAAGTGGTAAACTGTCCACAGTGATGACACTGTGTTGAGCATCTTTAGAGAGTGCTTGGAGGCTGAATCTAACAGACAGTGTACAAAAGCAATGGAAGTAAACAATGTCAGAGCCCCCAAACAAAAAACACAAGGAAAAATATAGATAGGGTTTTCAAATGAGACCTTTTAATAACACATTTATAACAGTAATGAGAATTGAGGAGTTCAGACTAGGTTGCAGAACTGGGTTTTTTTGGGTTGCAAAAGTAACCTCCAGAAACCACTAATGCCAGAAAACATGCAAAATCCTTACACACCGGGTATATATACACAGACACACAGTAGGTGAACACTACACACATTCTTTGTTTGTCTATGATTCTGAGAAATTCATTCTGAGAGACTCAGCATTTCCACAATTATGATATTGCCACTGATCTGACCTCAATGAACATGCTGTCTGCAATTAGGAAAGGGACAACTTTTCATATTTCAGGACTTTGCAATTAAAATGTTTACAGTTCAAGTGTCAAAATCTAATAGGATAATAACTTCCAAAGAAAAAAACAGTGTATACATTTTATACTAGAAAATTAAAGGAGACAAAATGCAGTAGCAATATCCTGTGTGTGTCATTTTCACCAAGTGGCCTCCCTTCCATAAGAGACATTTTCAGTCAGAAAACTAGGGCCTGGTCTACATTAAAAAGTTATGTCAACCCAGCTACATTGCTCGGAGTGTGAAAAATCCACATCCCTGTGTGATGTAGTTAAGATGACCTAAACCTCAGTGTAGACAGTGCCAGGTCTATGGAAGAATTCCTCTGTTGACCTAAGCTACCACCTCTTAGGGAGGTGGATTACCTACACTGATGGGAGAACCCCTCCTGTTGGTGTCGGTAGTGTCTACACAGACGTGCTACTGCAGCTGTGCTGCTGTAGCATTTCAAGTGTAGACAAGCCCTAAAACTACGAGGGAAACCAGAAATGGATGCAGGTAGATATGGTTATTCAAGTCTGTCCCAAACAGTAGTTTTCACAGACACACACAGCCCCTTGTAGGATTCTGGCTTATTTAAAATTAAACAAAGTAATTACAGATGAAGTGATAGCTACCATTGTTTTGTAAAGACTTGTCAGGGCATTAAGTGCTAAGTGGCCCATCTAACGTATATCCCAGTATATTGGGATGGAGGATTTTTGCTTGGCACTGGAAGTTACACATTCTAGATGTCATGTTAAAACAATATTGCTATATGGAATAGGAAGAGAATGTGAAGTGACTGCATTCTACACCCACAATTGTTGACATATGTAGATCGCTTGCAAGCCTCTCCTGCAGTAAAGAATTCATTTTCTCTATTGCTCTGGAGAAATAAAGTGCATATAAGCGAAAAGTACAATGAATACTTTTCACAGTGACCGTTACCAATAAAACTGGCATCTTTAATTTCCAAGAATCTTAAAGCAGAGTGGCAGCTTTTGAGCAGCTAACAAGCCTTGGTCAAAGTGTCTAAACATCTTGTAATCAGATATACATCCCAGCTGGTTTTAAAGTTAATAAGGTATAATGTGTGTGTATATTACATCATTTTATTATATATAACGTACATAAGTTCACAAATACATTTATTCATCAGCTTCCTAGCTTACACACGCGCACACACACATGCTCACTTAGATGGAAACCAACAAGAAAATGACTGAGATTAATTCTCATGGATCAGATGTAAAAATGACACAGATCAATCCTCATCAGATCAGCAAGGTAACTGCACTAATTAAAAAACCTTTAAATAACCCAAACAGAGATGATCCTTTAGATGCCATGGGAACTTAATAGAAAAAACTCAAAACAAGAAAAACTCATGTTCAAATATTAAAGTGGAGTTTGCTTAAATGAACAAATGCTAAAGAATCCAAAATCAAGTCCAACACACTCCATTCATAATGCATGCATTAAACAAACAAACCCATACCCCACCAAAAAAAAAAATGAAAACAAAAAACTTTATTAAAAAAATCAGTTAATTTAGTTTTCAGTACTAACAGAAGGAATCAATTTGAAGACTGAAGTCCTCTATTTATTCTTAGACTAAATTGAGTCTAGATGGTAGTGGTTTGGTAAGTAAACGGAGGCCAACCAAGCCTGAAGGGGCCTGAGGCACAGCCTTGCATCCTGCACCACATATGTGCATGAGGCCAGGTGACCTAAAAGTCTCAGACAGAAATATGCTGCCGTAATGGGGTGGTTCTTGACATGTGGTGTTAGTGACATGATAGTGTGAAAACAGCCTTCTGGGAGGAAGGCCTGGGCCTGGGTGGAGTTGAGCACTGCTCCGATAAACTCTATCCTCTGCACCGGAGTGAGGATAGACTTCTGCTTGTCTATTAGCAGTCCCAGGGCCTGGAAAGTCAACTGTATGAGGTGGATGCTGGACTCTACCTGAGCCTTGGACCAGTCAGTTGTCCAGGTACAGGTAGACTAGCACCCCAACCGTCTTCTCAGAAAGGTCTGCCGCTATCGCCATGACTGTGTAAACACCTGTGGGGTTGCTGACTGGCGGAACGGGAGAACTGCGAATTGGTAGTGGGCCTGGTTCATGACAAACCTCAGATACCTTTTGTGGCCTTAGAAGATGGAAATGTGAAGATTGGTGTCCTTTAAATTGATGGTGGCATACCAGTCCCCGGTATCCAGGGAGGGGATAATGGAAGCCAGTGGACCGTGCTTAACTTCAGTATCTTGAAGTAGCTGTTGAGTCAGCCCAGGTCTAGAATAGGCCTGAGACTGCCCTTGGCTTTCAGAATTAGGAAATAGCAGTAGTAAAACTCCCCCCCTCTTAAATCCTGTAGAACCTCTTCCACAGCTCCTACTTGGAGGAGGTCTTGTACCTCCTGGACTAGAAGATCCTCATGAGAAGGGTCCCTGAAGAGGGATGGGAAGGAAGGTGGGTAGAAATAAATTGGAGCATATAGCCCTCTTCTATGGTGTTCCGTACCCAACAGTCTGTGGTAAAATGAGAACACGCTGTGCTGAAGTGGGACAGGTGGCCTGAAAATAAAGGGGACCTGGGATCTGGCACAGGAACTAGTATAATGCCCTCAGGCATGCCATCAAAAGGTCTGTTTCAAGCCCCCTGGGTGTTTAGGCAGAGCAGATTCTTGCACAGAGGCAGATGGGAGTGGATATCTGCACTTAAAAAAACTCTGCTCTATCTCCTCTGAAAGTCCTGACGGGATGATGGAACAGAGAACCGGGAGGGTTGCTGAGGCCTGTCATACTTTCTCAAAGTTGCTGGGCTATATAGTCCCCATGAGCCTCCTTCGGGGACTTAAAGGTAGCTCTGAAGACCTTCAGCACATGGAGTGTCACATCCATCTGCTCCAAAAAGAGCAAAGCCCCTTTGAAGGGGAGGTCCTGAAGGGATTGCTGGACCTCTGTCGGGAGACCAGAGGACTGTAGCCATGAGCTCCTATGAGTGGCGACTGTGGAGGTCATGGACCTGGGCGCCGAGTCCACCACATTCAGGGCTGCCTGCAAGGAGGCTCTGATTATTACCTTCCCCTTCTCCACCAGTGAGAGGAACTCCTGCCTGGACTCTTGGGGGAGTGAGTCTTTGAACTTCAACATGGAGTCCCACACACTGAAGTCATCTGCCCAGCAACACCTGCTGGTTGGCAATCCTGAGCTGTAGTCCACCAGTAGAATAAACCTTTCTACCAAAACAATCCAGTTTTTGGAGTCTTTTGCTTTAGGTGTCACTCCTTGTAGGCCCTGCCTCTCCCTTTCACTGGCCACAGAGACCACTAGGGACCCCGGGTGGGGATGAGAATATAGGAACTCATAACCCTGGGCGGGCACAAAGTACTACCTTTGGGCTCTTTTTGAGGTGGTGGAGAAGGGAGGCGGGGGTTTGCCACAGGACTTTCACAGGATCCATAATGGCCTCATTGAGAGGTAGGGCCACTTTTGATGGGCCCGCAATGGCCAGGATGTTGACCAGGCTATGGGAGGATGCTTTTACTACCTCACCTTGCAAGCTTAAGTTCGAAGAAAGAAACCAACATCTTCAGCAGCACCTGGTGGGCTTTGAAGTCATCTTGAGAGAGTGACATGCCTGCCACACCACCTTGTCTGGGAAGGAGGCGGCCTGCACTGGCAGGTGGCCCTCCTCCTTTATCTTCTGTGTGGACAGGATCCGGCAGATCCGGATCATGGAGGTTGGTACCAATGGGATGGAGGTGCCTTTTTCTCAGAGGCCACAGACTAATAGCGTGTTGAGTGGGGTCCTGGCCTGAGTGGAATCCCCACAGGTTCCAAAAGAGCCACGGGTTCCAAGAGGATTGGCATAGATTAGTGACCACTGAGCCAAGCACTTGATGGTACTCCTGTGTCCGGGTCCACAGAGGGGTAGGGCTGACTGGAGGGATAACAAAGGCAACTCCTTGGACAAGAGGAGTACAACCCAATCTCCGACTCAGATGATGAGCCTCCTTTGGGGACCATGGAGGTGCGGTTTCTATTGGTGCCAGGGCGGGGAATCTTGCACCAGGGCCAGCAAGGACCATTTCCCTCTGGACAGTACTATGGGGTGCAGAACTGGATGGCAGCTAGGGGTGATGTGCTCTGTCCTGCCCACTAGCACCGAGGCGGCCAACTCTTGTACTGCCAGTGACAGAGGTACTGAGAATGCAAGCAGGTCTCTGTCCACGGCAAACGCCTCTGGAGTGGACGGCACTGTGAAAGCGCTGGTGCTGAGCTGTTACTCTGGTGCTGATGGCTCATCCGGGACCAGACTCAACCGGGCCCGAGAACAGACCAGGGTAAATGGGGCCACCTGTGATGACAAGGCAGAAGAGTTGCTTGACTTAGGTAGCACTCTGCTCTGCCAGCTGCTTCTTATGCTTCTTTCTTGGCACCGGGAATGGTGAATGGTGCCGGGACTCCTGTACGGCGAGAGAAGTGCTCCGCACGAATCCTGAGGTAATCAGTGCTGAGTCCGACCTGCTCGGTTCGGAGGAAGATCTGAGTGCCACTTCCATCAATAGGAACTTTAACCTTGCCTCTTGGTCCTCTTAAACTTGTGGCAGATCTGACAGTGATCCCCTATGTGAGCCTCACCCAAACACTTTAGGCAACGAGAGTGCAGGTTGCTCAAAGACTGATCCTTGTTGCAGAAGGCACAGGGCTTGAAGCCCGGAGACCAAGGCATGCCTCGGCACTGGAAATGGACAAAACTCTGCTAACTGACAGAGAAGTGCCAAGTTAAGTTAAACTTATCTAACTAAAGAAATACCTATTTACACTGCAACTATACACAATATGAAGGAATGAAGAACAATGAAGACCACTGAGAACAGTTTGCCGCAGCAAGGACAGCAGTTCTTGTGACCATCATGGATGGTAAGAAGGAACTGAGCCCTTTATTCCAGTGCTATGAGCATACAGCACCCCAGGGTGCCAGAACGGACCCGATAGGTACCACTGAGGGAAAAATTTCCAGAGACTGTGCTCGGGACACATACACACCTACAGTGGAATGGACATGTGCAAGCACTTGAAGAAGAACATTTAAGTTGCAGTCAACTACCTGAAAGTTAAGAAATGCTAGAATTTAGCCTTCCTATACGACCTTAATTCTGTTCCCTTAGGCATATGCATTATGATTAAGGTTAAGATTCTGTCACTGGTATTTTTAGTAAAAGTCAGGGACAGGTCATGGGAATAAACAAAAATTCAAAAAAAAAAAAAAAAAAAGCCTATGACCTGTCCCTGACTTTTACAAAAAATACCCTGGGGCGGAGGGGGGAAGAGGAGCAAACAGTGTGGTGCCAAGGCTTGCAGCTGCTCCAGCCCTGCCACTGCTTCTGACTGCTGCTGCTCTAGGCCCAGACAGGCTGACCCAACCCCAGCTGCTGCACCAACTGGCTGGGGACTGGTGCTCTGGCTGTTCCGCCTCCACTATAGCGGCCCCAGGGCTGGCAGCTAGCCAGCTGTTCCAGGGAACACTGCTCTGGCGGGCCTGGGGATGACCACAGGCCAGCTGTTCTGGCGGCCACTATTCCACGGCCCTCAGCCTGGCCACCAGTCAGCCGTTCTGGGGGCCACTGCTCTGGCAGCCCCAGGGGTGACAGCTGCTTCAGCCCTGTCCCAGAAGTCACGGTGATCCTGGAAAATCACGGAATCTGTGATCTCCGTGACAGAATCATATCCTTAATTACAGAACTATATAACATTTTTCCATAGGACCCCTGCCACATTCAGTGGACAGGCTGGACAGTGCTTGGGTAATGAGGCTGCTGTTCAATATTTCTTTGAGGCTCATTATTCTGTGTGGAACCTACCTTTATTTACTCCATGCCACCCAAACGCTGCAGTGAATACAGAATTATTCATTTCTTTTCTAGAGCATTTGTCATTCATAGTGTGAGAGTGCCTCATAAATATTAATGAATTTATCTCCACAGTGAGATAAGAAATCATTATCATCATAATATTCAAATGGGGAAACTAAGACAAGAGACTTGCCTGATGCTACGCAATGAATCAGTAAGAGCGCCAGAATTAGAACTCAGGCCCTTCTTGACTCCCAGCCCGCTCAGACCTCCAGACAACACTGCCTTACTGACAGAAATACTGAGCACACACAGTTCCCACTGACTTTTGTGTCAGTTGTGAGTGCTCAGCACTTCTGCAAACCAGGTCCCAGGTGTCTCAAACTGGGTACTTAGAAAATGAGCACATACAATTAGTGGCCATCTGCCAAAATTTTTGGTTTAAGTGACTTGCATAGCATCACACAGGAATTCTGCAGCAGGGCTAGAAGAGAGTCCTCTCATGTGCATTCACCTGCATTATGACAGGTTTCAGAGTAGCAGCCGTGTTAGTCTGTATCTGCAAAAAGAAAACGAGTACTTGTGGCACCTTAGAGGCTAACACATTTATTTGAGCATAAGCTTTTGTGAGCTACAGCTCACTTCATTGGATGCCTAGAATGGAACATATAGTAAGATATATATATATATATATACACATACATACAGATAAGTTGGAAGTTACCATTCAAATTGTGAGAGGCTAATTAGTTAAGATGAGCTATTATCAACAGGAGAAAAAAACTTTTGTAGTGATAATCAAGATGGCCCATTTAGACAGTTGACAAGAAGATGTGAGGATACTTATCTAACTAGCCTCTCACAACTTCCAACGTGTGTGTGTGTGTGTGTGTGTATTATTATATGTTCCATTCTATGCATCCGATGAAGTGGGCTATAGCCCACGAAAGCTTATGCTCTACTAAATTTGTTAGTCTCTAAGGTGACACAAGTACTCCTATTCTTTTTGTGGAAAAAAAGTATGTATTTGGTGTAATTAAAGATAATATCATAATGCATACACACAAGGGGCTTGAACTAAGGTTGCATGAGCAACCTAAATAATGGCATTTCCGAACTTTTCAGTGTTTGATTTTATGATCTAAAAGATGTTCTTTCAGAACAGATTTTGTATATAATGCCCTAGGTGGTTGTTAGCTATGTGGGTTTTTTTTATTTTTTTAAAGAAAAAAGTAAAAACATGTTCTATTATGTGCAGCTGTAACAACTGCCCCATTAACCATTATAATCATCAGGGCCTGAAATAAGAAATTTTGGCATTGTATCACAGAGTTTTACATCACTTGAGTTACGGGACTATATACATTAACTGCCTACAGCAGAAAGCTGTTATCTTGTGGGATGGGGTGGGAGATGGGCTGCTGAGGCCATGTTCTGAATCTGGAAGGGCAGCAGGAGGGAAACTCTTGCCTTGGCTCTCTTTCCTCCAGTAGGGATGTATGTGTGTGGAGGGAAACTCCTGCCCCATATAATCCCCCAGAGAATGGGACAAGAGAGGCTAATGGGACCTTTTGCTGAATCCAGGGGAGTCTAGTCTGAATTCTTTTCCCCCCGATGTCCCAATGCTGTTCCATCAGCAGTATGGCTGTCTGTTACCAGGGTTCTCACTGCTGCTGCTTTGGCATTGGCATGGGCCCAGCCTTAGATTAGACTGTTTGTGTTCAGTTATTTTTGCATGTTGCCAAAATATTGATGACAATGCACAGAACAGAAGGGAAATTGCGATCTTCAACAATTTATAACCCAAGACTGAACAGAATTTAATAGGACAAAAAATTGGCATTTCACTGGCCCAAAGGCTTTCTCCCTGCCAATTTTTAAAGACAAACACTGCTGCAAACACTAGAGGTGTCAGAGTTTCTCAAAAAGGTCACTAGTACCTTTTGTAATGGAAAAGGTTAGGCAACCTAAATATAGGAATCCATACCAGCTTCCTCTATGAGTAAAAACAAAATATAAATCCCAGAGTCAGATGAACAAGGGTATATGAGAGAATCATTTTCTCTAGAGACTCGAATTCCACCTTTGCAGCAGTTCATATTGTGGTAGAGGTGTATTCTAATGAGCATACTGTATTATTCCCTCAATAGTGTAGAATGACTCACTCAAAACTACTATAGTCCATTGAATAAAAAAAATTTCTACTTTCGGTAACAATTTTGTAAATGCGTATTATCTCAGTAACAGACTGTCTAACATACTTATCCTTTCCACTTTGAAGGTTGTCGCTATAGCCAAAAGTTAGCATTTAAGTCATCTGTATGAGGCACACATACTCAAATCCATACTTAGATCCCTTAATGAATTCTTGTACAATCAGCAAACAACTATAGCTTGTGCTTAAGAATACCAAAACCAGGTGGATTATAGTATAAAACTTCCTATTGACTCAATAAAAGTTGAGTTGAGGAAGTACAAATTCTATACTGAAGTATTACATTTAAAAATACTCTTGGCATAGCTTGAAAACAGCGGAAGATAGTCTTTTTCAAAAGCTATTTAAAAATAACTGATTCTGGTCTCACATTTCATGCATCAGTCTAGTCCTGCGCACATTTTTATAGATGAGTTATACCTATGACTTGAGGGGATAGAACAAACACTCCAAAACTTCTGTAGCACATTCACTATAATATCAAACAAGAAAACCCTTCAGAAAATATGGCAATTAAAAATAAAGGTGGCCTTGCTTCAACCACTCAAGCCAAAAGAGATGAGTTACAAACTGCAGTACACCCTCTAGTTTATCTGAGAAGTATTTTTAAGTTTTCCATTCTCAGTTTTCAACAGTCACACTCTTTTTCTTCAAAAGCAGTGGATTGTGAAGGTTGAACAGGAAAGGGTAAACTGCAGTTCTTTCTTATAAATGTAAGGTACTATTTTATGGATTGGGAGACAACAGTAGAGACTTGTCCGTAACAAAGAGGCTTATCGTAAGGGTGCATTCTAACATACTGAGGTTTAGATGACTTTGTCAGCTTTACAGAACTTTAAGGAACACTAAAGAAGTCTACAGCATGTTCAACTACTTCAATGTACAATTTTAATGCTTTTTCCATCTCTCTGTCCATGTGTTGACAGCATTAATTTTCTCTCTACCCCACTCCTCCCTTCTTAGGTCACAATGGATCTACCAGTTTATTTGGTTCATAAGACTCACTTTCACTCTATGCAATAACTTTCCAACAATAACTAACTAGTTAAGATAGGTCATCATTTAAAAGAAGTGAGTGGTATGTTAAATGTACTACAGCTACCCAATTCCAAGAACATTTCAGGATATACTGAGTATTGTATATATTTTAACGAGAAGGTTTGGCGCAGCAATTTGGCAGGAGAGAGTGCTGCCAGAAGATTGGATATGGGATGTATCTCAAGTTGCTTTGGATTCCCACATCAACTTAAGAGCTATTCCTCCCATCCCCCAATGCATCAACTCTCAAAGCAGTGAAATTTATAAGTCAATAAATGTTTTATTAAAATAAAAAGTATGTTTTTTAAGCACCACAGTCTTGCAGTGTCTTAGTGCCAGATCTAGGTCAGATTGTATTAGGTAGCTGAATATGAAGACAGGGCGTGTGGGCTCTTAAGTTAGAGCTTCAAGACTCGAGCCACCTCTCTTTCCATTTTGTAAGAGCTGTTTTTCTATAATTTCTTTTCTATTTTCAAAAAGGAAAGAGGTTAACACAGAAAAGTTAACTAAATAAATAATGGCTCAAAAAACCACAGTGGAGGAACCACTGCAAGTCCTGCCAATAAAAATATTCCTTCTCTTCAGGGCTGGTTAAACAATTGAAAGTGTTTTTAATGAACTGCTGGCAGTGCTATCCGTCATTGCGCTAAATGGATTCATGCCTCCCTAAATAACCATTTATCTGTAAGGGAGGTCAAAATTTAGGAAGTATTTAAGTCTTAGAAATCTAATCGCTCACTGTTCCCCAACACTTCAATGCTTGGCCATATTGAAGACTCCTTGTGTGAGGGGTGGCAGTGAAAAATATACACAAGTTCAAACTCAACTTCAGTTAGGTTTCAGCAGTGCCAATGAACCAGTCACATCATCTTGAAAAAATCTTCATCTGGCAATACAGCAGCTATGCTTTGATTCAGGAGATTACTGTTACTTTGGTACTTACTTTTATCCTTGTCTTTCCTTCCTTTCTACTGATTGCTACACTTACTGGTGCCTTGCCTTAAGTTAGACTGTATGCTCTTCAAAGTAGGGCCCATGTCTTACTGAGAATTCATATAGCACATAGGACAATGCGGCCATGATTCTGATTTAGGGCCTTTGGGCACTAATGCAAATAATATCACCAAAGTATAGGAAGAAAATGGATGACAAGGGAGGAAAATATATATTTCATTCCAAGTGGAAAATACTCAATTTTGTCCTAAGTCATGTACACAGCTCCCGGTCAGATGGTTCCTTTGAAGCTCTGAGTGAGAACACAGATAATGGTAATTCTCTGTAGAGAAGTGCAATTTAGTAACTGTCTTTAGATCATCAAAAGCAGAGGTAAAAGGAGAAGTGAGGGGATGTCAATACAGTGCAGGCATAAGGAATGGAAATAAATACTCACTTCATCTCCAGAACCTCCTCCAAATGTTTCCTCCTCTCTGCTCGTAGGTTGGTTAAATGGGTCTCCTTCTCAGCTAAAGACTGCTGGGTAGAGGACAGCTTTGCTTTCATGGACTCCAGTTCTTGCTTCACTTTCTCCATGGCCATCATCAGCTCCTCTACCTAAGAGTTTTTTGTTTTGGTTTATTTTTTGAGGTGGGAGGTAAGGGGGAGGAGAAGAGGAAAAACAGAAAAACAATACAACATGATGAATAGAAATTTACTGGACATCACAACTGAGATTAGAGCCAAGAGTCTGCAAACAGGCATGTAAATAAAGATGTACAGTATACTGCATATAAGGGAGAGAAAGGGAGGGAAAGAAGGTGCAAGTATGATCTGCATACATAAGCTGGGCCTACATTTGACTTTTTAATTATGCTTTAACACGTTAATTAGCAGATGTCGATTCACACAATTTGGTCACTGAAAATCTACAATTTAAAGACCAAACTGCAAATCTTCAACTCAAATATTATTTCTGCCTTAACATATATATGTGAAAGCGGGAAATCCCACCAAAGATATAGAAAGATGTCTAAATGCCTGCAGAAGCAAATGTCTGAGGAAAATACCAGGTATTAAATGGAATTAATTTATAATAAATGCCAAGGTTTTTCAGGGAATTCAGTAAATTCTCACCTCCAAAGTTACCTGGAAAAGAAGACAGAAATATGTGGGATGTGCGTTAAGAATGAAGCTAGACAGTCTGGCAGGAGTGCCACTGTGCAGCTGGAGGAACACATAAATGGGGCCAAATGAAAGAACCCCTCCATCAAACAGTCATTAGAGAGGGCTAACTTATGGGACTTAACAACAAAGAGGATATGCGAAAATCAGCCCAGGATAGACAAGGATGGTGGAGGCTTGTTCTTGCCCTATGTGATGTCTGACAGTGTGGGAATGATTCAAATTCAGAACTAACATGATTGTAAATTTTTGTGTAAACATTACACAGATCTCCTTCCTAATCATGTTTTACCCAAGGCTGCACTAGAAAAAAATGTTTGGGTCCGACCTTAGCTAGAATTTACGATTGTGTTAATTAACAGGCGTTAAAACACAACTAAACATTCAAGTACTAATGTATTCTAACACAGAAACATTACCAGATATTATTTTAATAATTTTGCAATAATCTCAGGAGGCATGAAGATTTCTTGCACCCAGACTCTTCAATTTAGCATGCCCTAAACAACCCCCCAGTCATAACCAACTCCTCAGGGAGGGCTCAGCAAGGAGTGACATGAGTGTTTTAAAATGTGTCTCCAATGGGAAGAATACAGGTCTTAATATTGCCTATAGGTAAACAATATTTTCTGGGTTAAACCTGAAAAAACTGCATTACACTGAACTAGTGACCACACCTCCTCTCCACACCTTAAATAAATTCCTAATGTTACATTAAACTCAGCTCCCACCAACATCTCTTTACAAGGGTGATTCAGACTTGATACTGACTAGGCAAGCACTGAAAGATGTACTGTATGAAGAACAGCAACCTGGTTTCTAGAAAATTCAGTATGCATACATGTAGGTAGACCCATTTGGCTAGGGTATGCACATCTCTCTCTAGTCATATGTATTTGAGTGCAAAAAATATTTCCATTTTTTTACCATTTATTCTCAAGAAACATTTTAGTTCTAAAGATAAAGGTTTCATTTTTCACCATAGAGCTTAACCATTATATTATAAACCTGATTTCCAAATAAAAACTGCAGTTCTTAGCTCAAGATGTGCAGAAATGAGTTCTCCCAGAGATCACAAAAATGAAAGAAACCTTAAGTGACACAAAGTTAAAATGAAACTCACTGTAAACTGGTTAACATATGTAAAATAGCCAGTTTTATTCATCCAAACCAGACTTTTCCTGTCTGAGGTAGAGTATTATTTTTGTGCAAAACAGATCAGATGCTCTGTCTTGAAACTGGACAGAGAAAAATTCCATAGAATGGAAAAAGTAGTGTGGTTAAAAAAAATGCAAATAAAAAGTGTGTAAGTAGTGGTGAAAAGCAGAAAGAAACATCAGCAAGGAAACTGAAGATAACGTCTAGAAAAAGGGAAAAGCAGGGAAGCCAAGGTGTATAGCGTATCAGACATTTCCATTGGATGGTTCCACAACCGGAATGATCTGGGTAAACATTTTGTTTTAAATTGGGGGAGGGGGAAAGGGTGTGTGCCAACCACAAAACCATCTTTTTAGTAACAAAAAGTAACCTCAACTAAACAAGTGCATAGCCAACTTCAACAAGCACAAGGGCTTATGTCAGTCTTCTACTTGCCAAGATGTAATCTTTGTGGCAACAAACCTTTCCCTAATTAGGGGGAGAAGGTTTTCAGCATCCACCAATCCATTCCTAGTCATATTACAAGTCTGCAAAACTAACACCAAGGACTGGCTTGATGTAGGCCTGCAGCATCCATGACGAATCTGGGTTATTAACAGGGTACACTGATGCCAGCAGCTGATATCTGGGCCCAGGCTCCTCATGCAGAGTAGTAAGATCTAAACTCTTGTAACCAGAAAGGATTGAATTCTTTCCATTATCGCAGTTTGCTAATCTTTTTGAACTATTCCATTTGGCAATTCCCTTAATTGTATGTTTTTGCTAAATTACCGTAGTCATGAAAAGCAAACAGAAAATTAGGTCTCCTAATGCCTCAGGCAGGTGGACAACAGCTGGCCACTATAATGTACTAATGAACTAGTTCACTGAACTGTCACCATCTCTCATTGTGCAGAAAGAGAAGTGACAGTCACCCCGTGATTTTATGTTCAGCTTTTTCTTAGAAAAGATACAACTGTGACAAACAGTGATGAATACATTTATAATACTACTCTCTCAGATACACACAATTATGCACATTCTGGTTATTTCATTGGGAATATTTCAACTAAACTTAAACAGGAAAGAACAATATTAGTGAGATGGTGACTCATGAATTTTGCTGCACCCAAGTCCTTGCATATCCCAAGAGCCAGTGCTGGAGCGAGTGGCACAGGAGCATTGATTGTAGGCAACTTGTGTGTCATTTTATTTATTTATTCATAATTAATGCTACTTTTGATTTTTTTCCATAAGATCTCATACAGTTACTTATGTAACAGGAAATGTTGAAGATAAATTTGATGTTCAGAATTATGCCAGTGATATACATCCATCATCAAAAGATTTTTTTTACATTAATGCTAGGAGAACTGTACTTGACTAATGTAATTTAGCCACCTGACAATTCAGCATACTGCATATTTACAGCATGGACTTTGAGGAACTTGGTGTGAACTCAGGATATAGCAAGGTTTATACGGGTCTTCCTCGCTTCTAAACAGACATTTTTCTTCACTGAAGCTGGACTGGCTTTCTCAGTCATCCCCACCTTCTTACTCATGGAGTCCAATTTGCCTTCCTCCAGGTTGTCTAAGATTCTCCTGAAGTCTTCTTATTTTTCTTTTGCTTCATTTACATCTACCCTCAAATTTGCATTGGGGTAACTTTCTCCATTTAGCTGAAGACTAGATCTTGCTCCTTCTTTAGACTATTGACATACACCCAAAGGTCTCAGAGGTCACTTGAAAATGAGATATGCCATTCCCTTCTCAGATGAGTTGTCCACGCAGCTTTTAGATCCTGCCGTCTCATGAGCAGGGGACTGAGCTTGAGCCCTGAATTCAGATCCCTGCTTTGTAGTATATTGCCAGGACAGCAGATACAGTGCTTTTCACGTCATGAGAAGTTAAATTTTAATATGCAATATTGCATCCTTAAAAAGAGCCAGGTTTATCATCTTGCTGCTTTAAAAGGAAAGAATTCAGTTTTTGATTTAAAGGACAATGGGACAGACATCAATGTTCAATATTCATTTCAAATGCTATTGACAGGATAAGAAGAGTTGGAATTTGGGAGAATACAGATGGTAGGTACCCACTATTAGCAACAATCTTAGCATTAGCATTGTGCAAATCCAGCACAGTTTTTATTTTCCAAAATTCCAGGCTGACATGGTATATTTTCAGTGACTGAATTTGATCACATTGAGTAATACACTTTTTCCATATGATTAATGTGAAAAGCATCATGGGACACAAGACAAAAAAGATGTTATAAACCTTCACTTCTGACTTACAATAGAAAACTCACATCAAATCAAAAAGGACTTCAAATCAGAAGTCAGGAGTGAGATAAAAATTTGCCAGGGAAGAAAAGAGTAACCTCCTCACCATCTGTCATTCTCTCATATCTCTCAGAGAATGCTCTCCTAGTCCTTTCAGATCTGCTGCCCCACCCCCCCGGATTTTTTTTTTTTAAACAGAATTGAGATTAAATAGGCACTATACATTTCTGCCATTACTTTTCACTGAATTGAACTGATGAGAGGGCATGGGAGACAGTCAGAGGGAAAGGAAAGAATCCTGGATCACATAAACTTACTTGGGACCCAGAAAGCTTTCCAAGAGCAGATGTTAAGACATGGAAAAAGCACAGGCCGAGGCTGGGACTTAGAATCACAGAATATAAGGGTTGGAAGGGACCTCAGGAGGTCACCTAGTCCAACTCCCTGCTCAAAGCAGGACCAATCCCCAACTAAATCATCCCAGACAGGGCTTTGTCAAGCCTGACCTTAAAAATATCTAAGGAAGGAGATTCCACCACCTCCCTAGGTAACGCATTCCAGTGTTTCACCACCCTCCTAGTGAAAAAGTTTTTCCTAATATCCAACCTAAACCTCCCCCACTGCAACTTGAGACCATTACTCCTTGTTCTGTCATCAGCTACTACTGAGAACAGTCTAGATCCATCCTCTTTGGAATCCCCTTTCAGGTAGTTGAAAGCAGCTATCAAATCCCGCCTCATTCTTCTCTTCTGCAGACTAAACAATCCCAGTTCTCTCAGCCTCTCCTCATAAGTCATGTGTTCCAGACCCCTAATCATTTTTGTTGCCCTTCGCTGGACTCTTTCCAATTTTTCCATGTCCTTCTTGTAGTGTGGGGCCCAAAACTGGACACAGTACTCCAGATGAGGCCTCACCAATGCCGAACAGAGGGGAACGATCACGTCCCTCGATCTGCTGGCAATGCCCCTATGTATACATCCCAAAAAGCCATTGGCCTTCTTGGCAACAAGGGCACACTGTTGATTCATATCCAGCTTCTAGTCCACTGTAACCCCTAGGTCCTTTTCTGCAGAACTGCTGCCGAGTCATTTGGTCCCTAGTCTGTAGCGGTGCATGGGATTCTTCCGTCCTAAGTGCAGGACTCTGCACTTGTCCTTATTGAACCTCATCAGATTTCTTTTGGCCCAATCCTCTAATTTGTCTAGGTCCCTCTGTATCCTATCCCTACCCTCCAGCGTATCTACCTCTCCTCCCAGTTTAGTGTCATCTGCAAACTTGCTGAGGGTGCAATTAACACCATCCTCCAGATCATTTATGAAGATATTGAACAAAACCGGCCCGAGGACTGACCCTTGTGGCACTCTACTTGATACCGGCTGCCAACTAGACATGGAGCCATTGATCACTACCTGTTGAGCCCGACAATCTAGCCAACTTTCTATCCACCTTATAGTCCATTCATCCAGCCCATACTTCCTTAACTTGCTGGCAAGAGTACTGTGGGAGACCGTGTCAAAAGCTTTGCTAAAGTCAAGGAACAACATGTCCACCGCTTTCCCCTCATCCACAGAGCCAGTTATCTCGTCATAGAAGGCAATTAGATTAGTCAGGCATGACTTGCCCTTGGTGAATCCATGCTGACTGTTCCTGATCACTTTCCTCTCCTCTAAGTGCTTCAGAATTGATTCCTTGAGGACCTGCTCCATAATTTTTCCAGGGACTGAGGTGAGGCTGACTGGCCTGTAGTTCCCAGGATCCTCCTTCTTCCCTTTCTTAAAGATGGGCACTACATTAGCCTTTTTCCAGTCGTCCGGGACTTCCCCGGATCACCATGAGTTTTCAAAAATAATGGCCAATGGCTCTGCAATCACATCCGCCAACTCCTTTAGCACTCTCGGATGCAGCGCATCCGACCCCATGGACTTGTGCTTGTCCAGCTTTTCTAAATAGTCCCAAACCACTTCTTTCTCCACAGAGGGCTGGTCACCTCCTCCCCATTCTGTGCTGCCCAGTGCAGTAGTCTGGGAGCTGACCTTGTTCATGAAGACAGAGGCAAAAAAAGCATTGAGTACATTAACTTTTTCCACATCCTCTGTCACTAGGTTGCCTCCCTCATTCAGTAAGGGGCCCACACTTTCCTTGACTTTCTTCTTGTTGCTAACATACCTGAAGAAACCCTTCTTGTTACTCTTAACATCTCTTGCTAGCTGCAACTCCAGGTGTGATTTGGCCTTCCTGATTTCACTCCTGCAACCCCGAGCAATATTTTTATACTCCTCCCTAGTCATTTGTCCAATCTTCCACTTCTTGTAAGCTTCTTTTTTGTGTTTAAGATCAGCAAGGATTTCACTGTTAAGCCAAGCTGGTCGCCTGCCATATTTACTATTCTTTCTACACATCGGGATGGTTTGTCCCTGTAAGCTCAATAAAGATTCTTTAAAATACAGCCAGCTCTCCTGGACTCCTTTCCCCCTCATGTTATTCTCCCAGGAGATCTTGCCCATCAGTTCCCTGAGGGAGTCAAAGTCTGCTTTTCTGAAGTCCAGGGTCCGTATTCTGCTGCTCTCCTTTCTTCCCTGTGTCAGGATCCTGAACTCAACCATCGGATGGTCGCTGCCTCCCAGGTTCCCATCCACTTTATTTTCCCCTACTAATTCTTCCCTGTTTGTGAGCAACAGGTCAAGAAGAGCTCTGCCCCTAGTTGGTTCCTCCAGCACTTGCACCAGGAAATTGTCCCCTACCCTTTCCAAAAACTTCCTGGATTGTCTGTGCACCGCTGTATTGCTCTCCCAGCAGATATCAGGGTGATTGAAGTCTCCCATGAGAACCAGGGCCTGTGATCTAGTAACTTCCATGAGTTGCCGGAAGAAAGCCTCGTCTACTTCATCCCCCTGGTCCGGTGGTCTATAGCAGACTCCCACCACGACATCATCCTTGTTGCTCACACTTCTAAACTTAATCCAGAGACACTCAGGTTTTTCTGCAGTTTCATACTTGAGCTCTGAGCAGTCATACTGCTCCCATACATACAGTGCAACTCCCCCACCTTTTCTGCCCTGCCTGTCCTTCCTGAACAGTTTATATCCATCCATGACAATACTCCAGTCATGTGAGTTATCCCACCAAGTCTCTGTTACTCCAATCACATCATAATTCCTTGACTGTGCCAGGACTTCCAGTTCTCCCTGCTTGTTTCCCAGGCTTCTTGCATTTGTGTATAGGCACTTGAGATAACTCACTGATCATCCCTCTTTCTCAGTATGAGGCAGGAGATCTGCCCTCTCGCACGCTCCTGCTTCCTCCCGGTATCCCACTTCCACACTTACCTGAGGGCTGTGGTCTCCTTCCCCCAGTGAACCTAGTTTAAAACCCTCCTCACTAGGTTAGCCAGTCTGCTTGCAAAGATGCTCTTCCCTCTCTTCTTAACTATGTTTAACTAACTTCAGAAACATATTATAAGGAAAAAAAAACACTGGGCCTGACAGTGTGCTGTGCCAGCGGGATCAGATGGTTTGCTTAAATCATAAGCTAATAAACCTTTTTGCAAAATAAAGAGGGAATGAATTATGGTTTCACAACAGACCCATTTTCTTTAAGAAAGCAGTGGGTTGCTTTAGGTGCTGTCAAAGACTACATCCAAGACATTTTTCAACTGTGTTGTCTATTGTGCTGAATAGAGAAAACAATTTTCTGAACTCTCACACAGATACTTGGAAAACTGTCCAGTCATCACTTCTTGGGAGAGGCGAATGCAAGAACTTCAGAAAAGGTTAAAAAAAAAAAAAAAAAAAAGATTAACCAGTAGTAAGCATAATTTTCATCAATCAATAAAAGTTAAAATCACTCATGCTATGAGAAGTCAAGGAAGGCCCTCAATTGAACAGAACTGCTGAAAGTCCTGCTGCATTGGCGGGTATGGCTATGAAACAAGCATGTAGTTGGGATTCTGCCTCCACCATGTGAGATGGAGCTTTTCTTCAGTGACAGCCCTGTCAAACCCGACACCCACATATGTGTTAGAAAACTTGCTGGTGAAGGGATTATGGCCACTGGGTTGTCAATTATGAAGATCTGATAACCACTAAAGGCATGTGGCCATTCTCCAAAAAAAAAAAATCATATTTTTGGAGTTTAACATACCCACCCAAAATACACACACATCATATATCATTTTAAAGCTTATTTTACTTAAGTTTAGATGAAGTATGATGTGGAGCTGTCAAGTGCTGCCATACACCTCTCGGTGAGATGAAACAATGGTACTCAAAATGAGCTAGTGTCATTTTCTGCAGTTTTAGAAACACTGCAGCATGACTATGACTATGACCCACCTTGAAGTGGGGTTTATTGGTCAAAGCTACCAAATGACAACATATTAGAAGATTTTTCTGAGTTTTGCATGGGTAAGTATTTTTTTCCAAAAATGATGAAGCCGTTTTCCTATGGCAAAAATGGTGAATACCAATATTTTGCAACATATAACATTTAATGTGTTCACATCGCATACTCTTAATTGTCAAAGTATCACAAATGTGATTGTAATAGTTTTCTATATTTTAAGTTGAAATTTGCTGACTAGGTAAATCTTAAACTGAAGGTTGTGTACCAGTAGCAATAGATTGCTTGCCCACAGTTTGTACTGCATACTGGGTAGATATAAATGCACATGAATCCTAATGTAATGCTTCTGCATTTGTAAACTTTTGATTGTACAATTTAGCACTTAATCTGCCTGGTAGAAGGTTTTAGACTCAATGACTCAGACTTTAAAGCCAGAGGGGACCATCATGATCATCTAGTCTGACCTCCTGCACGTTGCAGGCCCCAGACCATTGCCCACTCACTCCTGTTATAGACCCATAACCTCTGGCTTAGTTACTGAAGTCCTCAAATCATGATTTAAAGATTTCAAGTTACAGAGAATCCACCATTTACACTAGATTAAACCTGCAAGTGACCCATGCCCCATTCTGCAGAGGAAGGCGAGAAACCCCTAGGATCACTGTCAATGTGACCCAGAGGAAAATTCCTTCCTGTAGCAATATGGTGATCAGTTAGACCCTGAGCATGTGGGCAAGACCCATCATTCAGACACCTGGGAAAGAATTTTCTGTAGTAACTCAGAGCCCTCTCCATCTAGTGTCCCATCACCAGCCGATGGAGATACTTGCTGCTAGCAGTTGCCGACTGGCTACATACCATTGTAGGCAGTCTCATCATAACATCCCCTCCGTAAATTTATCAAGCTCAGTCTTGAAGCTGGTTAGGTTTTTTTGCCCTCACTGCTCCCTTTGGAAGGCTGTTGCAGAACTTCACTCCTTTGATGGTTAGAAACCTTCATCTAATTTCAAGCCTAAATTTGTTGATGGCCTGTTTATATCCATTTGTTCTTGTGTCCACATTGGTGCTTAACTTAAATAACTCCTCTCCCTCCTATTTATCCCTCTGATGTATTTACAGAGAGCAATCATATCCCCCTCTCAGCCTACTTTTGGTTAGGCTAAACAGCCCAAGCTCTTTGAGTCTCCTCTCATAACGGTAGGTTTTCCATTCCTCTGATCATACTAATAACCCTTCCCTGCACCTGTTCCAGTTTGAGTTCATCTTTCTTAAACATGGGAGATCAGAACTCAAAGTATTCCAGATGAGGTCTCACCAATGCCTTGTATAATGGTACTAACACCTTGTCTCTACTGGAAATAATTTGCCTGATGGTGAGGTATTTAATTTGCAATTGCCTTTGCATGCAGTTCTAGTTTTGAAATATTCTAGAAACTAGCTTTTTAATTCAGTGACACTTACGCACAGGTCAGTGTTAGTGTGAGCGATGACAATAAACAGCTTCACACTGGGCTTCAACCAAAGTGCTCACCAAATAAAAATGGCAATTTTGATTCTAACATTTAGATCTAATTTATATCTAATTTATCACAAGTCTGTATACTTGTACAAAATGAAAAATGGTGGAAATGACAGTAATGGTAACAATATACTTTGGGAATTTTACTTCTACAGAGAAGATACAGTAGTATATTAAGACATGGAGAATACAAGCCCCCTAATTCTTACATCCAAGAGAGAAAGACTCTCCACAAACTTTGTCTTGACAAACAATCATGCTTTCTTAAATCAAAAGAATGAAAAACTGTCAAAAGCCACCAGTGCTGTACAGAATTCTGTGATGCTGGCAGCAGAAACCAGGAGAGATTAATTATATTGGCAACTACTGGATGAGATTTACATGACGTGCCACCAATCACAGGGTACTCTATAACAGGGGTTGCTTTCAGACATATATCAAGTTGATTTTGACACCTGTCAAAGTGGTACTGAACCCAGGAAAGAAAACAATCTGATCAGAGAGCATCATGTTCACCTGCTTCTATAGCCACCAGAGCAAGCATGTTCTCCAGCAATTAGTCCTGTTGCATTGTTTGCTTGAGAAAAACACACAAGAAAGGCAGGAAACGTCATAAAATAGAAACCTTTGAGAAAGCAACCAAGGGAGGCAGCACTTCAAAGATATGACATGTTGCTCAGAGTACTTGTGGAAGACTTGATTGTCAAGGATGCAGTCTATCACTCAACATGCCTTTCTTCCTCTGTGAGCAAAACAAATCTTAAAGCAAAACCATCTAGTTATGATGCAACAATACAGTCAGCTTATGATATTGCATTTTATCAGGTGATTGAAGAGATGGACAATGATCTTATGTTCAACAAGAAGACTCTTCTCATGTCCAAGGTTCTATGAAGATATAAAGCTCTTTTACCGTCAGATATAGAAACTTCAATATATTCCAGTAGGAAATTACAGGCAAGATTAGAAAAACACTATGGTTCTGCAATTTCATTCCATTCAAGCATGGAGAAGGCAAGTCTATCATTGTTCTATGCAGTGTTTTACATTACCTGATGCTATCCAAGCTGCTAATAATCTAAAGCAGGAATTTAAGTCATTTGAATGTTTTGTTGATGTTATGGATAGCATTGTGGATGCCAAACTAGCTGAGATGGCCACAGTCTATATGACAATTCTGAAATGTAAGGTAGCGTCAGCAGCTTTAGGACAGCAGCATGGTGATCAGACCCTGGATCAGCAGCTGTATGCTGTTGCTCAGAAAGTGAATGGGACCTCCCAAATAAACTTGGTACCAATGTGATCCACATGGGTGGTTTTCATACCCTGAGCTGTTTTACTGCATGTATTGGGAAATTTTGGGGAGACGCTGGATTGCTAGCTTTTTTTGTTGATTCCAGTATGTATGCAGCTTGTACTGCAGATCATATGCTTGCTGGTAAACAATTTAACCATGCTGTATATGGCTTCACTCTAGCACTTGATGCTCTGTGTGCTCTGAAACTTTATTCATTTGTTAAATTGTATGAGCAGGAAGGAGTATACTCATGTAGTTCCAGCATTTATCTTACAAATATTGGCTGACACTCAAAAGGTGTTTGAGTCTGAAGACACTGAATCCTTACAAAATGTAATTAAAGGGTTTGATGAGGCTTTAACAGCATATGCTTCCATTATTGGAGAACGGTATGGGGGGATGCCCAGTCTTCCACATTCAAGTTCTGGGATCATTTTCTCCAGGTTATGCAGATACTACTTCTAAATGTCCACGCAGAGCAAGAGGGTCATTAGAAATGTCACCTAGATACTGTGACAAAGCTCTGTCCTTGCCTCCGTGGGTCCCACGTTTCCTGGCAGATTTTACTAGCCTTAGAGACTCACTGTGACCCTCCACGTAACCCTTCTCTCTCTAGAGACAAGGGTCACAGTCTACTGAGCCATTTTCATCATATGCCAGCGAGGGAGGTGAGGAGAAGTTATCCTTCCTTGCACAGTCTCTGTTGTCTCCCAGTCTCAGTGATTAATCAGGGGGCAAAGGTGGGGGTGGGGGGGGAGCCCAGGCCTACCCTCTACTCCAGGCTCCAGCCCAGGGACCCTAATAGTAACAGCTATGGTAGCTGACCTTTTAGAAACATGACATGTACAATTCCCTGGGCTACATCCCCCCACAGCAGCCCTCATTTCCTCAAGCTCCACTTCACCCTTACCTCAGTGCCTCCTTCCTTGTGCCCGATATGGTGTGTATTACTCAGTCTCTCCAACATTGCAACTTCCTCCCACAACTCCTGACATGCACACCCACCTGAATAACTGGGAGGCTTTTAACTAGTTTCAGCCAGCCCCTGATTGGCTTCAGGTGACCCAATCAACCTAGCCTTCTCCCTGCCTTCTGGAAAGTTCTTAATTGGCCCCAGGTGTCTTAACTGACCTGGAGCAGCTGCCATTTCACTTATCCTGGTACCAGGGATTTGTTTAGCCTGGAGGTAATATATCTATCTCCCACTACTTTTCTATAGCCATCTGGCCTTGCCCCGTCACAATACACAAAAGTGCCATGCTTACATACTTCTTTACTGCAAACAGGCCTCGCTATGCCAAGTGGATACCAATCTACGTCCTTGATATGTTAAATCTCCCTTAAGAAGTAAAGAGTGCCTTTGAATTTGGGGAATTTGCTATGCATCAGACTCCTGGTTCTTTCAATGGAATTTGGAGTCACATGGGCTCAGAGAGTCAACAAAGATTCAAAGGCAGTAGTAGGATTGTAGGACTCACAAGAAAGAAGCCGGCCCTTGTCAAATGGACCCTCACAAGACATGTCCTCAGTGAATATACAAAAGCCATGAGAGAAAGAAGGGGCCTAAGAAGAAGTAATGAAGATGAAGTCCACAAACAAGTCCTTGCCTCTGCATTGCAGAGCGATGAAGAACATACTATACCTCTTATCAATCATGACACCAATAATATGACAAACCCTGGATCACATTCAGAGGTGCTTATCTACATTCCTACTGACCTGCATGTAACATCAGACAAATACGATAGCTAATGAAAATAACATTTGGTGGTGAAAAACAAATGGAGAGATTTGTGAGAGGTGCACTTGATTCTGATGGGAGACATAGCTACTTCAGCTCAGTCAAGAAATCTGGCATTAAAACATTTGCTGACGAGGCCAAGACCACCAAATTTAAGTGGGGGCAAGGAAACACTCTATGTAGCTTCTTTGGCCATGAAGTGACTATTCCTGTCAGTCTTTGCCTACTTAAAAAAAAGCTAAAGTAATAAAGAACAGTACAGGGGCAGAAAGAAAATGTATATTTTAGGCAAAAAGCTATAATTATCTCAATGACACAAAGTCTCCAACAAACACCCTTGCTTTTGCCCTCTGTATCAGCTTTACACAAGCACCAAATCTAAAAGGGCTCTGACTCTGTTCTCTAGGAAAGCTTCTCTTCTCCCCACTCCTCCCCCCCCCCCCAGTGCAACAGTGGAAGGTAAAGACCTAGTTACTAAAACATCTCTTTTGGGATATGTTTTTATATCATTGATGATTTTCTTTTTGTTTTGTTCTTTGTTTGGGTAAGGAAAATCAAATACAATTGACTAGATGTAGGACAGAAGAGATTATAACTTCCACTTTTTGGCCTATTAGACCTATGTTGTCCCATACAGAAGGAATTTAAGACGCTCCTATTCCAGTTGCCTATGACAGAGATCAGATCCCACTTACAATGAAATAAGTGTAAATCAGTATAAATCAAATGACAAGTGACTAGTCTAGGAATAAATTGATGGGGACATTTTATAATTGGTTTAAACATTTGCTTTAGGGAAAGAGTGAAAGCAATTCAATGAAGCTTCTAAAAAATTACTAGAAACCAAGTATTGATTGGCAAGAATATAACATATGGTCATTTAACCTCACTAAAGGGCTTCTCCTAACCCAAAGAAAAGGACAGGAAAGGGGTATGTAATATCATAAGTCTTACCCATTTTCAGCTGCTATACCTGGAGGTATTCTTCATTCATTTATATTTCAAAAGAAAATCAGAACTACATTTCTGGCATATAATCAACCAGTTAAATGAAAATGAATGAAATATATGAGTGCATGTACAGATATATACACACACTTGCACTCTAAAACCAAATTTGGTTTGGCGGCATTTTATGAGAAGGAGTTTCACTGAAAACATCCAGGAGAGGTTCAGCCAAAGAGAATGTAAACTGCTTATAAAAATCAGTGGGAAGCCATCTGGCTCCAGCAGTTCCACCTCCAGCCATAGCTTGGATTACTGCCTTGAACGCCAATAATTTGGTTTATCAAACTTCTCAGTAAGAGATAACTGAAGAAGGGCCAAGGACTCATTAAAAGCAAACTGTCCATCTGTTACATATCGGAGTCAAAATACTGACATATTCCTACAGGCAAAGTCTCTAATTTTATAGAGCACTGCTGTAGGTAGGTGGTCCACCTGCATTTCCATTATAAACATCTATACACAGTGACCTATATCTCTGGTAGAGGAACTCACTTAATTTACAAGAGCTCATGCTATTAAAGATTTTTTCCCAACATCCAACACATCTGAAAAGAAAAGTATTTTGTATTTTGACTGTCTTTCAGTTACAGGAGTACAGAGTAAAAAAGGGTGTTTGAATTTCTTTTGTACGTCTGGAACATCTATGATTAAAATAAATTTTAGATGATAATGCATAATAACCACATTTTAATTTTGTTTAATTTCTCTACCCTTACAATATGGAAAGGCAACCAGGGTAATAAGCATTAGGAAATGATTACAAAGGGCCAGTCTGGTGGTCTAATGGCAGCTACTATTTTGGGAGAAGGGGCAAAATGGAATTTGGGTCTGAAATTCCTCTTGCATTGCTCTTTAGTGACGCCTTCTGTGTAATACTGAGCGCTGGGTTCTTGAGGGAGCTGAATCTAAATGGCTGGGCATTCACAAAAGGAAATCTCTGAAAGTGGTGGACAGCATTATGGGAGGAAAATGAGTGAAGAGATCCCGGGCGAGTCTTTTTTTTTCGTTCACTAATAAGTTATCAGAATTTTTCCTGGTCAATTGATGCTATGAATTATGCCATGGACACATATGATACAGAATTTTAGGTGCCTTGATAACATCTCAACATTCCTTACTGATGTAACATGAGCCCTGAAAGAGTCCTGAATCTCATTAGAATAATTTAAACAGAGGGCAGAGGAGGAAAGAATTAACACAAGAAAATATATTTAAACAGCACACTATTGATGTAAACTCTTAACTGCCAGAAAATCCACAATTTAGCCTCCTATGTCCTTATCAAACCCTCTTCAGTAAACACAGGGCAGAGATACATGCAGTGGCCAGGTTTAATAGGGTTAAAGATAGAAGCAACGTGTGCAAATCTGTGTGCATGAATTTAAGCACCCCAATTAAAGTATCCTGATTTGCAGAGGTGCTGAGCATAAACATCTTTAAAAGAAGTCATTGTTAGATTTAAAATCAGGCCACTAATTTAGAAGTCTAACTTTAGGTCACTATATTTTAGAAGAAAATGGCCGCAGTTTCGGCTATATGTTTGAATGCTTCAGATTTTCAAAATCAGGTCCTAATACTATTTAAGATTATTTGGGCTGGTAGGAGGAGAGAGATTCCATTAACAGTTGGTTCCCGTGAGAGAACAAAACTGGGTTCCTGTCACTTACAACCACTGGATAAATTCTAAAGCCCGCTGCTCTTAATATTCAAAGGCAATGAATGTAAACAAAGTGATTTTTACCATAGTGGGGCACTATCAATTCAATGACTTTCAAAAAATTAAAACTGGCACAACTTTCTTTGAAGTGGCAGCAGTGCAGGCCTCTGATGTGCGTCATTGATTGCTTAATAGTTCTGACTGGGTTTATTTTTTCCTAGATAACCACACCATAAAGTCATAAATATTTGGATAATACAGCACCGTATTAGGGGGCGGCAGCCCGATTTAAGATTCTAAAAATAGCCATCGTTAAAAAGAAGCTATCATCTCATTAGCTTTGAAACAGCAACCTACGGTGTGATTATCAAGGCCCAATCTGAAATGCAAACATTCTAATACTATACTTAGTAAGCCAACAAAAATGAAAAGCTTCAGAAGTAGATCAGAGTACTGGATGAACCAGGGGATTAGCAACTGATAGAAGCAAAAGATTTAGTGTTTCACCTTTAGGTTACTGGTTTGAATCCATTCCTGTTGATAATGAATGAAAACTATTTTATCTGATATCTGCTTGGTGGCTTATGTGAAATGAATTGGTAATTTCCTATTCCTAATAAAGAGATTTCCACTTGGGTTATGCAAACTATGCAAAGTCCAGGATATGTGGGGCAAATCAACTGAATCCTGCAGAATCTGTTTACAGGGGGTAGCAATTGGTCAACCCCTACAAGTTCATTTGGACACTTGGCTCTATAGTAACTCACATCTTTAAGAAAATCCTGACACCAACTCCCTTGTGACATTTTACGTAATTTAGATGTTCACAAGAGTGGCTCATTAGTCCTCTTGGTCTGTCTTGAGCATCTACCGTCTCCACCTCAATGGTTTCCAGGGTGCAATGTGGCCATCCACCACTGTGGTTTCTTAGGGAGACTAGTTGGTATGGACGGCTGTTTTCTAGCTATTGTATTACAGATTGAAGACCTCTGTGCATGGGTGTTGACTTAGAGCTGCCACCTCCTTCTCTCCTTGCTATAAGAAATAGATACTCATCTTGCAAATTTGTGACAACTAGTTGTGATATAACTCTGAGAAGATATGTTCTCATGCAGCAAGGCCCAGAATAAATGAAAGACAAAATAATTTACCACCTAGGTATGTGCAAATGTGAGACCTATGAAATTGCACCCAGGTACTGCAAGTTTTGGGATGGGTGGCAACCTTAACATTGCTCCCTCATAGCCCAGGGTCTCTTATTTGATGCTTCAGCTAAATTATAATACTAATGTTTGTAATATTGCACCAATTTCCATGCCAATTTGCTGAGGCCACAAACAGGATTCCAAAGAGAAGGGGAAGCTTGTCTGTGACAAACAAAGCCCAGATTAAAATATTTGCAACAATACTAAAAAGGCACAGAAAGTGACAAGCTAAGGAAACTGCATTTTGTATTTACATGTACACATCTGTTTGAGAGTACCTCTAACTAGAGTGAATAATTTTAAAAAATATATTTTTAAATGAAAAATCTGCTTTTATTTACATGTTGCTAGTTTACTTTCTTCCAATTTCATAATGTTAAATTGACAAAGTGGATGTTTTGTCCTTGTGTCTTTATTAGTTTCCTAATTATTAGAAAAAATTCAACTGTTGCATAGATTTTTCATAATTAAAATGCTCATCTGCAGTCCAGGGTCACAGTAACTTCCTTGCCATGAGAACACCACAAACTCAAAAAGAAGACTGACAAGAAAACAGCCCATGCACTATTTGCCAACACCATCTCTTTCCAATCGATATATTGAACTTCCACAAATCAATAAAGCTAAAATTCTTTGACAAGGTTAATCTCCAGTACCAGGATTTACAGTAGCTGGCAATCACCTCAAAGTGATTCATGGCAAGACTGAATGTTTTCAGAAAATGTCTGCTGAGTGACTTCATGGGTACAAGTGTAGATGATTGGTGTGATGTTCATAACAAACCTATTGTGTGTACAACAGTAACTGCTGAAGGAGGAGCTATTTAGCAGTATAAAGACACAATTCCTCTGGTCTTCCACATTAAACAGAATAGCTGACTACAATCCACTAGTGATACAATCAAAAGTTGTGACATATGTTCCATATGACTAGTTTTGTGGAGGATAAAACAACCAAGGTGACTAAGAAGAGGAGAGTTTTACCAGAAAAAGAAAAGTACTATACATTCTAAAAATATTGACAAAAGATATGGAAGAAAATAACAGATCATATTATCTGTGGCCCCAAACCTGCAAATGTGCAACCTGCTCACTAGCAGATCCTTGTGCTCACATTGCACAGAGACCTATTGACTTCAGTGGGCCTCCAAATAGATACAGGGATACAGTTGTAGGATCGCAGACCAAGTGATTAAATTCTTTCCCCCAGACTACTCTGCAGCTACCAAATACAAAAACAGCCAAGTGACTATTCTTGTGCCATGCCTCATAAGAAGTAAGGCAGAGTACTCTTGAAGATTGCCTAAAAGTCTATTTTTGTTTCTAAGTGGCCCAAGTTAATGAAAATCTGAAAAGTATAGAGCAAATATTAAATATAGTGTTTGCCAGAACATAATATTAATCTAAAGAATTGCTCCTAATACTGAAATTGGTTGTAATAGCACTTGATTCTATTGAACTGTAATTAGATGGCAAAATGGGAGCATTCTGAAAGTGTTGCGTTATCAACTTTAGCATCATGTAACAGACGATCCATCATTTACCACAGAGGAATCAATACTAGATTTTAAATAAAAGGCTTATACTAGAAGTGGGTTTCTGCCAGCAGTAATTCAATGGCAAGCCAACTCTCCTGCATTGCACAAGTCATATTCCCTCCAATTAAATATGGAAAAACTATAAGTTAGTCAGTAGTGGAATGTTCAAGTAAGTTTTCTGAGAGAAAACAAGATGTCTCAACTGTTAACTTTTACAGTTTATGCTGGTGTTGAATGAGTATGTTCATGTATTGGTGTCCTGCATTCAAAGATTAGAAAGAGCAGCTGGAACAGACTAGGTTTCAAAAGTGTTTTTTCTTCTCAAGTATTTTAATTCTGAAAGCCTTTGAAAACCCTCAGCGAATTTGAATAATAAGTAATTGTCTTCCTCTGAGGAAGGAGAGCCTCATTTTTCTCAGACCCCTTTCTGGGTGATATGGACACTGGAGTCAACTAATGCATCAATAGATGAGGTTAAGGCCAGTTCTACACTAGACCTATATTGGTATAACTACATTGCTCAGGGGTGTGAAAAATCCACATCCCTGAGCGACGTAGTTAGTTATACTGACCCAACCCCTTGTGTAGACAGTGCCATGTCAACATGAAAGGTTCTCCTGTGGACATAACTACTGACTCTCAGGGAGGTGGATTAATTAAGCTGATGGGAGAGCTTCTCCTGTCGGTGTTGTAGTGTCTTCACTAAAGTGCTACAGCAGCACAGCTGCACCGCTGTATGTGAAGACTCTAACTAGCTCAGTTGTTGACAATTAAGGAGGTTAACTCCTCAATCAAATCAACAGGTGCTGATAACTGAGGTGTTAAATGGCCCATTAGCAGGCATGTTTAGAAAGGACCTCATTAAAAGGAAAAAATATAAAGGGATATTTCCCATGCTTTTCAGGGTTCCTTTTATCTCAATTATTTGCACTGTTTTAGCTAGGAGTCGGTGGGTTCCTGTGAGGTGGGCTCCATCTCCTGAACTTCTCGGTTCCAGACACTGATGGCTGCTAGCTGTTCAAGCAAAGCTAGTGATACCAGAGCTCCCCCAGAGTGTTGCGGATTTTTCAGGAATCTTAAATTGACTTCACTGCTTTAGCTCACTTTAAAAAAAATCCTAAACCTACAAAAAGCATTTATTTCAGTTTGATGTTACTTGTGACTTAACAAGGTTTATCAACTCGGGGCTCATCTACACAGTAAAGTAATGCTCTCTATGGAGCTGTGATTCCTAAGGTGCGTTAACATGTTGCACATTAACTGCTCTGTGAAGACCCTGCTGGTATGCAAAAAAGATCTCTTAGTATGCTTTAACATAGTACTGTTTTAAACAGCACTACTTTAAAGCACACCAGAAGGGTCTACATGGACCAACATGCCAGTGCATCTCAGAAATCACACCTCAGGTAGAGCACATTATGCACCGTGTAGACTACTTCTCATTCTTTTCTTTGTATTGTACTAGCTAGGAGACAACTGGCTGCAATTCTGATAGGGTGAAACTCCATGTCTGGAACTCACTTGGATCCTGATTTCTTTTGAAAGTAAAATTCTTTGGGTAATCCTTAAATGTGGCCATCAAGAGAGTCTTGGAATGTTCCCCTATTTGGAGAAAAAGAGGAATACTTCTATCCATGGGGCAAAAGCTACAGATGAGACAATCCTTTGTAGTTTCCTCCTCTCTAGAGCAGGAAGAAAATGTTCTTGTCCTTTGACTCCTCTTAGGCTATGTTTAAAAGCTAGCAATGTGATTCCCCTGCTTGTGTAGTGTGACAGGGTCAGGCCAGATGGCTACAGGAGAGTGATAGAAGGCAAATATATCAGCTCCAGATTAAACAGGTCCCTTTTCTCTTAGTAAGGTAACAGGGGAGGTTCCAGAACAATCAGGAACTTGCTGGAACCAGTTAAGGCAGACAGGCTAATCAGGACACCTGGAGCCAATTAAGAAGCCGCTAGAATCAATTAAGACAGGCAGGCTAATCAGGGCACCTGGTTTAAAAAGGACCTCACTTCAGTCAGTGAGGGGCACGCAAGGAGCTGAGAGTGAGGACGAGTGATGCTGGAGGACTGAGGAGTACAAATGCTATCTGGCATCAGGAATAAGGTCCTGTGGTGAGGATAAATAAGTTGTTGGGAGGAGGCCATGGGGAAGTAGCCCAGGGAGTTCTAGCAGTCACACAGCTGTTACAAGAAACAATGTAGACAGCTGTGATCCACAGGGCCCTGGGTTGGAACCTGGAGTAGAAGGCGGGCTCAGGTTCCCCCCAATCCTCCCAACTCCCTATTGGACACAGGAGGAGCTGACCTGGACTGTGGGTTCCACCAGAGGGGAAGGTCAATGGCCTGTCCCCCGACCCACTAGGTGGATCAGCAGAGACTGCGGGGATTGTTCTCCTTTCTTTTCCCCATGCTGGCCAACGATGAGGTTACCTGAGTGAATGGCAGATTTGAGCCACTAGCAAAAGTGGCCAAACTGAAGGCTGCCGTGAATCTCTGAGTTGAGCAAATCCGCCAATAAGCACAGGACCCACCAAGGCAGAGGAGGAACTTTGTCACAGTAGACATACTCATGCTAATTCAGTGCGAGTATAAATAGCAGTACAGAGGCGGTAGCAGGCATAGCAGCCATGGAGGCACAGCTGAGCTGCACTGAGTACAAACTTGCCTAAAACTGGTGAATATGAACTTACTGTGGCCCTGCTGCTGATACCAGTTCTACTGCAACTACACTGCCATTTATATCTGCACTGGGCTAGCGTGAATATGCATACATGAGCAGGGGAATCACACCCTTAGCTCATAGTGTAGACATAGCCTTAGATGACAGTGCTCCAGTGGGTTTGGTGCAGATTATGTATACAAACTCAAGACTAAATTCAATTATTTATGTTAAGGTCCATGATGGTATCTTTGCAGACATTGTGTGTGTGTTCTCTCCAGGCTTCATCCCTCACCCAATGTAAAGCTCATACAGTTTTCTCTATATAGAGTGGGAAACATCAGATTGCAGTCCTGAAACATAGAAAGCCTCTCCAAGTACTCTTCCAGTTCCAGGCAATGTCTGAGGGTTGGAGTCCTTTCAACCACTGCATCCAGGAACTCACCAGTGGAACCACAGATTTCGGTAAGTTACCTATGCCTCTGCAAAAGAAAGTAAAACTCTTCTACCCTTGAGGCCACCACTTAAAGTATTTTTTGGGGGGGTGAGGGGGAGAATCATTTTTGTTATTCTGGTTAAAAAAGGTCTTCTTGCACATGCTTCCAGTAGCTCCTAAGAAACAAAAAGCTTTTCTGACCTCCATCAATAAGTGCTAAAGTCTGACCAGCCTAATTGGAAAGTATTTTTGAAATCTTCTCTCAATTCTAAGCTCTTATTTGCATTGGAATAAAAGGTCCTGTATATCGTGCATAAAAGATGTGTGACTGCATAGGAAATTGCAAATGTAGCAATGGAAAACTGAAAATCTGTAGGCGAAGTAATTCATTTTACATGAGCAACTTTGCTGCATGTTCTTGAAAATTTTGCTACTGCATGTGTCTTTTGGGCACCCAATTTACCATTGACTCACTAATTATTCTGAAAAATGCCCCCAACTGTATTATCACAGTGATTCTAACACTCCACTTTTTGGGGTGCTTTTCGTTTAGAGAGATGCTACAATATCATGTTGAGTCAGTTATCTCCACACTTCAATATTTGAAGATGCACAGCCTATGCTGCCTTTAATTATGGCCCTATACATACTATTGTTGAAGCCATGCTAGCAATAACCACATTTAAGCAAACTTCTTATTTGTGGGGTTCCAGCATTGTTTTCCTGATCAATGACAGGTGGGGAAGTCCCTCAAAAACCTTCTAGTTCTTATATTAACTGTAAATTAGATGGCTCCCCTTGGCCTGACAATAGTATGTTATACCTTTTCTCCCTCTCCAAAGAGGTAGCTGGATTCTCCCTCCAGTTATATTTTTGATACCCCCTTTTAAAGTCATTCAGCCACCAAAGCTTCAGTAAAAATTTCCCTGCCAACCAGTTTTATATTTATAACAATAAGGTTATGAACTACAGAGGCCAAATATATCAGTTCTTATAACATGAAGGTGGGAAGAGATCTACCAGGGCATTTTTTGCCTATGCAAATTCAATGATTTAAAAAAAAATAAATCTGATTTTTTTATTTAAATAGGTTTTTTCCTCAAAAAGCATTTTATCAAAAAAATCCGATCTAAAGATGGTTTTAATTAAGATACATTATAACTCAAAGATATCTCATCATGGAATAGGGATTATAAATTTTAATTCTACAGTATGAGACAATATATTCATGTAATGTTTAAGAAAAGTTTTGTAAATGAGTTCCAATAGTTCATGGATTAGGGACCCAATCTTATGGGGTTCCAGGGGCTTCTGTATAGATTATTTATGTTAATCTTTCTATCTACCCAATGGGACTCAGTGCTCAGCCTAAAAGATACCATCAGAGATGCTTAGTTTTGCAGTTCTCAAACTGTGGATTTGTGTCTCCAGAGATAACATGCTTGTTAACAGCAAAAATGTTTTTAAATAAATAATATAGAGAGATGAGAAATAACAGACCTCTCAACCCTATTGTCCCTCTGAAAATTTGTGTACGCTGAGTCAATCCCTTACCTCTCTCCAAAAGTGCAAAGTTTCAAAATGTTCAATGAATAGAAGATTGTTGGGGACAGAACAGATCTGGACAAGGAGAAGAAGTCTGGAGAGAAATGTGAGAAGGGAAGGACAGGCAGTAGAAACAAAAGTGAAAAACTGTTTGAGCAGCATATTCCAGAAGTCTTGAGGTCTTTCTGAGTGTAGCCTTCATTGATTTGAGATCTACCATACCATTCTCTCACTTGAAGGGAAAACCTATAATGGAAGCAGGCTGTAAAAAAAGACCTAGTTTGGGAGTATTTTAATGAAGTTCCTCTACCTGTGGGTAAGACAGGCATGTGCGCAAAATGCAAACAGCACAACAAAGAAATGTAAGCCCTGGTTGCCTGAATGAAACAACATCATGAGAAGTGCTCCTTCTCAGGAGGAAGCTGCGTTGAAGATGATGAAAGAAACATGTCTGAACATGCAGGATCTTCACGTTAGTAAACTTTTTTATTTCATACTTCTTTCTTAAGGACTGCCTGTCTTCCTTCTGGACTATTCTTGAATTCTCATGTTTGAGAAAAAATATAGTTGTTACTCTATGGTACTATCATTTCAGATGCAGTGTGATAAAAAAATAAATAGCTGAAATAGGCAGATCTTCATTTTACAATTTCACCTTTAAAGTAGTACTTAGTGTCAGTGAATGCAATGAGTAATACTAAATGAGCAGTATAGTAATAATAATTAAATAACTGCCTTGACTTATTTTGTTTAGGAGAACCCATCCTCAACATACAGGATTCTGAAGACTATCCACCTTCAAGATCACTATCATTTTCTATAGTTTCAGAGTTATCTGCCAATGAGAGTGTTTCACTCACATCATGTAGGTCACACAGCCACAGTATATCACCTGTAGCAAAAAGAAAAGAAAATCTCCATCATCCAGAAACAACCAAAGATAAGTTTGTGATAAGAACCAGCAGATTACAAAAAGAGGTAATTGATGAAAAAGTTACCCAGTTTGTTTATGCTACAAACTTTCCATATGATTGAGAACCCACACTTCATTAACATGGTTCTGTCATTAAGACCAGGATACAGTCCACCCAACAGAGCAGATGTGGCAGGCAAATTGCTGGATAAGGTGTATGAAAGAGAAATTGAGCAGTGCGCAAGAGGTCTAGAAGGTGAAATTGTTAACCTGAGTCTTGATGGGTGGAGCAATGTCCACAATGATCCTGTTGTATGTGCTTGTGTAACAACAGAAGAAAGAAATGTTTTCCTTACAGAAACTATTGATACATCAGGAAATGCACACACAGCAGAAAACTTACAAGTAGTAGCAGTAAAAGCTATAATAAACTGTGAAAAAAAATTCAAATGTCTAGTACGCAGCTTGGTCACAGAGAATGCTGCAAACGTATCCAAGATGAGAAGGAATTTAGAGGAGAGTGAAGAGAGTCCCAAGCTAATAACATAAGGTTGCAGTGCTCATTTGATGCACCTTGTACACAGACTTCAGTGTTCCAGAAATAACAGCTAATGTTGTTGAAATTGCAAAATACTTCTATAACAACCACTTTGCAGCAGCTGCTCTGAAAAAAGTGGGAGGAACCAAGCTAACTTTCCCACAAGACGTGCAATGGAACTCAGTAGTGGACTGGTTTGAGCACTAGATCAAGCACTGGCCTAATCTTATGACAGTTTGTGAACAAAATCATGAAAAAACAGATGGCACTGTCACAGCCAAAGTTCTTAACACTGGGCTTAAGAGAAATGTTGAACACATGCTGAGTACCCTGAAGCCTATTTCTGTAGCCTTGAACAAACTGCAGGGAAATAGCTGTTTTATTGCTGATGCTGTAGAAATCTGGAAGGAACTGAGTGAGATCTTAAAAAGAGAAATATGCAATGAGAGAGTTAAATTACAAGCATTAAAAAAATGAATGGGACAAGCACTATCTCCAACTCACTTTCTTGCAAATATTCTCAATACTGGGTACCAGGGTCAAACCTTAATTGCTGAAGAAGAGAAGCTGGCTAGGACATGGACATCCAGCAATCATCCCTCCATAATGCCAACTATAAACTTCAGAGCTAAGGGTGAACCATTCAAGAAATAGATGTTTGCTGATGTTTTAAAGAAAGTCACACCAGTGAACTGGTGGAAGTCAATTAAGCATTTGGATTCAGAGACTGTTGAATCACTTTTAATCTCACTTTTAACAGCAGTAGCTTCTTCTGCCAATGTAGAAAGAATATTTTCTTCCTTTGGACTAATTCATTCCAAATTGAGAAATCATTTGGGACCTGAAAAAGCACGAAAGCTTGTTTTTCTTTTCCAGATTATGAACAAACAGGAAAATGAGGATGAAAATAACTGAGTTAGCTGCAGAAGCCAATATTTTAGATTTCTCATGTTGACCTGGCTGACATAGTCTATTTAATTTTTGTTTTTTATATTTCATTTAACTATTTTAGTTAAAAACAATTTTAACAAAAAAAACCCCTGGTTTTAAAAAACGTGAATGTTTAACTAAATTCAAAAATTCGTATGCTTGTTTTGTTAAAATATTATATGTTTGCTGTTGAAGAAAAAAATCCAGAATACATAATGTTGTTGTTTTAGTTAAATAAAACAATTTAAATGTCTGTCTGGTGATGTTCTCCTCATACAGCATGGCAAGAAAATCCTCCAAATATTAATGATTAACCTGTTGAATTGGAGATATTTATTAAGTCATTGGGAGGTAAACTATCTGCTTCAATTACCTTTGGTAAATGAAATAACCAATCATTCATTTTCTGATATAGCTGTAAAACTAATTTGAAAAGTTTTCAAAATAAATCACTTTAAAAATGTATAGTGTGTACCTTCTAAAAATGAAACCTACATCTATCTCTGAGTTGTGAAGAATACGTATTACGAATGCACTTTTATGAAGAAATCCATGATAAAATCAAATCTTCCTGAGTAATGATTTAAATCAAATCCACCCTGGCTCTATCCTGCAGGACTTTATCCATAGAGCCCTGCAAATCCATGGGTATCCACTTTATATCCGTGGACGATTTTTGCTGATAGCCACTTGGATGCAGATTCAAATTTTGTAACTGCGCAAGGCTCTGATGGTGAGATCCAGGCAGGAAGCTGTGAGGAACTGCAGCATGGACTCTCCAACTGTTCCAAACTAATACCTAATAATTGGACCATCTTTCCTCTCTCATTGGAGGGAAGGTATGTAATCTCTTTTCGCCAAGGTTGTGAGGTTAGCAAGACTCCTGATTCTGGCATATGGAAAAAGATCAGATCTGTCTTGAAATCTTCCTGCATTACTCTGATCCATTATCAGGACCTCAAACTTCTGAATTATCCTATTACTCAGAATGGTGAAACCATCAGTCTGTCTCTTTCTGTTTCCCACTCAGTCAGTCTGCTGTCAGATTGAGTTTTCTTATCTAAGCAGGAGTGGCAGTGATGGAATCAAAAGTCTGATTTACACCCAACTGTTCTGGTGTGTGTAAGGTTTGTATGGTTTGGGACCACTGTCTAGGCACCAAGTCTGAGAATTCTGTATTCCTGAGCAGGTTAATGGAGTGCATAATTCTTGCAAAGTAAGTATAACTTTTACTTACAGGGCATTTAGAAATATCTACAGTGAGCACTACTGTACAGCAGAGAGGCACAGCACACAAGATGGCAGAGAGTATGGCTAGACAGGACTGGAGGTTAACACAATAGTATTAAAGAGAAGGGGGAGGGATGTATGTAAATGAGGTTTCCTCATACCTTGAACCATTTAAAGCCAAAATGGTTGGCCTTATGCACTGTTTCATTTAATAGCTTCAGGCAGGCAGTGAGTTGCAGAATGGTAGAAAATAAGATGAGCAGAATAGAGGGAAGAAAAAGCATGCAATTAAAAGCAAATTAAAATCAGTATGGTCAACATTAACATTTTAAAAAACCAAAAACATACATCACACTTTTTCCAATCTAATCCTGACACTAATGTATTATCATAGTTGCAACACATAAAAGAACTGTCATTAATTTTCAAAACAAAAACAGAATCCAGACTTGTAAAACTCAACTTTCAGAGAGAGATTTTTTCATAATTTATATAAACCTCCACAGAATTGGAAACAGTGAGGACATTTTTAAAGTGAAGGAGGGAATGTGAGAAGGTTAAACAGCTGAAAGGAAATGCCCTTCCCACCTTAGAACAATGGCTACTTGCCATCCCTCCCCATTATCCAACTGCATTTAATAAATACTGAAGCAAAACACTGTCAGGTAAAATAGGACAGGGCCGTTGACTTGGTGCTATGCAAAGTCACTGAGTGACAAGGTTGGTTTTCTCTTAACACTGTCTGTGAGTAAGATAGCATTAGTTAAGGTCCCCACAGTTCGCAACCTTGCTGGAAATAAAACACTGCTGTGATATATGATTCTGCTTGGGATGTTGGTCTTCTCTCCCATTCCTGCCACTTCCCACTCCTCTCTCTTCCCCTTTTTCTTGTTTTAAACAGCAGTGCATTCAACTCTTCTCTTCTCTTCCAAGTTGCTGTCATCTACTGTCCATCCAACTCCTCCCAATCAACCCTCCTCTGCTTCCAGCTCCAGCCTCTCTCTCTTCTTCTTCTCTCAGTCTCCCACATGTCCTCAGTCACTAATTTCCTTGTTAGTGGAAATGACCCATCCAACCCCTTGGCTGCACATTTCTTCACCTTCATGTCTTCATTTGACCTGCTGCCCTAGTTCAACTCTCCCATTCACCAAAATAGGTGTTCACTTGAGTTTTTCACCAAGCACTGTACTCTCTGTTGCTGAGTTCCCCCTCTCCAGCCAACACCTCGTCTCTTTTAGCATTGCCCGCCAGCAACCCCCATCATGCCTTCAAGTTCATCAGCCTTGATGGCTTCTCATTTGCTCAGCTCCCTCTTCACTTGATATAGTTGTTGATTCTCTCCATGCTTCTCTTTCCTTCACCCTTCTGCCCCTCTCTCCTATTTGTAAGTTCTCTCCACCATCTCTCAGCCCTGACTCACTCCCAACTTTTGCTTCCTCCGCTCCTGCTCTTGTGCTGCAGAGCATCTCTGGTGGAATTCCTTTGACCAGACTGACGTCCTCTACTAAAAATCCATTTTCCCCTCTTTCAGTACTGACATCTTCCTAACTAAACAACTCTACTTCCCCAACTTAAATGAATCCACACTTGCAATCCCAACTGCCTTTTTGCCACCTTTGACTTAGTTCTCAAACCCTTCACTTCTCTCTTGGATTACTTTGAAGAGGAAAATTATAAAACTATGTGACCTTCTCCCCTCGGCTTGCCTTTCCCTCCTTTCCTACTTTTCTCTCCTTCTTCCCTTTCATAGTTGCAGAAGTTTCTCATCTGCTCTCCTCCTGTAACCCCTCCCCAATGACCCCATTCCACCTCCAGATCTCCCTAATGCCCACTGTCATCCCCTTGCCCTTAACCTCTCTTTCTCCTCTTACTCTTTCTCCTCACAATGAAATCACACTTCAGTCTCTCCAATCTTAAAAAATGCACCACTGACCCCACTTGTCTCTCCAACTGCTGCCCCATCTCCCTTTCATCTGTAAGGTCACTGAATGTTCTGTTTACAATTGCTATCTGGCATTTCTCTCTTCAATTCCATTCTAGACCCTCTCTGATCCTGCTTCCACCCTGACACTCCACTGAAACTGCTCTTGCCAAGGTCTCTAGTGACCTCTTCCTAGCCAAACTCAGAACCAATATTCCATCCACATCCTCTTTGAATTGTCAGCTGCACTGACACTGACTATGTTCTTCTTGAAATCTTGTCTTTCCTTGGATTCTCTGTGTTTGTCCTCTCCTAGGTCTCCTCCTAACTCTCTAATCTCTCCTTCAGCATGTCCTTCAGACAATCCTACTCATTCCCCCCCAAGTTTTCTGTGGGGGTTCCACAGAGATCTCCTTGTCCCTCTACAACTCACTTTTGGGTAGTCTCATTCGCAAACACAAATACAACTACAGTCTCTACGCTGACAACTCACAGATCTAACTCTAATGTAGACCTCTCTCCTTCTGTCCAAATTAAAATCTTGGCTTCTCTCTGACATCTCATGGATGTCTAGCCATCAGCTCCAACTCAACATGGCTAACACAGAGCTCTTAATTTCCCTGCCTCTCTACCTCCTCTCTCATTTACTATGTACACCACCACTATCCTGCCTTTTACTAATGCCAGCAATCTGAGTGTCTTCTTCAATGTGGACTCACTCCAGGTCCTCAGATTCCCCTATGTCTAAATCTCACAGATTCTTTCCGTATAACATAGCTAAGGAACAGCCTTCCTCTCCATCCACCGAGTTACAACTCTTATGCCAGCTCTCATCATCTAGTGTCTCAATTACTACATCATCATTCTCACTGACCTTGATAAATGGAATTGCATCCTTCCCCCCACAAATACCCATTATGAATGCTGCCACAAAATCATTTTCCTAGTCCACTGCTTTGATCACAGAATCATAGAACTGGAACGGACCTTGAGACATCATTTAGTCGAGTCCCCTGCACTCAGGGCAGCAATAAGTATTATCTAGACCATCCCTGAAAGGTGTTTATCTAACCTGCTCTTAAAATTCTACAATGATGGAGATTCCACAACCTCCCTAGGCAATTTATTCCAGTGCTCAACCACTCTGACAGTTAGGAAGTTTTTCCTAATGTCCAACCTAAACTTCCCTTGCTGCAATTTAAGCCTATTGCTTCTTGTCCTATCCTCAGAGGTTAAGGAGAACAATTTTTCTGCCTCCTCCTTTTAACAACCTTTTATGTACTTGAAAACTGTTATCATATCCCCCCCTCAATCTTCTCTTCTCCAGACTAAACAAATCCAGGTTTTTCAATCTTCCCTCATAGGTCATGTTTTCTAGACCTTTAATAATTTTTGTTGCTCTTCTCTGGACTTTCTCCAATTTGTCCACATCTTTCCTGAAATGTGACGCCAAGAACTGGACACAATACTCCAGTTGAGGCCTAATCAGCGTGGAGTAGAGCAGAAGAATTACTTCTCATGTTTTGCTTACAACAGTCCTGTTAATACATTTCAGAATGATGTTTGCTTTTCTTTTTGCAACAGTGTTACACTGTTGACTCATATTTAGCTTGTGATCCACTACAACCCCCAGATTCCTTTCTGCAGTATTTCTTCCTAGGCAATCATTTCCCATTTTGTATGTGTGCAACTGATTGTTCCTTCCTAAGTGGAGTACTTTGCATTTGTCCTTATTGAATTTCATCCTATTTACTTCAGACCATTTCTCCAGTTTGTCCGGATTATCCTGAATTTGAATCCTATCCTCCAAAGCATTTGCAACCCCTCTCAGCTTGGTATCGTCTGCAAACTTTATAAGTGTACTCTCTATGCCATTATCTAAATCATCAATGAAAATATTTAATAGAACCAGACCCAGAACTGATCCCTGCGGGACCCCATTAGATATGTCCTTCCAGCTTGACTGTGAGCCACTAATTACTACTCTCTGGGAACACTTTTCCAATCAGTTATGCACCCACCTTATAATAGCTCCATCTAGGTTATATTTCCCTCATTTGTTTATGAGAATGTCATGCAAGACAGTATCAAAAGCCTTACTAAACTCAAGATATACCACATCTACTGCTTACCACTCTCCTCAAGGCTTGTTACCCTGTCAAAGAAAACTATTAGGTTGGTTTGACACAATTTGTTCTTGACAAATCCATGCTGACTCTTACTTATCAGCTTATTATCTTCTACGTGTTAGCAAACTGATTGCTTAATTATTTGCTCCGTTATCTTTCTGGGTACTGAAGTTAAGCTGACTGGTCTGTAATTTCCTGTGTTATACTGCCAATCTATAAAAAGGGAAATAAGGACATTTGCCCTTTCTAGTCCTCTGGAATCTCTCCCATCTACCATGACTTTTCGAAGATAATTGCTAATGACTCAGATATCTCCTCAGTCAGCTCCTTGAATATTCTACGATGTATTTCATCAAGCTGTGGTGACTTGAAGACATGTGTACACAACCATGTCACCCTTCACTTTGCATCCCTCCCATGGATTCCCCCCTTCTCAACTGCACGAAATATAAGAGACTTGTCTTCTCTTTCAAGACCCTTCATGGCCTATCCCCACCCTACCTATCATCTTTCATACCAAGATGTCGACTCCCACCCGACTCCGGTCCACGACAGCAGTCTCTATCATCCATTTGTTATATTTTCAATCAAACACCTTCATGTTTTCTCCCATGCTGCCCCTTGTGATTGGGAGGAGCTCCCCATAATCATCTACAAAACTAACACATACTCTTCCTTCAAAATCCTCCTTACAACTCCTTTTCCATTTTGCCTACAAAAAAACTTGACAATGGCTAAGATGCTGGTGTGCTGAGACCATTGCCCATCATGCTGACCACTAATGTATCATTGTTCCTTTGTACTCCTCATTCATTGTCCCTTGTCCTACACTTAGATTGTAAGCTCTTTATGACAGGAACCATCCTTTTCTTCTGTGTCTGTACAGCACCTAGCACAGTGGTGTCTTGTGTCTATGTCTAGTGTTCCTATGTAATAAGGTAATACAAGTTAATAATAATACAGCATATATAGTACAGTGTGTGTGAACATGTTAACACAGGAATATATATTCGATGTATACACGTCAGAGAGAAATGTCACACAAACCTCTCTTTTAAAGCACAGAACACCACACACTCATATTTAGTTTCAGGAAAGGACAGAAATGGACTCCATTAGTTAATGTCTGCACAGTGCTTTAGGATCTCCTGATGGCAAGGTACTATTCAAGGGCAAAGAATGATTACTACTACTTTATTGTCAGGCTGTACCTCTTACGTGCCCAACAGCAACACCAGTGACTGTATAAGATTGCAGACCTGTTTCTCAGCATTAGTCCTGGCTGATTCCTCTTGTGCTAGCACCATTTCCCGCTCTGCAGTTATCTGCACACTCTCTCTCAGCGCCTCTTCCAATTCTTCAATCCGATCATCCTTTTTACGCAGGTTATCCTGGAAAATGATGGGAGACCAGGTGAAGTAGACTAATTTGGAAATAAGAATCAGAGCCCATTAACAACCAAGTGCTATGCCAACTAAATAGCTGCTCTCCCTCCCAGGGTGCAATTCCACATCAAAATATCTTCGCAAAAAAGGAAGGAAAGATGAAGTGAAGGAAGGAGGAGGAGGAATTGATAATACAGTGAAGGAAAAATCTAGCAAAGCAAGACAGATGTGCTTGCCTCTGCAACTGTGGTACCACAATCCTTTCAGATCAGACAGCACAGGTATGAGAGGGTTGTTTGTAAAGAAAAGGTTAGTGTGCAGTTCCAAAGAAGCTTAATAGCCAGCAGTGGTGGGACAATAGCAGGCATTTGGATTCCCTCATGCACTCTCACAGGCAGTTGTGGTAGAAGGGAAACATAGCACTGCAGTTTTGCAATTCACCATGTCCAGATGGAAAAAAATATTTTATTTTCTGAAGCAGATGTTAACCTAACAAGAAAACAGGACAGACGTCTGAACAGTTTTCAGTCTGTACTAGCTTCAGTTTTTCATCAAATACTGTTGCATGAAAAACCCACTTGAAGTTCTGGTGGGAAGTCCAGTTTGGATTTCAGGCATCTGAAGTGTAATATCCCCATATACTTCATTCTTTGATTAAGAATATCTTCACAGCTGCAAGTTTAGGTGTCCTGCATATATTCAAAGGCCACTGAAGTGCACTACAGGGTCAGGAGGAAATATCAAAAACTACCTGTTTACACACACAATGTAATTTGGAAAAAGTAGTACCAAGGGAACTAAACTCCAGTTTTTACCAAGAGAATCTGCTCATAAGAGATATTTCTGACAGTAAACGCACATCCCTGACTTTGCAATGATGGCTTGGCCACAAGATTGAAAAACAAGCCACTTTAGGCTGGTCAGGATACTTTGATTTCTTGAAGTGTAGCAGCCGCTGATTTAAAAATGACCAACTAAAACAAGCAAGCTGGGGACACATTCCATGCATCTCTGGTGTTGCAGGCTACGTTAGCTCACACAGTAATCACAAGCATTAGAGATCTGATTTTACAGTAACCACAAGAACGTCAGACTCGCTGCAGCAGTAGGCCTTGTAATGGAGGGATCATACTCTCTCATTCATATGAACATCTTGCTTCTCACATCCCACTTGCTATTTGATAAGTAGCTGAAATGAGGGAAGAAGCAGTGGCAAATCTATGCCTTTGTTTTCTCTCCTTTCAGATCTTGGTGTTGAAATCCTGCCACTGTTTCTCTGGAAGTATTTTACAACACACAAAGTGTGAAGAATAACAATTGATTCTGAAGAGGTTTGGAAAGAGGTTTGGTTCTGAATCTGCCATTCTGATAATGTTACTAGAGTTTAAAGAACGATCTTATTCCTAGATGCCCATCCCATCTCCAAGGTACTGGGCTGTGTCCCCCACAAGAGCTGAGCAGTGCAGATTGATGCTGGTTCTCTCTCAAGCTTGTCACTTCTAATCATCCTGTTCCAATACAGCTGTATATCAGCCTGCCAAGAGAGCTGTGCAGATCTCTAGCACCAGTGCCAAGTGGAGACAATCCAATGGGACTTGTCCAGCCAGTAGGGCAGGCTACAACACGTGGCTGGCTTTCAAAAGGGAATTCAAGATACTTTCCTATAGTGCTTGTTGTTCAAAGAAGAATGTAAATGAAATGGATTTACAGGGGGGCAATGGCCAGTTCAGTTACAATAGAGTTTCCCACAAAACTAATGGACAGGTTTTCACATTAAAAACTTATGCTGCATGAGTAAGATTTCACCCCTTGTTGAGTCCTTTTGATGCACCGAGAAAATCTTCCAATGTTCTCAAAACTACTTAGGGGTTGCAATTAGTCAACTCAAAGTCTTCCCCTCAAAAAAGAATGAAGTTGTGAGTCCCCAAAAAAATCTCATCATAGAGTGCTAATTCTGCCAGACTTGAAAGATGTTTATTAGCTTTTTTACATTACGTCAATGTTGTTGACTACTCTCTTTCAAATCTTCTCCCTGGTTAGGCTGTAGAGTTTGGGACTGTCCATTCCATTTCACTGCACAGGATCTGGTAAGGCCCATCTAAACAGCTGTGTGCAACTGGAAAGTGGTTTATAAGAAGGAAGTTGGAATATAAAGTTAAATCTACACATACACGCTCTTCTGTGGCCAGACAAACATTTAAGAGCTCCAGGTACCCAGCCTAGTAAATTGCTCCATTCAGAAAAGTAAACTTTGGAGGACAGAAATAAGAGCTATTGGTGATGCCAGAACAGACTGGAACAGTGCTATGGGACTTGCATGTGAAAATATTTGCCGCTATGTCTACTTGGAAACTGCTATTTGAAATAAATGTGAGAAAGATATTTTGCATATTAATGTTATCAGCAACATTTCTACAGCATGTGTTTAATTACTTTCCCTAAAATGTCACTAAGACATACAAGCAACCTCTGAAAACATTTATGCAAATGTTGGAGTGCTAGGCAATACTGGAAAATGCAGTGTGCATTCACGCAAACAACTGTCAATAAATCACCCTCTTCACCCTCAACATATGAGCCACCTAGAGTCTAGTCAGTAAGTAGAGTTTAGTTATAACTTTGTTCTTCCAGTCTCTCAGACAAACGGGCTGAGAAAAGTCATGGGAATTTCCTCTAACTCATAGTCACTCCACATGAGCCTTCTCACCTGTCCCTATAAAACGATGTCAATGTCAGAAATGAGTAGCAGAGCCTGACAAACCCACACAGCACTGGTATTCCAAAGCATAGCACAGTGAGTTTTTGTTAGACCACAGCATCAATTATTCTGTTCCTTGCTCCTTGGTCTATCAAATTTTTTTTTGGTCTGAGTTGTTTCTAGATGTAAAACATGGAACTGGAGAGAAGAAAAAAAAGCAGTTCTGTAGTAAGTAGCAAACCCAAGTGATAGATGGGGCCCTTTATGGGGGGGGGGATCTCTCTTGCAGGTTTTCTGTTTTGCACCTAGATATCACAAAGATTGGGCAATTTATAAAAACCTAAGAGAGAAATCTCCAACCTTCACCAGAGAGCTACATGCAAACAGAGGAGGAAAAAGTCATCTTGTGTGAGTTTCTGAGTTTCATAATAGTTGATATATGGGGGTCACAAATAGATTTAGACATTGCCCTTGAAGAAGGAAGAAATAAGAATGTTTTTCACTTTCAAAGTGGATCTGAGTTGAATGGTGAGTGACATTAGCTTTTTGGTGCTTTGATGACAAACTTGAGTAATATTCAGTAGTTCAGCAAAGTGACAAATGGATACAAATCAACATTTTTGTCCTCTGCAGAAACATCTACCACCTCAGTATTCTGCACCATGCTAACAATACTAACAGAACAGTTACAAAATGGTAGAGCAAACTGCAATATACAGAAATTATATGTAAAATGTTCCCCAAGGCCATTCTTACAGAAAGAAAAGGTGGGTTGAGAAAAAGACAGAGATGGGAGCAGGCCTTTCGGAAGGTCAGGTTCCCAATTCAAGGGTCACAGTCTTAGGCTGAACCCCATTGTGGGTTGTTTTTATTTTTGCTTTCTATTTACATAAAAAATTTACTTTCAGTAACCCTAGGGGGAAAAGATATTACTGACTGCAACTGTCTTTTTCCTACTGAATCACTCCACTGATTTATGGTGTCCTTGTGGAAAAAATATCAATTTTTAATTCTACGGATGTCCTGGGAAACTCAAGATATATTTCTACCAGCCATGCATCAAACAGCAGTCGTATATAGGAGCAGAATTGTCACAACATTACAACATGATCAGAAGCAAGACCAATACACCTCTTTGGATGAAGGAAATCAGATACAGGGCATGGCTCAATGTAGTAGAAGAAAAATAACAATCACATGATTTTTCAGATGCTCATACATCAGACAAGTTAACTGATTCACTGGAGTAGTGAATTGGAGTGGGAAAAAAACTGTCTGGTAAATGCATTCACTACATTTTGATATTGATGGCAAAACTGCAGGTACATAAAATAAAAACAATAAATTGTCAGTGCCTCTCCCTGAATTATACAATGCATCATTTGGCATTTTGACCTGCAATAAGCTGAAGTCCTGAGAGTTTTTGCAGATTGACAATAGTTTCTGCCTAACTCTAAGAACACCATTCAGAAAATGCTGTTAAAATTATGATGAGAAATTCCTTCAAAGTGTCAGTGCACGTGCATGCACACATATATAAAATAAATAGGAAAATGTTTGAAATTAAAAGTATAAAAATAAAGGACCCATAATTTAAAATGCTTGACAGGAGAAGTTAATGAAACATGGAAAGAAGAGAACAGCCACTACTGCACTACTCAGAACAAAATCTCTACAACCACCTACCTCAGTGAGACAGAAAGCGGGGGGAGAGGACAAACATCCCCCCGCACCACTTTCAGATAGTATATGTCTGTAAAATGTCATGCCAAAGCATGTGATGGGAAACGTGTTTTTATCACCAAGAATGAATTACACAGAAGCTGACACACATGTTAAGCATTGCTAAAAAACCCACAGTGGGCAATGTGGATGGAATAAATACAGATGAAACTAATTCCATTGCTGGAAAACAACTGAACTAAGTTTGTGAACTTAAAGAACCAGCACAGAAAAGCAGCAAGAATTACACACAAAACTGTAGACCTCTAATGGCTTGCACACTGATTAACAACAGGCAACCATATCTAGTTCCAGAAGAGTATAAAGCCCCACCAGTCTGAGATCAGAGAAACATCAATGAAGTCAAAGTCCCTTTTGGGGTAAAATTACATCAAACAGAAGTAATCCTAGTAGCAAAATACAACTACATCTAAATGCTTATCCCTAAAATACATATAAATTGAAAAATACCAGGAATTTACAAACTGCAAAAGAATAGGCATACTAGAAAGACAAACTAATTGTATACATAATCCAGTCACAATACCGTTTGGCCATGGCACAACTAATGTGAGCCAATTAATTCTTTTAGAGTTCAAGGGGAAAAAAACACCACTGAGAATAAAATTAAAATTAACTCAAGCACAACTTTATTCTTCACATTCCCAGAATTTATTCACCCTGTTTTGATAACTCATTTGGAAAATTCTTAACAAAACCCATGGAAGGATGCACATTACTACTGCAGCCTCAAGGATCGTGGCAACTAAGTTTCAAAGTATTATGCAAGTAATCTCCAACAATTGTCTTGGAAATCCGCAGAGTCAACCTTTGACTCCGTCAGAGTTTGTGTCCTTAGGTATCTTCTGTGATATGACTCAAAGTTGTGACAATTTTTAAAAAGACTATCTGTGAAAGCGAATCAGCCATACTCAACATCAAGAGCAGTCTAAAGCACAGAGAGGTTGTACGTAACCATGAAGAAGGATCCTGACCAATGCTAACTGAAATAACAGATCTATTATAAAATTCTGTACTCCTCACATGCCTTGCTTCCCTCTCTGGATTAGCCTGAAAGTGGATTTCATTGCACCTTAGAAACTGGAAGAAAAAAGAAAAGAAAAGAAAGAAAGAGAGGTAGCTGTAGATAAGTGTTAAACAGAAGGCCCAGAATCAAAGTAAAAGGAAGAACAGGTTAAGACTAGTAGAAATTGGCAGTTTCTCTCTCATATAGCTACCATGCCCTAGACACTTCTTTCCTGTTAGTTTAAGTTTGGTGTCCCGAACTTGAATCAGAATGGTATATTGATATTATAAAGGTATTTCTCACGAGTAAAAGCCTAGACAGACTAAAATTTCATGCCAATACGAACATCCAGGTTTACCATTTAGTAGTTCGTACAGGGTGCCAACAGCTTTAACATTTCACTTCAGTTGCTGCAAATTACCACTTCTGTATTTGTTAAAGCCAACAGGGGCCCTGATTCTGTTCCACCACACTGGGTCACTGCCTCACCTATTGACTGACAGCCATTGCTGAGATTGCAGCTGGTAACAATGCTCTGAAATGAGCAAATAAGGCTTCCGTAATTGTGTTTTTGTGGGGGATAAGTGAGGGTAGACTACTGTAAATAGATTTCATCACCCATAAATCAGAAGTGTGACTCAGACTCCTAAATTCCTGTGGGTTTAAGGCAAAAGCAGCAACAGATGTAACTAACAGCACTTCAAAATATTAACAAGAACCTTGAACACATAAGTGACTTCCCTGATGACCCCCCCACCCTTCTGAACTCTGCTTCCTGACGTCAGTCCTGTCATCATCATTGTACTAATATAGCACAGTAGTTGTAAGACACACCTTCTTCTGCCCCACTTCCAATCCAAACATTCAGTAAGAAAGAGCAGTCAAAGAAACAGGCATGGAAAAATGTCTAAAAAAGTTCATTCCCATCCTCCCTTACTTAAATTAAAAATAAAAATACTTGTTGGTACAGTAATTCTACAGAAGTGTTTACACAGTAATTAAACGGCTGAATTTACCGAATCTCTTTGTTTCTCAGCTACAGAAGATTATTTCGAAGGGTTTCACATTAATCACCCCAGACAAGCAGTCTCCTCCCCCTTCAACACTCCATGTCTTTTTCTGAATCTTCACTATAGTAGAGTAGCAGATTTATTTGTTAAGACTGAAGAGCTGCTTCCTTTAGAGCAAGCACCACTTACCAGATAGGACTAACATGTTAGAAGAATATTAATGCTAACCTCTGTTCATTTTCCTCAATGTAAAGAGACAGTAATTCCTTATTACCTTTACCCTATGCATTCCTCCTCCTCCCTCTCCCACCCCAGTAAGAGTTCATTAAAATCATTTGACATGTAAGAATTCAGTTACCAACAACCCTCATGCGTGCTGGGGGGAAAAAAAACAACTGAAGACAGATGTATCAATGAAGCCAATTTCAAGAAAAGCAACTGTTTTGGGTGCAGACAGGATTCTGTTACACACCAGATTTTTTTTTATTATTCTAAGGAAATGTTTTTTCTTAAACAGTAAAAGATGTCCTTTCTTCTCTCAACTCTTTTTTCAGTCAGTGCACAGATCAACTATTAAAAACTGAAGTCATGACAAGAGATGCATTTGATTCTAAAAATAAAAACCACATACATGTATACAGTCATACATAGTGTGTAAAATAATGAACATTAGATCAAACAGTATCAAGACTTTTTTTGGTTTGGTTTACTACATAATAACTAGGTATCATGCCTCTGGTCAATAGTTTAGTAACCATGAGCATAATTATAAGATGAAATAGCTTTTTCTTCAAAAATGATAGGCAGACATTTACATTAATTAAACAAGATGGGATACAATAATATAGGATAATTAGATTGTGAGTTTCTTGCATTGCTTTGGTAGAGAAATCCTGCTTCTCCATAACTGAAAGGGTTCTGATAACATTTTAGTTAAGATTTGTTTTCTCAGGCACTGATCCAAAGCCCATTCAAGTCAATGAGCATCTTTCCATTAACTTGAATGGGCTTTGGATCAGGTCTCTAGCTCTTCCCTGGCAGTTTATGTCTGACACCAAGGTCCATCTATTGTTCTTGATATAGAACTCAAAGATGTTCCTGATCTTCAATGCCACGGCTGCCTGCTTTGGAGGCAATATTAGAATCTCAAATAAATTAGGACCAATTGTTCAGGAAGAAAACGAATGATTTATAGGTGCTGCATTGCTCAGTTGATTTACTCATACAGAATACCAACCTGTATATGAACTGTGGACCTGAGCACAACACTGAGAAGGCAGAGTTAAAAATTGGATTTTTAGATATTAGAATAATGAAAAGTCCTGAAAATGACCCAGAAGATGGACAGGACCAACAGAAGACACTAAGAAGGTTTTCTTTTTGGTCATTCATGGTGAATTTCCCAGATTATTTGGAGAGAAAGTTTCTTTTAAAGACATTTTCAGCTGTATGACCACCAGATTATGTAAATGTATGTAGATGTCTTCACCTGGGCTATCAAGATTACATCAGTATGGACAAAAGAAAATCTCTTGTAATTCTGAAAACATTCCCTTTCTGCACTACACTTAGGTGGACTGGATTAAGAGGAGAAAGAAAAATGTTTATTTTCCGCCTCACGTGATCGTACACTCCCGTTGATCCAAATGGTCTGAGGGATATCTGAAAGTTTTGGATAACAGGGAGTTCAGATAAATTAAAGTGATTTTAACTAACATAGGACAACATGGAGACACACTGTGGATTCAGGTAAATAGAATTTTTGGATAAGGGGAATTTGGATAATTTGAATAAAAGAGTTACTAACCAGTTCAGAAACCGCTGCTCTTCAAGATGTGTTGCACATGTCCATTCCAGTTTTGGATTTGTGTGCCTAGAGTAAGGACATCAGATACTTTTTCTCTCAGCGGTACTCAGTGGGACATTTGAGGGTCCCCTTGCTGCTATATGCCTCTGCATGCAGATACAAAGGACAGAGATACCCCTAGACTCCTTCAGTTCCTTCTTGCCAGAGTTCCTATGTAGAGGGCAAAGAAGGTAGGTTCTGGAATGGACATGTGCAACACATCTTGAGGAACAACAGTTACTGAATAGTTTAGTAATTGTTTTTTCTTCTTCGAGTGATTGCTCATGTGCATTCCATTCTTGGTGACTCACAAGCCATAAGAACAGGAGATGTGATCATAGCCTATTGCAGTAAAGACTGGAGAACAACTTGTCCAACTCTAGCATTGTCACTGCAGTCTTGAGCCACAGCATAGCGGGAGGAAAATGCGTGGACTGAGGACCACATTGCTGCTCTACAAATGTCCACAACTGGAATGTGTGCCAGAAAAGCTAATGAGGCCAATTGCAACCTTGTCAAATGAGCTGCAACTTTGCTAGGCGGAGTGACATTAGCCAGATCATAGCACATGTGTATACAGGAGGCATTCCAGGAAGAAATTCTCTGAGTAGAGACTAATTGTCCTTTTATTCTGTCTGCCACTGCTACAAACAGCTAGGAGGATTTACGGAAGTGCCTGGTTCTGTCCAGGTAGAATGCTAGAACTCTTCCGACATCCAAGGTTTGCAAATGCTCTTCTTCCCTGCTTGAATATGGCTTTGGTAGGATACGGGAAAATAAACTGGCTGATTGATGTGGAAAGATGACACCATCTTTGGGATGAACTTTGGATAAGGACACAGGTAAACCTTGTCCTTAAAAAAGTTTGTACGTGGAGGCCCAAACATTGAGGAATGCAGCTCCCCTATTCTTGTGACTGAGATAATGGCCACCAAAAATGCCACCTTCATTGATATATGCAGCAGAGAGCAGGTAGCCAGTGGTTCAAACGGGGAACCTGTAAGACTTGATGATACTAAGTTCAGATCCCACAGGGGAACAGAATATTGTACTTGAGGGTATAATTTGACTAAGCCTTTCAAAAACCTTATGAACATGTCATTGGAGGAAAAAGTGATTGTCCACTTTAGGGAGGAATGTTGAAACAGCTGTCAGATGTACTCTGACTGAACGACCAACCAACTCTTGGTGTTTCAGCTACGATAAGTAGTTCAGGATATGTTGTACTGAAGAATGGACAGAGACACCCCATACTAGCGAGACCACATGGAAAAATGTCTCAATTTAGAGAGGTAATTAGCTCTTGTAGAAGGCCCTCTTCTATTTAGCAGGATCTCTTGAACCTCTTTTGAGCAAGACTGCTCTCTAGTATCCAGCCATGGCGCATCCTTGCAGTTAAATGAAGGGACCGTGATCTTGGGAAATTAGGTCCAAGTCTAGGGGACGTGAAACTGGAGGTTTCACTGACAGTGCCAGGAGAGTTGACAACCAGTGTTGATGGGCCTATGGTGGGGCTATAAGTATGACTCTGGCATGGTACTGTCTTATCTTCAATAATGCTGTGTGAATGAGCAGGATTGGTGGAAAAGGACAGAGGAGTCAGCCTGATCATGACAGTAAAAACACATCTGTCATGTGACCCCATAGGGAACAGAACTGCCAACAATTTCTGTTGGACTTTGTTGCAAACAGGTCTCCTTGGGGAAACCCCCACTGCTGGAAGATGTATCTGGCCACATCTGGACGAAGAGACCACTGGTGGGACTCAAACGATTTGCTCAGGTGATCTGCTAGATCATTTTGTACCCCCAGCAGGCAAAATGCTTCTAGATCTATTGAGTTGGCAGCACTTCCAGAGTAGAGTCTTCTCTTGACAGAGTGGAGAAGAACAGGCTCCCTGCTGCTTGTTGAGATATAACATTGCCACCATGTTGTCTTGTGAGGACTAACAGGCTGCTTCCCCTGACCTGCAATAGAACTACTCAGTACAGCAGTCTGACAGCATTCAGTTCTCTGACATTGATATGTAAGTCTAAGTCTTCTGAAGCCATAGACCCTGAGTCTGTAGAGAACCCAGGTGGGCTCCCCATCCTAGAGCAGACGCATCTGTCATTAGTGTGAGCATCAGCTGCAGGTGGGCAAATGGAATATCTATACATACACTGGCTGGATTTGTCCACCAATCTAGGGAGGTGTGGACATGGGAGGGCACTCCCACCACCAAGTCTAGCTGATCGTGATTTGGCGAGTAGACTGATGCCAGCCAGCCATTCAGAGTAGTCTTGTGTCTTGGATCACATAGGTGCAAGAGGTCACATGTCCCAAAAGCCTCTAACAGTTTTGTGCTGTTGTGACCAGGTGAGAGTTCAAACATATAACAATTGATCACATTGCCTAGAACCTGGAGTCCGGAAGAAAGATCCTGGTTTGAAATGAGTCCAGTATAGCACTTATAAACCCTATCTTCTGGACCAGGGAGAGGAGAGTATTTGTCTGTGTTATAGTTCCAAGAAATTCAGCAATTGAATGGATCAGGACAACACTGCTCTGTGCTTCTAGTTTGGACTGGAACAAGTCAGTTGTCCAGACAGGGGTAAACCTCAACTCCCAATCTTCGGAGGAATGCAGCTACTACTGCCATAACTTAAGTAAAGACTCCAGAAACTGATGACAGGCTGATTTTGATTTACCTGAAATTGGAGGTATTTCCTGTGAGCTTGACTGAATGCCACATGGAAGTAGGCATCCTTTAAGTCGAGGGCAGCATACCAGTCTCCAGAGAGAGAACAACAAGCTAGGGTGACCATCCAGACCTTTACCTTTTTCAAGAACCTATTGAGTTGACACACATCTAAGATTGGTCTGAGACCCCTCTGCCCCGCTCCTTTGCTGTTGGGATTAGGAAATAGCAGGAATAAAACTCCTTCCCTCTTAGACTATGAGGAGACTGTTCTGTGGCTCCCAACCAAAGAAGAGATTGCTCCTCTTAGATGAGGAGCTCCTTGTGAGAGAGGTCCCGAAGGAGGATGGGAAGGGAGAGTGAGAAGGAGGGGCAGAAGCAAACTGGAGAGTATGTCCCACCTCCACAGTGCTCAAAACCCATTGGTTTGAAGTAATTTGGGACCAAGCACTGTGGAGATGGGACAGATAGCTTGTGAAGGTGAGGACGTTTGGGTCTGGAGACATGGAGACTGGTATGGTAAGCTCAACCAGCACATCAAAATGACTAATATGTATTTCCCAGGTCTTGTCAAGGGCACAGAGCTGGAGTCAAAATAGCAGGAGGGGGAGGCCTACACATATAACCCTTGGATCTCTTTTTTGAAAGGTCCTGTCAAGGAGGTAGAGGAGAATATTGGTGCATCTTCTGGGACTGATAGTGCTTTCTGACTGGGGCAGGTTTGTACAAGCCTAAGAATTCCCAGGTGGCTCTAGAGTTCTTAGGAAGAGCTTGATTTCTGTCTGGCCCAAGAATAGAGAAGGAACCTCAATCAGCAAGTCCTGGATAGTATTCTGGACTTCTTAGGGAAGGCTACAACCAGGATGATCTGAACGTGGCAACCATGGAAGCCCTGGTTCTAGCTGCTGAATCTGCTGCATCAAGCCCCACTTGCAGTGATGTTCTCACGACTAGTCTGCCCTCATTGACCAGGGAAGAGAACTCCCTGCCTCAAGTTCTCTGAAGCAGCTCTCTGAACTTCTCCATGGAACCCCATACATTAATATCGTACCAATCCAGCAGAGCCTGTTGGTTAACAATACACAGTTGCAAACCTCCATCAAATAAATCTTCCTAACAAATAAATCCAGCTTCTCAGCATCTTTTGATTTGGAGGTGGCAGCCTGGTTCCCATGTTGCTCTCTCATTAGCTGCTGTCCTGGTGGTGGGTGAGTATAATAAAGATACTCAATACCTCGGAGAGTACATAGTATTTTCTTTCTGCCCTTTTTGAGTTGGGAGGCAATGAAGATAGGGTCTGCCATAGAGCCTTTATAGGCTCTACTACTGCCTCATTAACTGGCAGAGCCACCCTGGAGGAACCCTCAGATAAGCTGTCAACCAGGTGATGTGAGGACTTCCTGATGTCCTTGACTTGCATGCCCATGTCTGCAGACACTCTTGTTAACTACTCCTGAACAACTTTTAAATCATCAGAAAGGGGTGAAGTTGTCCCAGATGAAACAGCTTAATCTGCAGAGGATGAAGAGGAAGCCAAGACTGGAGGGGCTAAAAACTCTTACTGGCTGCTGTGCTAGCTTTAGGACCTGTTCTTGATGCTCAGTATTAGGCCTGGTACCAGACTCTGCCCTTCTAGATGAGGACACTAGGTATGTCTACACAGACAAGAAAAATCCAAAGCTGGCCCATAGCTCAGGCTGCGAGGCTGTTTCATTGCTGTGTAGAATTCCAGGCTCAGGCTGGAGCCCAGACTCTAGGACCCTGTGGTGCTGAGGGATCTGACTCCTATAGTGATGAAGATGCCAGCACTAAGAGTAGAGCAGATTTTTTGCCACTGCAAATGCCTCCAGGGTAGTCAATACTGAGATGGTATCCTGTTGCGGTACCAAAGATAACAGTGCCACTGCCAGCATTGTGTTCAATGGTGCTCTTGGTGGCACTGAAGCCAATGGTGGCACAGATTTGGAGAAGTACTACTTAGGTTTCATGTGCACTCTATTTAACTCCTTCTCACCTCTCTTACCAGACTGAGAGGATGGAGATCTTCCCCTGGCCAGGGCGACCAGCAGCAGCCATTTCAGCCTAGCCTCCCTATCCTTCTTGATTCTAGTCCTGACCCTGCAAATCTAGCACTGGTCTTTTACATGTGCTTCACTCAAGCACTTCAGACAGCTATTGTGCAGGTCGCTCACTGACACAGATCTTGAGTACATGGCTTGAACCCTGGTGACTGGGACATGCCTCAGTACCACAAGCAGAAACCTCTAAAAATGGGCAAAACAAGAAGTCTGAAAAAAAGTTGTTTAAAGAAAAAATGGTTACTCACCTTCTCGTAACTATTGTTCTTCGAGATGTGTTGTTCATGTCCATTCCAATCAGGTGTGTGCGTGCACATGCATGGTAGCTGGAAGATTTTTCCCTAGCAGCATTGGTCAGGTTGGCCTGGGAGCCCCCTGGAGTTGTGCCTTCATGGTGCTCAGTATAGAGCCCTGCTGACCCACCACCACCTCAGTTCCTTCTTGCCGGTTACTCAGACAGAGGGGTTGGAGGGTGGGTATTGGAATGGACATGAACAACACATTTCAAAGAACAACAGTTACGAGAAGGTGAGTAACTGTTTTTTCTTTTTTGAGTGCTTGTTCAATTCCAATCAGGTGACTCATAAGCCTAAATTCAGGAGGTGGGGTCGGAGTCTTCCACTGATTGGAGCACTGCTCGTCTGAAGGCTGCATCATCTCTGACCTGCTGGGAAATCGCATAGTGCGTGGTGAAAGTGTCAATGGAGGACCACGTCGCTGCTCTGCATATGTGCCAGGAATGCTGTTGATGAAGCCTGCGCCCTGGTAGAGTGCGCAGTGATTTGGGGTGCGGGAACCCCCACCAGGTTTTAGCACTCAAGAATGCAGGACATGATCCACAACGAAATGCGTTGTGATGACACTGGCTGACCTTTCAGTCTGTCCGCCACTGCCATGAATAACTGGAGCGATTTTCTGAATGGCTTTGCTCTCTCCATATAAAAGGCTAGCACCCTGTGGACATCCAGAGAGTGAAGTCTCTGCTCCTTGCCGGTGGAGTGCAGCTTAGGGTAGAATACTGGGAGGAAGATGTCCTGGCTGATGTGTAAGGAGGCTCCGATGTTAAGGCCTTGAGCTCAGACACCCTCCTGCCCAAGGTTATCACTACCAGGAATGCCACCTTATAAGAGAGGTAGAGCAGGGAGCATGTTGCCAACAGTTCAAAGGGTGGTCCCATGAGTCTAGAGAGGACCAGGTTGAGGTCCCAGGTAGGGACCAGCTGACGGACGTTCGGGTACAGCCTGTCGAGCCTTTTTAAAAATCGGCTTACCACAGGGTTAGCAAACACCAAGCGGCCCCCTGCACCCAGATGGAAGGCCAATATTGTGGCTAAGTCCACTCTTATTGAGGACAACAAAAGCCCCTGCTGCTTCAGATGGAGGAGGTAGTCCAGAATGAGCGACACTGAGGCTAGTGTCGGGCATGAATGGTGCTGCGCCGACCAGATTGAAAATCTCTTCCACTTGGCAAGGTAGGTGGGTTTCCTGCTGCCAAGGAGGACTAGTCGAATCTGATCTGAACAGAAAAGCTCCATCGGGTTCAATCATGGAGCTTCCATGCCGCGAGGTGAAGTGACATGATGTTGAAGATGACCATGATCTTGCATCAGAAGGTCCGGGAGGAGTGAAAGGGTGACTGGGGATTTCACGGACATGTCTAGGAGAGATGTGTACCAGTGCTGATGGGGCCAGGTTGGTACTATCAATATGACCTGAGCTTGTCCCCTCTGGATCTTGAGTACCACCTTGTGAATGAGCAGTATGGGCGTAAAGGAGATGGCCCCTCCATGGAAGGAGGAATGCATCTGCTCTGGAGCCTGGGCTGTGATTCTGCAAGGATCGGAACCGCTGGTACTTCCTGTTGTATCACATGGCAAATAGGTCTATCTGGGGAAAGCCCCACCTCTGGAAGATTGAAAATGCGACGTCCGGGTGAAGGGACCACTCGTGGACTTGAAATGACCTGCTGAGGTGGTCCACTGCTGTGCCAGGTAAGGATACCGTCCCGAGTTGATGTGGACCATCCGCTCCTACTCCTTTGAGACCGATAGGAGCCTGACTCTGACTCCGAGGTGTCTGAAAATGATGACCATGGGGGAGCGGTATTTCTAGGCACCGTGCTTTTGTGTTGAGGGCTCAGGGATCGTCATGATTGGGTGTGCTCCGATGCTGGGGAGTGGCGCAGTGGGGTCTGAGATCGGTGGGCCATCATAGCGGGCTTTCCCCTTGAAGGAGCCTGGGGAGCGACCGGTGCCGGTGACTTATCCTGTCTGGGAGGAGAGAACGGTTTTGTGAGGTGACGCAGTTCTTGGGATGCCTCAAACGCCTCCGGTGTCGAAGGGAGGTGCAGCTCACGGCTTGGTCTCGGCAAGCAAGCGGGGACCGGACTCAATCACTCCTCTACATGGGCAGGAGTTGGCGTGACCGTCACTGGTGGAGCAGCACTAGTGTGGCTGACTTGGGTCTAACAGTGGCAGGCTACTTAGGTCTATAAGGGAGAGAGCAACCCCTCTCCGACCTCTTCTTCTGGGACAGTGCCCAGTGAAGCTGGGACAGTGCCATGAGTCCTTATCATTACCCGGCACCAGTGCCCGTGCTGACGGTGTCAGAACGCTCCACACCGAGGAGGAGGTACTTGGCGCAGGGTCTGTCAACCCAGGGTCGGGCTGGGGGCGGAGTGCTGCCTCCATCAACAGGACTTTCAGGCGCTGCTCTCTATCTTTTGAAGTCCTGGGCCGAAAGGTCTTACAAATGGCACAATGATCCTTCTGATGGCCTTCTCCTAAGCCATCCTTCTGATGGCCTTCTCACGAGGTTGAGGATCACTTCTGGGCATACACTTGCCACAGGTTTTGAAGCCTGGAGATCCCGCATGCCCCAGCGTCAGGAGCGTAGGAGGGGATTACCTCCAAAGGAAACTTATCTAACACTAATGAACTACTAGCTATTAAAGAACAATGGAGATCTAATGGAGAACAATATAAGAACACTGCTAAATGCGCTTGTCGAGACAAGAGCATAGGGAAGTTCCAGCTAACCATCACTGGCGGTAAGAAGGAACTGAGGGGGTGCAGGTCAGCAGGGCTATTTATTCACTGCCATGTGACTCCAGGGGGCGCCCAGGCCAACCTGACGGATGCTGCTAGGGAAAAATCTTCCGCCTACCATGCACGTACACACCTGATTGGAATTGACATGAACAAGCACTTGAAGAACTAAAACTTATTAACTGTACTAATCACCAGACTAACTATATTATATATGCTATTATACACAAAAGCTGAGAAAACTGTTCTGATATTAAACAGGGTTTGAATGACCATCGAGGGGGGTAAGAAGGAATTAAGGTGGGCAAGGGGCAGCTCGGCCTTTTATACCTTCATGCAGTGGTGCATGGTAGTGGGGGAATTCGGCTGCTCAATGGGTACTGCTGAGGAAAAAGTTTCTGATGGCCATACGGTGGGCCCACAGACATGAAGAGTAGCATATATACGCAAAATCACTTGACGAAGAATATATTATATTTTTTACGTGGCAAATTTACATCGTCTGTTATTGGAGGAGGATCTTGGTTGATCTCGGTCCTGAAAAGTTGGGTAAAATACTTCCTGCCTCCAGAAGAACAAAAGAGCTAGCAGGGTTGTTTACTGGCTGGGATGCACACCCACAGCTAAGTATAAGGGTCATTCATCCATCCCCGACTAAAGTGCTGGATGGAGAAAAATAGGTTGTTCCATCTGGATGAATCCATGAGAACTTTCTCTAAGGGATTCTTCAAATAACACCATCTATTTTGAAAAGGACATGAGTGCCCCCATATGAGAGAGAGCGAGAAAGATACAGTGTGTGTGTGAAAGAGACCTTACATTTCCTTGGTTTTTTTTCTTTTAGTGCATATGCTTTGGACCACGGTAAAATTACACAGGACATTACCATATATAGCCAATTTGAGCATTAAATCAAAACTTTCTTTTAAAAGAAAACTTTTATTTATATATTAATATTTTCCCCTAAGACATTGAGAGCACCTGCTCCATGTGCTGGAATTACAATCTTTTGGAACTGAAAATGGCTGAAGCTAAGATGGAGAGATCACTTGAGAATACACGAAAATTTATCTGGTATTTACCTAATACCAATATTCATTTTTAAAAAATGTTTCCTACCTTTTCTTTTGAAAGGTGATATTGAATAAATGCACAATGAAAACATTACTGTAAGATATACATTTAACAAATTTCTTCCTCTTGGTTAGAAGTTTTCTTAAAAATCTAGAATCCCATTTCTTTAAGGAATTATCTTAGATTCGGACCTTTTTGGTCAAGTGATTTTTTTCTTAGGACAAGATTTCTGACTCCACTTCTGGGAAGTATGGTAATCTGACAAACTTCTACAGAAAAGGCTTCATTGAAAGATGATAACCCTCCAGGTCCCCATCAGATTTCAACATTCCAATGAGATATCACCACCTCAGGACTCAGAAGGCCTTGTTTAGGGAATGATAGCTGTGTGAGGATTTATGAGGAATTTGATGAGGGGAGATGTAGGGCTTGAGATGGGATGGGCACAAATGGAAGACAGTGCTATCACACACTATGTCCTCATGCACAACCCTGCTCTCCTAAGCTCCCTACTCAGAGCCTGTTGTCTCCATGCACCAACAGTCTCAATTCTCAAAACATTCACCAACCCAGGGGAGAGCTACTCTGGGGATGGAAGAGACACTGGGACAATTCAGGCTGTGTACAGAAGGGTGTCATGATGGGGAAGTGGGGTAGGTGAGTAACTGATTCTACAGAACAGTCATAATGGAAGGATGGCAGCATAGCTGGGTGTATTAGGGGGTTTGGAAGACAAACGGTCTTTGCAGTGAGACAGACTGGATAATAATCCATGTGAGCTATGAACACAGATATTTAATCGCACAAAAGGCTTTGATAATTTTGAACACGGGGTGCTAGACTACATAGCCTACATAAAGTTTAATAAGCAAGGAAATAATCAGTTATGTTACTGAATACCCAATAGTGCCCCTTCTCAACCTTATAGTCCACCCACATATCTCCTTCTCTGGAACTACCAACTAGCAGCTTTATCTCCAAATAAATATCCATCACAGACACATGCAGATTTCAGTTCTATTTTTACACAATTAATTTCTTCATAAAAAACAATACCAGCTTTAGACCAATCACTAACACAGATCACCTATTCAAGTAATTTTTCCTAAGCATTACAGAAAAACATATCAGATTCACCAACTGCAATCTGGCATACTTCAACACATCAGTAAAAAAAAATCTATGTACAATGTAATTTATGAAATCCACACTAACTGTATATTAATAAAAACAAACATGTGACAAAGGAAAAGCACTGGTAAGATGTAGAATAGGATTATTTCTGAAAAAAGGACAAAATGAAGTTGTGGGGAGCGGTGTGGAAAGCTTGATAAGCAAGGCACAGAAAGAATGTAAAAGCACAACAAAGGGAATGTTTAGGTTTATTACCACGGGCAAACCAATAATGCTAAAAGCTTTAGAGTAAATACTGAACCACTCATCATAGAAAATGGAACTCAAAATAATTTATTTCAATTTATTTAATAAGATTTAAAAGAGTAAATTCCAACCTTCATGTGAGCTGCACAATGAACACTCCCTCACGCCCCCAACAGCCACAGCCAATGAAAAGCAGGGCAACGGCTTTCTTCAGCAATGAAAGTACAGAATTCATGGCAGAAGAATGGATATTTTTATTCTCCAGAAGGGACTAGTCAGGGAGAGGTTTCAAAACAGCAAATGAAATAAGGTTTAAAAAAAGAAAAAACAGAAGATGGTAAAATGCAAATTTATTACCATCTTTTGAGCCTATGAAACAAAACACCAAAATGTAAAGAGCTGGTTTTCCCTTAAAGTATTTCTATTGTTTTGCTTAAACCTAGCCCTTAATGTTTTCTATTCTCAGGAGAATTCTCTCACAGCAGTCACAGTATGTTGTCAACAGTCACATTAATCTCTCTGACAGTTTTCAACAAAGGGTTTTGAACTAAGATACTAATCTTAAAAAAACCCACACACTTGCAAGGAATAACTAGTGGTTGAGATTGTTGGCAGAGTCAGCAGTATTATCTTCACAGTGTTTAATCTCTTGCCTGTTATAACGGGCACCAATGCATTTCCTTGCCAACTAGACAGCAGAGTCCATCTAGCTGGTCTCATCTTCCCCAAACAACTATCACTTTTACAGTCAAGTTTAAGAACAGAGGGAGTGTCTAGAGAATAATAGTTCTGACTGATCAGAGAGCAATACTAAGACGCAGAGAGCCCTATTTCATCTGTCAAAAGGTGTCAAGGTTCTTAATGGCTTTCTCCTAATAAAAATCTCAGCGTACAGTTATCAAGTACTGGGATACTTGAGATGCTGCCTATTTCTGGAATAAGCAGGGTTTACCCCCCACAAAATTACTCCAGGAAGAGTTTTAAATACTGCAGAATGTTTTTACACAATTCCAAAAGGCAGAATTAAGTACCTAAGTATTACGCTTTTTAAGGATACTCCACAAGGTGAATTGGTCTCCCCAGCACATGCTAAATATTTATATTTATATTTTATAAATATAAATAGCATTTAAACCTGTTATTAAGCAAATTACAGAGTAAAAGCAAATGGAGCAGATGCATAAGCATCGGTCAGGGATCCACTTACCCTTTCTAAATGTCAAGTCTGTTCTCTCAAGCTTAGACTTTGTAAATGTTATAGTAACGGACCCTCTCTCTAGAGCACTATCTTCTAGGTCTAATAAAACAGGAGGCAATCCTGTAACAACCTAGTTAATACCACAAACACCAGTCACCTAGAAGTGACAGATCCTACTTTTATATAACTGCCTTATCAAATCAGACAACAGGTCTGTCTAGTCTGTTATTAGGTAATACCTTCTATACTTCAGAGGAAGGCAAAATCTACACCTGTGCTCTTTAATAATACACCCAAACCATTCATACATGTATTTATGAGAAATAACCATTATTTTATGATCCTGGGAAAGCATTCTTCATTAAAAAGTGTAAAATTTTTGCTTACCCTCATTATCTGTAATATTGCATGTCAAAACATTAACAACAATAAAAATACTCAGACTTTTTACACATTTATCAGACAAAAAGCCTGGAGATAATATTTCTGTCATATTTCACGAACTACTCAATATGTGCATTACAATAAAGTTAGTTTTTAAAAAAACCCTCAAATGTTAGAAAACCAGGAAATGGCAGAGTTACGGTTGCACTTCTTAAGCAAGGCATCCAAAGTGCCTTAATTCTGCTCCTATTAAGATACACTGAAAAATGTAAATGAGACTTAAGGAAGCATTTTGAGTTGGGGAGGGTTGGAAGAGTTGCACTCAGAAGCCTCCTTAGGTAAATGGACAAGCACCAGTAGGTTCACAAGTAAGGTGGATTAGGTAAGAACAAAGGGTTTGGGAAGATTCCCTCCTTTCCTGTGGACCTCCAGATGTGTCCCCCACCCCATCCTTGATTTGCCTGAGGTGACATGTTGGCACCCCTTACGATCTTCCTTGAGACCAAGTTATATTTTGTGCTCTTTCTGCAGGAAAAATGGCAGAAACTTTTGTTTTTAAATCAAAGCTTATGAGTCCATCATTCCCAATGTTGAATGTTAAGTTTCTTGGAGCCAAAGTCTATAGCGTAGATCCAAAATGAAAACAATCTGATATTTCACTTTATACTAATTTTTGGTTCTGTGCACTAGTTCTCAACTAGTCCAATGAATAATTTCACTCTGCAGCCATTTTTTTTGGTGCTACACATTTACAATACTCCCTTTGCACTACCTGAGCAGTGAAAAAGAAGCAGAACAGGGCAGAGACTGAGACTAAGTACTGATGGAACCTTTTGAAATAATATGTTCAGTTCTCAGGCTGAAAAGCTTAAACAACAATGCGCCAAGTGCTATGTGGAATAAGGCACCGAAACAATTTCCAATACATTTTGTATTCCCAACAGATGAACAATCCCTCACAGTGAGATAGGCAGCCAAAAGAACATAATCTACTGCTTTTCAATAGGCCACTGGCAAAGGAGTTAGTGATCTTCCTCTCCTGCAGGCAGAAAGCTTGAGAATGGCAAAAGCAGGAGCTAATTTTTCGCAATGCACCTGTGAACATAAAACACTAATCTGTGTCTATTGTAATTGGGTATTCTGTACTAGAAATTACAGTCTACTAGAGTAGATCGATACGTCTACAGAACATTAAATTCTTTGCAGTTCACTGCAGTTGTTGATGAGACTAAACCTGCTGTACAGATTACATTTGTACAACATCTGGTGCTGTATCATCCTTTCTCCACTGCAGACTTATATCCAATTCTCTGATGCATAACCAGTTAACTGATGACTTTGATGCACTACCGATTTGCTTTCAAAGCTGACTAAGCATAGTCAGTTTGCAAGGAAATCTTAAATTTTATTTTTGAACAAAATTTCTTCAAACCAACCTCTGTACTATATACCATTAAACAGTAAGTACACTACAAGTTTTAATATTTGAAAGCTAGACATTTGCATTATGGTATCCTCAAAAAGCTGATTTTTTTAAGAGTCAAAAAAGTTATATTTTCTAAGTTAAATCATTCCAAAAATGGCTAGAGTGGTTAGTTTCAAGTATTTTAATAGTTCTCCCTGGATTGAAACTAAACATGTTGGTTTTCATGTTGAAGGAGATTTTAAAAATGTGAAAAGGGAGTCCAAAACAGAATGGAAGGGATTCCATAAAACATTGGTCTAAAAGCTTCATCAGTATTGCCACTATTCTGCACTTTTCCTTTTAGATGAAAAACATCCAGTCCTGGTGACTTACTGCACTTGCGTTTCCAAAATGGAGACTCCTCCTTTAGTGAATATGAAATCTAACAACTGTGCAGTATTCACTGTTACCCAGTGGAACTCCAACATGCACCACCAAAATTAACTCCACCTTGCTCTATGAGGCTCTAAAACAAACTGCTCAAAAAGCAGTTGTTTATGATATCAATAATTTTGCTTTAACAATCCATGTCTCAACATGCCATTCCGTTAATTACAGCAGTTACAAATCCTCCAATTTTACTATTCCAGGATATTTTAAAACTTTTCATCTCTTTTGACACATCATGCTCCTTATCATTCTAATCCAAGTAAAAAAATACTTTTAGTTTTTGTGTGTCTAGCACCTGTGATTTATGACTAAACAGATTTTACCCATGAAATGATGGTCTTCCTTGTATATAAATGCAACTCTTTCCCCTCTCTCTAGTTAATTTATTTTTTAAAATTAGTTCACATCTTGATGACACCAATTATTCTGGTCTCCTTGACAAGTCAAACATTCCAGCATTGTATTCAAGCTTTCATTTCATGAATGAAATGCATAAATGTCTTTCTGATTACAGTACAGCTATTGTTAATAGGTTCATTCAACTGAAATCTGAACCACTTGATCCTCAACTGCCTTTGGACTGGAAACAAGTTAAATTCTTTTGTTCCTCATCACATCTACAGCCATATTAGTATTCCCGTCCAGCCTGAACTGCCCTCTGCATCTGATGGCTTTTTAAATTATTAGTTTTATTAATAATTTTAAATGATTAGTTTTAAATTATTCCCCAAACCTCTGTATTCACTGGTAGCAATCTGGCATGCTTAAAGTTTAGACTGAGCCCCTTCCAGCAGTGCAAGACTTCACTAACCCAAAAAGTTCCTAATGAACGTTCACTCTTCTTCTCTGAAGTCTTCTTGTCCATGTATGGGAACACACTAGTTCTCTATCTGACTGATCATAAGTGTGTATCTAGTAATACTTCTGTATTGAGTTTCAGCTTTCTATGGTACTTTGTACCCTAAATATTCCTTCCTTGACTCCTATCCTGCATTTCCTTGCACCTTGATAGCAACATCTAAGTAATTAGCTTCCTTCCCAGCACCTGTCTATAAAGTGACCTAACTTGCTGGAGAGAACCAGCATTCTTACAATAAATTTTTGCTTCCCTCACAAAACAGTCCTCAACTATTCAGTCTCCTCTAGCATAACGCTCTGGTGCCCTGTAAACACCACAACTAGACCCATGTCGTCCAAAGGTAAATTAATTGATAAATGAGGAAGGATTATCTTTCTCTAACTATTCCTGAAAGAAGACATTGCATTCTTTAACTGGTGTGATTAGGGCTACCTATTCAAAGGAATAGGGGCAACAAGCTCTACCACTCTCCCTCACAAATTCCTTAAAAATCACTGAGAGTTGGGATTTAAATTTTCACTTTAGAAATTCAAGACTAGATGTATTCCACTTTGGCTCTCAGATCCTTGAGTTGATGGAATTCATTACACACATATATATTACTTGGCCTCATGATAATACTTAAAATTACTGAATCTGAAGTAACAAACTTGACAGCTTTATCCTGATTGAACTGCCATCCACCAATTTCCCCTAGATCTGCTTCGGTCCCAGTCAAGTGGCTACTGACCTACTATTTGCTGTACAAGGGCTATTAAAACAAACAAAAACTGCACAACTGCTTAGACTGAAAATTCTTTTAGGAATATATTCTTTCCCTAATGCTCAAGTTATTATACAGGAGTTATACAAATATAAATGTATAGAGGGAGTAATATACTCATTAAGCTGGATGTATGGAGTGAAAAATTCAGTAAGCAGTATATATATTACAGCACTACAAAAAGTAATTTTCCCTCCGTTGTTACTCACACCTTCTTGTCAACTGTTGGGAATGGGCGACGTCCACCTTGATTGAATTGGCCTCTTTAGCACTACAAACTTCCCTCTGTTGATGTTCACTCCTTCTTGTCAACTGTTGAGAAGAGGCCATTTCCACGCTGTTTGAATTGGCCTTGTTAGCACTGAGCCCCTTCCCCCCCCACACTTGGTAAGGCTACTCCCATCTTTTCATGTGCGGTAACATTATATACACTATTTACTGTATTTTTCACTCCATGCATCTGATGAGGTGGGTTTTAGCCCACGAAAACTTATGTCCAAATAAGTATGTTAGTCTCTAAGGTGCCACAAGGACCCCTCGTTGTTTTTGCTGATATAGAATAACACGGCTACCACTGTGAAACCTATTATGCTAGATGTTACTTCAATACACAGGTGCTTAGCCACAGTCACTGGAGGCAACAAAGATGATGCTAGAACTGAAACAGTGACAGCATCCTCCTACTTCTGCCTGAAAACTCCAACAGACCCTGCTCTTGAATATCCACTCAATATTTCATGAAACTTCACCAAATGTCACCTTTCCAAGACAAGATGGCATCTCTCATGAGTCCAGATGTTTTCCAATGCGTCTGTGCTGATTTGTCAGTTCCTTGAAGCAAAAGTTTTTATGTTGCCCTTTTCTGTTTAGACCAGAAGCCTATTTTATCATCCAGTTATAGACCAGGCACTCGTTAACCTCTCAGATCTCTGGAGAACTGTGGTTTTAAGGGAGCCCAGAAGGGAGGGACAAATTTAGAAACCTGTTTATCCAGTTCACCAGAATTGAGATGTTATGGTTTCCATTCTTCCGGTGGCTCCCCTCCCCCCACACTCTCCCCACCCGCGCTCCCCAAAATGCCAAATTTCCATCATCAGAGCTCTCTCTATAAACGAATACTTTGTTACTGGACTAAGGAAGAAAGAAACCACAGGCCTGTTAGGGACAGAGACAGGGGGAGCAGAATATGTGCTTGAAAGCATGTTTATTCGGCTGGATTGCAGATGGCCAGTTTAGGAATACGATATCATATTTTTAAGCATTTCATAATGTCTTATTATTAATTCCAACCAAACCCACCAAGACCAAAATTATCTGAAATTGGTGCTTGCGTGTCCTGACCCCAAACCCAACAATGTTTGCATATAAAATATATATATTTCCCCCCAGATTTAATTTTTTTTAATCAATTAGCAAACAGTGTTCCTGAGAGACTAAGGAAAAGACAGGCTTCCATGTCTAAGGAACTGAAATGTGGTATTTGGCAGATTCTACTTCCAGGAAACCAAAATGCTGAAGTCCTAGAGAGACAAGCTGCAAGCAAAGAGCAATCCTAAAGGAAAGGGTTTTATTGGACCTACCCCTTGTCATTAAACACTCTATATTTTACTTTAGTCTGATATTTTTATTTACATCTAAAACCCTTTTCCATCTCCGAATGAAAACGTTCACTTTGCCCTTTGTGAATGGGGAGAGGCTCTCTATAAATTAGCCCACCCAAATGATATGCTGACATCCAGGTGACAGGAAGCTGGCATACCGGTGTGGAAGCAGAAAAAGAGAAAAAGGAGGATCTGGGGGTAGAGTCTTAGTCAATTTAAGGATAGAGCGAAAGGAAACCCTAACCCTAATAACGCGAGAGTTGTAAGAGATGCTGTTTTCATCCTTGCTTTTAGTTTTAAAGATGGAATGCTGATGTAAGCAGAAACCTTGAGATAAGGTAGCATCTGGAAGGAATTTGCATAAACAAAGGATAACTGTTAGCCGTTGATGTATGTAACGGAAAGTATAAATACTGGTCTAACACTGCTTGTAGGGGGAAGATCTGCCTAAGGTCAGGGGACCCCCAGTCCGACCACAGTCTTCCCTTGCAATTGCTTGTAATAAACTGTCTCTGACTTGTTTCTAACAAACGCAGAGTGAAGACTTGTTTTCTTCCACACTGGTAACACAGGGACTGGTTTTCATGAAACTTCTTACCTCTGCTTAATCCAATTGACCTTCATGAGTGCTGCAATTTACACATTTAGAATAGCTAATTGCTGGGGACCATTACAAAGAAACCCTGAAAAAGCCACATCACCTCCCCCCTTCCCCCCCAAAACCCCAACAAACTCTCAAACCAACCAACCTATCATAGCAAAAAAACCAAAAAGAACCCCGCACAAGCTGGAAAAGACTCCTTTGTCCTTGTCAAATAAGCAATCAAATTTTATAACTTCACCGCAATGTGCATTTTTTAAGGCTTTGGGTGTGGAGAGGTTATAGTCATTAAAGTGAGAATGACACTGATCATAACCAAGCAAAGTTAATGCTTTTCAGACTTCTGTACATATCTTAAAGTCTGATTTGTGCATCAGCTCATGCCATGCCAATCCTGAGTTCTCATATGCTTCTGCCAACGCATATTTTTATCTGAAATTTATTTATGCCTGATTAAGCAGAATATAACACGCTACAAGAGTCATTGGCAAGATGTACAGTACAAGAAGTTCTTGCAGTCATCTGTCTCAAAATGAAAGGGCTGGATCATCACAAGGAGTAGACAATATGCCAGAAAATTATATACTGTGGCATTCCCCATCTCAGGTTTTGTTTCTTTCTTTATTCAGTTGTTTTAGTGCTATTATAGGAATTCAAATCAATATTGAAAAGCCAACCTTTCAAATAATAGCAATAGAGTAAAAAGGTCATCCAATTCATTTAATTTCCTTCCTTATTAGAGAAAACTGGTTACTTATTCCTAGATTCTAATTCATAGATTTCAGCTGGTTACTTATTTGCAATTCAAATTTTAAATCTGTAAGTTTTCATACTAAAAATATGCTAATTCATATTTGTACATATTTTTAGAAATAAAGTGTTCCATGACACCTCTACTACATAAATGATCCATAAGTACAGTAAGGAATCATAACACCACCTAGCTCTTATATAGCACTTTTCATCAGAAGATCTCAAAGCACTTAAGAAAGTGGGGAAAGTGAGGCCACAGGAAGGTGATGTAACTTGACCATGGCTGCCCAGCAGGCCAGTGGCTGAGACAGAAACAAAACCCAGGTCTCCTGAGTCCCAGTCCACATCTACAAAGCCACATCTGACTATATAAAGTATGAGTGACAAACCAGTTCTCTGTAAAAGGATAGCTATACACTCTTTAGACAATTCTGGAAAGAAATTACACTTTTCCTTGACCTGATGCTTGATTTCTGAACAAAAGCTTGTCTCCGGACAGCTCTTCCCCCTAATACTGCACAAATCCATAATAATCTAAGTAACAGGTATGTGAATCTCTTTGTGTGGCAATTACCAAGCATATTACAATTTGTTGGTGAATTTTCAGAGGAAAATATTCTGCACAAAAATCAAGTGTCACATCAGTGAGCAGAATGCCATTTTCTGTCCAGAACTGTGTAGCTTTACAGAAAACATTGTATAACGTATCACTTCTAGGAATAAGCCAACATCTTTAACATGTAAATAAGGAGCTATGAGCTAGAATAAAAGGACAAATTTCAGTCTACCTTTCCCCATATGCTTCATTTGCATGGGAGGGAAATAGTGATGAAAAGGAAGAACAAAGTGAGAAAAAAGAGTGCACTTTTGAAATCTGGAACCATTGCACTACAGAAATGATAACCTACCTAGGATGGCACAACTTGATAAGTACCACCATCTACTAAATTATTAACTCAGATGTCAAATACACACATTTTCAGAATTAAAATATTTACATAAGCATAGTTCAAAAACCTAACTAAACAAAAAAAACACTTCAAGGAAAATGTTTAAGAGACTGCAAATACAAAGAGGATTGTGTATTCCGAACATACGCTGTCATATACTTAGGACCTTGTGGATTTCTGTAGCACTGTACCCGCAGAATGCATTAGCAGCTGTATAATTCCCATATCCAAGGCTTTTAAAAAGTCTAGTCATGAGATCACTACATGCACTTGGAAGTTAACTCTTTGAGCGCACTTTCTGTACACGACTGGCATTGATGGAAAACCCACAAGATGGCACAGCTGAGAATGTTGTACACAGAGACAGACCCATGTCTCTGTAGTTCTCTCTGAAGTACTGAAAGGGTTGAAATCACCCCACCAGACTCCCAGAGAATAGAGCAAAAAACTTAATTTAAATTAACTGGGGAACTCATCTCCTAATGAACAATTAGGATTATGTCCTATGTCTTTATTAGTTGAATGATATCAAATACCTGAGAATAATGAGATACCCCTGGTCAAGATTAGACCAATTGTGCAAAGTCAAGCAAAATGTTTACAGAAAGGATTGCTCTACAGAGAGTTAGAAATCATAACTTTTAGAATACGACTTAAAAGGCAGACTACTTCCACGTTATACTTACAATGGGGAAAGGAAAAGAAAATGATTTTTTAAAAGCTGCATTTTGCTATACTAAAGCAATTTTACTTGAAAGTTTTTTGAACAACTCTCTTCATCCTCTACCCTTACTCCACTGTAGCAGTTATAAGAGTGACATTACAGCACTTGATTATTCACTGTTTGACAATACTTCTGATGCTGGTATCTAAGTTCGGTGAACGGAGAAACGTTGCTCTTGCTTTCAAATTGCCAACTTTATTTTGTCTGTACCATTTTGTGGGAGGCTGATGACTTTATAGGTGGTGATAAAGCAGTGCGTTGACAGTTTAATGGGTAGAGGAAAATATGTAGCAGACGAGTGGGTACATCTGGAATTGATGAGGAGTGGAGAAAGATTCGGTGCCAACTGGAAGCTCTTGGTAATCACAAAAAACATGTGATCCTTCACATGACCCACAATACATTTCCATTGCTACAGGAATACTTACTGATGCTGTCGTGTCTTTCATCCTTTATTTAATGAAGAAAATCCAGCAAAATAAGGTTCAATCCTTTTGGAAAATACCCCAAAGCAACTAAAGAAAAGTTCTTAGAAGTAGCTATGATGCAGAAATCAACATCCCAATCTTAATACCCATTTGATAAAACCATTCCAGCGACCCACTTTACATTTCAATTGAATCCCTGTTTACTTACCATAAAAATGAATTAAACAGCAGAAGCCAGAGGCAGCTATCCACAGTGCTGTGGAATAAAACTCTTCTTTTAAACACAAACCAATTCCTTTATTATGCAACATGTTGAAAAGCAAGGCAGCAGGTGCGGGGGGAAGATGAGAGAAAAAGTGCACACGAATACAAAGGAGAGAAGACTGGTTATCAGCCATATCCTCTCAATTCAGATTTTTATGCTACCTGAAGCTGTTGGGAACTGTCATTGAGATTGTCCTCCCTCCGTCTGGCCTCTTCTAGCATCTGTGCACTCTTCTTTTTTTCCACTTGCTCTTTGTGCTTCAGGTTTGCTACCTTCTTATTTTGGTCTTTGACTTGCCTGTGAAGTGAAAAACAAATACTCAGAGCACAATCCAGAATATGTTCTCAGTCAGTCCTGGCTGTTGTGTGACCTGGACCGAAGAATGGTGGAAAGCCCAGAAACATTCTCACTCATCTTGCAGGAGCCCACAAACTCTCCAGCTTCCAACCCACACTCAATTGTAAACTCCATTTAAAGAACACTTTGTTTTACGCACCACTATTAAAAGAAGTGACTGGAAGTTCCTGGAGTAATCTCAGACTGCATCACCCAATTAATCTAAAACTTCAAACTGCTACATCTGTAAGAGTTGTTGATCAAAGACATACCTGCTCTCTGGCGACTCGTCACAGTGTATTATACACATATATAGAAACCCATATTACCTTGGGTACACAATTGTACTTTATTCAAGGGAATGGGGGAGGAAGAGTAATTAAAAAAATCCCCACAACTCAAACATAGAGGAACATCTGCAAGGTCCAGGCCATCTGCTTCAAGCAGTAAAACTATTTTCTCCAACCTCAAATTCTACTTGTTTACCAGATATTTTGTGGTATATTCCCCACCCCACTCTTACAGAGACAAGAAAGTGTGCATAATTTCCTTTTTCACTTGCATCTGTGAATTATTCTTGATGGTTCTGGCAATTACCATTGCCCGCAGCAGGGGTTTGGCCTTTCTGGGCATTAAGACACATGGAGTATGGAACCTAATTACAGACCCTTTAATCTCTGTCTCCTGACCACAGAAAACTTAAGTCTAAACTTTTGGTCCAATCAAAATAAAACAGAGCAGCTTTGCTTCCTCAGCCTTTTTCTCCATAATTACATCTGAAGTTTGGACTCTGGAATAAAAGGCAGATTCTTTGGTCCCAAGCTTTCCCCCCAAATATCATACAACTAGCATAGAGAACTCTTTAATTTAATGTTTAGAAAAAAATCATAAACTAGCTTCCTTTTTGGAACATGACACACACAGAAGGAGAAGAATGTTTCTTCTGAAGGCATCTCAGAAAGACATTTAGAATAGATTGCAAACAACTTTGGCTGCTTTGATATTTCCTTCAGAGCTCACAGCAAAGAGATTACCTCTTTGCAGAATACACAAATTAACTGATTTATAACTGGTCAGGGCTCTGCAGTGCCATACAAAGAATTTGGGTTCAATTCCTAGGCTATGGTTTTTGCTCCCTGAGACAGTTGGGGCTGGAGTAACTGCACAGATAGCAAACTCCAGTGGTGTTGCTTTGCAGAGACTCTCATCACAGAGAAAAGAACAGTGCTGATGGCCTCCAGAGACAGTCTCTTCTAGCTCTTCTCAATCGAGGAAGATGACCAAGATGAGGTGTCTTGAGGAATTTGGAAGCGAAAGTCCTTTGCTTATTACATTAAAGAATCATTGGTGTACCTGTAAGTGCCCTTTCCAAAAAACTACAGCTGATTCTACTTGGGATACTACATGTACACAAATAGTATAATTGATAAATTGCTCTAGGCTAGTGCTGCATCATGGTAATGGGCACTGAGTCCACTCTGAAAGCTGATTTGCTCAGAGATTACATTAGTTTTCTGAAATACTTTGTCAGCACTGAACTGAGCTTGTACAACACAGAGTTATTTATGTACTGTTAAATAAAGATAGAAAGTAGAGTTAATTTATAGAAAATATAGTTAAATAATCCCAACACACACAGTTTCACACGGGTATTCTAATTCAATTCCTATATTAAGGATAGGTATATGGATTTGATTTGATGAATCTGATGAAACTAAATTTATCCATTAGAAAAATATTCCTTGTTATCACTATTTTCTGGTGCACTCTGAACTACAGAAATAAAGGCACACCACTGATTAAAATAAAAAATAGATTATCTTTTGCGAAGTCCAAATCCTCTCCATTAAAAAGGTCTTTCCTGAAAAGCAAGCTGATTAAATGAACTTTTGACATGACGTTTGCTGCCCAGGATCTGAGCCAAAAAGCAAGACTTGCTAATGAATTGGCTCCCATAGTGTATGTAAAGGATCATCTGAATGTTGAAGAAGCAGTCAGCCAGAAAATCTAAGGCAAACATAAGTACTTCCTAAAGGCAGATTTAGAGAGAGCCCATGCAACTCCCATGCCTTAAACCACTTGATCCAAGCCAGAATTATGGAACCTGCAAAAAGTGCAGCCTAGGGCAATCCTACTGTATCTTTGATGGAAAAAATCATGTGGCTCTAGTGAAGACCTTGAATGAGATAGGGATTTATAGTGAACTTGGCTGTAATGGTTCAACTATTGTAAAAACAAAACAAAACAGGTTACATGTGCCTTGGGCAAAGGAATCTATAACTTGAAAAAGTGAAGAAGTAATTGGGAAGGTGTGGGGGACGTGACGCAGCCTCTTTCATTGCTCACATGAAATGCACGTTGACTCTTACCCCGCCAACAGAAGCGCAGATGATCATAAGCAGAATAAGGACAATGGACATTAAAAAAGCAGTCTTCAGCAAACTCAGAGAACTTTCTCCCCACAGTAAGATCCTGTGGGAAGAAAATCTAAGCTATAAAATTATTAAAAGCGCAACTGCCAACTATTCCAATCTGAAGGAAAGATAGAAAAAACAGCAAAAGGAATGGCTCCATCAGGAACTCCTTAATGATCTGAAAATCAAAAAGGAATCCTACAAAAAGTGAAAACACAGACCACTTGCTAATGAGGAGGACAAACAAACAGCACAACCATATAGGGACGAAATCAGAAAGGCTAAGGCACAAAATGAGTTATGTTTAAGAAGGGACATAAAATCTAATAAGAAGTTCTTTAAATACATTTGGAGCAAGAGTAAGATGAAGGAAAGTGTAGGTCTTCTACTTAGTGTGGGGGGAGAGCTAATAACTGATGACATCAAACAGGCTGAGGTGGTTAATGCCTATTTTGTTTCAGTCTTCACTAAAAAGGTTAATTGTCACCAGATACTCAAGAAAATTAATATTAACAACAAAAGGAAGGAACGCAAGACAAAACAGGGAAAGAACAAGTTAAAGAATACTTAGATGAGTTAGATGTCTTCAAGTTGATAGGGCCTGATGAAATTTATCCTAGGATACTTAAGGAACTTACTGAAGCAATAGTTACGAGAAGGTAGATAATCTTCGAGTGCTTCCTCATGTTGATTCCAAAGAGACGACTCCCAAGAATCTCCTAGGAGGAGAGGTCAGAGTTCAGTGGATCGCAGATTGCAGCATTGCTCTGCCAAATCTGTCATCATGGCTGGCCTGCTGTGTAACGCCACAGTGCAATGTAAAGATGTGGATCAAAGACCATGTCGCTGCCCTGCAGATGGTCTTGAATGGGAACTTGCACCAGGAACGCTGCCAAAGATGCCTGTGCCCTCATAGAGTGTGCCATCAGCATGAGGGCAGGTATCTTAGCCAGGTCGTAGCATACCCTGATACTGGCCATGATCCATGAAGAGATTCTTTGGGACGACACTGTAAGCCCATTCATTCGCTCTGCAATTGCAATGAAGAGTTGTGTTGATTTTGAAATGACTTTGTTCTTTCAATGTAGAAGGTTAATAGCTCACCTGACATCCAGGGAGTGGAGCACTCACTCTCTGTTACTAGTGTGTGGCTTAGGAAAAAACACTGGAAGAAAAATGTCCTGGTTCGCATGGAATGATTAAACTACCTTTGGGAGAAAGGCCGGACGTGGCCGCAACTGCACCTTGTCCTTATAGAAGACGGTATATGGGGGCTCAGAAGTCAAGACCTTAAGCTCAGACACCCTCCTGGCTGAAGTTATAGCCACCAAGAAAAGACAGTTACCTTTTCTGTAACTGGTGTTCTTCAAGATGGGTTGCTCATGTCTATTCCACAATAGGTGTGAGTGCTCGCCACGTGTACCAGTGCCAGAAGTTTTTCCCCTAGCAGTACCCTTGGGGGGGAGGGCCCCCCGCAACCCCTGGAGTGGCGCTTGTCTGGTGTGGTATAAGAGGAGCTGCGCGCTCCCCCCATCCTCAGTTCCTTCTTGCCAGACAACTCTGACAGAGGGGAAGGAGAGTGGGATGTGGAATAGACATGAGCAACACATCTCGAAGAACACCAGTTACAGAAAAGGTAACTGTCTTTTCTTCTTCAAGTGATTGCTCATGTGTATTCCACAATAGGTGATTCTAAGCTACATCTGTTGGAGGTGGGTAGGATTTCACAAGTCCCCAGGACCGAGGACACCCCTGCCAAACCCGGCGTTATCCCTGGTTTGGAAAATGATCACATAGTGCGAGGTGAATGTGTGAACCAAAGACTGTGTGGCGGCCCTACAAATGTCCTGGATGGGGACATGGGTCACGAAGGCAGCTGACGAGGCCTGCGCCCAAGTCAAGTGTGCCCTCACAATGGGTGGCGGGGGGATACCCGTCAGCTCATAACAGGAGCGGATGCACGAAGTGATCCGATTGGAAAGCTGTTGAGTGGAAATCGGCTGGCCCCTCGCGCACTCAGTCGAGGCGACGAACAGTTGCGAGGACTTTCTGAATGTCTTGGTCCGCTTGAGGTAGAAAGCCAGAGCCCACCGAACATCGAGGGAGGGAAAGGAATTATTTAAGCTCAGTACCAATATAGTACAGAAGAACAAATGGATATAAACTGGCCATCAGGATGTTTAGACTTGAAATTAGCCTGTGATGGGATGTTAGATGGGGTGGGATCTGAGTTACTACAAAGAATTATTTCCTGGGTATCTGGCTGGTGAGTCTTGCCCACATGAGTTCAGCTGATGGCCATATTTAGGGTTGGGAAGGAATTTTCCTCCAGGGCAGATTGGCAGAGGCCCTGGGGGTTTTTCACCTTCCCCTGCCGAGTGGGGCACGTGTCACTTGCTGGAGGATTCTCTGCACTCTGAAGTCTTTAAACCATGATTTGAGGACTTCAGTAGCTCAAACATAGGTGAGAGGTTTATTGCAGGAGTGGGTGGGTGAGATTCTGTGGCCTGCATTGTGCAGGAAGTCAGACGAGACAATCATAATGGTCCCATCTGACCTTAAAAAGTCTATGAGCGTGTGGAGATGGTGCTCCTCATTGGACGCGTGAGGCTTGGGGCAGAGGACTGGTAGAAAAATGTCCTGACCCATGTGGTAGGCGGAGACTACATTTGGGAGGAACGCGGGGTGTGGGCGGAGCTGGACCTTGTCCTTAGGAACCGTGTATGGCAGCTCAGAGGTTAGGGCCTTGAGCTCCGAGATTTGCCTGGCCGACGTGACTGCAACCAGGAAGGCCACTTTCCATGAGAGATGAGACCAGGAGCACGTGGCCAGTGGTTCAAACGGGGATCCTGTGAGACGAGCCAACAGCAGGTTTAGGTCCTACTGCAGGACCAGGGGTCTAGAATACGTAAAAAGACTGTCCAAACCCCTAAGGAACCAGCCAGTCATAGCATGGGAAAATACCGTGTGCCCTTGCACCGGCAGATGGAAGGCCGATATGGCTGCCAGGTGCACCTTGACTGATGAGGGCACCAGGCCCTCAGGTGGACGAGGGAATCAAGGATAAGCTGGATCGGGATGGCCACCAGGGAGACACCTTGGTCTGCCACCCACCTAGAGAAACGCGACCACTTCGCCAAATAAGCGCGGTGAGTCTACTCACCAGTAGTCGTCTACTTTTGAGGATGACGCGCTGAACCTGTTCTGAGCACATGCTTTCCTCTCCACCTAACCACTGAGCAGCCACGCCGTGAGGTGAAGCACCGCTAGGTTGGGATGGAGGAGGTGGCCCTGGTTCTGAGAAAGCAGGTCTGGGTGGAGTGGCAACAGCCACGGCAGAGCTACTGCCAGGCCCGTGAGGGTCCCATACCAATGCTGCCTGGGCCATGGCAAGGCAATCAGGAGGACCCGGGCCTTTTCCCTCTTTATCTTCTCCAGGACCCTGCTGATTAGAGGGAATCGGGGAAAGGTGTCGAGAAGTCGGCCTGATCAGGACAGGAGAAAGGCATCGGAGCGCCCCTCCCCAGGCCCCCCCAGAGCAGAACCGGGTGCATCGCCGGTTCTGCCGAGTCGTGAATAGGTCCACCTGGGGAGTTCCCCACCTTCAGAAGAGCCGGTGAGCCACTTCTGGGTGGAGGGACCACTCGTGTTGCTAGGAAAAGTCCCTGCTCAAGCGACCCACCCTCTTGTTCAGGGCGCCCGGTAGGTGGAAGGCCTTCAGGTGGATGTCGTGGGCTATACAGAAGTCCCACAGCCTGAGGGCTTTGTGGTAGAGGGCAGAGGACCGGGCCCCACCTTGCCTGTTGATATAGAACATGGCTGTGTTGTCCATGAGGACCCTGACTACCTTGCCCTCCAGGTGCAAGCGGAAGGCCATTCATGCCAGCTGCACTGCCCTGAGCTCCTTGACGTTTATATGTAGGGTCAGGTCTTGAGCCGACCACAGGCCTTGAGTCTAAGAGTTCCCCACGTGGGGCCCCCAACCCAGGTCCAATGCATCGGACACCAGCTCCAACGACGGGGCCCTGTCCCTGAACAGGACCCCTTGGAGCATGTTGTTTGGGGCGGACGACCACCACCTTAGGGAGCTGATCACACAGTCTGGCATTGTGAGGACCTTCTCCATCCTGTCTGTGGCCTGGGAGAACTTCGAGGCCAACCAGAGCTGGAAGGGCCTCATCCTGAGTCTGGCGTGATGGACCACATATGTGCACGCCGACATGTGACCCAAGAGTTGCAGGCAAACCCTGGCTGTTGTCACTGGGAACCTTGTGACCGAGTCGATGAGACCTTTCAGGGTCTCGAATCTGTCTGGTGGGAGAAAAGCCCTGGCCGATACTGCGTCCAGGAGTGCCCTGATAAACTCTATGCGTTGGACTGGGACTTATGTGGACTTGGTGTTGTTTACCAACAGGACCAAGGCGGTGCACGTGGACAGGAGGAGCGCCACGTGATCCCTCACCTGTGACCGGGAGGTGCCCTTGACAAGCCAATCATCCAGATAGGGAAATATCTGGACCCCCCGCTGTCTGAGGTAGACCGCTACCACTGACATGCACTTTGTGAACACACTGGGGGCAGTGGACAGACCAAACGGGAGGACCGTGAATTGGTAATGATTCTGTCTCACCATAAAATAGAGGAAGCGCCTGTGCCCCTCAAATATGTGGATGTGGAAGTACACGTCCAGTAGATCGAGGGCAGCGTACCAGTCCCCGGGATCTAGGGAGGGGATGATGGAGGCCAGGGAGACCATGAGGAACTTGAGTTTCACCATGTACTGGTTCAGACCTTGCAGGTCCAGGATGGGCCTGAGCTCCTCTTTGGCCTTCGGGATAAGGAAATAATGGCAGTAATACCCCTTGCCCATGAACTCCATGAACTCTATGGCTCCTAGTCCTAGGAGCCGCCCCACCTCCTGCTCGAGCAGAGCTTCGTGTGAGGGGTCCCCCAAGAGGGACAGGGGTAGTGAGTGGTTGGGAGGGGAGGAAGTAAACTGGAGGGTGTAACTCCGGGAGATGGTGTTGAAGACCCATCGGTCTGAGGTTATCCGCGACCATTCCAGGGGGAAAGCACACAACCGGTTGGAGAAGGGTAGCTTTATTGGATCCCTGGTGAGGGCTGGAGGGGTGACCCTGAGCGCACCATCCAAAATGCCTTTTCCCTGCCTGCTTGCCGTTGGAGGACCCAGGCTGGGGGGCAGGCCGAGACTGCCTCTGAGGGTGTCTCTCAGTGTCCCGCTACCTCTTATGGGCGGCCTCATACTTCGGGAGGACGGCCTGGGTGGGAGTCTGCTGCGGCTTGAACTTAGGTTTTGCTGCAGCCGGGACATAGAGGCCCAGAGTCTGGAGGGTCGTGCGGGAGTCTTTCATGCCACCCAGTCTTGTATCTGTTTCCTCTGCAAACAGAGCTTTCCCATCAAACAGGAAATCCTGTATGGAAGACTGTACCTCGCTGGACAGCCCAGAGAGAAGAAACCATGACACCGGTCTCATGGACACTGCAGAGGCCCTAGCGGCTGCTGCCCCTTCCTCCACTAGCGCTTTGAACTCCTTCCTGTCGCACTCCTGGAAGTAGTCCTCAAACTTGGCCAAGGAGCAACACAGACTGAATTCGTACCCACCCAGGAGAGCGTGATGGTTTGCCACTCGTAACTGGAAGCTTGAAGATGAATAAACTTTCCTTCCGAAAGAGTCCAGTCTCCGAGAGTCTTTGATCTTTGGGGTCGGGGCTGACTGACCCTGCCATTCCCTGTGGTTGACTAACTCGATCACCAGGGAGTTGGGCGCCGGGTGGGTATATAAGTACTCATGCCCTTCAGTGGGTCACAAGTACTTGCGTTCCGCCTTTTTAGAGATCGGGGACAACGAGTCCGGTGTTTGCCACAGGGCATTTGAAATCTTAGCCACCCCTTCATGGACAGGCAAGGCCACCCTATCCAGTGCCAATGGGGATAACACGTTAAACAGGGAGTCTGAGGGCTCCTCCATCTCCTCCGCTTGGAGGTGGAGGCTTGCTGCCACACCCTTTAAGAGTTCTTGGTGGGCCCTAAAGTCCTCCTGCAGGGCAGAGGGGCCGCAATCGACTCCTCTGGGCGGGGCAAGGAGGCCGGTGCGATGCTCTGGGTGTTGGCCAGCACCAGCAGGTCCACCACCTGGTCGGACTCCGGGCCGAGGACGTACGTCCCATCGACTCCTTTCTTGGGGGTCTGGAGAGGGAGGCCAACGGTGCCTCCAAAGCTCCGGCCACTGAGCAGGCTCCCACTGGGGGCTGCGCCGGAGGCCACGGTGCCCACTGGTAAAATTGGGCCAGCCACGATGCTCGGTGCCACTGCACCTGCTGTGGCACCTGCGGGGCTGGCTGTTTGGGTTGGCTGGCCTGGCCCATTGAGAGGCGGCTACGACTGGAGACTGGGCTGACGTAAGATCTGCTGCTGTCACTGGACAGGAAGGAGTGGCGGTGCTGGGATCTACGATGGCCATGGGACCACAATCTCGACGTGGAGGACCAGTACCAATGGTAACAGCTGCTCCGCGAATGGCCTCGACGGGCGGACCCACAATGGTGAGACACCAGTGATTGACGCCCGGGGCTGCGATGTCTTGGCAGAGACTTGGAGCAGGAGTCTGAGCACAAACGGTGTCGAAGACCCTGCCGTAACCAATTGCAGAGTCCTCGCTGAGGACCATTGGTGACGCCCGCTGCGGTCCCATCGATATTTGCTCCTTGAGGATGAGCGGTGCCGAGAGTCCCAGCTGGATGGAACCCAGCCAGTCTGGTCAGTGTCGAGGGCGATCCACATGGACTCTGCCCCGAGTGGTCACTGAGCGGTGAATGGTATCGGGAACGTTCCCTCAACCAAGACCAGGCCAGAGGCGACTGCGGAGGGCTTGCCTCTGGAGTGTGGGGCCAACATTGGTGGCACTCCGGGCACTGACATGGACATAACGTCTCGGGCCACCTGAGGGCTTCAGGCGTGGATGGCATCCAGGCATCCGGAGAGGCCTGTTCTGAACGGGCCGGGCTACTCCGCTCAACGTGAGTCAGAGACCTGCGGCCCAGCGGGGTTCAAGGACTGCTTGACATGGGCCTAGCCTCTGTCCCAGACTTCCCTCAGTGCCACTGCGAAGATGGAATCTTTCCGGCCCTCTTGGCGTGCCCCGCGGAGGGGGAACGGTGCCGACCGGTCGATGGCACTGGAGGGTCGCCACGTACCGATGCCACGGTACTGGGTACCAGATCGGAGCGGCGTGCCGGAGTCAGCGCCGACTCCATCAGGATGGCCCGGAGCCTAATGTCCCTTTCTCTTTTGGTCTGAGGCTTAAACGACTTGCAAATCTTGCACCTTTCGCTGATATGGGTTTCTCCCAAACAGTCTGCGTGCGGGTCACTTCTTGGCATAGAACGCCTACAAGAGCCTTACGACTTAAACCCTGGGGCGCGGGACATGCCCGGCCCGGGCTCACTGACTAAACTAACTAAACAGCTAACTAACTACAGGTACTAACACTGAACAAACGAACAGTTCTGGGAACGAGCTACAGCAAAGCTGGAGTGGAGCAGAGCAGTTCCGACGCACCTTCACTGGCGGCAAGGAGGAACTGAGGGTCGGGGGAGCATGCAGCTCCCCTTATGCCGCACCAGGCAGATGCCACTCCAGGGGTTGCAGGGGGCGCTCCCCTGCACGGGTACTGCTCTGGGAAAATATTCCAGCACCGGTGTACGTGGTGAGCACGCACACCTATTGTGGAATACACGAGCCATCACTCGAAGAACAACACTACTTTCTAGGAAAGGTCAAGAAGAAAGCATGTTGCAAGTGACTCAAAGAGAGGCCCATCAGTCAAGGGATTTAGCCACAGAGTTTTCATGCTGTGAGGTGGAAAGACTCTAGATTGGGATGCTGGAGGAGACCATGGTCCTGGAGATCAGACAGGGGGATGTGACAAGTACTTTTCTTCTTATTAACCATTTTTCAATCTCTCATTTATTTTTTATTTATTTATTTTAAGTTAAAGGACCCTAGTATGTACAAAATGACTTAGGGCAGGGCTTGAGAGAGGAACAGGGACAAGGACGGGAGCCAAGAAGGATAGAAGCAGAAGGAATGGGGTGGAATAGGGGCAGGATCTGGTGGGGAGAGTATAGGAGCAGAGAGAGATAAGGACAAGCTGGGGGAGGAGGGGCAGCAGAAGAGTTTATAACCAACAGAATACACTACCCTACAGAACCTGAATCAAACCATGGATTCCTGCGTCCCAACATTTCCCCTCCTGTCAGCAAATACTTGTGAAGCCCACCGGAAAAGTGATTTTCATCCCTTACTAGTGCTGGTCAACACATAAAATGACAGTCTTCTACTGTTGAGAATTACTCATTTAGTCCAAGTGGATGAGGACTGTGCTGTGGATCTACAGGTCCCAAGTTTAGGGGCATCAATGTGGTTTCATATAATAGTGGGTTTTTTCACTTGCTTAACAAAAACAAGCAAACAAACAAAAAAATGGTAGGAAATCACATGAAAAACCCTACATTAGAAGAAGGTTGAAGTTGCAAAGTTAAGTACTTTCTTCATTCAGTGCAGAGGATGGACCTGATCAGGGAATGAATCAGGACTGTGTAATAAAGTAGGATGTTGCCTGTAGGATACCTGCATCATTTGTTGCAGAAGTTGGAAGGCGTGTAGTGAACGAAGCAAGGGATTCAGGGGATGCAGGAAGGCAAAGGATGGTCTTTCGGTGAATTGCAGCCCTGGAAAACTGGACTCTATCCTTGCCTCTGCCACAGAGTTCCTATGTGATCCTAAGCAAGTAACTTAAACCAGACTTTCCACAGTGGTCACTAATTTTGTGCGCGTCATTTTCTGGGTACTAAACTTGATACCCTGCGGTCTGATCTGCAGAAGTGCTGAGCACTCATATCTACAACTCATGTCATTGGGAACTGTGTTCTGAACATATAAACTGCTATATAATGCTAAATTCTCTGATGAATCACGTCTAGTCATCTCAAATTAGGCACACAAAATTATTGGAAACTTTTGAATTTATCTCTGTGCCTGAATTCCCCATCTGTAAATTGGGGGTATTACCATCGCTTCATCTCATAGGGGTGCTGCATATTCATTAATATTTTGAAGCATAATGATGAATACCACAGAAAAGACAATAAAGAAATCAACAACTGTCTTCAGAACAGGGTTTTACTAATGTACAATAAATAAGGCTGGGGCCACACATTTAAAAAGGCTAAAAAAATTATTGAATAGCTAGCTGCTTTGAAGTACCATCCATCTTGCACCCTAAATGAGGCAGGGGTCCTGTGGAAAAAATAGCATGTGATCATGTAATTAAAACCTGTATCGTAATGCACAGGCACAAGGGGGTGGGGGGGGGGGGGGAATTAAAGTTGCACAAGAACCTTAATTCCGTCATTTAATGTCCTTCTTGTGTAATTTTGTGTGTGTAATTATATAAACAAAACAATCATATTAAAGATTATCATCAGGTTAGCCATGTTTTTAAAAAAATCCCTACCTGTGTTACTAACATGTTTATTAGAAATGAAAGAATGTTCAAAGATTAAAGATAGCAAAGAGGAGAACTGTACTCTCATTGGCAACAATGTAGTAGCTTTATGACTATTTTCCATGTGGACATACTATATGACAGATACTAAATACCTTCCTCTAGTTATCCTGATAGGAATCCAACAGTACTGTGTGCTGCAACTGGGCACACCAATGATTAAATACCATCAAGAAAATCACCATAAATTAAAGAATGGATGGACTTGACTAAAAGATGTAGAACATTACTTACAATAACTGGTAATTGCTACAGAAAAATCTTTGTTAAAGTGGAGTTTAGGGGAAAAAAGAATGGCAGAGATTTTAATAAACATTGGAAAGCCAGTACATTTTCATAAGGTAAAAATTTAAAGAAAGACAAGTATCTGAATGTATGGAAATGCTGAGTTAAAGTTAAACTAGATCTCAGAAAGAAGCTTATCTGAGTTACCCACAAATCAGACAATAAAATTATCCTTTGGTTAAAGGCAACACAAGCAAAAATATGCTTTTTTAAAGCATATTGTATTAGGGAGGGAAACAGGACTTTTACTGGAAATACAGTTTCAGTCTTAACTATGGATAGTGTGACAGGGTCAGGCCAGGTGGCTACAGGAGAGTGATAGAAGGCAGATATATTAACCCCAGGTTAAGTAGGGCCCTTTTTCCTGAGTAAGGTAACAGCAAAGGTTCCAGAACAATCAGGAACTTTCTGGAAACAGTTAAGGCAGACAGGCTGACTAAAACACCTGCAGCCAATCAAGAAACTGCCAGAATCAATTAAGACAGGCAGGCTAATCAGGGCACCTGGGTTTAAAAAACTTCAGTTTGTGGTGTGCGTGTGAGGAGCTGGGAGCAAGAGGTGCAAGAAGCTGAGAATGAGAAGGCGTACTACTGGAAGACTGAGAAGTACAAGCATGATCAGACATCAGGAGGAAGGTCCTGTGGTGAGAATAAAGAAGGTGTTGGGAGGAGGCCATGGGGAAGTAGCCCAGGGAGTTGTAGCTGTCACGCAGCTGTTACAGGAGCCACTGTAGACAGCTGCAATCCACAGGGCCCTGGGCTGGAACCGGGAGTAGAGGGTGGGCCCGGGTTCCCCCATGCCCCCAACTCCCTACTTGATACCGGAAGAGTTGACCTGGACTGTGGGTTCCACCAGAGGGGAAGGTTTCTGGCCTGTTCCCGATCCACCAGGTGGATCAGCAGAGACTGCGGGGATTGTTCTTCTTCCTTTTCCCCATGCTGGCCAGTGATGAAGCTAACTGAGCGAACGGCAGATTTGAGCCACGAAAGTGGCCAAACTGAGGGCTGCCGTGAACCTCTGAGGTGAGCAAATCCGCCAATAAGTGCAGGACCCACCAAGGCAGAGGAGGAACTTTGTCACAATAGGCTTCTGCTTCCAGACCAAGACTATGAAATATGATATGGTTCCCTAAAAACATTAAGACTTCTAAAAGTGACAGATCTTTTCCAAGGTCTCCAAACCTACCCTGGTTAGCAACTTCTCATACTAAATTCCAGGTAAAACGCAATCTATTAGAGAAAGATAAGGACAGTCAAAATCAAAGAAACAAAGCCCAAGATTTTAAAAAATGACTAATGATTTTAGCTGCCTCAATTTTTGGATGCCCAACTTTTAAGTCACTTAAACAGGGCCTAATTTACAGAAAGAGCTAAGCATGCTTTTAAAGGGTACGCAATAGAAAGAAGGGTGGAAAGACCAGAAGACCAGTGGGAAGTATGTAATATACAACTTTGGGCCTTCTTAAATAACTCTGATCCTGAAACTTACATCATGGAAAAACTTTCATCTAGTGTTCCAAAAATGGACACCACAGAGGAAGCTATCAACTTCTGAAAAGAGCCATAGTATTCCCATGCTTAAATCCAAGAAATAAAAATATTGTAATTAATACCACTCTTCTCTTTTTAATCAATCCATTCATCAGTCATACTTCTTGGCCCTCATTGCCACAGTATTTGAATTCTTCAAAATCTTCATTTATCCTCCCAGAAGTAAGCTATTATCACCATTAGAAAAAAAAAGATGGGTAACTGAGGCACTGGGAGTCTAAGTGACTTGCCCAAAGGCACACAGGAAGTCTGTGATGGAGCAGGAAAGGTCTCCTGATTGCCAGGCTTGTTATCCTAACCACTAGACTGTCCTTCTTCTCCATCTGCAGAAAAGACTTATTGAAAAAAATATCTTCAAATTAATATGGATCCTTAAGCAATCTGAAAAAAAGAGGACTAATCTAATTGTGTCTTATCACCTGCAAACTCTTCGAAATATATTTTTTAAAAAAATGTAATTAAGATTTATTCCTTTTGTTTACCAGTTCCCTTTCACACAGTAAACTGTGGATGGACTTTTAGTCTCTTCTATTTTTATTTTTAATGTTAATCTGAATTTTTCCAACTTCAGTAGTAATGCACACCAATAGAAATAACTGTATGAAACTTATTCTTTTTCTTATAAGAATTTTCATGCTACTTGTTAAAGTGACGTAAGGCTTTATCTTAGTTATTTTAGACGGGAATCATGTTTGTTAAATAGAAGTTGACAATCTTCTTAACACTGAAAAGAATGCAGAATGAAATTTCAATTTTGTTTATACTTTGCTGTAAAAATCTTTCCTACATATTTATGTGCTTAAAGCCCTACAAAAATATTTTAAAAACCATGTATTCAAAACTGTAAATTTACAGCACATTGCACAGTAACACACTTTCATTGCCTGAAATCTAAGAAAATAAGCAATCACACAGGTTATATTTCATGAAAGAACCGTATGTTCCAGGATCCCAGGAAAAGACAGATTTTGTGCATAAGTAGAACAAAGGGTTGGTCCTGTTCATTAGATTTAGGTTTAGATTTTGGAAAAATGCTACTACACTGAGAAGTTTAAGAGGTAGACATGGTGCCAGAGATACAGCATGTAGCTAGTCATTTATTGGTGTAGCATTACCACCACCCACAGGACAATCCACTGTTCTTGAAACTACTACTCTTGACAGACAGCCTAGCTGCATGTGTTTCAGTTCAGAAAGGATCACTTTATTCCTGGACATTAATTAAACTGCAAACTGAATGTGCTCAGCAACTGAATCACTGGTGCAGAAACTACAAAAAAACACCAACCTCTACACAATTACCTATTACCTTGGTTTAAATGGTTTGCATAGAACCCATGTGTTATTAGATAATATAATATTTTAAATTTATACAGCCTTTCATCCAGTAGGGTGCCCAAAACCCTCTGCAGACTGGAGATGCACAGAGGGATGATTTCCTCCATCAGTAGGACGGGACAGAGCAGCTGTCTGACAGAACGTAACACTACAAAATAGTTTAGGGACAGAAAATGAAAAACACCCTTAATCAACAAAACTAAGAAGAAACACAGGCAGAATGTAATTAATCAGGTTGGTCAGAATATCACTAGTAGCAGCCCTGTTAATAAAAAAAACAAAAACAAAAGCATGAGATTTTGAATGACCACAAGTGGTCAGAACCTTGACATTAGATTTCATTATTTATGCAAAAAATCAGCATCTTCAGCAGTACAGTGGGGCCTTGGGGTTGATTTAGTTCAGTACTAATTCAGAGGAAAGAGTCCAATCTGTTGAATCACCAATACCACTTCCCAGCTAAGTATTATATATGTGGTCCTAATACATATATAATGTATAATATATAATATACTATATATGTATAATATATATGTGAGCTAACACGAGAGCATAGCACAAGATGGCAAGGCTGGAGTGGCACACAGTTGGATTTCCTTGTGTAATCATAGGACTAGAAGGGACCTCAAGAGGTCATCTAGTCCAGTCCCCTGCACTCAAGGCAGGACTAAGTATTATCTAGACCAGAGGTTTTCAAACTGTGGTCCAAGAGCTCCATTCAGGTGGTCTGCAGATAGTTCCCTCTAAGGTGTGTGTTAGGATATAGATATTCAGGCCTGTCTGCAAAGGCCTGTACTTTAAGAATTTAGGTGTATGCTTATCACTTGGCTAGTTATAGAGGTATAAAAGAAAGAATCAAAATCACTGTCTGCTGGTGTAAGGTCCCTCTCTTACTGTGACAGTCTGAGGCCCTGTTCTTAGGCTAAGGCCTTTGGCTAAGCAGCAGAGGCAGCCATAAGCTGGGAAGCAACTGGTCACATCCCTCACATTCCAAACTAGTCACATTGAAAGAAGGTGCTATTGGGCTGTTAGGAATACAATCCTGTCCTGATAGTGCCTATCACCTCCAGAGAAAGGAAAGTGCCTAGAAAATGTAAAAGGAAACTTAGTTTGATAGCATCCTGTCTGGCAAGAACTCACTTATCAATAGCTGGGATGTGAAATCCTCACTTCTGTATTGTTTTGTCATTATAGTTCCCACTTTGCTATTGTTTGTCTGTATAATCTCTGTCTGGTTCTGTGATCGTTCCCGTCTGCTGTATAATTAATTTTGCTGGGTGTAAACTAATTAAGGTGGTGGGATATAATTGGTTACATTATCATGTTACAATATGTTAGGATTGGTTAGTTAAATTTCAGGAAAATGATTGGTTAAGGTATAGCTAAACAGAACTCAAGTTTTACTATATAGTCTGGAGTCAATCAGGAAGTGAGGGGGTGGGGTGTGTGTGTGTGTGGGGGAAATGGGAACAGGGAATGGGGGTAAGAAAATTGGAATCATGTTTTGCTAAAGGGGGAAACGGGAATGGGGGTGGGGAAACTGGAATCATGTTTGGCGAAGGGCAGGAATGGGAACAGGGACACAGGTGTAAGGCTCTGTGGTGTCAGAGCTGGGAAGGAGGATACTAAGGAAGGAAATTGGAATCATGCTTGCTGGAAGTTCACCCCAATAAACATCGAATTGTTTGCACCTCTGGACTTTGGGTATTGTTACTCTCTGTTCATGCGAGAAGGACCAGGGAAGTGTGGGTGAAGGAATAAGCCCCTTAACAGTGTGCACCTGGGCGGCTGCACATAAGAGAATGAAGGCCACCAGCCTAATTAGTGGAGCCACTAATTAGGTGCCTGGACCCTGGAGAAAACGCACATGTAAGGTGAGGTGGTGGCCTTGTGGGGAATAGGGTATAGGTGGGAGGGGGCAGTGGGGTGAGAAGAGGAAGTGGGTGGGGGAAATTTGGGACATGCAGGGCTGCGGCGGCCAGAGAAAGAGGTGTCTTTCCCCAGCTCCAGGGCTGTGGCTGCTGAGGAGAGACTGCCCTCCTTCCCAGCCTCAGCTCTGTGACTGCTGTGGTGGAGGAGAGACCCCGCAAGTTCCTAGCCTCAGCTTGGGGGCTGCCATGGTGGGGGAGAGAGGGCACATCCATCGCATTAGAAAGGTAAGATATTACTGATATTAAAATATGAGTTGTGTGTTTTTATTTGTAGAACTAAAAACGTTTATTATTGGCTTTTTTTATATAGCACTTTTATCCAAAGTGCTTTACAATAGTTAGCTTATGGTACAAACAACATTTGGAAAAATCATTAAGTGGTTCACCAAGACCCACAGCAATTTTCAAGTGGTCTGCGAAAAAAAAGTTTGAGAACCACTGATCTAGATCATCCCTGACAGGTATTTGTCTAACCTGCTCTTAAAAATCTACAATGATAGAAATCTACACCCTCCCTAGGCATTTTATTCCAGTGCTTAACCACTCTGACAGTTAGGAAGTTTTTCCTAATGTCCAACCTAAACTTCCCTTGCTACAATTTAAGCCCATTGCTTCTTGTCCTATCCTCAGTGCTTAAGGAAAACAATTTTTCTCCCTCCTCCTTGTAACAACCTTTTACGTACTTGAAAACTGTTATGTCCCCTCTCAGTCTTCTCTTCCGCAGACTTAAACCCAATTTTTTCAATTTTCCCTCATAGGTCATGTTTTCTAGATCTTTAATGATTTTCGTTGCTCTTCTTTGGACTTTCTCCAACTTGTCCACATCTTTCCTGAAATGTGGCACCCAGAACTGGACACAATATTCCAGTTGAGACCTAATCAGCGCAGAGTAGAGCGGAAGAATTACATCTCGTGTCTTGCTTACAACACTCCTGTTAATACATCCCAGAACGATGTTTGCTTTTTTGACCTGTAACCCTGATACACCAGGTAAAACGTGCATATTTTGGAACATGTTGCAATAAGAACCTAAGGAGAAGCTCTCTCTTGTGAAGAGGTTTTTACACTGAAAGGGAGGAAAAAAGTATTTCATGGTCCTATTGCTCCATCTTTCTGCTGTTCAAAATCTTATCTCCTTTTCCTGCTTTGTTTTACCAGTGTCTACTCTCTAAGGTAGGAGAATCAGGGCAGTTTTTGAAAAGTAAAACAGCTTACCCTCAAAGAATAAAAGAAACGTTAAGCTATTCAAACACTCAGTCCTGTTTCCAGAGAATAGGTGATCACATCACAGAAACTCATCACCACCGCTTACTAAAAACACAGGTGCAGAAGTCAGACTCCAGAAGCAGATCATCTTGTGCAACTTTACACAGGTCCTATGCTTTCCCTATGTCATGGTAAGAATTACCTACAAGATGCCGTAGTCTTTCTGGTAGAGTCCACCCAGCACCTCCCTAGTTAATCCTGTAGCCTTTACCACAACAGAACTAGCTGAAGGAAAAGGAATAATGAAGCCAGAACACTAGATATAATGATCAGCCAGAATTTAAAAATTAAAAGCAAGAGAAATTTGTAAATAGTTAGCATATTTATGGTAAGATCAGGGAAGACAGTTGAGCATGAAAAGAGATCCTAGTGGTTAAAGCTACCTTGGGGAAAAAGTGCCTGGTATGGTGACAGGTTTCAGAGTGGTAGCCGTGTTAGTCTGCATCAGCAAAAAAAAACGAGGAGTACTTGTGGCACCTTAGAGACTAACAAATGTATTTGGGCATAAGCTTCCGTGGGCTAAAACCCACTTCATCAGATGCATGCAGTGGAAAATACAATAGGAATACATGTTCTCTGTGTATATATATTTTCCTACAGTATTTTCCACTGCATGCATCCGATGAAGTGGGTTTTAGCCCACGGAAGCTTATGCTCAAATACATTTGTTAGTCTCTAAGGTGCCACAAGTACTCCTCGTTTTTTTTCTTGGGAAAATAAAAAACATTCACAAACTATTTTATAGATGAAAACCCATCTTAGTTGAACTCTGGCCACACAGTATTTTGGCTGAGTGGGAACATGTTACCAATAATATTTGGCCTTCTCTATAAGGGGATACTGGCAAGCACCAACCAGTGAAGGGCCACGAAGGTGCGCTACAGTTAGTTGTACAGAGGGCTAAAAGAGACTGCACTCCATTTTGCCTACAGCTGGAGCATAAAAAAGATAGCTGGTCTCAGAACTGTTTGTGAAGTTGACACTCAGTCTATGCTTCTAGTCCTGCTCTCCTGCAGGAACACGGAATGAAGTGAATGCTACAGTATCTTCTCTTAAAGGATGATATTGTCCTTTTCCTCACCTCTCATGGTGGAAGAGGCTTCTAGGAAGAGTAAACAAACTACTCTAGGTTTCAGAGTAACAGCCATGTTAGTCTGTATTCGCAAAAAGAAAAGGAGTACTTGTGGCACCTTAGAGACTAACCAATTTATTTGACAGGTTTCAGAAGTAAAAGCTTATTTGAGCATAAGCTTTCGTGAGCTACAGCTCACTTCATTGGATGCAAACTACTCTAGTTACTTGAAACACTGTCTGCTTCCCACAGCTTGCCATATATAACCTAACCAGAGCTCAGGAGCAATTTTTAGCATTTTTTTTTCACATACTTGTACTGGGCTCTTTGTACTGGGCTCTTTGAATTTATAGTTGTAAGATCAAGTAATGTAAATAAAACTAAAAACCTCAACATCTTCATGTTACAGAGGCTGCTGTTATGAGGTGCTGTTTATAGCTATCATTGGACTGCTTACAAGCACAAAGAATATGCAAGGGAAAGATAAGTAGGGAGCATACCATTAATAAAATAGTTTTCGTCAGTGTGGATTGAGAAGATGTAATCTCATTAGATCAATGGATTTAGAAAAAGATACAAAGAATATACATGAAGGGAAAGCTGAACTTTTATTATGAATGAAACGGATAGATGGCATATGACCTAGAGCATGAAGTGTCAGCCCTCTATTTGTTTTATTCCAGATTAACAAAGATTATTCATCTTCTACCTCCCTGCTCAGATCAAGACTTGGTGAAGTGTCAGGCTACTCTCCCACGATGCAGTCTGGTAACCATCTTAGATAAAATCATTGGTGAAGACAAATATTGGACATCTTATTATCCCTCATAGGGTTAGTCTGCACTGCAGCTGAGAGCAAGCCTCCCAGCCAGGGTAGACAAACTCGTGGTAGCAGGGCTCGAGCTAGCATACTGAAAATGGCAGTGTGGACACTACAAATCAGGTAGTGGGTCAGGTTCTAAAGGCCACCTGACCCCCAAGGTCTGAGCTTGGACAGCTATTCCAAGTTGCCACCACAGCTGCAGTGTCCACACCATTTTTTTCGCACACTAGCATCAATTTGTCTACCCAGGCTCACTCTCAACTGCAATGTACACATACCCATATAGGTGGGGGGAGGGGAGTATTCAACCAACCAGTTAAAAGCTGAATTATCTGTTAGGGGACTAACATTTTAAATCTGAAGAATTAAAATAGTTTTTTTTTCATTATTTTAAAAACAACAAAACCACGTAAACAAAACACACCTTCACTTTTAGATTTTGGTAAGACAAGAAACTTGAAAAAAGATAGGCTCAGGTTCAATACACTAAAAGCAGGCACTGTGAAAGTTTCCCTCCAACAGCTCCAACAATGCACCTTTTGCCTGTGCTGCAGCAAATAGTCTTGCAACTGCAACCCTTCCCTGTCCCAACCAGCTCTGCCAATACATATTAAACCTCATCTGCAGCAGTCTTAGCTACTCAAATCCTCAACATCTACTAAGCAGAAAGTGGGTTCCGTGATACAAATAAACAATCAACTGCCACATTTCATAACTGATGTTACATTTGAAATCAGGTTTTCAGAGATTAAACTACTGTATTAATTGTTTAGCGCTGATTCTACTATAATGTTTAGAATCTAACAGAAAATAGATTGAAGAAAAAACCTATTCTTTAGTAACTTTTAACTTCTATTGAATTAGCAGAGTCCAATTTATGAAAGGCCTGTAAGCTTCTGCACACTTTGGCTGAAAAAAGTATTTTCTAAAAAGCAATTAAATCTTTATGAATGACATTTTATTGAGGTTTCAGTGGGTTTTTTGTGATCTGAGATCACACGCATCTGCTTTTAACACAGCTCCCATTAGCCGGGAAAGAAAAGTCAAAATATAGCATAGTTTCTTTTCCTTAATGAGAGTATTCAATTATTTGATTCTTTCCCCTCCGAAAATCACACTTGCTATAATCAATGAAATAATCTTTTTTTAAAAAATAAAATAAGAATTTAAAGATCTAATTTTTAAAACATGAAATGTAATTTGGGCAGAGTACATTTTTAAAACGAAGTCTGAAAGGTGCTATGCTAAAGTAGGATACACCCAGAATATGGCATATATTAACAAAATTATCACTATGGAAATGTCAAAAATAGATATTTAAAGTGTAGAGGAAAGTCTACCAGAGTAGTTGCAAAACGTGAAACACTAAAAAACAATAGCCACTATTTTTGTGGGTTTGCAATGTTTTTTGTCTGCCGTTGCAGAACCAGCCAGCTCAGGGCATGTAAATTAACAAATCTTATCCACAGAAATGTTAGCACACATACAAGACTGGATTCTTTTGGCCAGCTGTGTCTGGCCGGGCCATACCTGTGCCCTAAATATCCTCCTCCCAACCACCACCCAAAAGGCATGAAGGGCAGAGAAGTCCCAACCATCCCTCAGTTCTTTTTCCAAAACAGAACTGCAGAGGAGTAGGACTCGAGAAGTGGAGGAAGAGGGCAGGTCATGTAGGCAACACATTCCAGAAAATAACAGTTACTCTCAGTTAAGTAACTATTCTTTCTTCTGTAAGTGATTACTTGCAAGAATTACACTCCTCGTAATTAAACAGTTGTCTGTCTTTTTGGAGGTAGGCAACAGGATTCCTACTTGAACAATGACTGCACCAGAGCCCTGCTGAAATGGGCATCCAATCTGGAAACCTCTATAAAAGAATACTGTCTCACAGATGTATGGACTGATCTCTGTGAAGTTGCCCTACAAATTTCAGAAATATGCAAAGAGTTCTGAAAGGCAGCTGAGGCTGCCTAATCGCTAGTGAAATGAGCTTTAATGTGTCTAGCTTACAACATGTTCTTATACAAGTGGATGCCCATTTTGATAATCTCTCTGATGACACTGCCTGTGACCCTTAACCCAATCAGCAAAGGCCACAAACAGTCTAGGTGTGTTTCTGAATAATTCTTTCCTATTAAGGTAATATGACAATACCCGTACTACATCAAGAGTATTGAGTTTAGTTTCATCTATGGTTGAGTGAGGCTTGGGGAAGAAAACTGGAAGATGAATATATTATTTTATATGAAATTCTGAAACAATTTTGGGTAAGTACTTGGTATGAGGCCTAACAGCAATCCTGTCCTTATGAAAAACAGTTTAAGGGGGACCACCATGAAAGCCTAAATCTACCCTATATTTCAAGCTGATGTAATGGCCACTAACAAGACAATACTTATTGATAGGAGGTATCACAAACAGGTTGCTACATGTTGTAAGAGAGGAAACGATCAACCCTCTTAATACTCTGTTAAGGTCCTAAGTAGTATGGAGCTCTCAAACTGAGGAAAAAAACATTAATAAGTCTCTTAAAGAATCGTGCCACTATAGGGTAAGAAAATGCAATATTTCAGGTAGGATGGTGATGTGCAGATACTGCTGCTAGATGAACCCTTATGGAATAGAAATAAATTCAAATACTCTACTGAGATGATCTATTAGAGAGTTCTCAGTGCCTGGGAGATAGAGGGCCAGTGATGAATACATCACGTACAGAGCTGTCATAAATATAAAGAGAAGGGTAAACCCCTTTGAAATCCCTCCTGGCCAGGGGAAAGCTCCTCTCACCTGTAAAGGGTTAAGAAGCTAAAGGTAACCTCGCTGGCACCTGACCAAAATGACCAATGAGGAGACAAGATACTTTCAAAAGCTGGGAGGAGGGAGAGAAACAAAGGGTCTCTGTCTGTCTATATGCTGTCTTTGCCGGGGATAGACCAGGAATGGAGTCTTAGAACTTTTAGTAAGTAATCTAGCTAGGTACGTGTTAGATTATGATTTCTTTAAATGGCTGAGAAAAGAATTGTGCCGAATAGAATAACTATTTCTGTCTGTGTATCTTTTTTGTAACTTAAGTTTTTGCCTAGAGGGATTCTCTGTGTTTTGAATCTAATTACCCTGTAAGGTATCTACCATCCTGATTTTACAGAGGTGATTTCTTTACTTCTATTTCTATTAAAAGTCTTCTTGTAAGAAAACTGAATGCTTTTTTCATTGTTCTTAAGATCCAAGGGTCTGGGTCTGTAGTCACCTAGGCAAATTGGTGAGGCTTTTTACCAAACCTTGTCCAGGAAGTGGGGTGCAAGGTTTTGGGAAGTATTTGGGGGGGAAAGATGTTTCCAAACAGCTCTTCCCCAGTAACCAGTATTTGTTTGGTGGTGGTAGCAGCCAATCCAAGGACAAAGGGTGGAATATTTTGTACCTTGGGGAAGTTTTGACCTAAGCTGGTAAAGATAAGCTTAGGAGGTTTTTCATGCAGGTCCCCACATCTGTACCCTAGCGTTCAGAGTGGGGAAGGAACCTTGACAAGAGCTGAATGGCCTCCTGACATAGTGGAGGACCTGGCTCCTCATCAGACAAAAAGAAAAACTGTGGTATTATCCATCAGCACTTGCTGAATGTGGATCCCTGGAGTAGAGGAAGGAATGCTTTGCATGCCAGGCAGATGGATCTGAGTTCCAGGACAGTTATATTCAGACAAGATTCTTGAGGGGGCCATAGGTGTTCGAAGGTGATCTAGATGAACTCAACAATCCTTAAATGTAGGCCTCTGTCACCAGAATCTTGGTAGGAAGGGGTAGCACGCAGGTACTCCCTTGCACACCTGAAGTGGGTCTTTCCACCAGTTTAACCAAGGGGGCTTCTTGCAGGATCAAGATTAGCGTGTCCACATAGTGTCTGCTGGGTAGATACACTGATTTCAACCAAGCTTCCATGGAGTGTAGATGAAATCCGACAAACAGCATCACATAGGTACACAAAGCCATATGTTCCATAAGTCTGAGGTATGCTCTTATTGATTTTGGGGGAAATTTAAAGTTGGTTGATGAGGTCCACTGTAGCTAGGAATCTTTCTTGTGGAAGCGAAACTGTCACTGGCCTGTAATCTAACATAGCTCCTATGAACTTTATGCTATAAGTCAGAATAAGTGTAGATTTTTTTCTGACCTCCAGACCCAGTGTGGGCAAAGCCTTTAATGTTACTTGAACTGCTTTGGTCACTTACTGAGAGAACTTCCCCAGAGCAATCAGATAAGGAAAGATCTGAATCCCATGTTGTCTTAAGTGAGCTGCTATGACTGCAAAGTAGTTGGTGAATGGTCTTGGTGCTGAGGAAAGGCGAAAGGGCAGGATCTGGGGAGATATTCCTATTAGGACCATGAGGAATTTTCTGTGAGCCAGATGTATGAATATATGAAAATAGGCCTCTTGATGATCAGGACCTGCAAACCAGGCTTGAGGATCTAATAATGGAATTATTGAGGCCAATACCACTCCCTTGAATTTGAAACCATGGATGAAAGTGCGGAGATATTGAAGAACCAGGATGCCAACCCTCTTTCTTCTTCGGAATGAACAAATAATGGGAATAAATCACCTTGTCCCTGAACTCTTCCACTGCTCCAAGATGTAGTCAAGTCTCCACTTCTTGATTCATCAGTGTCTCATGAGAGTGGTACTTGAGGAGGGATAGACAAGATGGAGAGAAAACAGGAAGGGACTGGAATTGTATGCAAATTCCATTATCTCTTGGACTCATTTGTCCACGGTGATACTAGTCCAGATTCCCCCTCACCCCCCTGCAAAAACAACAAAAAAAAAACAGCTGTTACCAAAACGGAGGGAAATTGGTAGCGATCCGCCTTCCAGGCTCTCAGCTGTGCTGTGAAACAGTGTTGAGAGAAAGCAACTGAGTTTGCTGGAGCTGAGGAAGAGGCAGTGGTTGTTCTTTGTTGAACCTCTGCTTCTTTCTCAGTGAGTTATGTTCTCTGTGAGCTATAATGGCATGGAGGAGAGGGATACCATTTTAAGGAGGGTTGAGGTCTGGCTTGCTGTATGCTCCAGCCCCAAGGAGACAAGTCCAGAGAAAACAAAGTAGCTTTAGAGTCTTAACAGGTAGAGGGTCTCATTAGTGTTTGAGTTGAAGAGGTTGAGTCTTGAATGGAAGACCGTCTATTGTGGTTTGGACCTGCCTCGGTATTCCCAATAATTGAAGCCTGTGGCTGTGGTGCATGCAGCTGTATTAGATGCATCCAAAACAGTCTGCAGAGAAGTTGCCCTTTTCATTATTTAATTCTTCCCTGTGCTCCTATGTGAGTCTTTTCTATAAATAAAGACAATCTGTCCCAGTGCAAGCCGTCACATTTTGCCAGAAACACCTGGTAGTAGGCAATACACATCTGGAGACTGACAAAGGACTAGACTATTCTGTGAAACAGATCTAGTCTCTTCGGGTTCTTTTTTTTTTTGTTTTAGAAGGCCTTTGATACTTGGATCTTTCCTGGACAGCTGCTGTGATAATTGATCCTGGTACCAGATGTGAAAAAAGGTAGTCACAGCCCTTGGGTTAAATTTGGTCTTGGAACTGACATGTATTGATGCTGGAATGTGCCCCAAGTCCTTTGCAGGCTCTAACAATCTCTCACTAATAGGTGTGGAGAGTCTACCGGCTTGGAAAGGTAACAGCTTGAGTGACTCCTCTTGCACTACTGCCATGTTGGGTGTGGTTCTTTCATTAGTTCCTGGCACGTCTGTTTGGAAAAAGGCACAGAAATACTGAATAACTAATTGGAGGGAGAATGATTAAATTGGTGCCAGGATCAATTGTTTCTTCCCTTTGCTTGTTGATTCTCTTCACTTCTCTCCCTCCTGTCTTTCTAACTGACCTGGTTGGGAAGGAAGGGACTCTAACTGCAGAAAAGGTGGGGCAGAGTATGCTGGCTTGCTCACATGCGGCTGCATATCCTTTGGTGTCCCGTAGGTCTATGATTGATAAAAGCATATGGATACTGGACTTAGGGACACAGAGGATGGATATCAGGAGGCTAGTTTCTTGAGAGACCAATGCCTTTTCCTGCTCTTTAGTGTGTTTCCCATGGAGGCCAGAAGGCCCAGTGGGCAGGCCATGGCTTGATAGTTTTTCAACCCCTCAAAGTCCTGGGATGGGCTGATGGTCAGTAGGCCCTGCAGTCAAACTGTGGTCTGTTGTTCCCCAGATGGATGTGGGGGAAGGGGAGAGAGGTAAGGGAACCTGGATCCTATCTCTTCACTGGGTTCCAACCCAAGGGCTAAGGAAGAGAGGCATGGAGTGTCTCAGCCATCTCTTCCTAGTGCACCTCACCAGCCACCCCGGGCTTCTTTCTACCTCCAGGCTCTCTCTCAGGTTTGCGGTGTGGTTGCAGCCCCAATCACTCTCAGTGGGAGTTTCCAATCCATCTCAGAGGCTCAGTTGATGAAATAAGTAAATTGGATACAATTAACTTAGGCTTGACTAGAGACTGGGAGTGGCTAAGTCATTATGCAAGGTAACCTATTTCCCCTTGTTTTTTCCTACCCCCCCCCCCCCGACGTTCTTGTTAAATCCTGGATTTGTGCTGGAAATGGCCCACCTTGATTATCATACACAATGTAAGGAGAGTGATCACTTTAGATAAGCTATTACCAGCAGGAGAGTGGGGTGGGGGGAGAGAAAACCTTTTGTAGTGATAATCACCCATTTTTTCATGGTTTGTGTGTATAAAAACGTCTTCTGTATTTTCCACAGCATGCATCCGATGAAGTGAGCTGTAGCTCACGAAAGCTTATGCTCAAATAAATTGGTTAGTTTCTAAGGTGCCACAAGTACTCCTTTTTTTTTTGCGAATACAGACTAACATGGCTGCTACTCTGAAAGGAAACATACTAAGTATTTGCTAAGTAGCAAAATCCTATTCATGGAGTCATTTGCTATTAGAGCTGAACACAACAACAGAGACAAAAAACAGCCTGCTTGACGTTGGTGTCACTACAGGTTTGATGTGGTAGACATTTTCATCACTACCTCATGAGGCAAATATCCAACACCATTGTGCAGCATGAAGTTGAGAAGAAGGCCAGTCACTTCCCTTTCAAATGACCCAAAAGTGCCCACCTTCTTATGAAGGACACAAGGATGCTTATGTTACAATAAAAACATCACAGTGAAGTGGAGGTCTGTCCAACAATGTGCCTGTAACTGTAACTACTTAGAGTTTTATATCCTAGTGGATATTCTTCTGAGCCCCCGACGTTTATTTCACTTTTTATGTAGTACTGACTGCTGTCACTGTCTATAGTGGTCCTTCTTGTCGAAAGATTCTAGATATAAATATTACTTAGTAGTTAGTCATATACCGTTTAGCATGTATTAGGACTGGGGATGAGCGGTAGAGTGAAGCTTCTATTCTGAGCTGGTACTATATTTTAAATTTTCTTTTACCAGGTTATGGCAGTCTGGAGTTGTTCAGATTGCCACTCAACTTATACAGACATCTTTCAATGGGCTCTTATTTGGAGCTACATTGTATACCTGACTAATGGCCTATATCACCTATCCACCAACAGTTCCTTCCCACTTAGCTATAGAAGGTATAGAGTGCTCTTCAGTGTTTCCTAGTGGAATTAATATTCTATTTTAGAGGGCAAACAGTTCCTGAAAACCTTGTGCTTTTAAGATCCTAGTTTACTTGCCTGAAAAGGTGATATTGTACTTAAGTTTGAGTTTGTGCTGAGAACGGTATAGTTGGGATTATGTTACCCAATGTGCATTACTTTGCATTTATCTACACTGAATTTCATTTGCAATTTTATTGCCCAGTCACCCAGTTTTGTGAGATCCCTTTGTAGCTCTTTGCAGTCTGCTTTGGACTTAACCATCTTGCGTAATTTTGTATCAGTTCTCAATGACGTCAGTTAAAGGAATCTTACACTGCCCAGCACTTCTGAAAAATCAAGTCACTTTTATGCTGGCTTAATGGTGTTTTACAAAGTTGACACTTGTCAACATGTATTTTAGGTTATTTATTTTAATACTGCTCAGCACCCAGAGGCAATATGAAGAGTGCTCGGATGAATTAAAAAACAATTATAAAAATGGCCTTGAAAAAAGCCTTTGCTATGCAAAAACAGGACTTCAGACTTGAGTACCAATAGGTCAATATTAGCCTTGTTGGTCTGGAAGGATAAATTAATTTTCCTCTGTCATATCTTAGTTTCTGCTTTTAAAATAGATGAAAAAAGAGCTTCTATTTATATTTTTAATTGTTTAAACAACTGTTTAAATTGTTTCATTAACATTTGAGATCCTTTTAAAACTGTATCCTGGCACAAATCTTCAGGGTGTACACAATTACTTCATATTGCTCAGTTTGGTGAAGTGCGATAAGCTTTCCCTCCCCCTCCCTCGCCATTAATAGGTTATCTAATTTTAAGGTAGAAACTACTAGTTTGTTTTTAAATCTCCCTTGTACTTATGCTTTATGGTTTCTTGCTTCAGCTATGCCAATATATTTCAATCCTAACTTGAAATATACCTGACCAGTACAGCACCAGATTTTGCTAGCCTGGCCTTCCATAGTTCACTATCTGTCGCTATATGGCAGTTGCTATTTTCTAGACTTTTATGATATTGAAAGGATCACAGGATATGACTGATTTTAACCATGTGTTTCTTATTATTTCCCTCCTACTGTAGGGTGTTAATGTAATTCTCACTCCCTCAGTTAAGCACTAGATAACTCCACTAGGACAGTTACCACCACCAGCGGGAAGTCTTAATAGCTCAGCATGAAATTCTGTGGTAAATTTGCTTAACCAGTAATATTTTCAGAGCTTCTGTTTATTTTATTATTTACTTTGAATTATTATTGTACCCGTCAAACTTTCTAGGTGATATAATTTTAAACACATTATAATCACATATAATAAAGACCTCTCCAGCCCTCATAACCATCCCATAATCCCAATTTGCCCTAACAGTTTGGGGCAAATTAGCAAACCGAAAATACTTCACATGGAAAAAGAAAAGGAGTACTTGTGGCACCTTAGAGACTAACCAATTTATTTGAGCATGCTCAAATAAATTGGTTAGTCTCTAAGGTGCCACAAGTACTCCTTTTCTTTTTGCGAATACAGACTAACATGGCTGTTACTCTGAAACTTCACATGGAAAGAATCACTCTTAAAAGGCTTTCCCAACTCTGTAACAAACTTCATTTAGCTCCAATCAGCCCCCACTCCCCACAGGAAAACCTCATTTTAGCAAATGACTCTCTCTCTGTACTTATATGGCTTCCACCACCATAATATTTCAGTTCTTCACAAGCATCAATGAAGTTATCCTTGTAAGAGCAGGAAAAAATTAAGAAATGTCAGGTTTAAAGTTGCCTTTGCAACCTTAATTTGGCCCCCTTATACAGACACATTATGATACAGTTTTTAACTAAATGATCAACTATTATTTTTCGCATAGGACCCTTGACTCATTCATGGAATGAATCAGGGTTGTGTAGTGAATAAGGCTGCTATCTGTAGGATTTCTGCCTCATTCAGTCTCAACATTAGAAGATGTACAGCAAATGAGGGAAACAACAGAATAGCAAGGATGGCCTTCTGATTAAGACAGGTGAATACCACACAGGATAACTCAATTCTATCTGTCTCTGCCACAGCCTTCTGACATGATGCTAGTCAAGTCATTTACACTGAAATTTTCACAGATGGCCACGGTGTTCCTCATTTTCCGGTGTACAACTTGAAAAACAAGGAGTCTGATTTCAGAAGTGCTGAGTGCTCACAACAGCAACTGAAGTGAATGGAAGCAATGAATTCTCATCAATTCTGGTAGCCAAGAGGTGGAATGTAGAAGAATGAACACAGAATTGAGTCATGAGTTTTAATATGGTTCAATCACAGATTCACTACATGGCCTCAGATATGTCCAGATAAATCCAGATAAATGGATTTCCATTTGCTTCTAGATTGTACTGCATGCAAAAAGCACATTAAAAGTAGTATTTTAGTTATGTAGAGAACAATAATCACACATATCCTATTACATGAAAAACAACTAAAGCCATATTCATCTTTGGTGTAACTGACTTAAAGGGACTTCAATTAACCCCCAATTAATTTAACTGAACTCATATGATTGTCAGAATATATTTTAAACAGGAAATTGTAAATATGTGATTTTGTTGTGAAATTCCTTTTCATGTATTTCACTATCCCCTCATATTTAGCAATCACTCCCAAGATTTTTGTCACCAGCTAGTAACCAGACCATGGAGTAGTCATGCTTAATTAATAGTAAGATGATCTTTAAGATTAAATAGAAAAAATTCTAGAAAACTATTAGGCACAGAATTGTTACTATTTTTAATTGTACTGTGAGAATACTCACAGGCCCCAAGTAGGACTGGGGCCTTGCTGTATTTGATCCTGTACAGATGCAATGGAAGCCAAACCCCGACCTAAAATTTCTTCCTAATCTCAAGATGATTTATGCCATGAAATATGAAAGTATCCTATCCCTCATTATCTTTGATGCTATCCAATATAACTATAGTTATTACTGTTCATATAAATGTTTCATTTAAAAAGTTATTTGGTTGTACTACCTCTTTCCAATGACTTACATAGGAGAATCTGTGATTGATATGGTTCTTCCTGTCAGGTAAAATATCACGCTCCCCTTGTCAGCCAGAGGGCAAGAAGTTAGTACCATGACGAAGGTTATAAACCATGGGCCATTTTGTTGAGGAGACAATAAAAGATCAACCAATACACCTGCTGAAAACTCAGGGTCTTTATATTTATTACAGTAAGCTAAGCCCCACTTGATGAGAATAAAGGCAAACTCACCTGCCAACTCCATCTCACCAGTTTATACCTCCAAGTATTGAGTTAGCCATTTTGGTCAGATCACTGAAATGGGAACTCACTTTCAGTTGTTTGCCTACTATGACCTCTAAATCCTTTTTACAGTCACTGTTTTCCAGTCCCTCATTCTGTAGGTATGCTCTGCGTTCTTTCTTCCCCGATGTTTATGATTTTGCATTTGACCGTATCAAAGCATATTTTGTTTGAATGGGCCCAGCTTACCAAATTTTCTCTGTAGGACACCCTGTCATCATCATTATTTACCTCTACACCAATCTTTGTGTCATCTGCAAATTATATCAGTAATAGTTATATATTTACTTCCAGATCATTAATAAAATTGTTGAATACCATTCACCTAGAATTAGTCCCTGGAGTACCCCTCTAGAACCACCCACATCTGATAACAGGTTTCAGAGTGGTAGCTGTGTTAGTCTGTATCAGCAAATACAACGAGGAGTCCTTGTGGCACCTTAGAGGCTGAAGTTTGTCTGGGCATAAGCTTTCGTGGGCTATAACCCACTTCATCAGATGCATGGAGTGAAAATTTCAGTAAGCAGGTATAAATATACAGCACATGAAGAGATGGGAGTTGCTTTATCAAATGGGGGGGGGGGGGGTCAGTGCTAACGAGGCCAATTCAATCAGGATGGATGTGGCTCATTTCCAACAGTTGACAAGAAGGTGTGAGTATCAACAGAGGGAAAATTATTTTTTGTAGTGACCCAGCCACTCCAGTCTTTATTCAGGCCTAATCTGGTGAGGATTCCTCTTTGACAACTATTTTTGAGATTTGTCAGTTAGCCAATTCTTAATCCATTTCACATGTGCTTCACTGATACTGGATAGTGCCAATTTTAAAACCAGAATGTGGAGAGATAAGTCAGATGCCTTACAAAAAAGTATTTTACATCTATGCAGTGACCCTTATCAACAAACTTGTAATCTCCTCAAAAATGAAACCGGATTTGTTTGACAACACCTATCTTCCATAAAACCATGTTGACTGGCATTAATTATACTCTGACCATTTAAAACGGAATCCTGTATCAGTTTTTCTGTTATTTTGCCAAAGACTAATGTCAGGGTAACTGGCCTATAGCTATCTAGGTCATCTCACTTGTCCTTTTTGAATATTGGCACATTAACACTTTCCCAGTCTTCTGGAATTTCCCCAATATTCCAAGATTTATTAAAAATTAACATAAGCAGACCTTTTTTAGGAATCTTAGGTGCAAGTTATCTAGGCTTGCTGATTTAAAAATATTTATCCTTAGTAGATATTGTTTAACATCATGCTACTTCCTTCCAAATACAGACTGCAAATATTTAATGAACACGTCTGTCTTTTCTGCATCATAACTGTCAATTTTACCATCTCCATTTAGTAATGGGTTTAAACCATTGTTAGGATTATCTTTTGTTCTGGATATATTTAAAATCTACTGAGACTTTGCAGATGCTATAATGGAGGAAAAGAACCACTTCCTTGACTCTCACATGGCCAGGGTACCAGGATTCAAAACAACTTTATGACTCAGTCAACCATGTTCTCCAAGAGACTTCTGCCATTAGTTCTCTACAATGTTCCCTCTCACCTCCTCATTCACAGGTCATCTGCAAACCATGGAGACTTGTGAAGTTGAAGCCAGGGAAGGCTAAGCCTACGGATTACTATAGCAATAACTGTCATCTGTTAGCAATACAGTACTCTCCTTCACAGCCTTTTTGAATCACTGAAGTTTAATTCGGAGTCCCTGGGAGCAGATAATGAAAGCAGGTCCCTTGTCCCAACAGTATGCTGTGTGCCCTAACCTCAGAACACAGGAGTCACTGTTCAATCCATGACATGGGCGTAATATTCAACTCTCCAATTGCTAATCCTTTCCCAAATACCAGATGATTTAGAATGTGGCCAGCTGTATGTACTGAGCCTGCAACCAGCTGGGAAATCCCCACTGTCATTATGGTAGCCATGAAATAATTGTGCACACTTAGAAGATAGATCTATGTGGGTGTTGAAGTTACTGAGCACTACCTACCTTCACATATCCAAACTCCTCTGTACTGAGGACCATTAGGGTGTAAAAGGGAAATCTGCACACCAATAATAGCCCCCATTTAACTTCAGCCTAGAAACAGATACACCATTGGATCTAATTTCAGGCCAGGAGACTCAGACTTTAAGGTCAGAAGGGATCATCATAATTACTGTTGGATGTAAACAGCACAGTCATACATATCGTTGATAACTCCTCTTGGATTCAGAGTGTACTAATTACTCAGATAGAATTAACTACTGCAGAACCAGTTTGGGTGCATCATCCAGGCTGGTCTCAGCTATACATGCAAAGTTGGGGGCCTCCAACCTTTACCAAAACATGGATAGTTGATGTTTTATATTAACCTATTAGTATTACCTTCAATATGAATCAGAAGCAATGATCACCAATTAAACATCTTTTTTCCTGAGGTTCCAGACAAAACAAACAGCACCAGAACTAAGGTGTTTACACTGTAGCCTATGTCAGCAAAAGTTATGTTGCTCAGGGAGCTGGACTATTCACATCCCTGAGCAACATAAGTTACACGGACATAAGAGTTTGTGTGTACAGTGCTACATCAGCAGGAGAGCTTCTCCCGCCAACATAGCTTATGCTGCTTGCGGAGGTGGGTTTTTTTTATGCCAACAGGAGAGCTCTCTTCCGTCAGCTTAGAGCATCTTCACCAGACATGCTGCAGCAGCACAGCTGTATCGGTACGGCTGTGCCACTGCAATACTGCACGTATAGATATACCTTAAGTGTCTCACTCCAGCCTTTTTTTGCCTTTTATAACAATTTTTCCTGTACACCACCACATGACCTCAAGACCTAAATACCAAGCAATCTTCTTCCCCCATGCTCCATATCCCCAAGCACACTTAAATCTTGTGATGCCCTTTGACGTATACTGGTTTGGAAACAAAAAGTTGTGTCATTTGTTCAAGTTTTGTGCTCTTCTAAAATTCATTCTTTCCCTTTCAAAGCCAGCACACCCACTTCCATAGATTGGACCAGATTCCTGGTTCTCTGTTTTAATGCCTCAAGTGGTTGGTTCTGGCCTTTTGTTAGATCTCAATTTTAGATCAACCCACAGCAGTCTAATAAACATCTTTCTTAAAAGTGGATACTGACCTTGAGGTGAGGCTGAAGGGAACAGCAAATCCAGGAAGGAGATGCGAAAGAGAAAGTTAGAGAAAGGGTTAATGAGAATCCTGTTCAGAGGTAACACAGCACAAGAAAACAGGACAAAACAACCAGTGCAGCATTAGAGACAAAATAACACACACACAAGCAAAGTTCTTCCTAGAACAAAGTGCACCAAGGTTTGCCATCTTTCAGTTAACAAGACACACATTATAATTAGATTACACCACTCTACTTAGAGATGAGTTTCTCTAGGGCACATTATCTCTGGTACAAATTGTTTCTTGGGGCAGGGGAATGAACCAATTTCAGATACCTCTGGGATTGCACTGGAACACCACCAGCCAACTTCCTTCAGGAACGTTAACTGGACTTTTTTTTTTTTCCTTTTTTTAAAGTGTGGATCTTAACTACAAGGTGGCGCTACAACCCTGATACGTTTCTTTAGTCTACCTTTCTTTCAGGCTTTACTTTTCTTTCAATGAGTAAGAAAAATGCATTATCTGGAACCACATTCCCTGCCGATGACCCAGGTTTGTTGAGAGGCATGGAATGACAAAATTAAGTGCATATGGCTGCAGGTCATAGTTTATCCTTGTCAAGGTTCCTCCCCCACTCTGAACTCTAGGGTACAGATGTGGGGACCTGCATGAAAAAACCCCCTAAGCTTATCTTTACCAGCTTAGGTCAAAACTTCCCCAAGGTACAAAATATTACACCCGTTATCCTTGGAATGGCCGCTACCACCACCAAACTAATACTGGTTACTGGGGAAGAGCTGTTTGGACGCGTCTTTCCCCCCAAAATACTGCCCAAAACCTTGCACCCCACTTCCTGGACAAGGTTTGGTAAAAAGCCTCACCAATTTGCCTAGGTGACTACAGACCCAGACCCTTGGATCTTAAGAACAATGAACAATCCTCCCAACACTTGCACCCCCCCTTTCCTGGGAAATGTTGGATAAAAAGCCTCACCAATTTGCATAGGTGACCACAGACCCAAACCCTTGGATCTGAGAACAATGAAAAAGCATTCAGTTTTTACAAGAAGACTTTTAATAAAAAATAGAAGTAAATAGAAATAAAGAAATCCCCCCTGTAAAATCAGGATGGTAGATATCTTACAGGGTAATTAGATTCAAAAACATAGAGAACCCCTCTAGGCAAAACCTTAAGTTACAAAAAAGATGCACAGACAGAAATAGTTATTCTATTCAGCACAATGCTTTTCTCAGCCATTTAAAGGAATCATAATCTAACACATACCTAGCTAGATTACTTACTAAAAGTTCTAAGACTCCATTCCTGTTCTGTCTCTGGCAAGAGCAGCATACAGACAGACTGACCCTTTGTTCCTCTCCCTCCTCCCAGCTTTTGAAAGTATCTTGTCTCCTCATTGGTCATTTTGGTCAGGTGCCAGCGAGGTTACCTTTAGCTTCTTAACCCTTTACAGGTGAGAGGAGCTTTCCCCTGGCCAGGAGGGATTTCAAAGGGGTTTACCCTTCCCTTTATATTTATGACACGCCCCCCAAATCTCAGCTAGGGTGAAACACTGGCTGGGATTTCTTCCTGGAGCTCTAGGAAAAACAGAGTTAATAAGACACATGCATCTCTAAACATACTACCAAGTACATAAAGACTAACAATATTTTCCACATCTCAAGGACGATTTTAACCAGTTGATTCTGGGAAACTTTCACGGGAGAGTGCATCAGCCACTTTGTTAGAAGCTCCTGAGATGTGTTGGATGTCGAAATCAAAATCTTGGAGAGCTAAACTCCACCGAAGAAGTTTTTTGTTAGTTTCTTTGACGGTGTGAAGCCACTTTAGTGCAGCATGGTCGGTTTGCAGGTGGAAACGCCGTCCCCAAACATATGGGCGTAGCTTTTCCAGAGCGTAGACAATGGCATAACATTCTTTTTCAGTGACTGACCAGTTGCTTTCCCTCTCAGACAGTTTTTTGCTGAGAAACACTACAGGGTGGAATTCTTGATCAGGTCCTTTCTGCATTAAAACTGCTCCCACACCACGCTCGGATGCATCTGTGGTTACTAGGAACGGTTTGTCAAAGTCTGGGGCCCTTAGTACAGGGTCAGACATGAGTGTCGCTTTAAGCTTGTTAAAGGCCTTCTGACACTTTCCGGTCCACTGAACAGCATTTGGCTTTTTCATTTTGGTTAGGTCTGTCAGTGGGGCAGCGATTTGGCTGTAGTGCGGTACAAATCGTCTGTAATAACCAGCCAAGCCTAAGAAGGATTGAACCTGTTTCTTTGACTTTGGGACAGGCCACTTTTGGATAGCATCCACTTTGGCCTGTAGGGGGCTGATAGTTCCTTGACCCACCTGGTGTCCAAGGTAAGTCACTCTGTTTAGGCCTATTTGACACTTCTTAGCCTTAACAGTTAGTCCTGCCTCCCTTATGCGCTCAAGGACTTTTTGTAGATGTTCCAGGTGGTCTGCCCAGGAATCCGAAAATATGGCCACATCGTCAAGGTAGGCAACTGCATATTCTCCTAATCCCGCTAGGAGACCATCTACAAGTCTTTGGAAAGTGGCGGGTGCATTTCGCAGCCCGAAAGGGAGTACATTAAATTCATACAGCCCGAGATGTGTGATGAAGGCTGACCTTTCCTTGGCAGATTCATCTAGCGGTACCTGCCAGTACCCCTTAGTTAAGTCCAAGGTAGAGATGAACTGGGCCCGTCCCAGTTTCTCTAATAGTTCATCTGTGCGTGGCATTGGATAGTTGTCTGGGCGAGTTACAGCATTTAGCTTACGGTAGTCCACGCAAAAACGTATTTCCCCATCTGGTTTGGGAACTAGAACCACTGGAGATGCCCATGCACTTTCAGAGGGGCGGATTACCCCCATCTGTAACATATCCTGGATCTCCCGTTCTATAGCAGTTTTAGCTTGAGGAGACACCCGGTAAGGGTGGACCCTAATTGGGTGAGCATTACCTGTGTCAATGGAGTGGTATGCCCGTTCAGTCAGTCCTGGGGTGGCTGAGAACGTTGGCGCGTAGCTAGTGCACAGCTCCTGGATCTGCTGTCGCTGCATACGCCCAAGGGTCATGGAGAGGTTCACCTCTTCCACACCACCAGCACATTTCCCTTCGTAGTAAACACCTTCAGGCCACTCAGCGTCGTCTCCTCCCTGGGCTGTAAACTGACAAACCTTTAATTCTCTGGAATAAAAGGGCTTTAGAGAATTAATATGGTACACCTTAGGCTTTCGGTTGGAGGTGGGGAATGCTATGAGATAATTAACAGCTCCCAGGCGCTCCTGGACCGTGAATGGCCCTTCCCACGATGCTTCCATTTTATGGGCCTGGAGCGCCTTTAAGACCATGACCTGGTCTCCTACTTTGAAGGAACGCTCTCTGGCATGTTTATCGTACCAGGCTTTTTGCTCTTTTTGAGCATCCTGTAAGTTTTCTCTAGCAAGGGCTAAAGAGGTTCGGAGGGTGTTTTGTAGGTTGGTTACGAAGTCCAGAATGTTAGTTCCTGGAGATGGTGTAAATCCCTCCCATTGCTGCTTTACCAATTGCAATGGCCCCTTAACCTCACGGCCATATACAAGTTCAAATGGGGAAAACCCTAAACTGGGATGTGGTACAGCTCTGTAGGCAAAGAGCAACTGCTGCAACACTAGGTCCCAATCATTGGAGTGCTCATTTACGAATTTACGTATCATGGCCCCCAAAGTTCCATTAAACTTCTCCACCATGCCATTTGTTTGATGGTGGTAAGGAGTGGCAACCAAGTGATTTACCCCATGAGCTTCCCAAAGGTTTTTCATAGTTCCTGCCAGGAAATTAGTTCCTGCATCTGTGAGGATGTCGGAGGGCCAACCTACCCTGGCAAAAATGTCTGCTAGTGCCTGGCACACACTTTTAGCCCTGGTGTTGCTTAGAGCTACTGCTTCCGGCCATCGGGTGGCAAAATCCATGAAAGTCAGTATGTACTGCTTTCCTCTGGGTGTCTTTTTCGGAAAAGGACCCAGAATATCCACAGCTACTCGCTGAAATGGAACTTCAATGATGGGGAGGGGTTGTAGAGGGGCTTTGACCTGGTCTTGGGGTTTTCCCACTCTTTGGCACACCTCACAAGACTGTACATAGGTAGAAACATCCTTGCCCATTCCCTCCCAGTGGAATGACCCCCCCAAACGGTCTTTGGTCCTGTTCACCCCAGCATGGCCACTAGGGTGATCGTGGGCTAAGCTCAAGAGCTTGGCCCGGTATTTAGTTGGAACTACCAACTGTCTCTGAGGATGCCAGTCTTCCTGGTGTCCACCAGAAAGAGTTTCCTTGTATAAAAGTCCTCTTTCTATAACAAACCTGGATCGATTAGAAGAGCTGAGAGGCGGTGGGTTGCTCCGTGCCGCCGTCCAAGCTCTCTGGAGGCTTTCATTTGCTTCCTGTTCGGTCTGGAACTGTTCCCTTGATGCTGGAGACATCAGTTCCTCATGGGATTGTGGACCTAGGCTTGGTCCCTCTGGAAGCGATATAGGGGATGGAGCTGTTTCTGTTGACTGTGAACCGCTCTCTGCTGGTGCACTATGTTGGGATTCAGGCTCCGGCTGAGCCTCTTGGGTCGGGTTATCGGCTGCTGCCAGTTCAGGTTCGGTGGGGCCCTCTGGTGTTGAGGTTGCAAGTACTGGATTCAGTGTTGACACGGGGTCTGGTGTTGGTTGTTCGGCTGGTTCCGGTTCTGGGACTGGTTCCGTCTGGGTCTCTGGGACTGGATCCACTACTGCTGTTGCAGACATTGGCCTGGGGTCCAGGTCCATCACCTCTGACTGGGTCCTGATAGAAGTTTCTGGAACAGAGCTAGGCCTCACGGCTTGTTTAGCCTGGCTGCGGGTGACCATTCCCACCCTCTTGGCCTGCTTCACATGATTGGCCAAGTCTTCCCCCAACAGCATGGGGATGGGATAATCATCATAGACTGCAAAAGTCCACATTCCTGACCAGCCCTTGTACTGGACAGGCAACTTGGCTGTAGGCAAATTGAAAGAGTTGGACTTGAAGGGTTGAATCGTCACTTGGATCTCTGGGTTGATTAAATTGGGGTCCACTAAGGAAGCATGGATAGCTGACACTTGTGCTCCGGTGTCCCTCCACGCGGTGACCTTCTTCCCGCCCACACTCACAGTTTCCCTCCGCTCCAAGGGTATCTGGGAGGTATCTGGGCCTGTGGACCTCTGGTGTGATTCCGGTGCAATGAACTGTAATCTGTTGGGGTTCTTGGGGCAGTTGGCCTTCACATGCCCCAGCTCGTTACACTTAAAACATCGTCCAGCTGACGGGTCACTGGGGCGAGGAGGGTTGCTGGAGAACGGGGTGGTGGGACGATAAGGGGTCTGGAGGGTTCTTTGGGAGGTAGGTGGGGCTTTGGGCGGCCCCCGGTAATAGGGTGTGGTCTGGGGTGGTCCCTTCTGCTCTCCGCTCCAACTGCGACCAGTTTTCTTCTTCTCTGCCACCTCCACCCATCTGGCTCCAATCTCTCCTGCCTCAATTACAGTTTTGGGTTTCCCATCTAGGATGTATCTTTCTATTTCCTCAGGAACACCCTCTAAGAATTGTTCCATTTGCATTAGGAAGGGCAAATTTACTGGAGATTCAACACTTGCTCCTGATATCCAGGCATCCCAATGTTTCACAATGTGGTAGGCATGTCGGGTAAATGACATGTCTGGTTTCCACCTTAGGGCTCTGAACCTCCGACGAGACTGCTCGGGTGTTATCCCCATTCTGACTCTCGCCTTGGATTTAAACAGTTCATACTTGTTCATGTGTTCTTTAGGCATTTCAGCTGCCACCTCAGCTAAGGGTCCACTGAGCTGCGGCCTCAGTTCTACCATGTATTGGTCAGTAGAGATGTTGTACCCAAGGCAGGCCCTTTCGAAGTTCTCTAAGAAGGCCTCAGTATCATCACCTGCCTTGTAGGTGGGGAACTTTCTGGGATGGGAAGTGGTACCTGGAGAAGGATTGCTAGGGTTTGTTGGTATATTCTGCTGGGCCTTTATCTTCTCCACCTCCTCCACATGCTTCCTCTCTTTTTCCTTCTCCTCCAGTTCTTTGGCCCTTGCTTCCATTTCTTTGTCCCTTGCTTCCATTTCCCTCTTGTGGGCAGCCTCTTGGTGTTGTTCTGCCTCCCTTTCTTGTTCCTTCTTCAGCTGCATGAGTTCTATCTGACTTTCATGTTCCCTTTGTCTTTCCTCAGCCTGAAATTTGGCTAATTCGAGCTGTAGTCGAGCCGCGGATTTTGCCATTCTAACCTCTCTGTTTTTACTAACTTTACACCCGAGGTTTAGAAATAAACAAACAAAACTTGGCTGTAAAATTTTGCTGTGCTGGAATAGAATACCTATTCTCTGATAGTGATTGTCAGCCTACAGAAAAAGACAATTCCCTTGTCTCTGCTCTGGGCCCAAATTAAAGCAAAAAACCTCCAACTACTTGGAAACCTGCTTACCAGCAGCCCAAAGGAAAAAAAAAAATTTCTTTTCAAACCTGTGCTCCTTGTAAAACAAACAAACAAAAAAAAATCAAAATCCTAAAAAAAAACCCTGCCACTTTTGTCTCCAGGCAAATGGGTAGAGCACACCCCCCCTATTTACTTTTAGGAAGAAAAGAAAAAAAAACCCTCTGGGTTGGAAGACTGTGAATTTCCCTGCTGGAGTTAAGTACCCTGCCTCCAGGCAAAGAAAACCTGCAATTCACAAGATAATCCCCTTTTGTCTCTGCTTGGCCACAAAGCAGAGAGAAACCAAGCTGCTTTCAGTTTCAAAGCTGCTTTCTGGACTTTCTTTCCAAAGAAAAAAAAATTTCCTTTTTAAAATCTGTATTTCTAGTTCAAAAAATCTCAACTGGATCTCAGATGATTTCAGGTTAATCCCACCACTGTGCCACCATGTCAAGGTTCCTCCCCCACTCTGAACTCTAGGGTACAGATGTGGGGACCTGCATGAAAAAACCTCCTAAGCTTATCTTTACCAGCTTAGGTCAAAACTTCCCCAAGGTACAAAATATTACACCCGTTATCCTTGGAATGGCCGCTACCACCACCAAACTAATACTGGTTACTGGGGAAGAGCTGTTTGGACGCGTCTTTCCCCCCAAAATACTGCCCAAAACCTTGCACCCCACTTCCTGGACAAGGTTTGGTAAAAAGCCTCACCAATTTGCCTAGGTGACTACAGACCCAGACCCTTGGATCTTAAGAACAATGAACAATCCTCCCAACACTTGCACCCCCCCTTTCCTGGGAAATGTTGGATAAAAAGCCTCACCAATTTGCATAGGTGACCACAGACCCAAACCCTTGGATCTGAGAACAATGAAAAAGCATTCAGTTTTTACAAGAAGACTTTTAATAAAAAATAGAAGTAAATAGAAATAAAGAAATCCCCCCTGTAAAATCAGGATGGTAGATATCTTACAGGGTAATTAGATTCAAAAACATAGAGAACCCCTCTAGGCAAAACCTTAAGTTACAAAAAAGATGCACAGACAGAAATAGTTATTCTATTCAGCACAATGCTTTTCTCAGCCATTTAAAGGAATCATAATCTAACACATACCTAGCTAGATTACTTACTAAAAGTTCTAAGACTCCATTCCTGTTCTGTCTCTGGCAAGAGCAGCATACAGACAGACTGACCCTTTGTTCCTCTCCCTCCTCCCAGCTTTTGAAAGTATCTTGTCTCCTCATTGGTCATTTTGGTCAGGTGCCAGCGAGGTTACCTTTAGCTTCTTAACCCTTTACAGGTGAGAGGAGCTTTCCCCTGGCCAGGAGGGATTTCAAAGGGGTTTACCCTTCCCTTTATATTTATGACAATCCTATCATAGCTAAAAGGAAATCCAGCCCATCTTTATTAGTTTTCACACTAGAACAACTTATCGAAAAAGAAAGAGAATCATCAGCCTCTTCTTTCTGGAACAGTGCCACACTAACATCAGTTTCCTGGACATCACTATCAGCTTCAACAATGGAACCCTATAGACAACCACATACAAGAAATCCCCTGATCACCACACCTACCTTCGTGGATCCAGTAACCACCCCTAAGACACCAAGAAATCAGTTACCTATAGCCAGGCACTCAGATACCACAGAATATGCTCCGAAGAGAAAGTCCAGGATATATACCATAACACACTTAAAACTACCTTCAAAACCACCAACAGAGAAGTAGATTCCACCATGGAATGGGCCACCCAAATACCCTGAAAGAATCTGCTTCAATGCAGAAATAAAACCCTCTCTGACCGCACAACACTAGTTGTCACCTAGTACCCCACACTGGAACCCATACAGGGTATCATGAAACAACTATGACCCATACTCAATGGGAACCCCATCCTGAAAGAAATCTTTCTTGAACCCCAACTTCTGGCCTTCAAACAACCCTCCAACCTCATCATCAGAAGCAAGCTCCCTGCAGACCATGACACATCAACTCAAAGTAGCATCAGATCCTGCCAGAACAACAGAAACTTGTACACATCTGTCCACTCCTATGATGATCAATACCCCCCACAACACATCTTTCAAGAGCCATGGATTTTACACATGCCTATCATAACAAATGGTATACCCCACCCAGAGCACTAAATGCCCCAACAACAACTATGTGGGTGAAACCAGACAATCATTACACTCTCAAATGAACTCACACAGGAAAATGATAAAAGACAAAAACATCCTATCACCTGTAGGTGAACACCTTTCACAAAGTGATCACTCTATGCCTAACGTATCAGTGACCATCCTCAAAGGAAACCTGAAAGACCCTTTCAAAACAAGAGCCTGGGATCTTAAATTCATTACTCTGCTAGACACTAAAAATCATGGACTTAACAGACACACTGGATTTATGGTTTATTACAACAATATGTAACCCACTAACCCCCTCTTTTTGGCTGCAGAGGTGTTAATGGGCCACATTACCTTGAATGGTCCCTTATAATATGTGCTAACTACGTATGCTAAGCAATCTGTCCCACCTTGCATTCTGCTGTGATGTTGGGAGTTTACATTTCCCAAATCTGAAAAAGAGCTGTGTGTGGCTTGAAAAAGAGCTTGTCTCTTACTAACAGAAGTTAGTTCAATAAAATAAATTTTCATGTCTTGTCCCTTTATTACGAGTTTGGCAGTTAGTTTTCCTAAGATTTCATTTTCACTGAGCATGCTTTATCCTTTCCCAGCTCCTACATGATACCCAGGCTGCAAATATGCCACTCCCCACAGAGTGACTGCGCATGTTCCCGCCCAGGGACTGGAACTGAGACAAGAAGACTTTTGTTCTTGTCCTCTCAATGTTGGTGCTCAAGACAGTATGGAGGAGAGGGTGAAGAACAGAGAGGGGTTACTGGGAAAGAGAAGCCAGGGGTGCAGCTGGGGAGCAGAGAGATTAGAACGAGGGAGATAAGAGCAGAGGGGATAGAGCAGGGCCAAAGGATAGAAGCAGAGCAGGAATTCAAGGAAGAGGCTTCAAGAGCAATAGTTCTAGGGATGAGGGGAACAAAGCAGGGGAGAAAGTGGCAGCAACTCAGGAGAGGATGGATAGGAGCAGAAAGTGGGGACAGTGACAGGCTAGGGGCACATGGGGATGGAGGGTCTATAACCCACTAGTGTATACTCCCTCCAGAACCTGGAATTTAACTCAGGAGAGTCCTGCGTCTTTATATTATGATGGATAGGAGCAGAAAGTGGGGACAGTGACAGGCTAGGGGCACATGGGGATGGAGGGTCTATAACCCACTAGTGTATACTCCCTCCAGAACCTGGAATTTAACTCAGGAGAGTCCTGCGTCTTTATATTATGTTAACTTTAGGTGTGAAACCTCACTGTCTACTTACTTGTCTCATCCTCCTTTAGTGGTTGGTCCACATAGCAGACAACACAGCCTACTATTGTGAACAGTTACTTAGCTCTAGTGGTACAGGGTTTGTACTAAGAAAAGGAGTACTTGTGGCACCTTAGAGACTAACCAATTTATTTGAGCATAAGCTACAGCTCATTTCATAGGATGGTTTGTACTGTTGGTCTAAAGGTCCCAGTCCTATGGTTGACCGGTGTAGGGGCCAGTATAATTCCACATGTTGGAATTTCTGTTTTTTCTGTTTGATTTCTTAAAATCTAAACAACATTATGAAATGAAGTACTCAAAAGTTAGGAAAAGACAGAATTAAAGGTGGCCTGTGCAACCTTAATTGGAGCCCCTTGTGGTAAGCATTAAGATACTGTCCTTACCTGCACGATCATATATGATTTTTTCCAAAAGGAACCTTGTCTCATTCAGTGCACAAAACAGACTTGCAATGAAGGAATGAAGGAATAGTTACTTACCTTCTACAGTAACCGTATTTCTTTGGGATGTGCCCCCTGTGGGTGCTCCACATCAGGACGTGCATGTGCCTGTGAACTCTTCATCAGAGATTTTTGTCAGCAGCATCCGAAGGACCGCAGGTCTTACACCAGTGCAAGGGTGTATAGGGACAGGGTGGACCTGCCACCACTCCAGTTCTTCTCAACCACAAAAGTCCCTTCAAAGACGCCAAGGCAGAGGGGAAGGCGGGCGGGTAGTGGAGCACCCATAGGGACACAAGGTAAATAACCTCTTCTCCTTTGAGTAGAGTCCCTACTCAGCAGATTCCTGAGCAGTACCTCAATTATGGTGAAGATGCCGAGGAGGCAAATTCAGTACGAACTGAAGAACATCATCATCGAAAACTGCATCAGCTCTAGAAGCAAGCACAAGAGTGTAGTGCTGGCAAAACATGTGCACCAAAGACCTGGCTGCCCTGTGTATGTCTGAGATAGTAATGGTTTTCAGTAGGACTACTGAGGTAGAGTGAGCTCTGGTGGAATGAACAATCACCCTCGGAGGCGGCTTCCTAACCGGTTAAGATGCACCCTGCAACCCATTTTGACAGTCTTTGGGTGAAAATTGGATGTCCTTTCATTCATTATGCAATGGAGATGAAACACCCAGGCAAAGCCCTAAAGGGCCTGGTCCTGCCTAGGTAAAAGGCAAGAGCTCTTCTTACATCCAGTGTAAAAAGGCTCATTTTTTCCTCTGGAAGAGTGAGGCTTGGGATAAACATCAGGAGGTAAATCTTATGATGAATGTGGAATTCTGAAGAAACTTCAGGAAGGTCGTGGATGTAGTGTCACTTTATCATGATAAAACACCATGTACCCTGGGTCAACCATCAATGCTCCAAGGTCCCCTACCCTCCTGGCTGAGGTGATGGCTAAGGGACAAAGGAAGGATGGAACCATTACCCATAGGTTCAAATGTGTGTTTCTTCAGCACATTGAGGATTAAATTTAGGTTCTGAGGTAGAGTTGGTTCCTTAACAGAAAGGAAGAGGTTGAACAGGCCTGTAAACATACCTCAGTATGGTTAGGTGGGTGAAGACTGAAAACACCTCAGTGGGGGAGTGAAAAGCTGTGAGGGCAGATAGGGGAACTTTAATGAAGCTCAGCAATAAACCTGTGGTTTTTAAATGCAGCAGGTAACGTGTGTTAGACAAGCCTGAGAGGAAGTATAAATCAGTGGCTGCACCAAGTCTGGAAACATTTCCACTTCTGCAGGTAAGTTTTCCTTGTTGTGAGTTTTCTATTATGAAGCAGTACTGTTTGTACCACTGGGGAGCAGTCTTCTTCTACACTAGAGAGCCATCTAGTAACCATACCTTGAGATCAAGTGCTGAGAGGGTGGGGCGGAGGAGGAAATTTGCTGTCAGGGAAAGGAAGAGCAGCAGTCACAGAGATATGCAAAGTTGCTCTGGGAGACACACCTGTATCCAGCATAAAGGTGCTATGAGGATGGCTACTAATTTTTCCTGTTTTGATTTGTTTAGGACCTTGAGCAGTAAAAGAGTTGGGGGATAACCATATAGTAACATGCAAGGCCATGGAACGATTAGGGCATTTTCCATTGAGTTGCTCTGCGTCCTCCCCTTGAGCAGAATCATCTACTCTTCGCAATGGATGGTGCTGCAAAGAGATCTATCTCTAGATGACCCCAGGTAAGGCATATCTCTTGGAATATCTTGTCGTTTAGCTCCCATTTGCTGTCAACGCAAAAATGCCTGCTAAGGTAGTGCACCATTGTGTTCTGTAGTCCTGGTAGATAAACCACTGAGATCTGTATGCAGTGTGATGTGCACCAGTTCCATAGTTTTAAGAATTTGACGCATAAGACCTGGGATCTTGCTCCTCCTTAATGATTAATATAACACATTGCTGCTCTGTTGTTGGGTGGCCCCTGATGTGAGGCAGGAAGTACTGGCAAGCGCAACAAACTGCTCTGAGCCCCAATATGTTGATATTTAGGATCACCTCCTGAGGGATTCATTTGCCCTGTCCTCTGAGGTTTCTGGAATAGTGCATCCCACCCTGTCAGGGAAGCATCTGTAGTGATAATCCTCATGGGAGTAAGCTGCAAGAACAGAACTCCCACATATACCTTCCACCAGTTTAGACAATCAAGGACTCTCTGAGGTACAGACACCTGCTTGGATAGACTGCGCTTCTTGTGGGTGCAGACAGTTCTTTGCCAGGCTTGAAGAACCTGAGAGCATAGCCGAGGGGGCTTTGGTAATCATACCTGGGACGGTGGAGAGGTCTAAGGGTAAGATGTGATATTGATAGTGATCCCTGCCCAATACAAAATGTAGGAAACGTGTGTGAGGGGAGCATGGAGATATGAAAATAAGTACCTGATGGTCAAGGAAGACAAACTGATCTCCTGGACCAAGAGAGGGAATTGTCGCTGCTAGGATTACCATTCTGCACCATTAAGAGTGGACAAATGTGTCCAGAGTCCTGAGGTACAGATTTGGTCCCTGCCCCGTTTGTCTTTCGACTAGAACTTTTCTGAAGAAATCAAGTGGAACAGGTTTGATTGCCCCTAATGTTAGGACTTATTATATTGATTGTCTCAGGACACCCTCAGGAGAAGGGGCCCTGAAGAGGGAAGGGGAGGGGTTGTGGTGGAGTGGCAAAGAGCTGAACTGGATGAAGTAACCTGTAGATATCACCCCTAGGATTGACCTGTCCATGGTGATGAGTTCCCAGGAAGGTAGAAAATGGGAGAGATGATCCCATAATGGTGGAGGGTAGATAGGTCCAGCATAGAATCCGGACCAGGAGAGAGTTTGTGATCCTTGACCAATGGGTCAAAACTGTCACTTTGAGGATGTCACTGCCCTGGAAGTCACCATAGAAGACAGTCCTTTCTTACTGAACGTGGACTTCTTCCTGGGCAATTTAGCTGTTCTCATGGTCTGGCTGAACAACACAGGACCCCAAACCACATAATGAAATCATTGTAATTGTATAGTTATTGCACTGGTTGAACAACACAGAACAGCTAGTCTTTTTAGCTCTTTGTCAGATGGTGTTGAACGGGCCTGATATTGCCTGTTTCATTTGTTAATGGCCTCAAGAACCAGGGAGTTGGGTGTAGGGTGGGAGAAAAGAATACTTTGAGCTGTACCACACTGATGCTGTGCTGAACCTGGGATTGCGAACAGTCCTTGATTAGCCAGTTATTGAGGTACAGATAAATCTGCATGGCTTGACTTCTCAGGTAAGCTGCCATGACTGCCATGCACTTTATGAAAATTTTCAGAGCTGATTATAGACTGAAGGGCAGTGTGGTGAATTGGCAACAGCATTGACGCACCACAAACCGGAGGAATCTCCTGTGCCCACGGAAAACAGAGATATGGAAATAGGTATCTTAAGTCGAGGGCGGCGCACTTGTCTCCTGGATCTGAGGAGGCGGTAATGGAGGCCAGAGAGACCATAAGGAACTTCAACTTCTTGAGATATTTGTTGAGTTGACACAGGTCCAGAATGGGCCTCAGGCCCGCTTTGTCCTTCGGGATTAGGAAATATTGGGAATGAAAACTCTTTCCCCTCAGCTCTCAAGGAACTTCCTCTATGCCCCCCAGATGCAGAAGGGCTTCCACCTCCTGGGCAAGAAGTTAGTTGTGAGAAAGGTCCCTGAAGAGGGACGGGGGTTGGTTGGTGGGTGAGAGGGAGGCGTGGAGGAGAAATGCAGGGTGTATTCAACTGCTACTGTGTTGAGCTCCCAACGGTCTGAGGTAATGTGGGACAATGCAGTAAGGAAAGGAGACGAACGGTCCAGGAATAGATGGTGGGATGGATCCTGAGGCAAGTCCGGTACGCCATCCTCAGGCGCATCCTGAAAATGCCTACCGCGAGCCACCGGGGTGTCTTGCGGAGCCCAGCTAGGAAGCCGGGGAGGATGGAGTGGGTTCGTGACATTTATAACCTCTGTCCCTTTTCTTATAGGGATCTTAGCAAGATGGGCCCGAGAATCTAGGAGGTGGCTGTGGCTGGAAGTGCATCCTGAAGGCCGGCACCGTGAACAAGCTCAAGGAACGCAGAGTGGCCCTTGAATCTTTTAGACCATATAGGCTGGTGTCAGTTTGTTCTGAGAACAGTGCATTGCCCTTGAAAGGAAGGGCCTGGACCAGCTGCTGCAACTTATGGAAGAACCCCAAGGATTGTAGCCATGAACTGCCATCGACCTTGCCGCCAAATCGGTTGCGTCCAAGGCGGCATGGAAAGAGGCCCTGGCCACTGCCTGTGCTCTCCCATAACAGCCAAGAATTCATGTCTCGTCTCCTGAGGCAGGGAGTCCTTAAATTTGGCCACTGAGTCCCAGACATTGAAGTTGTATCTCCCCAGCAATGCTTGCTGGTTGGAGATACGCAGTTGCAGGCTGGCCGTCGATTAAACATTTCTCCCAAATAAGTCCAGCTTTTCAGCATCTTTATTTTTAGGAGTTGCACTTGTTTGTCCGTGCCTGTCTCATTCATTGGTGGCAGAGACCACTAGTGACCCCGAGGGAGGGTGGGAGTACCTGTACCTGTCCTCAGCAGGGACACAGTACTTCCTCTCTGCCCATTTAGATGTTAGGGTCAGAGAAGATGGGATTTGCCACAGTGCCTTGACCATGTTGAGTACCCTGTCATGCACTGGGAGTGCCACAGCCAACATATCAAAAAAGCTGTCCATAGGCCCCTTAAGCTGCTATGCCTCCATACCCAAGTTCGAGGTGATTCATTTGAGGAACTCCTTGTGGGCTTGAAAATCATCTGGTGGCAGCATGTTGGCGGGCCCCATGACTGCCTTATCTGGAGAGAACGAGGAAGAGGCTGTCACCGCGGGAGGGGCTGACTCTTCCTCCACAGTCAGGGTCAACAGCACCATGGCTGCTGGAGTTTCAGTATTGGGGTCTGGTTCCGAGTCGGTCTCCAGTGGTGGTGGCCAAGTTAGCATTGGGATCTACCTCTCACAGACTACTGAGAACACTGACTGGGAATACGGTCCCGGCATCAGTGGGAACCCCCACGGGGTCCAATAAGGCCATTGCACCGGCGGCCAAGCTGTCGACGGACCCACAGCAAAGTCCAGTGTGTACGGTTGGTGTCGGCGCTGTGACAGGAGGGGTAGCTTCCTCCCAAGACTTTGCGTCACTACCATCTCCTGCCAGCTGTGATGCGGAGACGGAGAACAGTGCCACACTGAGGACAGGTGGTGAGGAGTCAGTAACCACTGCCATGGTGCCAGAGACATATGGTTTGGCAATGGGGAGCGGTGCCAGGGGGCCGGTGACCGGGAAGCCAGTGACTGGTCCCATGATGCTGGAGATCAATGCCACGGATCCAGCGACTGGTGATGGGATGGGGACAATCACCGGGTCGAAGCCCACTAGGGAGGCCCCACTGAAGACTTCCCTCTTGAGGTGACCACCTTCACCGATTCTGCAGACAGGCGAGTGTCTCTAAGTGTGAGTGGGTGCCACCGGGAGTGACATGAGGTCACTTTGCCACCTGAAAAGCCTCCGGTATCAAAGGAGCTCGAAGGTGTGAGGGCCCCAACAGTTCCCAAGAGTCGATGGTGGGTACTGAACAGGACTGGGTTTCCTAGGAGGCGTAGCTGCTGCCAACTGCAACTCTGGGGAAGGTGAGCAGCCTGGCACAGGTCGTGCTTCGTTAGGAATTCCCCACATGTCTCTCAGTGGTGCTGGGGAGTGCCCCCTGTCGCTGCACTGTTTTTTGTGCCTCTTTTTCGGTACGGGGAAGAGGAACAGTGTTGGGAAGAGCCTGATGCCAGTGGAGCACTGCGCACTGAGGCTGATGAGTCAGAGCAGCACGGCTCCGAACCCGGACAAAGGGTAGCTTCCAATAACAGGGCCTTCAAATGAATATCCCTGTCCTTAAGAGTGCATGGCCTGAAGCCCTTGCAGATCCTGTACTTTTCCTTGATGTGAGCTTCCCTGAGGCACTTTAAGCAGCTTGTATGCGGGTTGCTCACTGGCCTGGGCATCCCAGATGGGACCTCTATCTAACTAACACAATTACTACTAACACTAAAAACTGTACACAGAAAAGTCCAGGAAAGTCCACAGATAAAGCCACAAGGGAGCTTGAAATTGCAAGAGACGTTCAAGCAACTGTCTTGGGCGGTAAAAAGGAACTGACAGGGTGCAGGGCTGGTGGCGCCCCATATACCAGTGCATGAGTGCGGGTCTCCAGGGCACGCCAGAGTTGGTTCTACCGATACCACTAAGGGAAAAATTTCCGGCAGCCGTGCATGTGGACACGCACACACCTAACATGGAATCAACGTGAGCAAGCACTTGAAGAAAAATATGTACTACCAAACTAAAACCATTTAAAAAATGAACTTTTAGGGCCTGATTTACCAGTAAGCTCTATCTGCTTTACACCACTCTGGAACAGCATAAAGGAGCTGGAACATACAATTCAGTTTTTTTTCTTTCCCTCCTGTCCTCCAAAAACACACCACAAATCCCCACCCCTTCTGCCCTTTCCACTCCTGTAGACCCACAAACCAATCTTCCCTTCAATCCCATTTTCCATATTTTACCATCTCCCCTTGATCACCCTGTATTGCTACTCCTACCCATGTTAAATAAACTTTGTGTAATGGGTATATCTGAAAAGAAATATTTAGGGTTAAGGGTAGTTTTTTGCAGTTATTCTTCAAAATTAAGTTTCTCTTTCAGCAAGGAATGGCACCCTAAATAATCTTGAGAGAAATTCATCACAAACTGTTCTCTTTCAAAATGATATACAAGGTTGGTGAGGTAATCTCTTTTATTGGACCAACTTCAGTTGGTGAAAAAGAAAAGCTTTTGAGCTACACCGAGCTCTTCTTCAGGTCTGTGTACCTCGAAAGCTTGTCTCTTTCACCAACAGAAGTTGGTCCAATAAAAAATATAACTTCACCCACCTTGTCTTTCTAATATCCTGGACCAATATAGCCACAACTCTTTCAAAATGGCCATCATCTCCCATTTTCTCAATAGGACCCACCACACAGGCTGCCCTTAACAAAGAGGGACAATGACCTCCATTATTCCCAATGGAAGTGAATCCACACTACCTTTAGGAGAAATGGTGGCCTACTACATCCTCAGTAGGAGAGAGGACACATTGTTTTTCCTACATAGTGAAAGTGCAAAACTCAACTCAGCCTTAAATATGCAGTTGCAATCATTGCTTCCATATGCATTATATATATAGATATCATGTACATCTTATATATTCATATAATAGGTTACACTATATACCTTCAGCACACACTTTTTTTTTTTTACTGGAGAGGTGTGTATGTGTACTCCTACCTCTCTAAAAAGTAATATATATTGAGTGCACTTAGTGTTACCTATTATGTATATATGGAATTATTATATTATAGATGCACACCTCATTACCCACTCCCCGAAATGATGGTGAAAGTATTAATGAGAACAGGTGTGTGTATTTGCTGGGAAACTGGAACGATTCAAGATTTTTTACAGTAAGGCATAAATCTTGAGAGAACTCATTCACTATGGTAGACACTTTTTTTTTTAGCAGAGTCTAGGATTATTTATTCAATCGAGATTTAATTTCCCTTCACCCTTCTGCTCCCTCAGCACTGAATGCAGTTCCCGATGGTAGCTACAAAAATAACCCCCCAACTCTATGCAGAATACATTTGAAGAATCCATCTGCAGAAATCTCATCAAACCTGGTACTGAAGTGAAATATCCAAATGGCTGAATGAAGCATCTCAGGGAATTCAAACTATTTTATGAAAGAATAAGACTACCAGAGATGGAGTACTTGTGGCACCTTAGAGACTGACCAATTTATTTGAGCATGAGCTTTTTCGTGAGCTACAGCTCACTTCATGAAGTGAGCTGTAGCTCACGAAAGCTCATGCTCAAATAAATTGGTCAGTCTCTAAGGTGCCACAAGTACTCCTTTTCTTTTTGCGAATACAGACTAACACGGCTGTCATTCTGAAAACTACCAGAGATGTGGTCACTGAACAATTTCTCAGTTTTCACTGAAACACTGAACCAGACTGATATTAATTTGACTGTGTGTGTGTGTGTGGCAATACTGAAGGGGTGGCAACTATACCTCTTTCTTTTGGCTATCCAAGAGGACCTACCTACTATGCTTAGGCTGGCATGCATGACAGGAAGGGAATAGCTATTAATATTTCCTGTCTTTGACAGAGGATGGATACTGAGAAGTGAGCATAATGATGTAGTGTAAACATTTTAATCATTCCAATTACTTTGATGCTCAATATCGTCCTTAATTTTTTTTCGCTTCTACTTTAATTCTGCCTGTTTCTTGAAGGATGACAGTCACGAGAAGACTCAAGCTTGAGACAATACAGACCTCTATCAAGGCAGTTGCTGAGACAGCTTCCAGTACCGGAGTTTTAGTTAGTAGAGACAGTATGTACGACAGAGGTTTGGGCCAAAAGTGGAGGAAGGAAAGGAGCAGAAAATAAGGATAAAAAGCAATAGGTTTTGCTATGTT